>NC_135014.1:2734235-3475971 GCF_051020955.1 Megalopta genalis | reverse complement strand
AACAAAATCGTATTTCGTCTCAAAAGAATAATATAACATTCATATTTAACAGATTGTTACAATAAATCTCCATAGCGAGTCAGATTCTTCGATGTATATTATTTTAAATATTAAAAAATAATCTCGCAAAGCTGAGAAAGAAGTTAATGACACGATGATCAAAATAAAAAAAGAGATCAGTTTGAAAGAGCCATTGCTGCGGCGGCTGTCATGTGATTTAAAGACACACATGGTGGAGTATTTAAAATAAGACGCCTCAATAACTCGCTTGTTTTTGACGATAGAAAAAAAAGTGTCACACAAAAGTTGTTTGATTTCGAGGGGCACATAATATAATGTGAATAATTATTTTATTGATAGATAAGTAGAGGACATATGAAGGTCAAACTTATTTTTTTAAGCAAGATGGCCTATATATATATATATATAATTTTTTATTCACATCCTAATAGAGTCTTTCAAGCCGAATACAACAACCTATAAATGAAGATCGTTCAAGATCATAGTATATGAAATACAATGGAAAACAAACTCTTTTAACTGAATTGGGTACTTCGTTTGCCACACTTCCCGTTTCTTGAAAGTTTTTTACAATATGTGACAACATTTCACCATAGACACGCATTGCTTCCCTTGTAACTTTACGACATTGGCCGTAAATGAAAATCATAAAAAGTCGCAACTTAGACGAAGGATAAAGTAGTATATTAATAGGATCCGTAGGTACAGGTACCAGGTACAATGTGTTTCATTGTGTTTACATTGATTTTCTATGACCCATAATAGCGCGCGATAACGAGAGGACCATATTAACAGCATAATACTCCAGATATTTGAAAAGTGTCTTGGAAGAATTTGTTTCTCGTTGTAGTTCATATGTTGTAACCCTGAATTACCTTCATCTATAGTCATCGTATTCGTCTTGAAAGGCTTTATTAGAATGCGATTAAAAAATTAGGTCACCTTATTTAAAACAACAAGTTTGACCTTCATATGCTCTCTACTCTTCTATCTATAAAAAAATTATTAACCTTTTAGGTACGGCTAAATTCTGCGCGAGGCTATTTCTCTGGACGGCAGAGTCTGATGTGTACTGTACAGAGTCTGATACTGTATATACAGAGTGTCCCAAAAATGTCTCGCAATCCGAAAGTGGCGGGTTCCTCGGGCCATTTGAAGCAACTTTTTCCTTTACAAAAATTTTCTCCGAGGCACCGTTAACGAGTTATTAACGAAAAACAGTGACCAATGGGAGGCGAGCTCGGGTGGCGCGAGGCGACCGAGCCAATGAGCGGAACTGGGCTTCGCGCGCTGGTTGGCTGGGCCGCCTCGCGTCAGCCGTACTCGATTCTTATTAGTCACTGTTTTTCGTTAATAACTCGTTAACGGTGCCTCGGAGAACATTTTTGTAAAGGAAGAAGTTGCTTCAAATGATCCGAGGAACCCGCTATTTCCGGATTGCGAAACATTTTTGGGACACCCTGTAGACTGTTGTAAATCGATGTGAAGACAAAAGAAGCGTGAAACAATGCATATGAAGACGATTATTTGGCTCAAACGATGAGCGAATGAGCTACTAGAGCAAGCCACTATAGTGGCGCGTCGTGCCTAAAAGGTTAAGATCGTACAATGTACCCTACGAAATAAAACAACTTTTTCCTGACACGGTTTTTTCTATTGTCAAAAACAAGATATACATATTTAAAGATATACATATGCTGAGCACATTCGAATCGTACAATCAGAAAGCTTGCTTAGCCGCTTTTTCTCTGGACAGACCGTCTCCGCGCGGCTCTTTTAAAAATTACATCGTTTAAATGCTGGCCGTTACTTCTTGCAAACGCTCCTGATATCTTAGCTCGAAGTTCCGCATCGTTAGCCTAGTCATTTCCTGCGGTATTGTTGCAGTTACGAGCGTAATGATAAGACTGTGGCTCGGTTGGGAAAACAAAACGGTGAACATTGCTCTTTCCGGGTGCACGATTCGGGTGTGGAAAACGTTTACGAAACCAACAGATTGTTCCATCGCGCTCTGCATTTTAAAGTCCCGTGACCTCCTCGTCTCTGCTATGATCTTCAATTTAGTACACGACGCGTAGCAACGGAACGTGGGAGAATTAGTGTACTCGGTTTTTCATGTACTCGTCTGTGCTCTGTGCATCTGTGTATCCTTATTATTAGATTGTGGATCTTATATTAGACCGTGGATCTTCATATGAATGCTAATTTCTGTATATCATTGTACAAAAATTCGAATTAGAGACTTTTCTTCGTCAACTAAATGATTACTCGTTGTAAAAATAAAATAAGATAGTGCTTGGTAAGTTATGCGTGCTCTTGTATCATAAAAATCTGAACAGTCCATAAATGCATAAAGATCAGCAATCTAATTATCATTATTTTTGGTATTATTATTATCTTAATATGAGTTTTATTCGATAACAGTTAAACAAAGAGGTGACTGAGATCATTTGGTAGGTATTCTTATTAAAAGAAACACGATTAACCGCTTTTTATACGAAAAACGCGGAGGCTCTAATTCGTCGCTACGCAAAAACGAGAGGAAGTCATCGTTTGTAACCTCCGCAATGAAACTGCTTTGCGATTTTCAACTGAAACATTAGAAAATCTCCCTATTCATACGTTCATAACTTATTATTTCAGATTCTTTGCGAGCTATTATGACGATTGGGAACGCGAAAGACAGTTTGACAGCTCTAATTTCACTTCAACCTTTGCTTCCGATAAAGCTACAGAGTTTAAATTAACGCGAAATGTACATTCCAAGCAAAATATTGAACGATCAATCACCAATTTCATTATATTCTTTCAATTTTATGTATCGTTAAAAGGAATAACTAATTCGAAGACTGACGTTACCGAAGAGGAATAATTTCGAAAACTGTCAGCGGATCAGAAAATATTTATACACATCACAGTACGGTGTTCCGCTTGAATGACGTTTGAAACTTCTGAACTGATTTTCGACCTATCCCAATACTGTTTTTAGAGAACACATGAAGATGCGTGAATTGTAAAAATATTTTTTATTATTAGCAGTATTTTTTATTACTATTGTTTTTATTTTCATTTTTATTGTTAGTAGTATTTTTTATCGACTAAAAAATCTTTTTGCACTTTTCGGTCAATATAATTGATTGTTACGTGAATACTGAGCAATTTCTGTTGGGCTAGTTTTTTTTCTGTGTTTCACGTAGATACAAAAATCACGCAGATGTTTTCTAACACCTTTAAAAATCATTTCAAAGTTGATAAACATTTTATTAGGTCATTAATTATGAATTGCATAAACTTAATAGTAAAATTATAAAATAAAATATGCACTTCATACTTAATTATCTAATGTATCAAAATTAAGGATAATTTGTTATTATTGTATTAAAGTGCCAGTTTTTAAGTTACTGCAGCATTAAAAAGAAATTAGAGAGAAACAAATTAGAAAAGCAAATCTTCCGCCAGAAAAATGCTTTCATTATTATAACAAACATTACGTCCCGATGTTAACAATAAATTGATTTATTCAACAAAAATGATGATTACTATTACGTAATTTGCTGATTCGTTGATTCTACGTCAGTCTAGATACAGTGAGGAGCAAAACTGAGCAATCACTTTGAAAACAGTATAATCTTTTTGAAACTGATTTCTAATAATTTGAATTTTTCTGTAAATGTTAAAGGGACTAGGTCACTAGTCTTTTTAATTCTGTTATTACTTGGGTTAAAAAAAATGTGCCGGAATAAAAAAACTGTCGTTTTCCATTTTTTTATCTGAGCCTATAATGAAAATTTGAAACGTGCATTTGGTACATGCTGAAAATTTCATCGAAATCGGTCGACCTTCACATGAGCTGTAAACAATTAAAGATCGCGAAAATCGAAGTTTTTGACGAATTTCAACTAAAAACAGCTAATTTGTACATGTTTTAGTGACTGTAGCTTGACTATGCATCAACCGATATCAACGCAATTTTCAACATGTATATAAGTTACCAAATGCATTTTTTAAATTTTCATTATTGGCTCAAATAAATGTGTGAAAACGAGAGTAATAACAAGTAATAGCAAAAGTTAAAAAAAAAGTATTTTAGTTATTGTACAGTGAACTAGTTCCTCTAACATTTACAGAAAACTGCATACCACTTAGACCAGTTTTAAAAAAGTTATATCGTTTTAAAAGTGTTGACTTAGTTTCGTTCCTCACTCTGTATATGTTCTTATTCTGTTTACTAATTATGAGCCGTTTATTTTTTCAAAAAAATCGAGTTAATGGCAACACTAATTACAGTCGAACGGTATCTTTCCATTTTTAAAAAATTTCCAATCGATAAGTTGAGAACTATTGAGATTTGTTCGAGAGAAGTTCTGCTAATTAACGGTACAACAAACATGTTTATTTTGAAAGTGGCATAAGTCGCTGCACTCGGGAAATTAATTGCAGGGCTTAGTGTAAAAGAAATAGAAACGTGCGATAAGTGTGTGCGAAGTATTGTTTTGAATTATTTTCAGTATTTTTAAAAAAGTTGTGATCACTGGACTTATTTTCATAAGTGCGAAAGAATAGTGCAGTTTTGTAAATTATATTATAGCGATGTGGCGGCTACATCCAGACCCGCCAGCAGATGGCTATAAAATGTTTTATAAACTAACTTTAGATGAAAAAGATGAATTTCTAACTTTGGATTTGTCACCAAAAAGAGGAAGACCTAGGCGTTATTCACAAATAGAAATGGATCCGTTATACGCTGGATCTCGTCCTGTTTCTTCAGCAAAATACAAAGACAGGATGGACTTGCTTAATTATATACCCCCAATATACAACAGTTATTTAAAAAATTTGAAACAAAACACGATTTCCGAGGACTTAATCACTCCTATTGATGACGAAAATTAAATTGAGCCGATGTATTTTCATATAAATTACTTATACTTATGTTTCAAAATGTACTAGTTATTTTTGTATTTTATGAATATTAAAATAAAAAATACTTAAATCAAACCTTTATGTTAAATATATTCATGGTATAAATTATTATTATATATGTAATTTATTCAACAATTTTAGGAAATCACTGTCCTTTCGAAACATCACTTCGGTAAAATACGTCGGACAAAATGAATATATATCAGTGATTTTTCTAAACTATTTATTTTGAAAGTGGCTCAAGTCACTTTACCGTAATGAAAAGTGGTGATTTTTTAATATTTATACGAAATTATTTATACTGAGAAAAATATCAGTATCCTGAGATAACAAATACAAGTAAATCTTCTCGAAAGTTAGTATCCATATTTTGAAACGTGTTAAAACGCAAACCATTAAATATATCGACTTAAAAACAAAGTGACTTATGCCACTTTGAAAATAAACGGCTCATATACAAATAAATTCACGTAAATTACAAACTACATTTCGTTACTTAATATCTGTTGACAGCAAAATAAGATCCGATACTTGGAATGTTCTACTTTTGTCCATCGAGCGAAACACTTCACGCGGAGGAGACAATAACCAGTCCTCTCGTAATTGGAATTATATCCGAAGTCGTTGGAACGACTCTTGTCGTTAATTCCCAGCGAGCGTCAACAGTTTACAAGGGTTGGTGGCCGTCAACTTGAGCTCGTTACGCGGCGAGCCAATAAAACCGGTCCACGTTCGAGCGGTTTTCTTTCTTTTACTGACGCGACATCGAACTCGAATTCGCGCGCGGAGTCAACGGGACCCGGTCGCGCAAACAGGCGAAAAAATTCGAGCGAAAAAGTTCGGGCGAAACGCACCGAATGCGGAAATCTCCGAGGAGTACGAGCTTCGCCGAGCTCCCATCGATTCCGTTGGCCCGACCCGGCCGAACCGGCGCGTCGCCTCGCCTCGCGTCGCGAACGTTAGCTTACACGGAGAAATATCGAAAGAACGAGAAGTTATCACTTTGGATCGAGAGCCGTGCGGGCGGCTACGATCGCACAATGAATTCCGCTTAACGCGGCCGCTACACACTCGTCGGCATATCGCGTTTCCACGTTGTCGCGTTTCCTCGGGTCACGTGTAATTGAAAGAAAACGGAGAATTGCCATCAGTCCGGAGAGAACGATAGAACGGAAACAACACTACTGACTGCAGTCGGATCGTTTCGGATCCGTTAATTATTATCGCTTTGACTCGCACGTCCGTTTTCTGCCGGATGTGACATCTAACGTGGTCGGTAGACCGAGTTTTGTACAAAATAAGAATTGTCGAACACAATTATGGAAAACGGAAATTACATAAAAATATGCAGTAATTTTTCACGGAAATGCCAAATTTCGGATTGCTGTGAATTTCCCTGTGCTAGTCCTACGCCTATGTAATTTATTACTACGTCGATACCAAGGGTCGACGGAGTCGGTCAAGCGTGTGATGCGGCACACGACGCGAATTCCCGGAAGACGATACAAAATGGTCTGTTTAGGTGCGAATCAGGTGATAAAAACCGCGGAGCAACAAGGTACGTTACCGTTGTCAATCGTCGCCTGCGGCCTCCGAATTGCCTTCGAATCGTGGCAAAAAATTACAAATAAAAAAGTTAAGTCATCGTTTTTATTTTAGCATCACTGTGTATTCATATTAATGTAGACCGGCATGCTGGCCGCTCCCTTTTCTTGCCGACCGTCCCGAGTTTCAATAAAAACGAGTTCGGAGGCTCGAAGAATCGCGACTTAGTATTCTCAGATCTGCCGGTCTGAATTCCGATCTCCGAACATTTCTGGAAGAAATGACAGTATTCTGCTTTTTCTCGATTACTTTCGATAGGTTGGAAACAACGTAATGGTATTATTAAATTTATCTGCACAATTTTATGTTGCGACCATTCACCTTTTCGATAAATGCATAAAATCCGCAGTCTAGAGATCAGTAAATCGCAGATTTTTGCAATAATATAATAATTATTTATATATATATAATATATATATATATAATAATATATAATAATATAAAAATAAATAATATAAAATAATTATATATATATATATATATATATATATATAGTAATTATTTTATATTATTTATTTTTATATTTTATATTATATACATTAATAGCGATATACAGAAGCAACGTGCGCGTTTATTTCCTCTTTTGATTCGAAATTATTCAGTAATGTCCTGAAATTATTTAAACGTTTTTGATGTCTTGCACTCGATGTAATCGTTCTTATTATAAACGCGTAAAATCTGCAGTCTAGTGATCTCGATATTGAATTAAAAATAATTCATTAATATCCTGAAATTATTTAAACGTCTTTGACATCCTGCACTTGATGCAATCGTTTTTGTCATAAATGCATAAAATCTGCAATCTAGTGATCATAATTATGAATTTGTCGAATTCAATTCGTTTTGTTTCTTGTGGTTTGATCGTTCATTTCCTTTCTCAGAAGTTTTCAAGATCATTGCCGGTACCACTTTGTTATAAATAAACTGCGGATTTTATTCATTTATTGTAAAAATTGATAGATGAAATAGAAAACCGCGGGAGCATAAGAGAAATTTATAAATATCGTAACATTCTACACAAATCAATAAAATTATTAGAAAAAAAAGTACATTTCCGTGTAGTTTCCGTTCCGGATAATAAATGTTTATTCAATAAACATTTAATTTGCATTATAATCGACATTCTAGTTCATACTTTCTTTATTACGCCCATTGTTTCAGATAATATCGAAATCAGCTTAATAATCAATATTTTCTATGAAAGAAACAATACAATAGGGCTAACTAAAAAATGGCTGATTCAAAATGTACAACTTACAAAAACTTGCGAGAGCTGCACTAAAATTTACCAGCAAAATATTTCACAATATTCGCGCAAATGTTTGCAACATCTGACAAAGAACCGCGTAAAAAAAAATATAATTTAAATTTAATCCTGCGCCGTCGCGTATATTTATTGCGCGTGAAAAAAAGAATGCTACCGAACAAGCATGATGTCCTAGCTGTGTTCAAACAGATACGTATACGCCGCACGATTTTTTTGAAACCAAAATTTCCGCACGGTGGAGATTTATTTTTCATTCTGGATTTATTTCTACCCCAGTTTTTTTTCAAATTGCACGCCGAATTACACCTCATTCCGTGTTACCCAGAGCGTCCTATAAATCAGCTTCGATACTGAAAAATTGTCGGTGCGGTATGTAGATGTGGACGATTATACTTTACACGAATTTTTCATAATTGTTTCC
The DNA here is from genome assembly GCF_051020955.1 of Megalopta genalis. Taxonomy (NCBI): domain Eukaryota; kingdom Metazoa; phylum Arthropoda; class Insecta; order Hymenoptera; family Halictidae; genus Megalopta; species Megalopta genalis. The sequence goes on along the minus strand of NC_135014.1, from coordinate 3,467,734 downwards.
TCGCAGCGGGCGGTTAACGGGTCTGAAACTATCGGAGTATCAACCTATTTCTCACCCCCGCTTCGAATTACTTTAATCGCCGTATTTTAAAGTTTTTTATGTCGCTTACGTCGGCGAATTTAAGGCAATTCACCGGGAATAAATGAGAGAAAATTCCATTTATGAAATTATTTCTACTGAACGTATAAAAATACGATCGTTTTTACAATAACCATTAGATAGTTATCGTCTGAGCAACGATTTCGAACAGTTTTCACACTTTGAACTATTTTTATCACCTTTCGGCACGAATTTCAGGTTTCACATTTAAACGTCGACGGATGCGCTGTTTCTTAATTGTTGAACAATAATAATGAAAATTCATGTACGATCCACATTTAACACGGAGATCTAGATTTTTAGTCGAAGATCTACAGTTGAGAACTTCTTGAAAAATTGGTCAAAAGCAACAGTAATTTCAGCCATAATCCAGCCAATTGTTTAGATTAATATAACACTACAATTTCTTTCGAAAGAGTAATTTCTAAAAGTTCCGATACGTATAGATTTTTTTTAAACTCATCTCGAAGTGTGAACTTGAGACCATTTGCGTGTGGAATAAAATATGATTAGAACCTATAAAAAATTATTGACATCATATAATGTGCCCTTCGAAATCGAACAACTTTTGTCTGACACTTTTTTTCTATCGTCAAAAACAAGCGAGTTATTCGGATGTCTTGTTTCAAATGGCCCACCCTGTATCCAAAACCGCCATGGTGTTCGAAAACCATCAACCTGTTGCCTAATATTCTATATCGATATATAATTATATCAATATATAATACTCTGTATCACTATGTTGCTTAATATATATTGAATACATTTGCCTATAGATGGCGCGTGAAACGTTCAATTTTACTTTGAAATTGACGATTTCGTATGTACGATACCGTGTATTAGCACAGAATTGTCTAAAGCGAAGAATATTTCAGACTTGGAAACTTCACTGTGTAGACTGCGAATTTTTGTGGAAAGCAGACATTTTCGAAGATGTTTGCGAGAAACAGAAATTAACGTTAGGTTTACGGAGTACTAAAAGCATTAAAACAGCCGTTTTAAATTAGTTTATAAAAGTGACAATAAGACATTTATTCTGATCTTTAACAAATGTTATTTTAATGCTTGCAGCAAGTAACAGATACATTGCATAAATAACTCATGAATGTATTTTTACAATCTGTATAATGCTTTGCAATACTTTCATGAAACTATTGTTAAACAAAAATGAATTGTTTCTTTTAATCATTTTAATGAACTGAAAGAAGACATTTATTCCGATCTTTAATGAATGTTATTTTAATGCTTGCAACAAGTAACAGATACATTGCATAAATAACTCATAAATGTATTTTTACAATCTGTATAATGCTTTGCAATACTTTCATGAAACTATTGTTAAACAAAAATGAATTGTTTCTTTTAATCACTTTAATGAACTGAAAAAAGACGTTTATTCCGATCTTTAATGAATGTTATTTTAATGCTAGCAGCAAGTAACAGATACATTGCATAAATAACTCATAAATGTATTTTTACAATCTGTATAATGCTTTGCAATACTTTCATGAAACTATTGTTGAATAAAGATGAATTGTTTCTTTTAATCACTTTAATGAACTGAAAAAAGACGTTTATTCCGATCTTTAATGAATGTTATTTTAATGCTTGCAGCAAGTAACAGATACATTGCATAAGTAACTCATAAATGTATTTTTACAATCTGTATAATGCTTTGCAATACTTTCATGAAACTATTGTTGAATAAAAATGAATTGTTCCTTTTAATCATTTTAATGAACTGAAAACAGTGTAACTGTATGTGTTATTAAATTTTGTTCCTATGTCTTGACAATTTTCTATTTTAGTTACTCTTGTCCTAAATGCATAAAATCCGCAGTCTAGTTGTCCGTTCTCAGCGAAGACAATTTCTTGATTTATATGGAGCTTGAAAAATTGACTTTCGGACAGAGAAAACGAATTCCCAGACCGGCGTACACTGGCGCAATCGATTCAGCTCGAGTGCGCCTCGCGGCTGAAACTCATGCGAGCCGAATCGTCAGTTTATCGCTTACAAAACGATACATTCCGGCTGTCTAACGATGCCCGCAACCGAGCAACACGGTTTTTTCTCGCTCGTCGGTACGCGGAATTTAATTTGAACGCGTTGCACCGAAATTTACCCGCAATTCACCCCGACCTTAGCCACGCGGTCCCGCACCACCCCCCAACCCCCCGCCGCGTTCTCAGTTCACGGCTCCACCTCCTTCGCGTTCGACCTAGGAATTTTTTTCCGAGCCGTTAACGGAACCACAATGAATTTCGCTCGCGGCGGCCGCCGAACCGGGAGATTTAAAGGCGCAACTCCCGTTTTCTTCCGCTGTCCCTTTTTTCATTCCGATCCGTGCACCGAACATGGGCGTTCAGGTTTCTGAATTTTTATCCTAGAATATCATGTCGAATGAACATTTAACACGCTACATATGTATGTGCGGAAGAAAGAAATTTAATTGTTTCCAATTTCGCTACATATTTTAAAGAATCCCTCCTTTACGAGGTATTAATATCTCTCCTGCACAGAATGTGTTAACAACAAGTAGCCGACCGATCGGGTAGATTTACCCCATTTTGACCTGAGGAACGCTTCTTTCTCTGTAGAACTTCTTATTTCTATAGAGTACAACATAATTATAATAACATGCACTAATTTTTGAAGTCTTTTATTGCCCATTATTACGGTTCTTTATGTTCGGGATTTCCGAAGGTGCCTCTACCAGCCATGAAATTATTTTATTAGAACACTTAGCCGACCGATCGGGAAGATTTACCACTTTGACCTGAGGAACGCTTCTTCCTCTATAGAGCTTCTTTTTTCTGTAGAATACAACATATAATAAAATGCACACCGGCACACCAACACCACACCCATTAGAAATCGAGATGCTACATACGCCCCACTCTCACGACTTTTTCGAATATATAAGACTCCGCACAACTTGCAAATATTAGTGTAGAAGCCAAGCTCCTTGCTGTGACTCTCAACAAGTGGTGTCAAACGAAGTATAGAAAGAATATGCCTAAAAATGTCCAGAAACATGAGTGACAATTCAAGCGACGAGTTGTTTATGGACACACTATCAGACTGTTCTGAAGACATTGATCTACTGATAAGTGATTGTGAAGTTGACGACAATAATAGCACCATCGTTCCCATATATCGGACTAATCGACGAATCCTTTTGAGTGAATCGGAAGATGATTCCGCCGATGACTCGGAATCAAATGTTATCGCCAATGGCATCGATGATTGGACAGAAGATGATATTAGAGTTGAACCGAAGCATATGGTCGAACTGCATGCATCAACACAATGCCTGAACATCACGATATATTACTGCTTTTTTGTTCCATATTTGAGTTACGTTATTTATCCGTTATCTTTACTGTCCTTAATTTTCTGACTCTATTACCTATACTATTTGAATAACCATTAAAAAATAATTATTATAAACTTTTAAATTCGAATTTTGTACAAGCAATATGTGAAATCGTTGAACGAAATTGTTACCGTAAGATATAATTGATCGCATAAATAATTTTAATAGCGAATTTCAGTCCGTGCTACCTCAGAAAAGTGCGCGGTGGACAGCGCAGTTTGGCTTTCCCGAGCGCGGTGGAAACTGTACAGGTCTCTGTGGCGCGTGCGGTCGGCTAAGTGTTAACACTTTGTACTCGAAACCGTTTTAACTCTAAATCGAAAATCGTTTTTCCGCCCTGCAGTGTCTTCAAGTTATATTTTGTACATTTTGTGCAGACGAAATTGAGTCTTGTGGTTCGTAAAGCAACCGCGAAATCTACGACCGACTATAAAACATAATGATGGATCCGTATTAGTTTGGGGCTGCATAGCATCCAGTGGAGTGAGAAATCTTGTGTTCTTCGATGGAATAATGGATAAAACGAAATACTCAAAAATTTTGCAAGAAAATTTCAAAAGCAGTGTATCGAAATTGAATTTACCTAGCGATTATTGGTTTCAGTCTGACAATGATCCGAAGCATACCGCTAAAATAGTCAAACATTGGGTATTGTATAATGTTCCACACGTGGTGCCACATGCACCGCAAAGTCCTGATTTAAACCCCATTGAACATTTATGGGATGAAGTAGAAAGATGATTAAGAAATACGGTTATTACTTCGAAAGAAGCGTTAAAACGAAATATTATTGAAATATGGAAATCAATAGATGCAAATGTTACTTCTAAGTTGGTCCACTCAATGAAAAACAGACTTAGGGCTGTTATAAAAGCAAAAGGTGGATCGACTTCCTATTAAAACCTTTAATCGTTCAATTTAAATAACTGTTCATTGTTTCGTTCGAATACTTTTCTGAGCCATTTCTGGTACGTGTTTACAATAAATGTACTGTAAAAACGCTATATATCGTTGAATTATTTTCTAATTTTGCTCACGCAGTCTTAAGACCCATCCCTTGTTATATGTGTCATATTATACCAAATGCTTCAGTTTAACACATATATTTTATTAATTGTATGTTAGAAACGTAAGCGTTCGAATACTTTCGTGTATGAGTGTATATTCAGCAGTTTCTTAAATATATTGCTCAACGAAACTATAGCATAGACTTTTGAATAAAAATTGGCCAACTTTGATCGACGATAACTCAGCGAAGAATCATCGTGGGGTGATGACTTTTTTTAAAAATTGAAACCTCTACTTTAAGATAGTGTTTCTGGATTTTAGGTTTCATGCACTCTCATCATTGTAACTATTTAAATGCGAGGCCATGTTTGTCGTATTGAAAATTGCGAAGTTCAATGAAATGCACGAACTTTGTCAAATATTTCTCGGAGACGCCGTTGCAGCCGAATGAAACTGGATCCTTCAACTTTAGTTCTGAAAAAAAGAAACGTGGCTGCGATCTTTTATATATATATCTTATACGAAAGTGGAAGAGCAGAAGCAACAGGAAAGATAAGCAGCAGGAAACGCGGAAGTTTTCATAACCCAGGCATCGCGAGGCTGATTTAAAATCAAAAACAAAAATATTAACTTTTATTTGGAACAGGTAAATTTATGTTGAAATTAAAGATATAATTTCATTGAATGATCAGAAAGTAGCATAAATTGAGATTCAAATTGAGATGAGAACTAAAATTTGATATTAGAAGAAAAAGTGGAGTAAAATATTTCAATTGAAATGAAAAGGAAATTCGTTGAAATTGAGAGAAGGTAACATAATTTGAAGTCAAAATGAGGAACATGCTAGGATGATCCTTGCTGACCACTGAACTGGACCAAAGGTGCATTTCAATTATTTCTAACAATTTAATTTGCAAGCAAGCTATCGAGCGCTCGCGAGACTACTTTATCATTGGAATGTTTTATAAAATATTCTAACGAGAATTAAATAACAAGAGAATTTTGATTGCACAAATTGAACGGTGGGTTATTAAATCGAGTGTCCTTCGTTAATAAATTTATTATTTCTGGCTTATTAAGGTTTACAACAGTTCCGTTTTTGTTAGAAATATAGTTAAGCACCCCTTGGTTATTTCACCATTTAATTTGTTAATGAAAATAATCGATGGAATCAGAAATATAGACTAATTTTTCGAGCACGAATGTTTCGAGAGATTGTTGCAGCAGACGTGGTTCATTAATAAATTGATTGCTTTTTGATGTTTGACAACCCGCGGCTATTTTGTCGTGTCACTTCGTAATGGAAATAATTAATAACGTGAAACATACAGAGTGATTTTTAAATCGAATCGACGCGTTGAAGAATCGTTGCATTGAAAATATTCTACTTATAAAAATTTATTATTTCTAGCTGTTTAATAATTATAAGAATTTCTTTTCCTAATGATACCTTCTCGTACTCGATGCTTCAAAAGCGACAACAATTTTATTTATTATATAATTCAGTCAATTATTTAGATTAATATTTTATGACAACTTCTTATAAAATTGTGGCTTAAAAGAAAATCGTTAAACTCAATTTACGCAGAGCATGATCATCCTATTTTATGGAAATAAAAATATCGATATTATATTTTATTTGCTGCACTTTGGTTTTAGTCGTTGTAGTGCGATTTTTAGTTGATCTACATAGTTACAATAATGGTTGAAAATGGGAAAATATTAATAGAGTGCGTGCGACGCTTTGCAATACTTCTATGAACATTGCAACGATACGATTTTATAGTAAACTTCGCGTTCTTCCAACTGGTTTGAATTTTCTCTAATCATGATTTTGACAATATTCGACTCTAATATCATCAACAAACACGTATAAAATTTGACCTTATAATTTCTCTGAGAGATAGCCTATAAAACCGACCTATTCAATAATTCCTAATTTACGCTTTCCAATCGCAGAACTGCAGATAAATGATGAAAAAACTGCATCTTTTGAAACATTAGGCTAGGAAGACTTCAAATCGATGCGGACGCCTCTTGAAACTTTCATAGCACAAGCAAAATCGGTCGCGCGTAATCTAATGATTGGAAAATGTATTTTCCAGTGGAGAACTTCCTCGAACCTTCTTTCATCCGCGCATAATCTCTTGATTGCGCCCGATAGCCAGAAAGAAAGCGCCTGTAATACAGCAAAGAATTCAATAGCGCGTGTTCGAACGTGTTCGCCGGCAACAGAGGGAAAGTTAAAGCTATTGGTTCCTCTGGCGGCCGTTCCCATATCGAATATCCGGGGATTCTTCCGCGCAGCTGAGAATTTGACCAGCGACCCATTGATTCGTCGTGACACGAGCCGGTCGAGAAAAACGCGTGAAATTAAATTCTTCGGAATATGAAGCGATGACTATGAAGCGGAAACGAGCCGGCCGAACCATTGGCGGCTTCCGTTTTCGAGACCGTGGACATGTCAACCGATGGGATTACAGATGGGATTACGGCCGCGCGAGATTGACAGCGGAATGTTATCAAAAATGCTCTCTTCTCGGCGCAGTTGCACGTCCGGTCGAACTTCAAAGAATTCCTGTTCATTTGCTCCGCGAATCACTTTATTGTCGCCGGGAGATGAACGGTGGACATTCGTGGTTACGAGGATTAAAGGGCTCGTTATCGATAGATCGCAGATCTTTATGCGAATTTCGATATTCGTAGATTAATTTATGAAACAAGGAGGAGCAAATCCAGCTGATCAACTAGGTCGTAGATAATTTTATAAAAACATGAGTAGAACAAATCCAATTCACCAAACTCGATAATTAATTCATATAAAAACAAGATGGAGATACCATGGCCTGCGCGCTTTTTTTGGGGGGGAATTTCGATATTCGTAGATTATTTTATAAAAACTGGAAGGATCGACAAATTTTGTTGACCAACTAGAAAATATCTTAATGTAAAAATAAGGTGAAAATATATCATTGATTCTGAAACTAAACGACACATCTAATGATCTACTTCAAAAGATGATGAATCTTGTTTCTTAAACAGAATTAAATCATAGGAATTGTACTAGTTAATTTCAATATTCGTAGATTATTTTATAAAAACTGGAAGGATCGACAAATTTTGTTGACCAACTAGAAAATATCTTAATGTAAAAATAAGGTGAAAATATATCATTGATTCTGAAACTAAACGACACATCTAATGACCTACTTGAAAAGATGATAAATCTTGTTTCTTAAACAGAATTAAATCACAGGAATTGTACTAGTTAATTTCGATATTCATAGATTATTTTATAAAAACTGGAAGGATCGACAAATTTTGTTGACCAACTAGAAAATATCTTAATGTAAAAATAAGGTGAAAATATCATTGATTCTGAAACTAAACGACACATCTAATGATCTACTTCAAAAGATGATGAATCTTGTTTCTTAAACAGAATTAAATCACAGGGATTGTACTAGTTAAGTCTTACTTCGCTCAAAACGTATGAAAATACAGTTGCAAAGTTAAACTTTACTTTACGGGTTCAAAGATTTTTGGCTCTTTTATATATGATCCCGTAGATTTTGACGAGGAAACTCCAAAAATTCAAGTGCTAAGGTGCGCAAACCACTGGTTCAAAAGTTATACGCGTCCAAAGTTGGCGCAAATTAACCCTAACCCTAATCCTTAAAGTAAAGATTAGCCCAAAATGGCTACTCACCCATGCTTCTACCGCCACCTAGCGGCTCTTGTACTGAATTTCTTTAATATTTGTGCTGTCATCTAGCGGCGTCACTCATGGAACCACATCGACGAATTACGTTCCCATGTGGCGTCACGCTGCGTGTTAAAAAACGCTCGAAATTCATCAACTTTGAACGCGTATAACTTTTGAATCAATGGTTTGCGCATCTTGGGACTTGAATTTTTTGTGTTTTCTCGACAAAATCTACGGTAATATGCATAAAAGGGCCAAAAATCTCTGGACCCTTAAAGTAAAGATCAGCCCAGTTACCGGATAGACAGATAGATACAACTTTATTTAAGTGCGAGAATTTACAATAGTCATCTTGATACACCGAAATGCAATTACAAACACGACCGATTTGTGCGATATATTTTTTCTTCTCTTTCCTAACATTCGAAGGAGATTTGATGCTCGTGTCATGGGAAAATTTCAATCGACGAAAAGAACATTGAAATTTACCTTTAATCCTTCGACTAAGGCAGACTTTTAGACAAACTTTTAGACACAGTCTTACCATACGGTAGGATACTAATTCACGACGTACACCGGGAATGATGAACGTTTCGTTAGGCGTGCATTTCTCAGAGAGTATATTGAAATAATCAAAACACTGAATTCGTTAAAACAATATTATTTATTTTTTATATTCCGCAATGACTTGTTAGCGTGGATACTAAAAATATAACCTTGACATTAGGCTTTTTGATCGATACAATTTTCCGGACGCCTATAGACGCCGCTCGTGCCAGTGGACCGAACTAGGTGAAGCGCTTATAAACGCGTAACAGTATGATAAACGCAAATTTTCTAAGCGCCTTTAGGCGTCACCAGTAGTCAAAGGGTTAAGAAACGTCGTTCAAATTGCTAAAGTTGTGTTAGCAGCGAAAATTCCTGAACGGGGTACAGTAATTGACTGCTCTACCCTACTTGTGCAGGCGAGCAAACGTTTTCAGCTCGCCATAGCAAGTTGAACCGAGTGTTTAGCGAACTTTTAATCGATTCGCATTTGCGTGGGATTCGCAAACATTTTGAAACGTCGGCGCTGTGGCCGGCCGTGTCGTAGCCGGGCTTTTTGTTCGGGCATAGCGTTCGCGAACAGTTTACAATTTTCCACACGCCGGAGGCATTAAAAAGCATCGCGTGGGAAATGCGAGCGGACACGTGTTCCTCCCGCGCGGGTACAGTCACGGAATAGTAAATACCGTGGATATCTCTCCCAGGGTGGCAATCGGGAGAATTCCGGGGCCAGGTCCGGATCCCGTGGATCGATGTCACGAGCTTTGTTACACGAAGTCCACCGGGCAATTATCGTCACACGTGTTCTCCTGTGACGCGATGCCAGAGGGGAACGACAACGTTCGACTTGAATTACAATCGACACCAGTCCCTATCCCGTTACGGTTCCGTCTTCCCGCAAGCCTCCGAACCAACCCTCCTTGAAGGGCGACGTACATTTTTTCTACTTATTTGTAAATCAAGGTTACCGCGAGGCACGTACCGGCCGGATCACATAAATATCCGCCGGTATTTATGGGTGTATGAAAAGACCATTTAGAAGATCGTTTATCGCGAAGGGGTGTCACTGTTCTGTGTAACTCGCGTGGACGACCAGAGTGCCTGCCGTGCACGTGGTTGTTTAGCAACCGAGATAGTACAAGTAGCGTTGTAACGGGATTTACAGAGGTAATTTTACCAGCACAGTTCTTTGTAAGTTTTCATTCAGTTCAAGGTTATGTTTGCGAGCTTCATGGAAACGTATTGTCGAAAGTATATACATACTAAGTTGCACCTAGACAGCGGATCTCGTGCAATTATTGCAAAAATTGATTAAAGAAAATATTGTAAGAATTTAAGAATACTGTCTAGTCATTTTCAATCGATGGAAACTATTGGGTTGGCAACTAAGTAATTGCCGATTTCAGTTATAGATGTCTCCCGCTCCCATTTTTATGATATCCGTAAATGTTATATGATAAAATTATTATTATTATTATTATTATTATGTTATTTTTTATTATCCGTGAATGTTAGCAACTGGACAAATTGAATGCAGCGGTCAAGGAAAAACGACCAGAATTGGTCGATCGTAAAGGTGTCATTTTCCAGCAGGACAATGCTAGGCCGCACGCGTCTTTGTCCACTCGGCAAAAATTGATGGATATTGGTTGGGAATCGATGTTACACCCACCATATAGTCCTGATCTCGCGCCATCGGATTATCACTTATTTCGATCCCTGGACAACTCCCTTCGTGGTAAAACTTTTAATGATGATGACGCTGTAAAATCTCACTTAACTCAGTTTTTGGCCGAAAAGGATCAGACTTTCTACGAGCGTGGAATTTTCAAGTTGTCAGAGAGATGGCGAAAGGTCATCGAGCAAAATGGAAAATACATTACAGATTAAACTTCATTCCAAGAAAAAATTTTTTATTTCATTGAATAAATCTGCAATTACTTAGTTGCCAACCCAATATTAACACTTTGCACTCCGCTGTCCCCTCTCGTGGGACATCGTAATTCTAGCATATCACTCGGATGTCCCCTCTCGTGGGACATTAAAGTTTATTAGTGATTACGGGGAATTGAGTTATTTGAGCGCAACTTTTTCAGGCATGCCCTTGAAATGGCACAAGAAATCAAATCAAAATATAGTAAAGTTACTAAGATATATACAAGAAATGTTAGCGGGTTTTGACGAGAACGTGAGAGGCGTGCTCACGACGGTCCGAGCACTTCGAAGACGCCACTTGAAAAGAGCGATAAGGCAAGTTTGTAGAAGAAAGATCGGTATGCGAACATAGCACGCACTGTATAGTGAGATTTATAATCATAAAATCTGGAGGAAAAGATTTTCAAAGCTGAGCTCGGTCTGGTTTGAAGCGTCGAGCGGTATAGATAGATCTAACGAGTGAGAAAATCGGAAAAGTGATTCTTCTCTTGGTAAATAAATTGTTTGTTAAAAGTTTTTTTTGGTAAATATCATCTTGCGAGTTAGTAATAACAATTAGAAATTTTCAACCTATGTATTTATTCATATTTTTTATTAGAACAATGGCAAAACGTTCAAACACGAATGAGTCTCATGACACAAGTAGTAGCGAAGATGAGCTCCAGATAGACGTTTATACAGATATGTTAGAAATGTTACACAGAAATGTTACTACAGATATGTAGAAGCTTCTCTTCTACAGTTAGTCTATCGTTTTGATAGCAGCGATAGTGATATCGTCCAAGCAACAAGGCGACGAGAGAAAGAGTTCGCATAGATAGCGATTACAACAACGAAACAAAATTATAAAACAAACAATAACAAAATTATAAAAAATAAAATATTGATTTTTTTGCAAATTTCTCGGTTTCAGCCAAATTCATATAAGTCCAATATCATTATAATATGTTAGTTAGTTCCAAAACTATACTAAATAATACGAGGTAAATTCTGTAAATTCCCGTTTCTGCCGAAAAGTGGCGCTGAGTAGCTGCTAGCCAACGTTTAGAATTGTGCGGAGTGCTAAGGGTTAAAGGAACGGATACATTTTTATTCAACTCTCGTTTTATACAATTGCTGAACAATATTTTTAGTTTGCACAAAAATCTACATTGTTCCAAATCTAAATTGTTGTTAATTGATTCACGTATGAGATTATTTTTATAGACTTAGATTTGCATTTACTTCAGGAAAGAAATTAAACTGTTTTACTGTTAAGAATTAAAATTTTGATAATTTCAATAATTCTAAAGTAAGAACTACAAAAGCGTTTACTTGATGAACAAGTTTTTGTACGTTATTACACTGCGAAGATTTGTGACACGTTTATCGTTCAGTCTAAAGGTCTGTGAAGGGATTATACAAATGAGTCGACTACTCAATTGACCACACAAGGGTTAATTGTAAGCTTAATACGTTGATTGCTACGTGATCTGATGCAAGTATGATATGGATCGTCTAATGTGCCGCGTCTCGCGTTATCTACGTGACTATTCGCCAGATAGTCATACGGATTGAGCAACAATGCCGTAGGTAAATATAGAAACAACACAATTTCCAAGAGAAACGTCAGCCAGTTATGGCACAAGTATCCGTTGCACGACAACAATCCGTTACATGACAACAATCCGAATCTAATCCGACTAATTAGTAGAGCATCGGCTGCCTGTAGTATTAGCGATCACCCACACTATATCCAGAATCGACTACAGCAACCACTCCCAGGGTTAATCCCGTAATCTACAGTTTTTAACGAAGCCAATGCAGCAACTGGTCTCCGAACGGATGTCAGAACAGAGACAATCACTAGCCAATCTCACAAAGTTTCAAAATCTCCAACATCTCCATCGGGTTACCAATTCTCAGAGCTGCGCGGAAAAATTGATTTTCTTTATAAACTTTTTTTTGAAATGATAGTTACAGATGTATATTTATATTACAGAATATATTTGAAATGCTATTTCCATCTGCAACTACTATTTCAAAAACAGTTTATTCGTCAAATTCTGTATTACGTGAGACGATGCAAATATTTATAGTCTATTTACTGTTTCAAAAATCTGTCCTTACTCAGCCCTGGGTTTTATGCATTTTTGACAAGCATGAGTAGATGATATTGAAAACAGTGAAAAATTTAAACAACTTAAAGACACTATTGTATTACGCACAACTTATTAAACGTCTTCAGAAAATAAATAAATGCCTGTTAACTTCCTGCATTTTACATCAGCATTTTTTTATATCGGCAAAAATAACGAAGATATTTGAATGTGCAGGATAAAATGATCACCCTATACATAGAAAGTTGATAGCCTACCTGTTTTTAAAATAGTAGTCACATATGCATATTACGTAGCTAAATATATTTGAAATGCTATTTCCATCTGTAACTATTATTTCAAGAAACGTTTATTTGCCAAATTCTGTACAATAGAGTCTCGATTAACCGAACTGGATTTTCCTCGATCTTTATTATTTAGATTTCTGATTACCCCAAGTATAACAACGATAAAACTATAGAAGATCCTAGAACAAACCCTCTTCATGTCCTATTGTATTAATCGAAGATAAAAAGAATTTCACTGTGAATTTTGAATTCCGATAATCGAAGCTCTGCCGTACGACATGAGAGGATACAAATATATTTTATAATCTATTTTACTATCTCGAAAATCTATTCTTCCCCAGCCCTGCCAATTTCCACGCCGCAATCCTCCTGCTGTTTATACTTTGCGTTTGATCCCATCGGCTTGGAATGGGGTGAAAAATGTGTCTTTTTTGCGCAACCACGGGACCACTTAACTCCTGCCCCCTTTCATAGACCAAGCGGTCGAACGTAACAGGGGTTGAATCTCGGAGGAGGGAGTTGAATTCGAGAGAGACAGAGAAAGGGTGAGAGAGAGAGAGAGAGAGAGAGAGAGAGAGAGGGTTAGAGAGGAAGACGGAAAGGCAGACTGCGCGACGGGAAGAGTAACGATAACGGGGTGGCAACAAGTGCTCTTAACGCCCTAACGGTTTCCCTTGGTGCGCCTCGGGGGAACGTTCCCGATGCGGCACTCTCAAAGGACTCCGTTGGTACTCCTTACGCGAGGAGCGGTTGCCAGCGAGGAAGTAGTTGCGGCCTCGGCAGATGGCAGTTACAGGGCGCCGCGACGTGGCTTCCCGGCGATCCAAATGAATTCTTAAAGCAGTCCGTCGCGGAGGAATGCGTGCCACCATCACCAGTAAACTAGCACCAGCACCAGCAAACCGTCACCCAGCACCACCACCACCACCACCACCACCAGCAGCAGCCTCATTTCCCGGCAACGCCACCCTCCGCAGCCTGCATCCCTCTTCCATCGCCACCCCTTTCCTTTTTGCGGCATCTTTGGCCTGCTCGTTTTTCCGACCTCCTTAGCTGGCCTGGCTCCTTTAAAGCCCACCTTCCTTCCGCATCGTATCCAGAAGAGGCCCGCTGTAGTTCCTGCTTAATGACTCCACTTCTCTCTCTCTCCGTCTCTCTCGCCAGACCAACCTTCCCTAACTGGTCTAAAGGGTCACCGCGTGTACACAGCGACGGTCGCAATGCCAGACGCGTTCGTAGATGGTGATACATTGTTTAGCGATGGATGCGTGGGCATTGGTGACGATGGTCGTCTGGCTGGTCTCATGCAGAGTCGGGCAAAATTTTATTCGGATGACGGAACAACGATAGAGACTAACAAATCGAATTCGATTCGACGCTATCGAATAAATATTTATCTAGATTATGAATTATACGGATAGAATCTGATTCGACGCTGTGTCGGATAAATATTGAATCGAATAGAGATTTAGCACTGAAGGGAGGGTTAGCGAATCGGAGCGCGTGAGGAAGGTTAATAAATAAATTAATAAGATTAATAAATTAATGCAGTTTATTGAATTTCTATCGATGAGCGCGGGCGCGACTAGCGTAATGTCGTAGGACTAGCAACTTAGGACACACTGAGCTCTTTGAGTTGCGCGTTTGTCTCTTTTATAGTGGAAGAGAAGAAAGGAATAGATGGACTTTCGTAGGAAAGGAGAAAGTTGGGAAAGTCTCGTGCGGGTCGAGGTGTCCAGATGTGAGGAGAATTGTTCTATTAGGGGTGCGTGTTTTTTAGGGAATTTTGAGGATTAGGAACGGTACTTGTTTTATTGCTAGCGGCCGCGCTCAGGTAGAGGGATGCGACGCCACAGAGATTTATCTAGATAAAAATGTATGTATTGGATTGTCCGGAAGGTTCGTGCCGATTTTATCGTTCGTGCCGATATCACAATTATCGAAAACAAATGACACATGTGTACATATTCTAAAAGAGATAACTTCAGCCATATTTGGAGAAAAGTTTGGTTACGATTCGTTCATTTTTATCAGTTTTGTACGCCTTAGAATATGGTGGCAAATAGAGTGCATTATAGGCATTTAATGCTTTTCTTTTTCCGAAAGGGCAAAAATGCCACACAAGCGGCAAATAAGATACGCGCTGTTTATGGCGAGGATGCTGTAGCCGAGAGAACTGTGCCGAAGTGGTTTGCTCGGTTTAAAGCTGGAAATTTCGACCTCGAAGATCAAGAACGCCCAGGTAGGCCGTCCAACACGGACGAAGATATGATTGGAACAGAAATCGAGAATAACCCACGCTCGACATTACGTCAATTAGCAGGAATGCTAAATAAATCAAAATCAACCATCCGCGATCATACTGTGAAGCTTGACTATGTAAAATCGGCACGAACTCTTTCCGAATGTAAAATTCATTCATACGAAAAATTACTAATTTGGATAAGAATGATAGAATATAAAGTGTTTGTTCATAGTTTAACGATTTATTTCTTCGAATTATAACTTTTATTTTTATATTTATTATTATTATTTTATTTAGATTATATTATATATTATATTTATTATTATTATTATATATTATATTTACTTTAATTATATATATATTACATTATATTATATTTATTACTATTTTTTATTATTATTATTATTATTTTTATATTTATAACTTTTTCGAATTATTTGAATAAAAAGTTATTCGAATAAATGAAAAATCATTTGAGTAAATGAAGAAGTATTCAAATAAATAAAGAATTATTAGAATAAGTAAAGAATTATTGGAATAAAGAAACAATTTTGGGATAAAGAAACAATTATTGGACTAAATAAATAATTATTCGAATAAATAAAGAAGTCGAATAAAATATTCGACTAAAAGAAATTCATTCGACTGATTATCTTAGATGAATATATATTTATGTGAAACAATCCGAATGATGCCCAACTCTGGTTTCATGATCTTAATGTTCCCTCTTCCTAGACTTCTACAGACTTAACTGGTTTAAAGTTTCCATCGTGCGTATGCGGTATTGATTGTGCTGGTTTTCGATTTCGTTCATGGATGTATAGGTATTATAGGTAGATAGTGTTGGTGGTGCTAGCTGTAAATTGCTCCACGAAGTGCAAGGAATTAGGTGATCAAGAACGTTTCTGTCGAAGCTCTTCCAGAAGCAGATGACTACAATCGTAAGCACTTAGGTAGCTTTTCAATTGTACGTTAACGTCTTCTGTGATCACAGAATTTGTGGAAAATTCGAATCAGTAGATTATAGTCACTTGAAGATATAATAATAATCATTTTCAATGGATGTCCAAATGTTACCAATTAATTTCCAAAAAAAGTACAGTAATTCACGTTTCTTTTGCCATAATAATAATAATTCGCACTACTCTGCAGCGCTATACACAGTGCGACAAATAAGTTTCGAAACTGACAAGATATATGAATATTTTCCGATTTATTTATTCAAAATATTCTCCTCCAGTTTCAATACACTTCTTACAGCGATTCAACAGTGATTCAAATGCGTGTTCTAGCTCATTTTGTGGAATTGCCTCTAGCGTTCGTGTTGTAGCTGTTTTGATGGTCGAAATGTCATTAAAAAAAACATCCTTTCAACTTCAATTTCAATTTTGGGTATAGGGAGAAGTCACATGGGGCCAAATTAGGCGAATACGGTGGATGATTCAATACACAGACTTGATTTCGAGTCAAACATTGAAGAACAATGAGCGAGGTGTGACTCGGTGCATTATCGTGCAACAAACACCACGTCTCTGGATCACGAAATTCGGGTCGAATACGACGGATTCTGCACACCAAACGCTTCGAAGCTTCGAGATAATATGCACCAGTAATTGTTTGGCCAGTTGGAACGAATTCTCTGTGGACAATTCCTTTGCTATCGAAGAATGTAACGAGCATTGTCTTGATTTTTGATGGAACTTTTCGTGTTTTTTCGGCTTGTGGTGAGTCTTTCGACTTCCATTCCGCATTTTGACACTTGGTTTCTGGGTCGTACTGAAAGCATCATGTTTCGTCATCCGTAACAATTGATTTCAGGAAGTTTGGAACATTTCCGGTGGCTGCAACGACTTCTTTGGAATGATTGACACGCAACGATTTTTGGTCATATTTCAACATCGACAAGAAAGTTGTTTAGGGAGAACTGTTATAACTTCGCCATTTATCGACCGATTGAATAAAAATTAATACTGTCGGAAATGGGAATGTCACAGCTTTCAAACGCCGGTCTACAAACATAGGTAGCGCTATTAGTTATTGAGATATGGTCCAAGTCTCGAAACTTATTTGTCGCACTGTGTATGTTAAATAGAATAATCCAAAATATTGTCATTTTAATCTGTAACAGCGTTCAAAATACTTTCGTTCTAATTGCATCATAACAAACGGAAGAGTAAAATATTAGTATAGCAAGAAATTATTTGAATTTTTAAAATATTTAACCCTTTGACCACCGGTGACGCCTAAAGGCGCTTAGAAAATTTGCGTTTATCATACTGTTACGCGTTTATAAGCGCTTCACCTAGTTCGGTCCACTGGCACGAGCGGCGTCTATAGGCGTCCGGAAAATTGTATCGATCAAAAAGCCTAATGTCAAGGTTATATTTTTAGTATCCACGCTAACAAGTCAATGCGGAATATAAAAAAATAAATAATATTGTTTTAACGAATTCAGTGTTTTGATTATTTCAATATACTCTCTGAGAAATGCATGCCTAACGAAACGTTCATCATTCTCGGTGTACGTCGTGAATTAGTATCCTACCGTATGGTAAGACTGTGTCTAAAAGTTTGTCTAAAAGTCTGCCGTAGTCGAAGGATTAAAGGTAAATTTCAATGTTCTTTTCGTCGATTGAAATTTTCCCATGACACGAGCATCAAATCTCCTTCGAATGTTAGGAGAGAGAAGAAAATATAGACTCGCACAAATCGGTCGTGTTTGTAATTGCATTTCGGTGTATCAAGATGACTATTGTAAATTCTCGCAGTTAAATAAAGTTGTATCTATCTGTCTATCCGGTAACTAGGCTGATCTTTACTTTAAGGGTCCAGAGATTTTTGGCCATTTTATGCATATTACCGTAGATTTTGTCGAGAAAACACAAAAAATTCAAGTCTCAAGATGCGCAAACCATTGATTCAAAAGTTATACGCGTTCAGAGTTGATGAATTTCGAGCGTTTTTTAACACGCAGCGTGACGCCACATGGTCCAGAGATTTTTGGTTCCACAGCCTGGCAAATTTCACTGATTTCATCCATTTCGACGTCAAGGCCATCCTAAAGCCATGGTATAACAGGTCGTTGAAGTCATGGTGTCATTTTAAAAAATGATGATGGCCTCGATTTTTTGGAATAAAACATTCTTTTCTGATACTTGCGTAGAACAGCCTCTATTGCAATATTTTGAAAGACTTGCGATGATTTGTGTTTCTCCCATTTATCTCTGTTATAAATGCACAAAATCCGCAGTCCAGTTATCGCGGTAAGAAAGTTGCGATTTAATCCGCCGCGCGGAATCAAATTGTTCCTTAAAATGAGAACCGGTAATCAACTAACCGAAGTACGTGACGGTAACGGGGAACGTCGCTACTTAAACCTTTTCGTTGGCGAAGCTTATTTGGAAAACGAGAAAGTTTCTACAACCGAAACGCGGGGAGTATCATTTGTTTCCGATTCGATTAATTTCGTTCGCCGATATCCTTACTGTTTCCCGCTGAATCGGCATATATTTTTTTTTTATTCCGCGTTGCTCGAATCGAGCTTCGCGAACTCACCGGCAAAGTTTAATTAAATATTTGTTGAAATATATCGCTCGCAACAAACCCGTTGCCACGTATTACTTCGACGCATGATCTGCCGGTACGGTCGGCGTGATTTACTTTCGTTCCATTCCCGACTGTTTTTCATTATATTGTGATCGGACGGGATTCGGTATACATTCGATAACTTAAAGTATTGTTCTCTTGCTCCGTAAAATATTGACGTTTCAATCCCTTCCAAATACAAACGAGATTGTTCGGAGCTCTGCGCAATCCCTTCTCGTAACGTCAACACCGAATGCAAATCATTCCGCCGTCATTTTGTTGTGCTTTTGCTTCCACGGAATGCGGACGAGAAATTTAACAACGCCTCAACGTACGCGTTGCATCATCGTTACCTATTGTTGCGAATATAATATTATGAACCTAGCCTCTTTGCGTCGTTTTCTCTCTGCTGTGCTTCCGCTAATTAATTAGAATTTTGCGAACTTGTAATTATTCGATAATATTCTCGATTGCGTCGGTGTCTCGCGTCCGAGAAAAACATCTCTGATCGAAATTAAAATCATCTATAACGATCCCAATTCTTAATCATTTTTTCTGAATTCTGCAAACGATGTTTTCAACGCTTTTACATGTATAAGTCTTAATTAGGTTTTTTGTTATTAACGATCGAGCTTGATTTGTTAACGTAAAAAACGATTCTATTATTCGAACTGCTGACACTTATACAAATAATTGTATTTCCTTAAAATTCTAAGCTACATTTTAGAAAATGCCTTATAATTACAAAATGAAAATTATTTGTTTCAAACTTTTTAATTTTTGACAACAATGACAGCGATTGAATAAGAGGTCATTTAAAAAACACCGAATAACTCTGCTGTGTTTTGAAATTTTGATCTTAAACAACTATAGAATGAAGTTAAACGTTATCGTTATGTCACTGTAAGATATCAGAATTTTTTACTTATTATAAAATGTCTCCAAAAAATGTCCTAAGACATGGTACATTTTTATGACGGAAATGTTTAGTAATAATCTGTTAAGTATGAATATTATTCCTTACGTTTAATTTAAGCATCGCCGCGAATATAGACAGACAATAAATATAGATATATGAGCCGTTTATTTTGAAAGTAGCATAAGTCACTTTTTCAAAAAAATCGAGTTAATGGTAACACTAATTACAATCGAACGGTATCTTTTCATTTTTTTAAAATTTGCGATCAGTAAGTTGAGAACTATTGAGATTTGTTCGAGAGAAGTTTTGCTAATTAACGGTATAACAAACATGTTTATTTTGAAAGTGGCGTAAGTCGCTGTACTCGGGAAATTCATTGCGGGGCTTAGTGTAAAAGAAATAGAAACGTGTGATAAGTGTGTGCGAAGTATTGTTTTGAATTATTTTCAGTATTTTTAAAAAAGTTGTGATCGCTGGACTTATTTTTATAAGTGCGAAAGAATAGTGCAGTTTTGTAAGTTATATTATAGCGATGTGGCGGCTACCTCCAGACCCGCCAGCAGATGGCTATAAAATGTTTTATAAACTAACTTTAGATGAAAAAGATGAATTTCTAACTTTGGATTTGTCAGCAAAAAGGGGAAGACCTAGGCGTTATTCACAAATAGAAATGGATCCGTTATACACTGGATCTCGTCCTGTTTCTTCAGCAAAATACAAAGTCATGATGGACTTGCTTAATTATATACCCCCAATATACCACAGTTATTTAAAAAATTTGAAACAGAACACGATTTCCGAGGACTTGATCACTCCTATCGATGACGAAAATTAAATTGAACCGATGTATTTTCATATAAATTACTTATACTTATGTTTCAAAATGTACTAATTATTTTTGTATTTTATGAATACTACAATAAAAAATACTTAAATCAAACCTTTATATTAAATATGTTCATGATATAAATTATTATTATATATGTAATTTATTCAACAATTTTAGTAAATCACTGTCCTTTCAAAACATCGCTTCGGTAAAATACGTCGGACAAAATGAATATATGTCAGTGATTTTTCTAAACTATTTATTTTGAAAGTGGCTCAAGTCACTTTACCGTAATGAAAAGTGGCGATTTTTTAATGTTTATACGAAATTATTTATACTGAGAAAAATATCAGTATCCTGAGATAACAAATACAAGTAAATCTTCTCGAAAGTTAGCATCCATATTTTTAAACGTGTTGAAGCGCAAACCCTTAAATATCTCGACTTAAAAACAAAGTGACTTATGCCATTTTCAAAATAAACGGCTCACATATTGACAGTCATCAACTCCGTAGAAAACGGCGCGACAGGATCGACGGCCAGCATCCACCGGTAATGATCCGGTCCGAGAGATTGGCTACGCGACCCCAATAAAAAAACACCTTCCCTTAACCCACACTGGAAATAGATTCCGTGATAGGGTGAAGGGTCGTATCCGTCTGTAATTCAATATCACCGCGGACGCGTAAAGAAATTCTAGGTACGGTCGAATCGGCATACGAGACACACTCGTAAATTCGTTTCCGTCTTTGCCAGGAGGCGCGTCTCGTAAATCGAATGAAACTGTTTCACGTTGCTTCAGGACAAGTAGACCGTAAGGGTGTATTAAGGACGCGTAATATGCTGCACGACCTTCCATTCCGCGTCTTTTACGGACGAAGGACGGTCGATCTGTCAGCAGCAGACGTCTCGCGGAGGGTGCAACTTGATTTACACTTTCTTCAACCTCTTGCTACCCCATTCTCGTCGAACCCTGCCGATCGGAAACGGCTCGGAAACTCGGCGAGCTGGGCTCGATACAGTAATCGACTTTCTTTTCGCGATCGACTATGGTGACGGCATATCTT
Organism: Megalopta genalis; assembly: GCF_051020955.1. NCBI lineage: Eukaryota > Metazoa > Arthropoda > Insecta > Hymenoptera > Halictidae > Megalopta > Megalopta genalis. The sequence goes on along the minus strand of NC_135014.1, from coordinate 3,446,032 downwards.
AGCGACGGAATTACTTGTCAAAATTAAACGGTTAACTTTTGTGGTACTCGTATGTACGGAGGTTCATAAAAGTGTTCGTACACCTTTCGAAACGCGATAACTTTTTCAAAACAGATCTAAATGACTCGAAAGACGATGATCGAAAAGCTTTTTTTTTAATTTTGCTATTACTTGGAATGAAAAGAAAAAAGCATTTCAGTCATCGTCTAGTAGACTAGTCCCCCTATCATCTAAAAAAATTCATGTCATTTAGTTCAGTTTTAAAATAGTTATTGCGTTTTAAAAGATGGACGAACACTTTTGTGGACCACTGTATACAATAGGTGTTTTCAAATTTGTTAAGATCGAGGAAGAAGGTTGCTTCAGTGGTGCTCAGTTTCAACGTTTCAATCTTTCTTTCATACTCAACGCATAAATATCTCATATAGGTACACAGAAATGTATGTAATATTAGTATATGTTACAGTATACATATACATTATTATTACACATACATTAAGCCTGTTTTCATCCGAGTTTCAAAAGAAAATTGACGTAATTCGCGTTCCTCATGAAGGAAGAAGCATTGTTTCGAATTTAATTAAGTTTACGTAGATTAGAGCTGTTCTTTGTTAAATTTAAATTATCATTATACATATATTCTTCGTTAAATTCTGTGACAAACAAAGCTATATCCATAAAGCTATAGCTATAAGGGTTAAATAAAATGCTTTGGTTTTGATTAACATTTCTCACACCCTTCTCATATTAACATTTATTTAGTATTATACTCAGATATCTAAGATGTCTTGCAGGTGTTATGGATATTTATTCTTTTGATTAAGCATTTATTGATCGTTTGATGTATTTTCTACAAAAACTTACATTAGATTAAAAAAAATTATAACTACCAATAAATGTTAGAAATGTGTTCAGGGATGTACAAATTTGTTACGATAATATCTAAGCCTATTAACCTTTTAGGTACGGCTGAATTATGCGCGAGGCTATTTCTCTGGACGGCAGAGTCTGATACTGTATATTCTGTCTGTATATACAGGGTGTCCCAAAAATGTCTCGCAATCCAAAAGTGGCGAGTTCCTCGGGCCATTTGAAGCAACTTTTTTCTTTACAAAAATTTTTTCCGAGGCACCGTTAACGAGTTATTAACGAAAAACAGTGACCCATGAGAGGCGAGCTCGGCTGGCGCGAGGCGATCGAGCCAATGAGCGGAACTGGGCTTCGCGCGCTGGTTGGCTGGGCCGCCTCGCGTCAGCCGTACTCGATTCTTATTGGTCACTGTTTTTCGTTCATAACTCGTTAACGGTGCCTCGGAGAACATTTTTGTAAAGGAAGAAGTTGCTTCAAATGATCCGAGGAACCCGCCATTTCCGGATTGCGAGACATTTTTGGGACAACCTGTAGACTGTTGTAAATCGATGTGAAGACAAAAGAAGTGTGAAACAATGCATACGAAGACGATTATTTGGTTCAAACGATGAGCGAGTGAGCTACTAGAGCAAGTCACTATAGTGGCGCGACGGGCCTAAAAGGTTAATAGCTTTCTCAATGACAGTGATGTAGGTAAGAAAGAAGCTCAATACTTTTCTTTAAAAAAAAAACAGTTTCAATAGAAATTGCTACATAATATTACTCCAAATAATTGATTGAATTATGAATAAAATCGCTGTCGTTTCCAAGGCATATATCTTTTTAAGTAAACTGCCACCCACCAAACTTCGATTCGGTTAATTCGAATCACCGTGTAAATAAATAAATGAGAATATGTTCGGTACCGAAAGCGTCGATATCTTGCTCCGATTGATCCGCGAATTGAATGGTCCTCGGGAGCCGGCCAAACAAAACAGGATCCATCGAATATCGAGAGACCGGCAGGCAGACACTGAATATCAAACTGCATTAGTCTTTGATTTCTCCGGGACGGCGGAGTAGGTCAACGACTCACGGCGAGAATAACAGTTTCCCGAGCGTCCATTTTTCATCGGGCTCGATCCTTCAGAGTCCTTCCGTTCGTTCCGCGTCCCGCCCCTCCCCTTTTTGCCCGTCTTCGCTTTTTGCCGGGGACGATTCAAAGCAAACTCCTTCAGTGTCGTCTTCCGTGTTTTCCGAGGATTTCTGGACCCCCCCCCCCCTTACGTCGGCAACGCAGGAAGAAGAAACCCAGTCACCGAGACGGTGAACGTCTGCTTTCCGTTTCTCGGGGAACGATCCTTAGGGCTGCTACACGGAGACCCTCTGCTTTCTGTTTCAGCGTGAAGACGGACATGGGCACCAACGGCGCGGTGTCCAGGCTCTACATAGCGAACGCGAACAAAAAGGACAGCGGGAACTATAGCTGCGAACTGACGGATGTCGCGCCAGCCACCACGGTTTCCGTCCATGTGTTAAATGGTATGCTTTTACATATGTATGTTCGCCGTGGCTGACCTGTCTGTTGTCTTCCTCCGCCTTTTGTCGCGGACTCGCTGTCTGCGCCGCGATAGCCTAGCCGCGACGGCTCCGTGAGAACGAATTCTTTGTACGAAACGCCGCGTTCAATGCATTCTTCTACCTCTCGATCATTCTACGGTCAATTGTCGATTGAATGTCAGTTCGGTGGTTTTGTATAAATTGTGTGTATATACAGGGTGTCCCGAAAATGTCTCGCAATCAGGAAATGGAAGGTTCCTGAGGTCATTTGAAGCAACTTTTTCCTTTGCGAAAATTTTCTCCGAGGATTTGTTTGCGAGTTATTAACGAAAAACACTGACCAATAAGGGGCAAGCTCGGCTGGCGCGCGGCGGCCCAGCCAACGAGTGCACGGAGCCCAGCTCGCCTCTGATTGGTCACTGTTTTTCGTTAATAATTCGTAAACGAAGCCGCGGATTGCATTTTCGCTAAGGAAAAAATTGCTTCAAATCACCTCAGGAATCCCCTACTTTCGGATTGCGAGTAATTATTTAACTTTTCTTGTAGATTTTTATTTCTGAGTATTATAACTTTCTTCAAAAATGAGAAATGAACATCTCACGGTTTACATTTTTCAAAAATGTTATTTGTAGAATCTATTACAAGTAACGGCTTCATTGTTCTAGTCCAAAGAAATCGAAATGTTTCTAAACTTAGCCTATTTTAAAGAGATCGAAATATTTCTAACTCATTGGGCTATTTCAAAGAAATGATATTATTTTCAATAAATTGGACTGTTTCCGAAAAATAAAAATACATTCAATAAATTGCATTGTTTTAGAGAAATCAAAATATTTTCAATAAATCGGACTATTTTAGAAAAATCAAAACATCTTCAATAAATGGACTGTCCAGAAAACGAGAAATATTTCTTCAAGATTGTCTTGTATCAACGAAACGGAAATATGTCTCTACAACCTAAACTTGAACAAAACCTGCCTCCCCGCGGCATTCTAAAACGCAAGATTCTCATGCGAGAAGCACGCGCTTCGCCCGCGGCGTAAATTTTTCATTTCCGGCTAAAACACAGCCACTCAGAAGGTAGCATCAAAGTGCCATCCTAAATAATTTCCTCGCGGCGATAAAATTCCGAAATTATTCTTGCCATCCGCGCGGCACCCGCAAAAGATCCCGCCGGCCATCGCGGCCGACGTGTCCGTTCGCAAATGCCACCGTTTTACGGGAAGTTTATCTTCGAACTAAAAATGGTATCACCGGTTATTAAAATGTCAACGCGAAAGAATTTGCGGGCTTTCGGTCGGACGCGTCGCGTAATTTCCGGCCGGCGCGGCGAGTTTTTGTTTCGCGGCTTGTTCGCCGGATAGAACGTTGAACGCGGAGGTTCACAGTGTCGCTCGCATAATTTTCAGTTACGTCGCGTAATTCACTTTGACGTATGCTCAAAGCTCGCGCCGTTGAAAAAATACGCGGCGGACATCGGACGCGGCCGATGCAAAGGTGTACGGTCACTGTTCGGCCGTTTTACGGCCGGTCCCCGTTGTAATCTTAATCCTGACCGTCTCATGAATAAATATGAACCGGCGATCGCGAAAAAATCGCGATCGCGGACATCCTCCTCTCGCCGGAATTCTCACTCGTTCTTCCTTTTCCGCGATAATGCAATTACCGGTAGAGTTTAAAAGGAAAGTAGCCCGAAAATTATATACGCACAGTTTTTGTCGCCGCTACAATTCAGTTTCCGCAGGAAAGGTGTACCGGCCGTGGTGAAATTATTTTTGTCCTCGATAATTTATCGTTTCGTAGCGAAGATGGACGAGGAAAGAATAGTCGGCCTTAGCATCGAAACGGCTTATGCGGACCGGTGTTTATCTTTACGGTTATTGGGACTGTAACGATGCTGCTCTGCGAAATTGCTCGACGAATTTAGAGTAAATGTACCTATTACTGCGATATTTCCTACCCAATGAGATTAAAATGCGTGAAAATCCGTTTTTCTTTCTCTGAATGAATTTCTACCATTCCATGAAAATTGTATTCTCTTCGATTAAAAATAATTGTCAATCATTCTCATAGTTCGAAGGATTTAAAAAAAATATTCTTCGTAAAAGACACAAAGAAGAGCATTTTTCTTCTGCCTGGATCACCAAAGAACTTGCAAATCTTCAATTAAGAAACTTCTGCGAATCATTTTATATTCTTTAGGGGAAAGTTTTTTTTATTACTTACTTGTTACAATAACCGATACTATTTTTTAATATTTTCTTATGCGGTACTTTGGGTTCGCAGGTCACCAATTTTAATTGTTACCTAGAATACATAATTATTCCATAATAAATTAGGAGAACTATTAAAATAAATATTAGGAGACTATATATTAATTATTATATTAAATTAAATATATTATGCGAATAATATATTCGAATCAAGAGAGTTATTCGTATAAATAGAATAATTTATGACGGATAAACAATTGTGCGTATAATTTATTCGAATATATAGAATAACTTATGACGAATGGAGAATTATTCCAATAAATGAAACAATTTATGATGAATAAAGAATTGTGAGAATAATTCATGACGAATAAAGAATTATTCAAATTAATAAATGAAATAATTTACGACAGAATTCATTCGGATAATTATATCTCACATAAATATCTATTCGAAACAATTCGAAAGACGGAAAACTTTGCCTGCAAGTCCGTTTCGACCACGATCGACAAAGACAGGTCTTCATATCTAAACACGAAAGTGTCGTTGCATTTCAGCAGAATGAAGTTCGAAGCCGATTCTTGTATCCGCGGATTCGGAGGCGGCCTCTCGTCACAGTCGAGCTTTTCTCATTTCCCTTCCGGTTTCCGATCCTCGGGGGTAACCGCAGTGTTTCGTGTGCCCTCTGACCCCCGCCGCATGGCGTATTCATGGAAAAGTTCGCCGGAGATATTCAGGTCGGGCCGTTTCCCTCCTCGAGTCATCCTCTTTCGAGTCGCGCTCCTTTTCCCGCAATCTTCTCGACCGCTTTCCCGTTTCCTCACTCGTTTCCTCGTCATTTCCCTTGGCCCGTCCGCCCGGTCCGCCCCTCGCGGCCCCTTTGACTCCGTTCCGGAGCCACGTATCTCGTCGAGCTTCTGTGTTTGTCGCTGAACGACAAGCGCGAGCACACTCGTCGCTGATCCATTTTTCCGGTATAAGCGGCTCCGCTTGTCTCCATTTACGTCGGCTAATATCGAGGTACCGGAATCCGGATTCCTTTATCTTATTCCGCAAACTGTTCCTCCTGTACCGTGCTGGGAGGCAATCGATGCGACACACAGTCGGTTTCCATAGAAAAAGCAGGAAAATATGTTTAACAACTAAAATTATATGTTAGGTCTACCGGAAAGATCTGTCCGATAGTGTCACTTCAATCACTTTCAATCCATATGCACATGTTGATTTGAAACATATATGACTATCTCTCTTTATCGTTGCATTTACACACATGTACTCTCCTAAATAAACTGAAACAAAGATGTCTCGTGTCGTTATTAAGTGAGACGCGAAAGCAAGAAATTCCTAACCGTTCTTTTTTTTGTAGAACAGATTTGTTTTATTTTGCATAGAAATCCGCAATCGGTAATTATGAATGACGAACAAATTTTTTACTGGTAACTAAACTACAGATTTCATGCGTTCGCGAGAAAAATGATTAGCTGAAATCTTAAAGAGGAGGATGAATGAAAAAAATCGGAGAGTATCGACACATTACTTTCGACTCATTATGATGATAGTATAGTAAGAAAAAGGTTTCTAAATGACTCGTGTTTCTAGCGACAGGTACAGAACATTTTTATTTTGCACGAAGATCCACAGTCGAATTGTAGAAAGCTGGAAGTAAATCGAAAATTGACGTCGTCTCTTAATGTTAACAAATTGAAAGAATTATCTCGATGTTGGTAAATTCTACTAACGTTTACCCATTTTCATCAAGCTAATTTTTGTCACTATTAATTTTAAAATGCATGCGATGCTTCAATCAAATCTTGAAATCTTGAAATCTTGAAATCTTGAAATCTTGAAATCTTGAAATCTTGAAATCATTTCGCATTTCAGTGGACAGTAGAAAAATACAGTAAATTCTCCCTAATTTTCTTTCAGCTTGTACACAAAAATGGACAATTTCGGCCGAGGAGATACGATTATTTTTGGTTTCTTACAACTAAGTTGCAGAATTTTTATTTTGCATATACAATAGCCTCAGCTTAGTGATCAGTGTGCACAGATGGCAAGTCGGCTTTGCAACAGCGGGTACATAGTGTATACATAGTACACCTTTGACACGTTGGCAGTTGTGATCGCTCTCTTTGCCATGCAATTCGATCTCTGTACGTGTCCGTTTCGGCCAATAACGAAGACACGCGTGACAGGTGATGAGGCTAATAGACTGCTAGGGTGAGCTTATTGGCTGTCAATCGGAGCTCTATTCCTTTGTCTAGGCGATGTTCAGCTCACGATAGCTCTCGGCGATTAGATTGTTTCTTGGCAAACGTGAAGAAAAAGACCTGCTTATGGTCGATTCGAGTTATGGTTTTGAATTATTCGGAAATTACGGGGTTCAATACTATTTTTGCTTTTTTTCGCCTGTCATTGGCGATCCTCGTTGAAGTTCTAAAAATTGAATTTCGAAGTGAAGTCAAATTCGCAATGTCTGAAAGTAGAAATGATAAATTGAATGCAGAAGTATCAAGTATTACTTTGAATATAAAGTATTTATATAATGTAATTTAATAGAATATAGTTTAACGATGTGTGGACAGTGTTTATTTATGCGAAACTATTAATAATAATTTTAATTGTTTGCTTAACAATCACTGTATGAATAAGTTATAAACGAAACTCGAGAAATCGATAGCTAAACAACTGATTTTTATTCAAAGCAAAAATGTTCCATATTAATTGCAAAAAACAGTCTGTAGATGAAACTGATATTCCCTCTTAAATAATTTTAATGAATTGAATATTTTACATATTAATATTCTTAGCAGTAGAAATACCGAGCTTTAAACACGACTAATGTATTTTGTTTTATAAAAATTTATCATAAAAATATTTTCGTAACATCGGGAAATCTAAAAGAAAAAGTCAGAAATACGTAGTTCTAGTGTTACATTCTTTCGCTTGTCCTATGGTTTTAAGTTTCACCTATTTATGGATTTTGATGAAAAAAAAATGCAGTTATACAAATTTTCATTTCCATGAGTTATTTCATAATTACCTGAAGAAATAAAACATTTCTTGCATCGTCTAGAATATTCCTTATAGTAAACACGAGTCGAATTGAAATTTCTTTCTTTTTTCAATAACTGCATCGAGTTGAAAATAATACACGAATGTCCATAAATTCCTTGAATATTCTCATTGTTTGAAATTCCACCTGTCCATTTTCAATTGTAACAGCATAAAATTCCCAGTCCACTAATGAAGGTTCGCAGTTCATTAATATCTTTCTCGAAATCTCTACGTTACGCCATAAAATCTTGAACAATAAATCAAACACATACGATTGTTATTTTATGCGGAATAAATTTGCACGTTCCTGCAGCTGCACATATCTTTTTTCCGGGCGTTGTCAAGGTTTCGCGGGCCTGCTGTGTGCAGCTATTTTCCCTCGGAATTTTCCCGTGCGTGCTCTCTCGCTGAACTTTTTCCACGACATTTCTTGTTTTCTAACCTCTTTACTATGGTTTCCCTCAGACCTGGTTAACCTTCGTGCACATTTAGCGATCAGGATCTCTCGCGAACTTTCCTGCGCTTACCTCTCGATTTATTGCTTCGCTACGGTTCCCCAGTTTTCCCGCGTTTTTCACATCTCCCCGTTTACGACCAGCGCCTTCCGTTTTTTATTTCGATCCTTCTCATTGCAGTCATTACTCACATTGACACGCGCGCGATCAATCTTGTTAAGTTTTTAGATTCCGCGCGATGAATTGAGTAGAACGTGTTGATTTATGTTTCGCGCGCGCCACCATCTTGCGAGTGCGATTTAGCTTTCGCTTCGTACATTGTTGGCTTCCACCACGTGACACAATTTTAATGGTTTATTTAGCTAGGAAATACCTTTATTATATTATCTAGCGAACCGTTATCGAACGAACTATGCGATTCAACGGTACGAGAACAAATTGTTTCATTCCGTTAAAAGATTCACATTTCATTCGAAGCAGAGTAAATGCTTCGGTTTTCTCATGGATCGATCGTCCGAATTAGTAATTAATTAATGATACGCCCGTTGAAACTTTCGTTTCAATATTCAAACTTGAATATTTCATATGCAGCGTTTCATTCGTTCGCAAAACTCGAGTCTTTGAATTCCGAAGGCGATAATCGTATAAGTGAAATGGAAACATAAATAACTAAATATCTCGAACCGTTGTTTATGAATTATTAGACCGCTGATCTTTATGCAAAATGAAACTGTTGTGCATTGATTGCAAGAAACAGAGAATGCATAGTTATCTGTCCCTGTCTTGAATAATTTTAACGAGTTGTAAATAATATAATCGAATTGTTAAATTCTTCCAATAGTGTCACTGTTTTGTGTTACGTCTACTCATTTTTGTCACAAATGTATAAAATCCACAGTCTATTAATCGTGTTAACAAGAATAACAAGTATTTAACAAGTATGTTAACAAGTATTCGGGAATTCAATGCTTTTAGTATATTCGAAGAGAACACAACACTCTTTATAATTATCCTATCGATGTTAGTTCGTCTGACGTCTCAAAAATATGTAAATCTTTTGGTGCAATTTCTATTTGGTTCAAGCAAAGTTATTTCACATTAACGGACGCTCGATTACTTTCCTGTATATCTCACTCACTGTATATATTTATGTATGTTATCGATACTTCGAAGTCGAAGTTTCGACTTCAATCTTACATTTTTTTTTTTTTTGATAAAAGAGTTGACACACCTGTTGATAACTGAAGAAACCAAAGTTAATGAACAAGGTGAACACAATATAAAACACGCCTTGAAAGATAACCCAGCGGGCAGCAACACAACGAAGAACCTGCTACGATATCTAAAACAAATTAAAGCGTATAACAGGCTATAACACGAAAATCAAACTTTTTTTCTGGGTTCCTATAGTCACTATGAAATTCTTGTAGAGCATCACTCGACACTTTTACCGGGCCGTTTCTTCTTCAGAAATGTCTACAGAATCCGATCCTGGGTAGAGTTTTCGTGCTGAACAAAGAACTTTTCGTAAAAATACAAAAATACTGCGCAGAAACTGCTCACGTCGACACTTTTTTATACTTTGACATTAATTTATTGCCATTTAGGACCAAAAACAATTAATAAATTGCATGCCACTATATTCGGGAAACTCTCCTCTATCTTTTAACACCAATTCGAACTTTCTAACGTTTGTACTTTCCATGCAATACCTCATTTTTGTCAAAAATTTTGGGTTTTTACAAAATTTCGTTTATTTAAAAAACTGAGGGTGATGGAGCAATTCGGTTTTCGGATTCTTGTTCAGGGAGTGAAGCTCTACAAGAATTTCGTAGTGGCTATAGGAACCCAAAAATCGTGTCGGACAGTGTAACCCGGTAAGTGGGGGATACGACATTAAATAACCGATTAGAAAAAAGAAAAGTTTGTCAGCAATTCAGCGTCGAATCGTGAAGAACGGGCCTTACGAGCGGATTAGTAAAATGTCCGTAACAGGTGATCGCGAGAATGTGCGAAGTGCACGTTACAAGTGAGCGTGGACTACAGCTGCGGTACACGGTGCCCAATTATGCACAAGTGTGCAATTACTTTTATTGCCGAAAAGTTTGACGGCTACGGTTTCTTAGAAGTTGCACTCGCCGAGTGGAACTTTTAATTAGATGCATACCGTGCGTATCGTTAATAGGTTGTTTAATTAAACCGCTGTACGATTTATCGAAATCTGCTATTCCGGTAGAAAGTGCACTAGACTTTGGCGAGAAGGCGAAACTGAAAATTTTGTACTACATTGCAATTTTAAGAGAGATACGCACGTTATACGAAAATTTCTTTCTCCACTTTTCATATTATATTTTTCTCATTTCGATTTTAATGTTATTTCTTATACTATTACTTATATTTACTATTATTAATTATTAATTAATATTTTATTATATATATATATATATATATATATATATGTATATAAGAATTAATAGTAATATAGTATATAATATAATAATAATATAATATACTACGTAATATATTATATAATATAATATAGTATATAATATAGTAATATATAATATATATAAGTAATATAGTATATATAATAATATTAGTATTAATAATTGTATAATATTAGTATAATATATATTATACTAATATAATAATTTTTGTATATACTAATATATACAAAAATTTCTTTCTCCACTTTTCATATTATATTTTTCTCATTTCGATTTTGATGTTATTTCTTATACTATTATTACTTATACTATTACTTATATATACTATATTACTATTATAATATGTACTATTATTAATTATTAATTAATATTTTATTATATTAATATTATACTATATATATAAGAATTAATAGTAATATAGTATAAGTAATATATTATATTATTATTATATTATATATACTATATTATATAATATATATATTATATTATATATACTATATTATATAATATAATATATATATAAGTAATATAGTATATATACTATATTACTTATACTATTAATTCTTATACTATTTCTTACTTTAACAATTTCCTATTATTTTCTGTATTTCTTTCTTTCTTCGATTTGAATACCATTTCTTTGTCTTCTCGATTTTAATATTATTTCTTTCTTCAATTTTAATAGTATTTCTTTCTTATGACAATGATAATAATCTTTATCTCTTTCATCATTTTATTTTCAATTTTCTGTTATTTCTTTCTTTCTTCGATTCTTATACTATCTTTTTCTTTCTTTAATTTTAATACCATTTTTTTCTTTTTCCAATTTTAATATTGTTTTTCATTCCTTCAAATTTCATATTATATCTTTACTCATTTCTTCTTGACATTATATCTTTCTTTCATTCTTCAATTGTAACATTATATCTTCCTTTTATTCTTTAATTTTAATATATTATTTATTTCATTATTTCTTTAATATTAATATTATTTCTCTCTTGCTTTCTTCTGTTTCTCAATACTATGCTTTCGTTACTTCAATCCTAATATAAATTCTTTCTTCTTCTTCAATTATAGTGTCATTCTTTTCTTCGACGAGTTTTTTTTATTATTGTTTCTTTCTGGAGCATACAATATTGCAATACAATAAAAGTAAGCGGTCCGAGAACAAACGAATGGCACAGGAATCGGTCAGTCGACAGTAGCCGGCTCCCCTGGTCAAAGTCGCAAACGAACCATCGTTTCCGAAAAGCATGCGGCCTGACAGCTCCCCGATCGCAAGTTGTCGGACGAGTGGCCCTCGAGCGTGGCGTGCTTAATAACAGCCGGTAGACAATTTTCTTGGAGTAGCTGCTCGCCGAGAGAGGGTCGCTGTCGGTTACGTAAAGCGTCTTGAAGGAAATGAAAATTGAGACGAAGGGGCGCGGCAATCGAGCCAGCCGTCATCGGCAGTCTTCATGACTTTGTCCACCCGCCGCCTTCGATTACTCATCCTTCTTCGCGGCTTGGTTTCCATAAAGCGAAGAAACGTAGGAGAGAAAAAAGAAGAATCGTCGACGCCGAGGAACGCCATCGTCGGCGGCGGGACGGCGAGAAGGAAGCAGATAATAGACATCGGCGGCGTTGAAAAGCCATGGAGAATCAATTATCGACCGTGCAAAAGTCTGGAAAATTCAATCGACAGTCGGCACACGCCCGGCCACTGCCTTTTACGTTCGCCGTTCGAGTCTCCAAACACCGTTATCAGTGTGGAACACTGTGCATTCCCCGTAACTCGAACCATACGCGGGCCCTGCTACTCGATAGACGACCCACCTCTGATAAGCCGCTAAGCGATCCTCTATATTATTTGAGTCTACGCGGCCCGGAAACCCCATGACTTGTGGCCGGGGACCGACCGGGTCTTAAACTCAGATTAAAAGTTGCCAAAGTCTATGGGAACTCTCTGACGTAATTCACGCGTCCAACAGGTCTTTCCACGCGAGTTTATTGTTGCTACGAGGCGAACCTTTATGCAAATCTGGCGTAAGTAAATTTTCGAGCAGGCGGAGTTCAGGTGAACTTTGTACTGCTTATGGTTGCCTGGGAAGTGACCTAAAACTCGTATCGGAGCTCTTTCAACTTTTCCGTGGGGTCTTTTGGAAGCTGCGAGAACGATGTTCATCTAGATTAGACGAGCCAATTACTGTGCTCTATTAGCAGCCTTCATGAGAACACACAACTCTAGCAATTTAAATTACATTTCTTAAGAACTTAAAGGTAAATTTTAAAGTTTCTTTTGTCGATACAAATTTTCCCATCACACACTATCAAATCTCTTGTGAACATTAAGAGACAAACAAGTTCTAGAATCAGTTACTATTGGGACGTCACAGCGTCGTCAGTAATAGCGACGAATTATGACGCTATATATGTGGACTGTATATAAAAATAAGGAACCGGATTTTGCTTGAAGTTTTGTATTCGGCCCGCGACTACGCTACACCCTTGGTCAGGAGGTCTTAGTTCTACGAATTCTGTTACAACTCTGCTCTATTAGAGAATATTTTCCTTCGTGGTAGACTGCTACCCCTCCAACGCATTTATAATACTCGCTGATTGGTTTTCCTTGATTTTTGGCAATAGCCGATCAGTGAGTCTGTTTTAAAGCAGACACCCTTCCTTTGCGCCCTTGACGCGTCTTTCTGGGAGGGTGCTGGTGTACGGGAGGTGGAAGCGGCCGCAAGGCTTTGGCAAAGGTAGAAAAATTCCTCCAGGCATCACCGTCATGAAACAATGTCAGGCTGACCCTTCGGAACTGTTCCTTTTTCATGACACGTCCTGGCCATCGAGGCCGAGAGAAGCGAAGTTCCAAAAATCAAGCAATAGAGCATGCGTATTCTCGGCCGGCAAACACTTCACGTCCAAAATGCATACCAGGTGTTATTAAAAATCCTAAGCTCAAAAACAGCCGGCTAGGCACGTTCGTTTCATAAAGAACATTAGTGCTGTGCACTAACAATTACTGTATGCCTATGATCTACAAAAATCAATTAATGTGTCACAGTTACCGTGCTGTCTTCCTGAATGCTGTGCCTCTCAGTTACTGTGGTATCTCCCTGAATACTGTGCTTCAATTACCGTGCTCCCTCCCTGAATACTGAATCTCGATAACTGTGCACAATAAAAATTTAATACTTAACATACTTTCATAAATTTTATATTCTATAAAAACAATTTAAAATAATAATAAGTCATTTAAAAGTTCGCATTAGAAATGATTTAGAATTTGCTTTAACAAAATTTCGTATTTACGTTTCTCCTTTTGTAACACTAAACCTACCGAGCACTAAAAGCAACGAATTTCTGTTGCTCTGTAAGAACCGATAAAACCGAATCTCTATTTAGACTTCCCATAATTTTTATTACAACGAATACTCGGACTGTGAAATTCATTGAATAATTTCCTATGAAAAAGTCTCTATAATTTCAGTAATTTTAAAATACAAAATGTAAAACCGGTCATTCTGACCGGCTTGGTAGGTTTAGTGTTAAATATTCTCATATTAATATGAGCCGTTTATTTTGAAAGTGGCATAAGTCACTTTGTTTTTAAGTCGAGGTATTTAAGAGTTTGCGTTTTAACACGTTTCAAAATATGGATGCTAACTTTCGAGAATATTTACTTGTATTTGTTATCTCAGGATACTGATATTTTCCTCAGTATAAATAATTTCGTATAAACATTAGTGTTACCATTAACTCGATTTTTTTGAAAAAGTGACTTATGCCACTTTCAAAATAAACGGCTCATATGAGATTTGAGGTTATGTAAGCCTATCCTGTGATAAGCGGCACAGTAACCAACACATCGAGCGAAAGTAAGTTCAGTTACTGTACACAGTAAATAAACTACTGAAATTGAAACTAAAATCAACAATAATACGTTTTACTAAAGGTATCTTACCTAGAACGATTTATTTGACTGGATATTAACCTTTTCATAAGCTTTACAGAAAATTCCGTGAATTCAGCATCACTAAATTGAATTAAGTTTTGTGGTATTTTGAGAACTTTCGTCTTTTACATGTATAATTTTAACAAATAAATAATTAATCGAATTTAAATAACAAAATTTTATATATCTTATACTGTAAATATAAAATTAATCGTGCTTAAAAACAAGCAAAAGGCACAGTAATTGGCTAGCCCACTGCAATTGGTTCCATTATCCCAGAAGTCGAAAAATGTTTCTGATGAAATCTGTTGGATTTGAAGCCGTGGATTCTTGACATTAAAAATTAGAATTTGATATAATAAAGTAGAGATTTCAACATGGAGATTTTATTGTAATTTTATGATAGCTTTTAACGAAGTTTCAGCTCATAGATCGACGATTTTTCATTCAAAAATTAGCGATGCTTTAATTTTGCTGTGAAATGTATTATTATTATTATTATTATTATTATTATTATTATTATTATTATTATTATTATTATTAAAACTAGAAACGAAGAAGATCCGCAACGGTTCGGATTCAAACCGAGCACCCCGTAGATCGCGTCGAGTCATTATTCAGATGTCAACGTGTAATTCTCGGGAGAAAACGGGAACCGATGGGAAATTTCCATCGGGATGATCTTTCTCGTCGATCCGCGAGCATCTCGGCTCCGGTGCAAATTGTTTCGTCCTTCCGGATTCCATTGTTCGCAAGTCGAAAGCCACGCCGCGGATATGATCGAACTCCCTCGGCGGGGCCGACTCACGGTAATCCCTTGTAAATAATGCACAACGCCTTTGCCGGAGCCGATACTTCCGGCGATCCCGCGCCGCGGGAAAGCCCGCGCGAAAACTAGTTGGAGCCCGTTTCGCTGGAACTTGAAAAGCCCCCTCCATCCGCGAGTCGAAAGCCCGCGTTTAGCGATACGTATCGGCGCGACCTCATCGATTCGACTTACACGCGATTTTCTGTCGGATACAAAAGTTTCCGCGGATCCCGCGGCCGCCCCGAGCCGGTAACTTCGCTGGCAGCCTTCCTTTGAATCTTTTAAAAATTCCATGCTGATACGAGGCCGGTTCTCGCGCTGCAATTGCGTGTTTATCGCTCTTGGAACGGCACTGCTGCGGGGAACGTCGTCGCCGCGCCGAGCCTCCACCATTCCGCGGAAACTTCGGCGGACGTGGAAAAGCCAGGATAAGGCACGGTCGTTTTTATCAGCGAACGCTCGCGTTCTGTTTCGTACAAATTGGTGTTGCAGAAGGGGCGACAGTTCAAACATTCATCCGGTCTGTTTGTAATTATTAGACTGCGGATCTTTATGCATTTATGACATCGAGAGATTTTTAACACGTTCCGTGCCGAGCTTTTTTTACTCGAATCTTCACACTTTGATATTTTACTAAAACTTGATGTATTACGTGCAATTATTAATTCTCGTACACATAACAACGTAACAAAAACTTATCAACGCCCATTCTTGCGGTGGAAATTGATTCTTCGGTTCTAAATTTCTTGTAAACAATTTGTTCGGTTCACTAAGTAAACATGCAAGCGTGTACCATCGATGGTACACGTGGCACGGAACGTGTTAAAATCCAAAAACATATATAGGGTGGGGCATTTTAGACAGGTCACCTGAATAACTCGCTTGTTTTTGAAGGTAGGAGAAAATGCATTACACCAAACTTAAACAATGATCTGGTGTTACCAATTTTTCTTGTACGTGGAGGCGTCGAGGAGATATGAAGGTCAATTCTGCTTTTTAAATGGAACAGTAAGTTTTTTTACTTACATTCTGATAGAGCGTTTCGAGGCGAATACAATGAACTATTATGAAGGTCGTTCAAGGTCGCCCAAAGTCAACTGCAAGAGAAAATAAATTGTCTCAGAGTACTTTTCGAATACTTGTGTATCACGCGTGTGTATTACGTGACACGGGAATTCTTAATTGTCAGAGTTCGAATACTTTTGTGAGCCATTTCTGGTACGTGTTTACAATAAATGTACTGTAAAAACGCTATATATTGTTAAATTATTTTCTAATTTTGCTTACGCAGTCTTAAGACCCATCTCTTGTTATATGTGTCATATTATATCAAATGCTTCGGTTTAAAACACATATATTTTATTAATTGAATGTTAGAAACGTAAGCGTTAATGTTATTTTCTTTCCACAATGAGTGATCTCCTAGTCGACGATGGAAAATTTCTTCAATTCGATGAAGATATAATTTGCATAAAGATAGCCTAACAATAATGTTATTTTCTTTCCACAATGAGTAATCTCCTAGTCGACGATGGAAAATTTC
Organism: Megalopta genalis; assembly: GCF_051020955.1. Classification (NCBI taxonomy): domain Eukaryota; kingdom Metazoa; phylum Arthropoda; class Insecta; order Hymenoptera; family Halictidae; genus Megalopta; species Megalopta genalis. The sequence continues at coordinate 3,429,163 of NC_135014.1, read as the reverse complement.
TTCAATTCGATGAAAATATAATTTGCATAAAGATAGCCTAACAATAATGTTATTTTCTTTCCACAATGAGTGATCTCCTAGTCGACGATGGAAAATTTCTTCAATTAGATGAAAATATAATTTGCATAAAGATAGCCTAACAATAATGTTATTTTCTTTCCACAATGAGTGATCTCCTAGTCGACGATGGAAAATTTCTTCAATTCGATGAAAATATAATTTGCATAAAGATAGCCTAACAATAATGTTATTTTCTTTCCACAATGAGTGATCTTCTAGTCGACGATGGAAAATGTCTTCAATTAGATGAAAATATAATTTGCATAAAGATCCACGAGATCTAGTAACTATACTGATGAATAGGGACCGTATAAAAAGACGAACAAAAAAAGATATTCCAAAACTTCAGCTGAAACAACTAGTTTTCGCAACGAATTTGAACGAGTCAATTTTTTATGCGGTGAGTAAGAACAGATCAGAGTCTCGCAAAGAAAATAATTAAGAACCTCCACGAAATTGCTTTCGTGACATGATAGACGAATTAATTTACATTTTTAAGTATCTTATTTACATGCGCACATACTTTATCTACACATAGAAAATTGTCAAAATGCGTATATATTTGAATGCATTATAACATGAACTATTTTATATATTGATTTCTACTTAATACAATTCTTAATACAACTCCAATTATCTTATAATGAACTGGTTCGAAATCACTTTGAAAACAGAATTGAAACGAAAAAAAATTTGTTAAATAAAATTAAAAATTAATAAAGATTTCCGTTTCTCATGGTGTTATTTAACAAAAATTATTTGCCACTGTTCCGATGCTCTTCGTTCGTTCGTTCGTTAATTGTTCTATGACGCCACGTTAGACGGTCAACTAAATATGCTCGAAACATGCGAGAAATATGCACGCGATATGCAAAGAATGCGGAATGTGCATAAAATTCTGTGCAGAATATACGCATTGTGGAAAATATGGAGAATATGCAAAATAGGAAACAGATTTTTAGAACCCCTAATGACGAATGAAATATCTGCCTGGGTCCAAATCACTCCGGCCATATTCTATAAAAATATGTGTGCGCATAAACATACGCAATCGAAAAAGTTTTTGAGCTACACATCCTAGATCTTGGCTGATTATTGCCGTTAACATTATTATTGTTTCAAATTTCAGCCACTTATAATAACTATAATAATTTTAATAAACTCAAGTTCCAGAGTAATAATTAAATGACGTTTCTTAGGGGATTTTATTCATTTATCAAAAAAAATGCACAGCTGTAATTTAAAATAGTGGAAACAGAATTTTTCAATCAAGGAGAATCTATACTTATCGAGCACTAACGATGCTTAATCGAATATTCGAGAAAATGACATTTCTACTAAATATTGATTACGAAATACAGAAGAAATTGTTGTTAATCTTGACGTTGTTAACGCACGGTTTTTTGGAAATCTGGCACTTGCTTTTTGGTAAAATACATAAATTCACGTGTCTTTTATAAAGAAATATTATATTTATAAATGTAATCGTGTGCACTTTTCGTAGTTATGGAATTGTAAGATTTCGCCAGCATATCGAGTGGCATTACGGAAATTTCGAACAGTGTAAATCGAGGAGTTAATTAGTGTGAATCGGAATGTTTGAATGCTGCGAACAGTGAAGTTTAATCGAGAGACTAAACTATTTAGGTTTCTGGCGGAGAATACTGCGTGCACGTAAACGCCTAAAGCACTAAATTAATGAAAATCATGGCAATTTGCTGGCTCCTTAGCCAGTTGTGCAAGAAACGAAATGCTCATCTATTTCGTGCACAAACTTTCCGCCCCGACAAAGTAGATACGTAATCTTAAACCTGCGAAACAACAGCTTTTCCGCGAAACACAACCAGAAGGAAAATTCGAGCCTCGAATCGCTCCGCAAAATGCGCGAGTTTTTCTACGCGCGCCGCTTTTCCGCCGACCGAAGGTAGTTTGCGGCCATAAACTTGAGGCTTTTTCTTTTTTTTTCTTTTTTTTTTTAACAACGTCCACCGGAAAAGAGAGGTCGGCCGGATGATGCACGTACCTGAATCGTCGAAGACCGCGGTTTTTGTTGGCGTGGCCCGACCACAATTTTAGAACGACCGCAAATTAAGCAAGCGCGAGTGAAAGAGGGAACAACGCGGGACACTGCAAAAACAGCTGCGCTCCCTGAAAACCTCTCTCCGAAAAGAGCTGTAAATTTACCATAGCGTAGACTTACGACGCGCGCCCGTTGACGTTGATGACGCTGCGGCTGAGGTATCCTTAGACACATCAGCCGCCGACAATTTCCGGCCGTAATTTATATGTACACTGCGGAGAGGAACAAAATATTTCTGAAAAATGAACACTTTTAACAGCGTCTATTTTATGATGTGAGCCGTTTATTTTGAAAGCGGCATAAGTCACTTTTTTAAACAAATCGAGTTAATGGTAACACTAATTACAAATGAACGGTATCTTTTCATTTCAAAAAAAATTGCAATCAATAAGTTCAGAACTATTGAGATTCGTTCGAGAGAAGTTTTGCTAATTAACGGTATAACAAACATGTTTATTTTGAAAGTGGCGCAAGTCGCTGTACTCGGGAAATTCATTGCGGGGCTTAGTGTAAAAGAAATAGAAACGTGCGATAAGTGTGTGCGAAGTATTGTTTTGAATTATTTTCAGTATTTTTAAAAAAGTTCTGATCACTGGACTTATTTTCATAAGTGCGAAAGAAGTTTTGTAAATTATATTATAGTGATGTGGCGGCTACCTCCAGACCCGCCAGCAGATGGCTATAAAATGTTTTATAAACTAACTTTGGATAAAAATGATGATTTTCTAACTTTGGATTTGTCACCAAAAAGAGGAAGACCTAGGCGTTATTCACAAATAGAAATGGATCCGTTATACGCTGGATCCCGTCCTGTTTCTTCAGCAAAATACAAAGACACGACGGACTTGCTTAATTATATACCCCCGATATACCACAGTTATTTAAAAAATTTGAAACAAAACACAATTTCCGAGGACTTAATCACTCCTATCGATGACGAAAATTAAATTGAACCGACATATTTTCATATAAATTACTTATACTTATGTTTCAAAATGTACTAATTATTTTTGTATTTTATGAATATTAAAATAGAAAATACTTAAATCAATTATATTAAATATGTTCATGGTATAAATTATTATTATATATGTAATTTATTCAACAATTTTAGGAAATCACTGTCCTTTCAAAACATCGCTTCGGTAAAATACGTCGGACAAAATTAATATATGTCAGTCATTTTTCTAAACTACTTATTTTGAAAGTGACTCAAGTCACTTTACCGTAATGAAAAGTGGTGATTTTTTAATGTTTATACGAAATTATTTATACTGAGAAAAATATCAGTATCCTAAGATAACAAATACAAGTAAATCTTCTCGAAAGTTGACATCCATATTTTTAAACGTGTTAAAACGCAAACCTTTAAATATCTCGACTTAAAAACAAAGTGACTTATGCAAGTAAAATCATATTAACAAAGTAACAAGCACAACCTTTTCGTTGCTAGTGCGAGTTCCAAGTTGCAAATACGTGTACGAAGTTACAAGTACGAAAATGTAGAGTTGCAAGGACAAGTTTAATGCTGTGAGTAAAAAGTTTAATGTTCCAGGTACGATTTTTTTTAGTCTCTTTTCTGGTTATGCCAGAGAAAATTATTTATCAGGCAAAAACGGGTTAACACGCATAAATCCGCATGAAAATGTAAAATTGCAAATGCTAGCTTGCGCTTGTAACTTTAAAGTTACAAGTACAAGATTAATGTTCAAAGTATAAGTTTAATGCTGCAAGTATACAAGTTTATCTTATGCAGGTACGATTTATTTTAGTGAGATTTTGAGATTTTGCCATTTAAAATCATTTCCACGTAAAAACAGGTTAACACAGATAAATCTGTACGAGAATGTAAAGTTGCAAATACTATAGCTCGAACTTGTAAGTACAATTTTAATGTTCTTCAAATTGCAAGTATAATGTTTCAAGTACAAGTTTAACGTTCCAGATACGATTTTACTTTAGTCTAATCTCTGATCATCGCAGAGAAGATCATTTTCAAGTCAAAATCAGTTTCGCGTACATAAATCTGTACGAAAAAGCTTCTGAACGCGGAAATTTGCGGAATTTATATTAAAAATCGTAAGAGTGAGTATATAACGTCGTAAGACGTTACGAAGTAACCATTTCATCAGCGCGTAAAAAGTGCTCTGAAAATGCATATTTTCAAAATTCTGTCTGGAGGATTTCTGGTAGAGTTGATGCGCTGGTGAACGCGTTCGCGCGAGGGTTAAGGACAGCTGTGTAGCCAAGATTACTTCCGCATCTCGTGGTAAAGATTCGTGGGACCGCGTAAAACGCAAATCGGTTCCGAGATGGTCGGAACCACCGGGCGACGGAGGTGACCAAGCCGGTTCTTTCCGCAGCGATTCCCGCAGTCGCATTCATGCACCGGGAACGACGCGACGCGACGCGACCCGACGGTGAATCGCGACTTCTCTCACGACCGCCCGAAGCGTTCGGGGCAAAGAACACGTCTCCACCCCCGCTCCGTCCACGGCCGTGCTTCAGCGGGAGAGTTATTACCCGGGGTGTTGTATGCAGGTAACTACAAGGGCGACCATAATGCTGGAAGTAATGCGAATTTGCTTGACAAGTGGTCGGAGGGTTGTGTGCCGCATTCAAAATCAGCTCCGACCACCGAGCAGGGTCCCGGGCTCGGAAATTCTGCGCGTTTCGCCGAATGTTCCTCGCCTAGCGTCGACTCGCGTCGTCGTACGTGCGTTCCACCGTGCAGTGGACCACGCGGTGGCCGTTCTCCGTGAAAACGCCGCCAGGAGGATGCGAATTACGATCGATCCGACGGCCACCACGGTGAAACGTAATCGTCGGACAGTTTCGACGGTGGAAAATCGGGCCACCAGATTCCGGGGGCCGCTCTCCGCGCTGCCCATTGCCGCGCCGCGGTCTCAGGAAGATCGCCCGTTTCGGTATCTGACCAACGGAAATCACCATGGACCGAGGATTTCGTAACGTTTATGCAGATTGCGGGGACCGGCCGCGTAGAATATCAAGATCTTCGGCCAGCGGAATGTTGAATTATCACTGCGCTTCTTCGCTTCGTGGAAGTCATGCCGTTCTGGCCGCGGCAGCGTTCTCAATGAATGCACGATAGAAATGCAACGAATTTCTTGTCGTTGCAGATCGGACGATTTGGGTACTTTTCGTTGTTGATGGCTGAACTGAGGACTTTTACGCGTATCAGTGTTGTGCCGAGCGAATTACATTGTAATTCAACTGCATAATTGGATTAGATTGTGACTCGATTGAGTCATTGAAACCCCTTTGAGTTAATTCGATTATTAATCATTTGAATGATTAGTCAATGCAAGTCTGATGGAAATACGATGTAATTCAAATACAATGCGATCAAATTACAAGGTATGTAGTTGGATCACTTCGCAATTGAATTCAATATCGATCTGAAATACAAGTTACAATGTAATTGAATTACTTTGTGATTATATTTCCTTGAGCAATTCAATTGTATTCGCGAGCACCTTCTCTTTCTCTTTTCAATTTCGTGTCGTTTAGTTTCGTTGAAAGTCCAGCTATATTTTCATCGAACTCTTAACTTATTCTTATTTCTATTTTACTGTTGTAGTAAAAGTTAATTTTACGTGATTTCATTAGTTGATACATATATGAGACTAAAATAAGACTAAAATACAAATAGATCGTTTATGTAGAATTAGATTGGCGCATCATTTTGCACTTCTTGTTTATATGAAAGAGAATTTCATAAGGCATTCATTATTTAAAACATCGTTATTCTTTGATTACTTTTACCGATGTCCGGTATATTTGTCAATATTTGAATATTGACAATATTCCATTCGAAGCTGTCGTACAGTCATGATTCTTTTTTGGTAAAAAAGCGAAATTACTATCCAAACAACCCAATTTAGTGTAAATTAATTTGAGAAGTTCGAAAGAACTTAAGAACACCGACGCATTGCTTCAGACGTATCAAAATTATTAGAAACCCAATCGAATTTTTATTTGTCCAAAAATCAACGGAACAGCGATCTACTAATGTTTGCTAATATTTACGGTCAATATTCGGCAAAGAAATGAAGCAAAATATCATAGAGGGAAATAAATCATAATTTGACAGTAAATTTAATGCATTTATAACAAGAATGAGTCGAAATAAATATGTACGTACTTCCTGGAGCTTGCAATAAATACCGACAATTTTTATTTCGCATAAAGATCTACTGTCTATTCGTAAGTAATATTTTTAATTGGATACAGTGAGCATCGTGCTCGGACTATATTAATTAATGCCGACATTTACGGAAATGATTTGCACCCTTCGTAACAGTATTACACGCCAGTAACGAATAAACTCCGTCCTATTTATCGATCCGCGAGAACAAACTTTTCCCTTTACCGAAGATCACGATGACTTGAAGTTCATCTCGACAGAGCACGAGGAGTCGTATCCTCCATCGACCCGGCATTTTTTTGTAATTAATATTTATTACCCATGGGATTCGCGGCGGTTATTAATTAAATGTGATCCTCACCGGAGGCGAAGTTCATTACTCGACACGATCCGCCTGAGGGCTTTCACAAATCTTCCCTTCACCCCTTTCGCTTCTCTCGACCCCTCTAGCAGCTCCGATCTCACCCCTCGCAGACTATTCTTATCTGTTTCAATTGTCTCAATTGCTAGAAACTTTCCGGGAAATTATCGTAACCGGTGTAGAAGTTGTCGATGATCGCGCTGTTTCCTGAACTAATTCGAGCGTAGAATGCTTTAGGGGTTGCTGGATAATGTAGGCCGGTCTGGTAATAAGGGTCGCAAGGTCGCGTTTCATGCTTGAATTTGCTTCGTACTTGGGGACATTCAGACGAATCAGGTTCCGATGTTTGTGATCGTTCATGCGAGAAGAAATTCTTCGAGATCGGTAATATTTAAAGAGGAAATATACTTCGAATATTGCTTAAAATATTAGTTATCCGTCTGGAATATAGGCGAAGAGAGACGGGGGCTGGAGGTAGGATAGCGAAGAGAGAAACGAAGACAATAGAAAACCAAATATATACAGTAAATTCTCCTCAATTATCCCTCAGCTTGGAAACAAAAATGGACAACTTGGGGAGAGGAGATACGATTATTCGAGCCTTGCGTTTCATCCTTTTCCAAGTTATCCATTTTTGTTTCCACGCTGAGGGACGAATGGGAAGAATTTACTTTAGTTGTTATGAATAGTATTAACAGTTTAATAATAGTATAATTCTAAATACGTTGTATAAATTATTGTATTTTATTTGAGTTTAATTTATTATATTTTAGTCTATATCCTATTTTATATTATTTTCTTGTTTTATTTTTTATTTCACACATCTATTTTATTTTATTTTATAATATGTACCATATAAAGAGATAGACCATTTATAATTCGTAAGGAAATCGATAAAGTTCATTACTAACTATCTGTTCTTAAATATTTGTCGTGCAATGTAAAAGTTACACAGAAGAAACGTCACCCCTATCAGTAAATAAAACATCATTTTAATTAATACTCATTAATTAGTTACATTTCTTTTTTGTGATTGCCCTTTATCGATTTAAATATAAATCAATAAAATTATGATAGATCCCAAACATACTCAGAGTTATTTTTTCGCCATAAAGATTCGCCGTTAAAGTGTGCAATTTAAAGAACTATAATGCAATTTGTATGCACAAACAACGTCTTCTACCAGCGGAAAATCGACCGAGGTCAATGTTCTCTTCGCAATCACGCGAAAACAAGCTAAAACCTGAATGTTCAATTCCGGAATGATGTACAAGCGAAAATAATCGTACGTTAACCTTTTAGGTACGGCTGAATTCTGCGCGAGGCTATTTTTCTGGACGGCAGAGTCCGATATGTACTGTACAGAGTCTGATACTGTATATTCTGTCTGTATATACAGGGTGTCCCAAAAATGTCTCGCAATCCGAAAGTGGCGGATTCCTCGGGCCATTTGAAGCAACTTCTTCCTTTACAAAAATTTTCTCCGAGGCACCGTTTACGAGTTATTAACGAAAAACAGTGACCAATGAGAGGCGAGCTCGGCTGGCGCGAGGCGATCGAGCCAATGAGCGGAACTGGGCTGCGCGCGCTGGTTGGCCGGGCCGCCTCGCGTCAGCCGTACTCGATTCTTATTGGTCACTGTTTTCCGTTAATAACTCGTTAACGATGCGTCGGAGAAAATTTTTGTAAAGGAAGAAGTTGCTTCAAATGATCCGAGGAACCCGCTATTTCCGGATTGCGAGACATTTTTGGGACACCCTGTAGACTGTTGTAAATCGATGCGAAGACAAAAGAAGTGTGAAACAATGCATACGAAGACGATTATTTGGTTCAAACGATGGAAAGGCGCGTCGTCCAGAGAGATGACATCCGCGAAAGCCACAATAGTGGCGCGTCGGGCCTAAAAGGTTAAGTTGCACAAAGGAAAATTCCGTGCAAATCCAACTCGTCGGATTCGTTCGAACAAACTCCGTAGTGGTGGCGAATAAAATCCCCTATTCCGCAGAAGCTGAACATGTAAAACGAATGTGCCTGGAAATCCTGAAGAAACCGAGATCATACCGCAATCCTTGTCCCGCCTCGGGGCCAAAGGCGACGGCCGGGCGAGCGCAGCCGCCTCGGTTAAAGATAATTATCAAACCCGAAGAGGTGGGTGGATGGGACTTTAAACGAGCGAAGAGGGTGGTTCACAAGTTGTCGGCGCAACGCGGCGGAGGTAAAAACGTAATGAAAGCCGATGGGAGCAGGGTCGAATGTAAGCGGATCAACCGGAAAAATAAGAAAAAAAACGGTGAACAGGAAGGAGTAAGGGTTTGCCGAAGGTGGACGGAATAGGAAGACAGGGAAGCCCTCGTTTCTCGAAAATGAGCAGTTCTTGGCCCAGTTAACGCCTATGAGGAGACAACCGACTAACTATAGAGTTCGCAGCTACCTGGCTCTCGGTCTTGGTAGCTTCGTGGAAAGACGTTATTTCGCGGGATGTCACGCCTGGCCCATTAATAACCCTAGCCGCAAGCTCTCGAGGACTAGGACGCCCCTCTCTCTCTATCTATTCGAGCCGGTCCGCTCCGTTCGAGTCATGGTGTCTGCTCGTGCCGGGAACCGGGAGGCTGGAGACGGTGAACCCGTGTCGCCCCAACCTCCCATGGCCTTCCCAAGGCCGCCCCGGACGGCGTCGAGCGTGAGGAGTTTGCAAAGCTCTCCTCGCGAGACGTAGTTAACGGAACCGGCGTGGCGAGCAGCGCGCGGCGCACGCGGTCATGTATAATAGACAGAAGGAATCTCCCGTGGGTGCTTGGCAGCTCATTTCGCATACGGGTTTTTTAGTGGTCGTGCAAGTCGTTTCTGGCGAACCGTTCCGTTCCAAGCCGAGACGGGGGTCGAGTGTGTCGCGAGCAACAAACTCCTCTTCCTCTTCGCCCTTCAACGTGCCCGGCGCTCTCGCCGAGCCAAGAATCGCCTGCAGCAACGGCGACGAGCTAGCGAGCATCAGAAACAGATTTTTATCGGGGTCAGACTGCACAACCTGCCGCACCAATAATAGTCTTTCCAGCATGCTCTATTGTGCGAACTGTTCAAATGAACTGGCTCAAGAGTTTAAATTTACTATATGTCGAGGCTAACCTTCGAGCAGTGACCACTATTTTGTCGAATAAATTGGCTCCGTATCAGTAATGGTGATTTGATGCCAAATTAACTCTGGATCAATAATGGTGACTTGATGTCGAGTTGACTCCGTATCAATTATAGCGACTTGATGTCAAATTGGCTCCTTATCAGTAATGGTGACCTGATGCCAAGTTAACTCTGTATCAATAATGGTGACTTGATGTCAATTTGACTCCGTATCAATTATAGTGATTTGATGTCAAATTGACTCCGTATTAGTAATGGTGACTTGATGCCAAATTAATTCTGTATCAATAATGGTGACTTGATGCCAAATTAACTCTGTATCAATAATGGTGACTTGATGTCAATTTGACTCCGTATCAATTATAGCGATTTGACGTCAAATTGACTCCGTATTAATAATGGTGACTTGATGCCAAATTAACTCTGTATCAATAATGGTGACTTGATGTCAATTTGACTCCGTATCAATTATAGTGATTTGATGTCAAGTTGACTCCATATCAATTACAGCGATTTGATGTCAAATTGGCTCCGTATCAGTAATGGTGACTTGATGCCAAATTAACTCCGTATCAATAATGGTGACTTGATATCGAACTGACTCCATATCAATAGTGGTATCATTAGCAGTACAGAGTCAGTTTGGTCTTAAGGCATCATTTATTGTTACAGAGTTAATTTGCTATCAAGTTTTCTAGTGATACTAAGTCAATTTGACGTACATCATCACTGGTGTTAGGAGTCAATTTGACGGTCGTCATCACTCTAAGACTAATACTGATTCTATAGAGGGTGTTAAAAAAATGTGGTTCAAGACCTTAAGTTTACGATACGTCTAGATTAATAATGATTCTATACTGGCTGTTAAAAGAAAGAGATTCAAGACTTTAAGTATTCATAGTACTCACTACAAGCAGTAAAGAATGTCATGGGTCCAAAAGTCGATTCTTTCGACAGAAATTCGACTTTTATAATACTAAGAGTACCCATGAGAAATCAATTATTTTCCCAAGACCTTATTTTTCATTAGTTCTGTGACAACCGGACAAGTGTAAGCACAATTTTTTTTAGTGTTATTCTTCAACCAGTTTGTTAGTAATTTATTCCCAATAGTATAATTTTTTATAGCCTTGCAACAAAATGGCGGATTTTGTACCTTCTGAAAGCCGTATTCGTAATTGTGTACGGATTTAGTAGTAACAGAAACAATCAGGAGAATTTGTGATACATATGCAGATGAGTGGACGCCTAGTTCAATTCGATAATGATGCCTTAAAATCTCTAATAAGGTCTGATCCAAGGTTAAGTATACAGGAATTATCAAGAAGCCTTGAGTCTATACTTGGTCAACCATATAAAACCGCCTAAATGGAATATTGGGAAGGTATATAGACAAGAGATATAGGTTGCTGAGGTCAATAATGATTATGTCACTAATGTTGAGGTCAATAATGATTATGCACGACCTCATACAGCGAAATTCGTTCAAGAAAAAATTAAGCAGTTAGGCTGGGAAGTTCTACCATCGTCGGACTACCATTTTTTCAGGTCTCTGAAGCATTCGCTACGAAATAAAACCGTTAATTATTTAACCGATGTTAAAATACACCTTGAATCTTATTTTGAATCATGTCCGCCAGTCTTTTACAAAGGTGGGAGTGAACTTGTACAGAAACGATGGCAACAAATTATCGATAATGACGGTGATTATATAATCGATTAAAAAATAAAAATATTATTTTAAAAAAATGTCTATGAATGCAAAATAATTGATTACTTATGGGTACCCATAATAATATCTAATATTATTCGATGACGTGATAATATTATTAGACTTGCGTCAACAAGGATTATTTTATAAATGGAAATGTAATACAAACCTGCGAATACTATAACTATATAATCATACTATAAACTAATACTATAAATCGTTAAAGGTTTGAATCACTATTTTTGTAACAACCTGTATTGTCACTAAACAGCAACGATTTATCTCTTTCGGAAGAAATAGGGTAACTTGGGTGGAGTGACCCTCGTATTTCGTTCGGAAAGGTCTAGACTCGTTACATCATTAATCATGCGATTTATATACCTACATAAAAGATAAAAATGATGTTTATTGGGTAATATATGTTATCAAGGACACCATAACAGTTGATTTTCAGGAGGTTCCTGCCAACGATTGACATATGTTAAAAGGTTATCGATCAGAGAATTTTCACATACCAGCAATCAGCAACTTGAATATTCGTGAAGTAATACTAACTAACGCTTAAAATAAAATTGTATAAAATGATATAACGTTGGAAATAATTACTCTAATTAGATAGAATTTGGTATAATTTCGCATTGATACAGATTATGAAAAGAAAAATATTCAATTTTCGAAGTGTCATAGTTTCACTGCGGATTTTATGCAATTATGACAAGATTAGAGAGACAAGATTAAGCGATATTGAGAAACTTGTGCATAATTCCTTTATCTTGCAAAATTGCAGACAATTTTTATTTTCCATGGAGATCCGCAAGTCTAGTCATAATTCAGTGGGCTGGAATCATAGTGGCGTAAATCACATTTTCCTTATTGTGAGAAACAAGGATTATTGTTTGCTAACACGTGTATTGTTTGCTGACCAAATTTATTCTCAAGATAATTAAGGGCTCGGTTAATTTAAAATAACTTTATGATCTATTTTGCTTATCTTTTTAACATTTTCGGTACGTATAGATCATATTTTAAGACATAAGACAAAATTTTCGATAATGTCACTTAAGACACTATGATTTCACACCATCCTATAAATTTATTTTAAAAGTGGCATCAGTCACTTTGTTTTTAAGTCGATACATTTAAGAGTTTGCGTTTTAACACGTTTAAAAATATGGATGCTAACTTTCGAGAAGATTTACTTGTATTTGTTATCTCAGGATACTGATATTTTTCTCAGTGTAAATAATTTCGTATAAACATTAAAAAATCACCACTTTTCATTACGGTAAAGTGACTTGAGCCACTTTCAAAATAAACATGTTTGTTATACCGTTAATTAGCAAAACTTCTCTCGAACAAATCTCAATAGTTCTGAACTTATTGATTGCAATTTTTTTTGAAATGAAAAGATACCGTTCAATTGTAATTAGTGTTACCATTAACTCGATTTTTTTGAAAAAGTGACTTATGCCACTTTCAAAATAAACGGCTCAGATATAAGATTCGGAAATGGAACTGGGAATTTTGCTATGTCGGGTTTCCAACATTCATTCATACGCGCGCATTTAATGACAAGCATCGAAAGACAAACGTTCTCATACACGCAGGTATTTAATCAGCAAACACTCGCCGGCAAACATTCGTACGAGCGCGTTCAATCTGAAAGAAACTCTCATACGCGAGGAGTTTTCCACACCGGCCCAACAATTCTCTTCTGCAAACAGACGCAAACGAACGCAAACCCTTGTTCGAAAAACACGAGTCGAAATCCCACGTTCGTATATATTCTCGCATTTCCTCTATTCCAACCGATGACCGTGATTAACGTCGTTTTCGTATTTCGCGCAGCATATTATACGATCTAACTTTGCCCTGTTTGTAACAAATAAAATATTAAATCCGGCAAATATTAACGACAATCTTTTAATGTGCCATTAAAAGCGTTAACCGCGGTCGCTAACTAAATTTACGATGTCTCCTAAGAGAGGACGAAAGATTAAATGCAATAAAATGTTACTGCTTGTAACAGGTTTCAAATGGTGCCCGTATAAATTGCATCGTAATTCACGGTGTACTGCATGACGATTATCGTTAAAGTGTTTCTAATATATCAGTTGTGCGACAAAGTAAAAGGAATAAATTATTTGAGAGGTTGCCTTTTATTCACTGTGACATAATATGTCCTTAAAAAACAGTACCATCACTATATTAATTAACTAACACTTAATAAATTAATAAATTACAAAGTAAATCAATTACATTATAATTTGTAATTCAAATTTTCATTCACAATGTAATTTCGAATTAAAATTGAAGTACGATTACGAAATACTAAGTGATTAAATTACAATAATCACGGATTACAATGTAATTAAATTACATTAATTTGGAATTACGATTTTTCGAATGTAATTGAATTATATTAATTACGAATTACAATGTAATTGAATTAAAAATACGAATTACAGTGTAATTGAATTAAAATTACGAATGGCGTTATAATTGAATTAAAATTACGAATTAAAAAATAATAAATTAATAGGTAATAACAGATAAAAAATACGCAGGAAAGATAAAAAATAAGTATACGAAAGAAAAACATAAATATGTATATCTCACTTTTTCAAAAGTTCTCAACTGCAACTTGAAGGACTGTAATTCAATTACATTTGTATTTCAATCGCATTGTATTTGAGTGACACTCGTGATTAAAGTAATTAGCAATCGAATGAACCGAAAGGTTCGAATTATGCAACTGAATTACAACGTATTTTAATTACCATGTGATTGAAATCTAACGTAATTAAAAATAATGTAAACAGTTATGAATGTAGTGAAAAATTTGTTTAGTCAAAAGAGTTCAAGAACATTTCTAAAATAACAAAATACAATAATGCGTGCAGACGAAATGAAATCGTCACGCAACATTGTCACACTTGAAATGTGTAAAACTAGAAAACACATAGAAAGTCAAAGATTAAGGACTTGTCAAGAAGACCAGGATTCCCTCTAAATCATCCGGACGATCCGTTTCGAACTGCTTACCCTGTATAAACAGCGAGGCAACACGGAGGTATAAATAATCCGCGAAGAATCGGCGGTAAATAATCGTTAAGAAGACGCGAAGATCTTCCGAAGAAAAATGATCGTCCTGCTTCGTTAAATCTGTTTGCGGAGCTTCGTCGAAACGCGCGCGAGAATTGTAATTAAAGCATCGCCGTGGCGGTAACGCAAAGATTACCTTGTATATTTATCATGTAACTCAAGGAGCACGAACCGCAGCACCGGCGAGTGGCACTCGAGAGCTCGTCGAGTTGGCGGAGCACCTAGTCACGCCCGGAAAATAATTCTCGCAGTCAATATTACAAATTGCCGGGAATTAAATTCGCTTCGGCTGACCACGTTAATAAGGCCATCAACATTAGTGGGGTCCAGAAAATAAGTTACGCAAGGAGTGGGGGCAGGCGACGCATGCGAGGGAGTCCCGCACGGCGACGTGGCGCATTTACCGCGTGAACGTTATACAGCGTATCCTAAAAGTTCCTCAAAATCGGGAAATGAGGGGTTCCTGAAGTTATTTGAAATAACTTTTCCCTTGGCGCAAATGCAACCAGCAGCTTTGTTTGCGAGTTATTAACGAAAAATAGTGACCAATGAGAAGCGAGTTCGGCTGGCGCAAGGCAGCCGGGCCAACGAGCGAACGAAATCCAGTTCCGCTCATTGGTTCGGCCGCCTCGCATAAGCAGATCTCGTCTCTCATTGTTCACTGTTTTTCATTAACCTTTTAGGCACGACGCGCCGCTATAGTGGCTTGCTCTAGTAACTCACTCGCTCATCGTTGGAATCAAATAATCGTCTTCGTATGTATTGTTTCACACTTCTTTTGTCTTCGCATCGATTTACAACAGTCTACAGGGTGTCCCAAAAATGTCTCGCAATCTGGAAATGGCGGGTTCCTCGGATCATTTGAAGCAACTTCTTCCTTTACAAAAATGTTCTCCGAGGCACCGTTAACGAGTTATTAACGAAAAACAGTGACCAATAAGAATCGAGTACGGCTGACGCGAGGCGGCCCAGCCAACCAGCGCGCGAAGCCCAGTTCCGCTCATTGGCTCGATCGCCTCGCGCCAGCCGAGCTCGCCTCTCATTGGTCACTGTTTTTCGTTAATAACTCGTTAACGGTGCCTCGGAGAACATTTTTGTAAAGGAAAAAGTTGCTTCAAATGGCCCGAGGAATCCTCCACTTTCGGATTGCGAAACATTTTTGGGACACCCTGTACAGTACATATCAGACTCTGCCGCCCAGAGAAATAGCCTCGCGCAGAATTCAGCCGTACCTAAAAGGTTAATAATTCGTAAACGGGAAAAGTTACTTCAAATGACTTCGGGAACTTCTAATTTCCCGATTTTGAGTACCTTTCGGCGCATACGTCACGTTTTCCACTTCTTGTGGAACTTATTTTCTTAGCCACACTGGTCAACACTCAAACTGCAAACTCGTGGAGCCATCGGGAACGGCACAGTTTCGTGGACCAAGCAATAAGAATTTGAGGAAAACGCCGTCTTGCTTTCCCGGCTTCCGCTCGCTTCGCTTCCCCCGAGGAATTGCTTCCTTTCTCATTCTGCTGCGAATTAGTGACACTAATACCCGCTTAATGATATTAATTACGCTAACCTCATTACTCGCTTTAGAAAACGTCGGAGACTGGGAAACGTCGAATGGAAATGTTTTCAAAGAAATGTTAGGTCGTCTTACGAATTCGTTTATTGCTCTTGCTCCTTAAATTATTATTATATCAGCTTGTTCGAAATGTAATTTCGTTCTTTCACGAGAAAACCAAAAACGTTCTTTCAATGTCTTTTTATCTTCTCTTTTGTTTTCCTTTTTATTTTTATCTTTTCTAGTAGCTGTTAGCATTATTGGCATTACGCTCATTAAAGTGGTTATTTAAGATCCTTGCAGAACGAAATTTGTTTGAGACGAAAGTACTTTACGAAGAACTCAATAGATTTTATGCAAAACGAAAATCATGTGCATTAATTCTGAGAAACAAGAGCTGATTTTGCAACGTATAGTTCCTTTTAATGATATCAATCGTTTCGAAGCAATACGGCTATGTTGTTAGATTCTTCTGATGTTGTTGTTATTTTGGGCTTCAGTCTATTTAATATCTTAGAATGAAAGATTGCGACAAAAGTGTTAAAACTTTTCTAAAATACAATGTTTCACTACAGCAATTTTCGAAACAATTTCAATAAAATATTTCAAATATTGCGATATAATAGAGACACATGGTACATCGATAAACTTGGACCCATTTTAAAGATCGAAGCTTGCAGACGATGTCTCTGCATGATATAGCGTTGGAGCACGCGTTATTTCTTGAAAATACATCTTTCCAAGTACTCAATTAATATTATTTATTAAGAATTGATAAATTTATCGGGAACGGACTGAACATTTTAAGACAATGTTAGAAGTGAAACATTTGTATCTGAAAAAGTAACGAAGATGTTAAAGTGACCAAGATAAATAAAGTACACAGAATGTATAACTGATAAGACAACAAAAATACCAGTTGCAATTTCGAACAGTTGTAAGCTTATTACTATAGAAAAGGCTAAAAAAAATTTGTCACATATTTGTCAGTTCATATTTTCAGACTAAATACAAAAGATAGAAATTACAACTGTAAAATTCGTATACTAGAGAAACTGAAATAGGAAAAGCATAGTCGCATTATTTCTATAACTGCGTGAGAAGACTCGTGCCGATATCAATTAGTCGAGTGTGTTCTGATATCAATTTCGTGCTTTCCGAGAGACGAAAAACGAATCGAAGAAAAATTCGGTAGAAAATCGAGCGCTCGTGGCGGCTGGAGGGTGCGCGAGGTCTACGGTCGTGAGAATCGAGTACGGATCAGCAATTAAGGAAATTACAGAGGCAAAAAGAGGCGAGAAAGGGGGCCAACGGGAATAGCGGAGGCACGCGAGTATGATGAACGACGCCCCGAGAAAGAGATAGAAAAACATCATAAAACCCGGACCAAGGCCGGATTAATGTACGGTTCTTAGTTTTTCCCTAATCCGTAATCTTCCTCCGCCGGCCGGAGTCCCCCTTAATTCGATTTCGCCGGTATAATTGTATGTAAGGCGACACGATTGAAATTAACGTCAAACATCGGGGGTAAATTAACCTGGAACCTCGTTACGATGCGGAAACGTCGTTAGCTTCCATTAAAAATCAGAACGCGGAAATTAGCGGTCGTTGGATTTCGAGATTGCGGTAACAGAGGCGAGTAATGACAGCGGCGGGATTAGAAGCGCACTCTATGTGTCGCCGTCTTCATCTTCGCGAACGACTTTTAATATATCGATCCGAAGTCGCCGGATTAACTAAGCTTATTTCATGAGAAATATGCGACTTGATTTTTCTGAACAACTTCGCTCTTTTAGATGTATTCATTGATTTCTTTCTTTGGAATTTCTTCTTTTCGATTTATAATTGATTTATTCGTTATAAGTTTTAGTTAGTTTGTTATGACTCAACAGCGGATCTTTATGCATTTATCGCATATATAAGATTTTCAATTCCCAGAAAAACGTATGAGTTAACGTAGCATTTTAATTTTCTTTTCACAATGAGTAATCGTTTAGTCGAGGAAGGGAAGGTTTCTTTAATTGGAATTTTCGTAAGCAAACATATGGAAATGAGATTTTGCACAAAGATCCGTTAGTCTAGTTATGGCAGATTTCACGAGAAAGAAATTTCTGAATTCTGTTAGACATAATGTAATAATTATTACTCTGCGGATCTAATTAGACTGCAGATTTGTACGAAAAATAAAAATTCCATCAATTGCAAGAAATGTAAACCAACTATCAGTTCTTCCTTTCTTCAATAACTTTATAGGTTGAAAATAATACGTTGATATTTCTAAATTCTCTCGATGTGTCCACTATTTTGAATTGCAATTATCCAATTTTGCTGTAAACGCATAAAATACACGGTCTAGCAATAATGTTCGTTTAAATGGCGCAAGTGAAGACTCCCTCGTATTATTTAGTATGGTTTTGGAACTAATATATATATATATCTTAGTAATTTTACTATATTTTGATTTGATTTCTTCTGCCATTACAAGAGAAAACTTCAGGGAAACATGCATGTCTGAAATCACTAATAAACTTGAATGTCCCACGAGAGGGGACATCCGAGTGATATGCTAGAATTACGATGTCCCACGAGAGGGGACAGCGGAGTGCAAAGGGTTAAGTTTGAACGAATGAGAGCCATGTATTGTTTAACCGCTTAACGCTTTGCACTCGAGTGGTGACTCTGAGGCAGCATTAAAATTGTTGCATCGCGTTTCAAGATAACTTTTACATTATAAAAGTGTAGACGTAAAAAAATTGTTAAAAGTCTAACTGTTGTACGAGTCGCGAGACTATAAATTTCATACGTATAAAATGCACTTTGTCATATAAAATGGAAACACCATAAGTCAGAAAAATTAATTTAGATTTACAGTTAAAACGGCTTCGAGTGCAAAGGGTTAATAGCTGCGTCGATCTACTTTTAAGATCGATATTGTATGCGTTTCATCGATCGCACTGGGTGCAGTTTCTTTCGACAAGTTGTTCTACGATTGTACTAAAATGTACGAAATTTATAAATATGTTTCACGAGCATTTTAACTTAAATCGTAGGAGAAGTATGTTTGTTGTAAGGACATCCGAGTGATATGCTAGAATTACGATGTCCCACGAGATGGGACAGCGGAGTGCAAAGTGTTAATCATATTTCGATGGTTTTAATAATCTAATTACCATCTCTCAGCTGATCGTTATACCCAATGTTCGCACCTATACAAGTCAGTTATAACTAGACTGCGAATTTTATACATTTATGAGGAGAATGGTTAGTTCGAATGCGAAACAGTAAAAGACAACTAAGGAATTTACAAATTCTGCTGAATCCTCTTCGACGTATTACAATTATTACAATGAAAAATGAATGTGTATGTAATTCTTGAATCTTGCGATTAATACACACAATTTTTATCTTGCTGAGAAACTATCTGCACTAATTTGTGACAGAAGCGAATAGGCTTAATTTAAAGCAGTAGACAAGTTAGAATAATTGAAGAGTATCAATATGTCCCACGAGAGGGGACATCGGAGTGCAAAGGGTTAACTTATTCTATTATACTTACGCATCGCGCTTAAAAGAGCTTGGATAACGAATAAGAATTCAAATAATAACGCGTGCAAACGCCTGAATTATTTAGCGAACATTTTATTCGCAGACCATGCGAAAGACAAATGACTGGTTAAGCGAATTTTACGCGGCCATCGAAAGAAACGCGAACGAATATGAAATAGCAGGGCCCCCGTCCCGAAACAATAAAGCGGTGGATATTTTATCGATTCCCGTTTTATTGAATTCGGGGCCATATTATGTCGGCGAGTAATTCAATCGGATCGCTCGATTTCGTCGCAAGATCTTCTATTTTAAAGAGTGATTCTGATTCCACGAGGAACTTCTGTTCCGGCGGCCGACCGTGGAACGACAACTTCGAATCGATTCTTCTATGACGGTTGAGAAAATAGGTGTTCGCTGGTCCGTCGTCGGAACGAAGATGTCCCCGACGGGTTATTTCACGGGAATTCGAGGGATCCAATTAACGGGACTGTGGATCCAGAGCTAATTGTGAGAATCGGCTTACCGGCGTCGAGCGTAAACAGAGTTGTAAATTTTTCCAGGGCAGTCCACGTTTAATTGAATCTTTGAACGCTTCGTTGCGCGAACCGTTCAGGCACAGAGCGAGAAAAATATAGAAAGAGAATCTAGAGATTCCACGGTCGACGACCGAATAACGGTGAAGTATCGTCCACCTTTTATGACCAATCGAATTTAGCTCTTGTCACGATTATGTGTACAATGATTCAGCCGGCGTGTAGCAATTTCATCGAAGCTTCTCTCCGCGTAAAACGACTCCACTGGCCATAATTCGATAGGAATATGATAGCACCGGAAGCGTAGCTCCGACGATATTTAATTAGAATTTACTGGCAGCGCAGTCGGACGAAGAGACGCATTCTCGTGGAAGCGAATCATGGCTCGTGCTAGAATGATTACATTCGTTAACAGCATGCCGATCTATCGATATTTCTGTTCTTCTATTTCGTTGCACCGAAAACAATGAAACTATTTTTATTTCGTTTCCTGCGGAATTATCGGTGCCCCATATCTGTCGCTATTTTCGTGTTTTTCACTGCCGGCTGTTCGAAATTGTTCGCATAGTATAAAGCTGCTCTCAAATTCAATAAATACTTTGCTGTATGCACTTATGATGAATATTAATGGGTGAAAGGCAAAACTGTGTGAGAGCGGATTTTTATTCTACATCGATTGCAAGGAATTGAAACCAAGTAGAAACTTCATTTTTCGTTTAATTATTTCAATAGATTAAAAGTAATACATTGACGTTCTGAAATGCTTTGAATTTTTACGCTATTTTAAATTGTAACTATCCAATTTTGTCATAAATGCATGAAATCTGCAGTCTACTTGTAACATAGAATATCCACATTATGGTTAGACTCCAAATATTGTGTAATTATGATGAAAATAAATGGGTAGAAGTCAAAATTGAGTATGAAACTTGTAACATTTTTTGTAAATCGAAACAAAATTTGATTCATCTGTTATCAAAGTTTGGGAATAACAGTAAATGAAAACATAGAAGAAATTAAAATCGTCTTGTCCTATCAGAGAAATTATTTAATTTAATTTAACACACATTCAAAAATAAAGGGCTAATTTGATTGGCTTAAAAATGGGTAAACGCTGCCTATACAGGGTGGGGCATTTTAAACAGTTCACCTGAATAACTCGCTTGTTTTTGAAGATACGAGAAAATGCATTAGACCAAATTTACTTGGTATCGTGGGGCTCATAATCTGGTATCACCAATTTTTCTGTGGATGGAGGCGTCAAGGAGATACAAAAGTCAATTCTGTTTTTTTAAATGGAACAGTAAGTTTTTTTACTTACATTCTGATAGAGCGTTTCGAGGCGAATACAATGAACTATTATGAAGGTCGTTCAAGGTCACCCAAAGCCAACTGCAAGAGAAAATAAATTGTCTCAGAGTACTTTTCGAATACTTGTGTATCACGTGTGTGTATTACGTGACACGGGTCACAAAAGATAAACAAACATTCGATCACATTGTACGCTTATCTGTGTCCTCAAACATTATTGGTAATTTTAAATTATCTGTTTTAGAAAATAATTCGAAGAAAAATTCAGAGATTTATACATTTCGGCGAAGGATTAGAAATGTCGTAAATATTTCTGGACTTTTCGTACTAAATGTCATATGGTCATAGCGTTGTGGTCGTTGCATCGGACTTGATCTTAGCTTTTACATTATGACGATAAAAATTGCACACAAGTAAATAGATGACGTTATTTCTTGATTAGATTTATAAACAAATTTGTGTGATTATTTGCCATTTTATTGTATTTTAGCTTTGCTTTTCTGTGTCACTTTGGGTGACCTTGAACGACCTTCATAATAGTTCATTGTATTCGCCACGAAACGCTCTATCAGAATGTAAGTAAAAAAACTTACTGTTCCATTTAAAAAAACAGAATTGACCTTCGTATCTCCTCGACGCCTCCACCTACAGAAAAATTTGTAATACCAGATTACGAGCCCCCCGGTACCAAGTAAGTTTGGTCTAATGCATTTTCTCCTATCTTCAAAAACAAGCGAGTTAT
This sequence comes from Megalopta genalis, assembly GCF_051020955.1. NCBI lineage: Eukaryota > Metazoa > Arthropoda > Insecta > Hymenoptera > Halictidae > Megalopta > Megalopta genalis. The sequence continues at coordinate 3,406,856 of NC_135014.1, read as the reverse complement.
TCGGGTGACCTGTTTAAAATTCCCCACCCTGTATAATATTAATATTGACAGAGAATCAGCAGATCAGCAGTTTCTGCAAGCAATTTATATAATCTCGTTTTGAAGTAATGAATTACGAAGTGTTAATTAATGTAGTCGCGAAAGAGGTCACAGTGGGAAGGGTTCGAAATCACGGAAAAATTGGAAGGCACCAGAAATAAAGATTGCCCAACAAAGTTCGACGAGACAGGAGCAGAATCCTTAACGCGTCGTTACTGTTGTTCCAGGCGAGAATCCAGCAGCCATGCAGCACGGCGGCAGCAGCAAGCTGCGATCTGCCATAGTTCTGACCGTGGTCGCAGCGTTCGGCTCGTCGCTCCTGAGGTGACCGTGATGCCAGGACTCAATCTTCGCGGGCCTTCAGTTCGAATGATGCTGACTCGTTCTTTCCTCGCGAAGCATCCGGTGGCCAGGCTGAAGGAACAAAGTTGCAGAGGGCTCGCGACCCTCGCGTGCCAGGACTTCGCAACGATCACGCCGGACCTGGTCCGCAAAGTGGACGGTTCACCGGCGAAAAGCGGAGACGCTATCCACGGGCGAAAGTTAGCGAGAACGAAGCTTTCCCCTGTCAGAAACGAACGCAACCGAGGCCGACGTCCCTCGAACGCGCCATCTCGACAGACTCTTCTTTCTTGTTCCTTCGCGTTTCCTCTTTCCCGTAGGGCGTCGAAAACGGACGATAGCGCGAGACCTTCGCCAAGAAGGACAACGAAGTTTCCCTTCTATCAAAAGGATCATGTGCGTGGTCCTCAACGAGCTGTGAGTCTGCCGCTCCCGAGATACTGTACTTGCGCAGTTTTTGTGTATACGTTTTCGCCCTAGTGAGCACGTGATACGTCAAACGGGAAAACGGGTCGATCTCTGGGTCTATTCTCTGTCGTGGTTTGCTCCGTCGACGGCGGTCCGGTACGGGACCGTCGGTATTGGGAGAGCACGCGTTGCCAGAGCCGCCGAGGATGAAACGAAGTTCCGAGAAGGAACGGCTAACATATCAGTCGATCTCTGGGAACGGGAGTCGCGGATTTTTCGGCAGGAGACGCGCGAGCCGAGCTGCGGAATAACGTGCTCCGAAGCCGGAAAGTTTCCGTCGCGACGGCTGCGCGATGGTCGACGTAATTAATTCCGTCGAGACTCTTTCCCATCGAGCATGACTCGGACGGGAGTTCTGTCGAGAGGAGAAGTACCTAACTTGCTGGTTGCTACATGCCCAGCAATCGTATACGAGCAGGTTCTCTTTATTTTCTCTTCTTACGGAAGCTTCGAAATCGTTCACAGTAATCTGCATTTTTAACACTGAATCTACCGATTATATTGATCGATCTCTTTCTTCTTTTATTTTAAAGTTACTAAAAACACGAGGACTTGTTTTTACCGAAGCTTCGAAATCGTTCACGGTAATCTTTATTTTTAACACTAGATCTACCAATCGAAATGACCGTTTTCATATTTTTTTTTGTTTTAACCCTTTCGGTACGAGCGCCGGATATATCCGGCATCCATTTGACGACCAATACGGACGAGTGCCGAATACATCTGGCATCCATGTGAGCCATATTTCTGACATATTAGAAATTATTCTGGCATTTTTCGACCGTGTTTTCTGAATAATCCCTGGGACTCAAACGGATAAAGTCTTTTCTTACAAGGATTCCGAAAAAAAACAGCTACAGGTATAATTGTCGTTTGATCTGAATTGATTAAAAAAATTTCAGGTTACATTTTTCTTCGAAACTTGTTCACAGATTTTAACATATTGTAGGCCCTTTACAGAATGTTTACAGGAAACAAAAGATTTAGAAACGGATCAAGTACAGTCATTACTTAACGCTTAAGAAAATCTTCGTACAAAAGTGGACTGACCCTGCGTTATGTGCGCATTTTCGGCGCGGCACCCCGAACAGCGGGAGTGTCACGGCGGACAGCGCGCTCGTACCGAAAGGGTTAATGTTGCTCAAAGTATAAAGACTTGTTATTATTGGTTGTCGAGGTTGTTGTTTCGAAGTTGCTAGAGTTATAAAGACTTTTTCATTGGAAATGATTGACTATATTTCTTAATTCGAGTACCTTTATGTTATAACATGGTGAACGATCTAAATAAACTCAGTCCTGTCGTTCTTACAGAGCAACACGCATTAGTCACTTTTAATGTAATAATAAATGTACCGAGCACTAAATGTGTCTGGTTCGTTTCATCTTATAAAAATTGTAAGGTTGCATTTATTTCGACCTTTGGTCATTTTGATAAATAGATATATACTGGATTAAAAAATGTAATCCATCATTTTCCATAAAAGTATCTTCGTTAGTTCAATAATGCTAAAATAACAAATTGGAAATGGGTCATTTGAACGGCAACATTACGTTTAGTGTTAACCCTTAGCACTCCGCACCATTCTGGACGCCACTTTTCGAGAATTTACAGACCCTCGTATTATTTAGTATAGGTTTGGAACTAACTAACATATTACAATGATATTGGACTTATATGAATCTGGCTGAAACCGAGAAATTTGCAAAACAATCAATATTTTATTTTTTATAATTTTGTTATTGTTTGTTTTATAATTTTCTTTTGTTGTTGTAATCGCTATCTATGCGAACTCTTTCTCTCGTCGCCTTGTTGCTTGGACGATATCACTATCGCTGCTATCAAAACGATGGACTAACTGTAGAAGAAAACCTTCTACATATCTGTAGTAACATTTCTGTGTAACATTTCTAACATATCTGTATAAACGTCTATCCGGAGCTCATCTTCACTACTACTTGTGTCATGAGACTCATTCGTGTTCGAACGTTTTGCCATTGTTCTAATAAAAAATATGAATAAATACATAGGTTGAAAATTTCTAATTGTTATTACTAACTCGCAAGATGATATTTACCAAAAAGACTTTTACCAAATAATTTATTTACCAAGAGAACAATCACTTTTCCGATTTTCTCACTCGTTAGATCTATCTATACCGCTCGACGCTTCGAACCAGACCGGGTTCAGCTTTGAAAATCTTTTCCTCCAGATTTTATGATTATAAATCTCACTATACAGTGCGTGCTATGTTCGCATACCGATCTTTCTTCTACAAACTTGCCTTATCGCTCTTTTCAAGTGGCGTCTTTGAAGTGCTCGGACCGTCATGAGCACGACTCTCACGTTCTCATCGAAAACCGCTGACATTTCTTGTATATCTTAGTAATTTTACTATATTTTGATTTGATTTCTTGTGCCATGTCTGAAAAAGTTGCGCTGAAATAACTCAATTCCCCGTAATCACTAATAAACCAATAATGTCCCACGAGAGGGGACATCCGAGTGATACGCTAGAATCACGATGTCCCACGAGAGGGGACAGCGGAGTGCAAAGGGTTAAAATTCGGTAGGTTTAGTGTTATTAGTTTGCTGTGTCCAATGAATTGTGAAAGTTATTTGGCTCGTTCAGTGGAACCTGAGGAAACCAGCAAGCAGAGAACGTTCTGGAACTTCTTTTATAGCCCCGTAAATACTTAACGGGCAGTTATGAGATTATCAGTCTGATTGATAATGGATAGACACGTATAGTAATCGAATGAAGACCTAATGAATACTGCTTCGCGTAATAATGCACGAGCGTGCGCTATCTTCCCGATCGTTGACGCAATTAAACTGTATTGGTGGGAAAGCAAAGTCTGTTTTTGTGACAAGATTCATTTTGTCCAATATTTCGTTCCACCGGCTGGCGGATTTGTAACGTTATTTAAAAATATGTTATTTTACTTCTGTAAACGTTAATTCGCCACAAAACGTTCGTCCTTAATTTTGCGAATTTTACTTTCTTTGCAATTAAAATGTTTTAGGAATGAAAAGCGATGGAGAACAATGATATTAAAAATTTGTTAGAATTAGTTGTCGAATATTCGGACTCGATAAAAGTAAACATTTGTTGGACAGTGCTATTAATTATACAGTAACCACAATATATTTGGACTCGAGAAAAGTACAAATTTGTTGGACAGCATTATTAATGAAACAGTAACCAATTTACAAAATAACAGAAGAAAATCATAGAAAATAGTGTAGCCCGTTTACCTGGTTATATAAAATAGCAACAGTGCAGCAAATTAATTTCTGCATTCGCAAAGGCGAAATTACTTTACCACCGAACAATAGGAGACTAACTATGAATAGATCTACTTGATTTACTCTGCTACATGTATATTCATGACTGGACATCTTCAGCTACTGTCTCTATTGCCATGTATTCACAAATAGAATACATAATATAAAAGTTCGTTTAGCTTCACATTTACATGTCCCTGATATCATGATTCCTTATTTTACATTCTCATTTTAAACAGTCGTTTTGTATGATTCGTAACACAAGAGGAGTTTATTATTAATTACTGAATACAAGGTACTTATCTTGAATCCCTTCGAAACGATGTACAAAACTTTCGAGGACACCTTTAAGGGCATGTTACATTTCCAGCTGACTTTAAAATTTGTTCACAGTAAAACTATAAAACCTTTTACTATCAAGCTTTCGCATTGTATCTTTATTTAGGCTTTGACAAGATCCAAGTATTTTTAAATCGATGAAAAATCAACATTCAGCTTAACGTAAACAGTCGAGTGTACACATCAAGGATTTAGAAGTGGTGGTATCTTGAAGATTGTCTTTTCCAAACGATAAAAGAACGAAAATTTCAGCAATGGCGGTATAATATTATACCCTTTTCAGTCGAGTGGTGACTCTAAGACATCGCTAAAAATTGTCGTATCACGTTCAAAAATATTTTTAATATAATTTTATGTTTAAAAGAAACTGTTAAAAGCGTAAAAAAAACTTTTGGATTTCGACTTAATCCAAATTTTGGATTTCGACTTAAAATGGCTCCGACTGCAAAAGGTTGATACGTATAGTTCGATTGCAGAGTTTGACCAAAAATCTAGCTGTATTAATTATATAATGTATTCACGCCGAGTAGAAAATTATTTGTCCAATGATCATAATAACTGGAAAACAATGCACGTTCTTAAGTTACCTCGCCGATTTTTCTCAAATACACCAGCTGAGCACTCAGTTCTCAGTATTAAAACTTCCGTCATTCGATTCTTTTGAAAAGTACAAAAAGTCGTGCGTTCCGTAATCACAAACAGCCAGTAATTTATCGTCAGAATACCGTAAGCATTTTACACGACTTTTCTAAACGATTCTCGAAACCGTAAACGACGGTGAGTGACGAGACGGTCTCCGTGAAGTGTTTCTTGAAAAAAACGAACGGCCAAAAAATTCGAGACGATTAGACGTCGGAAAACAGTGATCGCGATTGTTCATGAAACCTTGAATAGCTTCCTGTCCCCGGTGTTTATTGCGCGTGGCTATGCAAATTTGGCTTCGCTTCGCGCCGCAGCGCGCCGCTGCGAATTTGACACTTTGATTACCGGACCGTTGAGAGGACAATCATTTTTGCATAGGACCCGGCACACGACCTGGCAAATACGCTTGCATAAACGCCGGATATGCGCGATCGATCTGTCGGATGCACGTCCGCGGACCCTATGACGTACAATCGCGCGTGTTAATCGGTTTTTCTGGCCGGGCCGAGTGGATTCCCAGGGCTTTCTGTCCTCTTTTCACCACCGACGGGTCGAGTCAATCGAAAGGGATAACGTGAATCACCGCGATACCACCGCCGGCCTATCGACCTAATCGAGCCGCGCTGATGAATTTCATGACTACGATCATGTATCCGGAGAGACCTTTTGAACGATCCGAAACGGGATTTAGCGATATTGGGATCAGGCTCGGTCGATCGACGACCAGATGCCATTTATTTACCGTACTTGGATTTTCTGCTTGCTTCGAATTACTTTATCATTGTCTACGGACGCCGCGAAAATGATCATGCGGGCTCAGTTACAATAGTTAGAACTTTCGCTTCGCGTTGTTCGATCTCCGCTTGCTTTGCAATTAGACGTTCTCGCGTTTCTGTGAAATTCCGGGAAACAAGGCGCCGTGTATGTTCATCGAAATTTATAGTTCTGTTTTATTTTCAATGAGAATTTTCGTTTGGTCACTGAAAGAAATCTTTTCTTAGGTTTCAGTGTTTATATAATTAAATATGAATTTAAACATTTTCTCCTTATATTTACATATGAGATTGATATTTCATTTATTATACATATATTATGTCTAAGAAAACACATACGTATGACCTTGTATATTTTAAAAGAATCTTATCATACATCATACCGGACATATGAGCCGTTTATTTTGAAAGTGGCATAAGTCACTTTGTTTTTAAGTCGATACATTTAAGGGTTTGCGTTTTAACACGTTTAAAAATATGGATGTTAACTTTCGAGGAGATTTACTTGTATTTGTTATCTCAGGATACTGATATTTTTCTCAGTATAAATAATTTCGTATAAACATGAAAAAATCACCACTTTTTATTACGGTAAAGTGACTTGAGCCACTTTCAAAATAAATAGTTTAGAAAAATGACTGACATATATTAATTTTGTCCGACGTATTTTACCGAAGTGATGTTTCGAAAGGACAGTGATTTACTAAAATTGTTGAATAAATTACATATATAATAATAATTTATACCATGAACATATTTAATATAAAGGTTTGATTTAAGTATTTTTTATGTTAATATTCATAAAATACAAAAATAATTAGTACATTTTGAAACATAAATATAAGTAATTTATATGAAAATACATCGGTTCAATTTAATTTTCGTCATCAATAGGAGTGATTAAGTCCTCGGAAATCGTGTTTTGTATCAAATTTTTAAAATAACTGTGGTATATCGGGGGTATATAATTAAGCAAGTCCATCGTGTCTTTGTATTTTGCTGAAGAAACAGGACGAGATCCAGCGTACAACGGATCCATTTCTATTTGTGAATAACGCCTGGGTCTTCCTCTTTTTGCTGACAAATCCAAAGTTAGAAATTCATCTTTTTCATCTAAAGTTAGTTTATAAAACATTTTATAGCCATCTGCTGGCGGGTCTGGAGGTAGCCGCCATATCGCTATAATATAATTTACAAAACTGCACTATTCTTTCGCACTTATAAAAATAAGTCCAATGATCAGAACATTTTTAAAAATACTGAAAATAATTCAAAACAATACTTCACACACACTTATCACACGTTTCTATTTCTTTTACACTAAGCCCCGCAATTGATTTCTCGAGTACAGCGACTTACGCCACTTTCAAAATAAACATGTTTGTTGTACCGTTAATTACCAAAACTTCTCTCGAACAAATCTCAATAGTTCTCAACTTATTGATTGTAAATTTTTTTCAAATGAAAAGATACCGTTCAATTGTAATTAGTGTTACCATTAACCCGATTTTTTTGAAAAAGTGACTTATGCCACTTTCAAAATAAACTGCTCAATTTTAATCAGTTGGAAATAATGTAGTGTAAATATCCTCAAATTTGTCGAATGTCTTTACAATTTTCCACTTGACCCGATCGTTTCTGTCACGAATGTATCAAATGGATAAGCCTAACTTAAATTACGGCATCAAACAGATTAGGTGAATTCGAGAGTATGAATATATTAGTTGCAGCTGGACTGCAGACCTTCATGCAAAATAAAAACTTTTGTTCATCAATTTCAATAAACAAGTCCCAAATATTTCATTCTTTCTTTCATCATTTTAGTTAGTTGAAAATAATACGTAAACAATGTCAAATTTTAAAAATTTCTCTGATGTTTTAAAATTCGTCTACTAACTAATGCAATAAATGTATAACATCCGCAGTCTAGTCATAGTTTGCCATAGTCGTTAAAATGCCATAGTTTAAAAAATGAAAAGGTACCGTTCAATTGTAATTAGTGTTACCATTAACTCGATTTTTTTTTAAAAGTGACTTATGCCACTTTCAAAATAAACGGCTCATATGCATACGGACAAACATGTGTTTGTTTACCTATGTTGCGATATTATTGTTAGGAGGAGGCCACTTCGTGTTTTGTTTGCTATTAGTCGAATGCTAACTCGTGTGAGAGTGACACGTAGACATTTGCTCTATACTGCACATAAAGTAGGTTTTATTCAAATTAGCTAGGACAAAAATATTCGGACGTTTCATTTATGCATGTAATTTATTTCTTAACGGCGAATGCATATCTGATGTTTCTCGGCATTTTGACACCGCAAAACAAACTGTGTACTGCACACTGAAGCGATTTCAAGAACGAGGACACTTAAACGATGAATCCAAGTCCGGCCGACCGAAAAAAACCTCAATTAGACGGGACAGGAAAATACGACGCCTGTCAATTGCTGACCCCAGGAGGAGTGCAGTAGAGATTCATAAAAGCTTAATCGAAACTGACAAGTTGGACATTAGTGTACGTACAGTACAACGTTGTCTAGTGTCTATCGGACTACGTGGACGACATGGAGTGAAGGAACCATTGATTTCAAAAAAGAACAGGATGGCCCCGGCTTAAATTCGCTAAAGAACACCTTCATTGGTGAATAAAAGACTGGTCGAATGTGCTTTTCAGCGATGAAAGCACAAATTTAAATTATTTGGATCTGATTGAATTCAATGGGTACGTCGACCAATAGGTAAAAGATTCAACGTGCGTTATCCAACAATAAGACATGGAGGCGGAAACATTATTGTTTAGGGGTGCTTCTCCAGTCATGGTGTCGGTCCTTTGCGGCAAATAAAAGGCATTATGAAGAAGGAGCAGTATATAGAAATATCAGAGACAGAAATGTTATCTCATGCAACTGAAATCATGGACGAAGATTGGATATTTCAACATGATAATGATTCGAAGCATGCTTCTCGTGCCGTGAAACATTGGATCAATGCTAATAGTATGAACGTTCTTGAGTGACCATCGCAAAAAAAAGTCCGGATCTAAATCCAATCGAACATCTTTGGGAACACTTAAAGCTAAGCATAAAAAATGAAAAATTTCGAAATACTTGTGAATTGTACGACACTCTTCGCCAAAAATGGCAAAACATTACTCCTGTTACAGTAAATAATCTTTTTAAATGTATGCCTAAAAGAACGCAAACAGTTATTGATTCCAATGGTTATTGTACTAAATATTAACTAACTTTGTTATTTTCACCAACAATATGTGTTAATTTTATCATTTTCTCAAGATTTAAGTTCTGTCCGAACACTTTTGTCAATCAATTTTTTCTTTATTGTACAAAATATATATTTTACGTTATATATGTAATATTACTAATATTATGTAATATAATATTGTAATATTATATATATAATAAAATATAATATGTAATATTATATATACAATAAAATATAATATGTAATATTATATATATAATAAAATATAATATGTAATATTATGTTATATTATATATGTTAATATGTAATATTTACGTTTATATATGTAATTTATTAGCCTGACCTTTATAAACTGCTAAGTTAGTTTTATATTAATATCGTGGAGTTACCCATACAAATAAAGAAAAATTATTTGTCCGAATACATTTGTCCGGCACTGTACATTACATATATTATACAAATCTGTAATAGATAAATAATATGTGTATAATAGAATTGACATTTGATTCTAACAAAATAATAATTTTGTATATTTTACGAGAACTTTATTATACATGTGTCATATATGTATTATACATATATTTATAGAATATATGTACACATAATATATGTATAATATGATTGATACTTGATTTCAGCAAAACACACATGTGTAACTTCGTATATATTAAAAAAACCTTGTTATACATACATTATACAATCGAATATATAATATATATTTATAAAGTTGTTTCAAAATATATAAAGTTATACACATCTGTTTTATTAAAACCAATTATCCATCTTAAAAAAGTGTTTATATATGTATTTGTTCGCGTAGAGATTTCATATTTATTTTTCATTGAATTTCGACTTTCGTCCATCTTGATTCATAAAATATAAATGGGATATTTATATTTTAATTGAACAAGGCAACATGAATGATCGGTAATTTTCTAGAAATTGGAATTTGTATAAATACATTATTTATTTGAAATTTGATTCGAAATCTTTATCCATGTATCCATGATTTCTACAGATATTAATATTTTCGTTAAAAATAACGTAAAATAATTAAAAACAAACGATTAATGATGAGCATGTTGTGCAGAGCAAACTGAGCCGCATTGGAGAGCAAACGAAAAATACGTGAACACAGTGTGCAGTAGTTTCACCTAAAACTAACCTAAAACTAACCTAAAACTTTTCCTTTTGTTAACCAAAGTTCGTTAACATGAAAAATATAATTAATTATAACTACCTAAAAGTGTTTCAAAGTATTGTTCTCATTTATTAATCGATGAACGTGTTAAACAGTACAATCTAATTATTTGATTTGTTTAATTTCGAATTTTATATTCTGTTTTCTCTCCAGAATCTCTCATTGCCTCATAGCGAGACCTCTTTACACCGTATTTGGAACAAAAACAGCCAATTACATCGTCTGTTTACATGAAGTTTTACAACTACTTCATGGTTATATTCAAACGCGATGCTTTGGAATTATATCGAGAAGATATTTAACTATTATCGAAATAATTGATTTTAGTATTCTTCCAGCAAAGAAAACGTTTTATATCCTTCTCCGAACTCTTTTCTACGGCTAACTTCGTCCCGGCCAGCCGGATGTTCGAAATGTCGGTCGCCGAAACTTCGGACGCTTGTTTCGTCCTCGTGAAAAGGAAAGTATGCGGCCGATGAAATTCGCGGGATCGGAATAAAAAAGGCTGGTCGCCTGAGCAAAAACTAATAGAGCCATCGAATCGATATAATTCAAGGCGAACAAAGCAATCGAGAGAGGAACAGAGGGCCTCTACAAAACGCAGAACGGGGAGCAAAGGGGACAAAGGGAACAATAGCCGATCGAGAATCCATCTATGAAAAAGCCGATGCCAGGAATTTGATTTCCTGTAAATCGTCGGTCTCAGGAACGCTCGTTGAAAACCGGCGGCCGGACATGGTCCAGGTGATAATTAAATTTATCACGGGCATCGGTTACGTGTTCGCGCGCGCGCACGCACACGCTTGCAAGCGGTTGCCACATTGAAATATTTTGCACCTGCCCGTGCAATAATGCCGTTGCTAAATTATCGTATTATAGAAGCGGCGAGCGGTTGGCCCGCGGCAACGGCCCTCTGATTTACGCTGAACTACCCCTACGTCATTGTCACGAGCCGTTTAACCGTTCTGAATCGTATCTATCGGCCATTTCCATTTCGTGATCGATTCTTAAACCGCTTCCCGCGAAAAAAACTCGATCCCGTTCCCCGCGAGTTTCGTCCTCTGTATTTCAATCGTCGCGCAGCACCGGGCTAATTGACTCGCCGCGGTTCCCAGGGAATTTATTATTCACAAAGGACTCGCCTGATTAATCCGCCAGCCGCAAACTGTGACATTTCCAAAAAAAAAAAACAGGAAAAAAACAGTCTGTCCAACGGGAGCCGATTTTATTTCTGTTAGTAATGAGTTAGACTGCGGATTTCATGCGTTTCTAAGGAAAATGAGTTGGTGGAATAAAACGTGTCACATTGTTTTTCATATGTTGACATTATTAAATAAAGAAATACGTTTTTATCTAACTTCTGCCTCTTGCAGTTGACACAGACATGTGTCCTTTTACATAAAGATCTGCAATCCAGTAATGAGATCGTAAACGGTAGACCGGATTTTATTATTATTCATTAATTAAACGGGGAGAATACCCTATAGATTACAGAATATAATATATGCAATGATTTAGTTCGAAAATACGTAGTGCAAATTGAGTCAGAAGATTTGGAAGTCACAGAAAAAACATATGGTTGTTGCTACAAGAGTTTACATATCTGATAATTCTGTTAACACTTCCACGACCGCGCTGGAAACCTCAAAAATCAAATCAAAATATTTAATTCAATTGAACAAAAATTACGAAGCAAACTTTTTTATATGGCATCAATTACTTCTTCGGCATTCGCACCTCTTGCAAATCTCAAGAAAATTAAGCAATCATTTTTCATTTTCCATTAATCATACATTCGGTCATCAATCGACTGAATTTAAAACGGGGAAATCTCCCCATTCGATTGGTTAAGTGCTAAGACAAAACAGTGTTGGGCATCGATCTTTTAAACTTTTTGATTTGATTAAATGATTGGTGAAAACGATTAAAGGTATTTATCATCGAAATGTCGAAGGCTGAACGAATCCATTCACGAATGTAATCGTCGGTCGTTGGTTAAAGGCATTTATCATCGATTAATCGACGATTGAATTAATCGATGAACCTTAATCTAACCTCTCTTGATATAACCTTGATATAACATAATCTTGATATAATAACCTTGATATAATATAATCATCGATTAATCGACGATTGAATTAACCGATGATCCTTGATCTAACCTTGACATAACCTCGATATAACCAACGAAATTAATCGTCAATCGTCCATTGAAAGAGACAATTCATAATTATTGAATTTTGAACGCAATCGGGAGGATATTTTGATATAATTCCGTCAATAGGTATATCACGAAATTTTATTTGGGATACAATTAAATTTTTGGTCGTTCATTGCGGCGAACAATTGAAAGGAATTTCATTGTTATTGCGATTAACGATCGTTGGTCGTCAATTGCCTTTTTGCTCGATTCTGCTTAACGAGAATCGGTCTAAAGTCTAAAACAGTTTATTAAAATAATCGAAGAACGTTTATTTGACAACCTGTTTGTTGCTATTTATACAGAAAATTTGACATAAAATCCAGTAATTAACTACGTGTTATTTGTTCTTCTCTAATGCTGAAATTAATCTACTTATAATATAATTTCTCACTGATCGTTCAGAGTTTAACGAAAATTATTTTTGCCTGTTCATTTTAACTAATGTTGAAATTAATGTGCTTATTATATAGCTCGTTGCACATTGAAAATAGTTTAATATTTCTTCAGATGTTACTTAATAATTATAACAGATCGTTGATATTAAGAAATAACAGATAATTCTGTTTCTATTTACAACTGTTTCATTTTCACGAAGAATATAATACAGTTCAAAGTAAAACTAATCGGCATATAATAACGAAACTGCACAATTTGCAAAATATTTCTAAAAGAGCTCAGAACTTTGCGTAAATCCTGATGGTCGCAGAAATTGTTCCTCCGCTTTCTGCCAACACGTATCTACGAAATGACAAATTTCCGGATCTCGTCGCTTAAACTCTTTCGCATTGTCGCCGTTTTATATTTATCTCCGGTTCTCGTTTCAAGTAATTCTCTTCAATATCTTGTTTACCACTCGAGACCTCCCATCTTGCATTCAACATTCCTTTTTCTTCGCGTCGTCCCGTCTTCCACCGGAATCGCCATCCATTTCCAATTCTCGGAGAGCGAAACGCTGTCGGCCGCTGGAATTCGCAAAAAGCCGCATTTGCGAATTAATGGTAAACACTCGATGGTCCGGCTTCCAAGCCGAGAATCTCTTTCACAGTGGGCCTGAGTTCTCCGAACCGAGTTCGCGGCGACTTTTACTACAAGGCGGCTCCCATTAATATTCGGACACACTTTAGAAAGGAATAACTTTCCTCAAATTGGAGTTACGAGGATCGATTCACTAGATGACGCGCAAAATACATTTTTACAAAAACGTAATGTACCGAGAATGTTCATAATTTCAATGGAATATTTATTTCGTTTCGATTAGGTTAATATATCGAAGGATAAGAATTTTAATATTATTTCTTGCATCAAAATTTTTGTTTAAATCCGCTAATTATTTGATCCTTAGATTTTGCCTTTTTATTCAGATTTGACTGTTTTCTGCGATTGTTAGATCGCCAATCTTTGTGCATTTATGTACAAAATGCAATTTATGTAGAGAATTTTTATTTTACATAAAAGTCCGCAGTCTGCTGATAATAATTATTTCCTTGATCCAAAAATATAAAATTACAAAAAGTATATAATTATTTAATATTCTTAACGTAATATTATGTTAGCAACACATAATATTAATAATTCTTCTACCTTCTCCTATTAATTTTTCTTTTGCATTCTTTCTTTTTATTTCTTTTCCCAATGGCACTACTTTTCCTGTACTGTTCATTTTTACTGTATCTACTACCATACCTCTTATGTACGCTACACTTTTTTCATACTTTTCTTCTTACTTTGTATCATCTGTATCTATATATAATTCGATTTTTGTATTGTACTCATGCTATGTAAAATCTCTGTCTTTCTATTTTTTTTCTTTTGTAACAAAGCAGTTTTCACCCGTGTTATTATTATTAAATATTACAATATTTAAGATGCATTATGCTTTGAACCTGATTGCGTATAATCCTCGTGATTTTACAGAACACTTACGTCGTCGATTGCTATTAAAAACGTCCGAGTATCAAAGTCCCAGTATAAAGAAAACCAGTTTATCAAGAACAATAACAAGCAGTCTCCTGTAAATGAAATTACACAGCGTTATTCTACTCGTTTCAAAATAGCTATCGAGTTAATTTGCCTTGTAACACATGTCTCGAAATACGCGAGAATTAATTTGTCTAAAATCACACGGGACTCTGTGAGCACGCGAGCATAAAACAAAACGATCTCTTTCGTCCCGCGTAGTTGGCAGAATTAATAAAATACTTCGGTCGAAGAGGCCGCCAGTTTTCTGGAACAGCCCGAGAGAGAGAGAGAGAGAGAGAGAGGGGGGGGGGAGACAATGGAACAATTTGCTTCTATACCTCTTGTTAATTTCATAAGGCAGTTGGTTGGATTCGATAGAGTAAACGCGACACCACGGAAATGTTTATTGCTTTCACGGGCGGGTCGTTGCCGACGTGAAACGGTTCGTTAATTAAAAACGCTACATCCATGGGCGAGTCGTTAATGCGCAGCGCCACTATAATCAGGTCACGACCGGCTTAAAACCCGTTTAAGCATCGGGGGTTCTTGGTGGACATAAAGCTTTCATTGTGCTTGCAGCGATTTCCTCAGACCGTGGAATTATGTAAAACCGAACGAAAATTGCGCTGCGCGGAGAACGAAACGTGTTCCAGCAACACATCCCACTCGTATAGAGTGACTCACGAGTTTCTCTCACGCCTGTTCCTGTCGATGACTAAACCATGGATCTCAGAAACTACAAAATTGCCTATTAAACCTTTTTCATAGGATTTCTTTCATTAATAATTACTCTAATAAAACGAGACAATTTTTGTTTTTGCAAGTCTTCGTTTACTTTCGTTCCTAGAGTTTGATAACAGAAAGATCAAAGGTTTCTATTCAGAAGAAACGAATTTTAAAATTTTCGTCCCTAGACTTTAACTTTTTAGGTACGGCTGAATTCTGCGCGAGGCTATTTCTCTGGACGGCAGAGTCTGACGTGTACTGTACAGAGTCTGATACTGTATATACAGGGTGTCCCAAAAATGTCTCGCAATTCGAAAGTGGCGAGTTCCTCAGGCCATTCGAAGCAACTTTTTCCTTTACAAAAATGTTCTCCGAGGCACCGTTAACGAGTTATTAACGAAAAACAGTGACCAATGAGAGGCGAGCTCGGCTGGCGCGAGGCGATCGAGCCAATGAGCGGAACTGGGCTTCGCGCGCTGGTTGGTTGGGCCGCCTCGCGTCAGCCGTACTCGATTCTTATTGGTCACTGTTTTTCGTTAATAACTCGTTAACGGTGCCTCGGAGAACATTTTCGTAAAGGAAGAAGTTGCTTCGAATGATCCGAGGAACCCGCCATTTCCGGATTGCGAGACATTTTTGGGACAACCTGTAGACTGTTGTAAATCGATGCGAAGGCAAAAGAAGTGTGAAACAATGCAAATGAAGACGATTATCTGATTCAAACGATGAGCGAGTGAGTTACTAGAGCAAGCCACTATAGTGGCGCGTCGGGCCTAAAAGGTTAATAACTAGACTGCAGATTGTATGTTTTTATGACAAGAATGAACATATTAAGTGCAAAATAAAGCATTTATGAAATTTGAAAATATTATTGTATTATTATGTATTATTGTCAACTTATTGGAATGATTAAGGAAAGAAAGAAATAGTTTCTACATTTTGTAATTATCGAAGACAATTTTTATTTTGCGTAAAAATCCGCAGTCTATTGGTAACAGAAGAACAAGAAGAAATTAATATCATTCACATTTGGTGTATTGTGCATGAATTACTTCATCGCGTTTCTAATTCGTTGTTGTAGTGCAAGGGTGCACATAGTCAATTTTGTTTTCGTTTAAACACTGAACCTATTTTGCTATAATAGATGCATACTTTAGTTTTCCTATGGAGAATTTTATAGATTAGTAGCATCATGTTCGAAGCTATTAATTCGGCCGATTTTATATTAGATCGTAAACCAGGTAGAATTCTGGCCATCCTGGATCAATGGATTAAAAACGGCGTAGACCTTTATTAAAATTTCGCGGAGGTTTTTACGTCACTTAGTTTACGATACTTTGCAAGTTTTTATACAGCGTTGATACGCAAGAGGCCATGTTCTATAGTTAATAGAGAAGCGCGGACGACCTACTTTCTGAGAAATTCAGGACTGAAAAAATAGGATCATTTAAATATTCGAACACTCCTAAAAATAAAATAGCTTCTACGAAATTAGACCAAATGATTTGAATTTTTTTCAGTTGCAAGGGAGACTAGTTTACTAGGCAACGATAAAAAGTTTTTTGTAAAAACCGCAGTACGTTGAAATTACTTTTATGTTCGGACAAAAAACTTAAAAAACTGTTCTTTCGTGGTCATTCCAAGTAATTCCAATTTTCTTAGACAATTTCTCTTAGATATCGTCTAGCAACCAAGTCTCTTTAGCGTTTCCAAAAAATGTTCTGATTATTATTTGGAGCGATTCTAAACAAGTTGTTTTAAAAGATGTTCGAATACTTTCTTGAGTAACTGTCAAATTTGGGCACATTTGAAGTGAGATTATTTGGAATACAGTAGAGATTCTTCTATCTGAAGGTGTTTTAATGTAATAATATACGATGATTAGACAATAGAACGTTTGGATACCAGAATATTTTAAAAATAATTTGTCAAAATTATTTGTTTCATAATTATTTCCATCCTTGCTTACAAATATATTTTAGTTTTCACTAAAATTATAATTTAAACAGAAAATCTCAATTGCTTTTTACACATGACGTGTATACTCGTCACAACACGAAATGTTGCCATTTCTTCATAATCAGTACACTCGTCAGAAACAGCAAACTGGTTAATTAATATCCAGAGGTTGACGTTTGCTGGCTTCGAGATATACAGAATATCATGCAACTGGTGTTGAACCCGGATAGGAGTTGATTCTATTTGGTTGGCAACTAAGTAATTGCCGATTTGTTCAATGAAATAAAAATTTTTTTTTTACTTGGAACGAAGTTTAATCTGTAATGTATTTTCCATTTTGTTCGATGACCTTTCGCCATCAAAAAAATAACATAATAATAATAATAACAATTTTATAATATAACATTTACGGATATCATAAAAATGGGAGTGAGAGACATCCATAACTGAAATCGGCAATTACTTAGTTGCCAACCCAATATATCAGAAGATAAGTCTAAAATATAGAATAAATTTTGTTCATTGGTGATTCTATTTTCGAAGAGATCGAGCTGAGTTTTGTTTAATTTTAGATGCATTTTATTACCTGAAGTATTGTTGAAAATAATATCCATGCAGATGTTTTCATAATCGTGTTCCCCTAATTAAACTACGTACGTTTTCTAAAGTATTGCTTTGCAATTTTAACTTTTCAAAACGCCATAATATTTCCTCCTTCCACCTGTTCAATATTCAATATGTATTTCGTCAGTATACAGGACAGAATGAATTGATGACTCCACAAATAAAAATCTAGCGGTGACGAATATTGTGATGAAGAGCGACAGAGAAACTGGTAAAACCGGCGACGTTTACAAATGCGGCAGCAATTTCAAGCATAAAAATAGTTTACTTATAGAATAATTCATTCAATATTTTCGACTTATTTTTTCAAGTAGAATCAGCTCCTACCTGGTTGTATCAGCAGTTATTAAAAGCTCCAGTTATAAACTTCCGCAGCGCGATATCCCGAGTTGCGGGAACTCTCTGAGCTGAACTCGATTCATGATAATACCGAGCGTCGTATCAGACGACAAGGAGCTCGGTCAAGAACTGGAGACTCGACAGAGAATTGCCCTAATCAGCCAGGATTAATCGGCGCGCGCGCCAACCGGCGGGAACATTCCCGCTCGCGTCGGCGTCGTTTAAAGTCCTCGAGCGCTCCCCAATTTCCGTTTGATCGTAACAGACCACGAGGATTTCACGACGAGGATTTCGTCCCGTGGAAAGAACACCGACGCGACGCATACAGGAGAATAAGTTACGCAAGGAGTGGGAGTAGGTGACGCATGCGCAAGGGTCGCGCACAGCGACGTGCGCGTGATCGTTAGAATTCTGAACTATGATCACGTTGTCCCTCAGCTTGAACGTGAAAATGGACAACTTGGGAAGAGGAAATACACTCGTCGAGTTTTGTGGCCTGTTTTTATAGTTGCTGATAATCGGCAACTACAAAAATGATCCCAGATATCCCAAATTGTCCATTTTCGTTCCCAAGCCGAGGGACAATGTGAGCTGAATTACTGTAATTCAGAATTATAATGTCCAGCGACGCGCCGCTGTGCGGGACTCCCGCGCATGCGCGTCACCTGTCCCACTCCTCGGGTAACTTATTTTCCTGCACAACGCGACGCCTCCGATCCGTGAATGAGAGAGTTTGTTGGTGTATGCGTATCGTCTGTATCTGCATGTTTCTGCATGTGTTTGCGTGCTTGCGTGCGTGCGACCCCGTGTGTTCTCGATTACGTGTTAAAACGCGTTTGATAAACAGAAACCGAGAGTTTCAAATGTAAGAGTGAATGGGAACGAGGGTGAAGCATCTCCCGAGACTAGAGAAAGTAAGTCATGGCGTAATGGATCGTTCCGAGTGGAGATCGGCAAGATCGGGATCTCCCTTTGTCGATTTTAGCGATCTAGACACTTGCGAAAGGACTGTAACAAATTATGCTTTACTTTTGGAATAGTAATCCACGCGGTTTTGGCACGTTTGTAGCAAAACTGAGTGAGCGGAACACAGAACAATGAAGAATTTGAGGACCTTGTTACACTATTCTTAATCTTATTATGCATAATGCGAACCTCATTTTTACTCTAATTGCAAGATACCCGAGCTGCACAGACGTTCCTTTCTTTCTTCAATTATTTTATTGACTTGAAGATAACGCAATAGTGTTTTTAAATTATTAAAATATTTGCACGGTCTTTTATTTGACTTACAAGGGGAGGCACCCAGAATTGACGCTCACTTCTTGATGAGATTTGGTACAACGATAGAGCTTGTGAAGCTAAATCCAATGATACCCGGTTTTAGGGGCAGACGGCTTGTAGTTTTTTGAGATGATTAATGTTAAAGTTACTAATAAAAGGCCAGAAAAACGCACTGTATTACGCAGCGTGGCATCGCGCGGCAGGAAGCGCGTCTTTCTGGTATTAATTATCTCAACAAATATAAGCCGTCTGACCCTAAAACCGGGTATCATTGGATTCAGCTTTATAAGCTCTATCACTGTACTCAAATCTCATCAAAAAGCGAGCGTCAACCCTGGGAACTTCCCCTTGTCATAATTGCATAAAATCCGCAATCTGGTTATTCATTTCAAATATGAAATCTGTTCATACGGAATTTGTGAATATGTTCTAAACTGAAGATGAGTGTTGTTTCGTAGATTTGACTGAAAAAAAAATAATTCTGCTAAACGAACTATGTGGCATGAACAAAAGTAAACAAGAACAGAAAGTAAAATCAGTGCCGATGTTCTAGCGAATTAAACAATTGTTTCAATTCTGTCTAAATTATCTAACTCGATACTATATAATGAGTAATCTAAATTTTTATCGGACAAGCAATGAAAAATATCTTATCTTGTTTTTACCATTTGAATTTTCAGAACTGTAAAGCTCAGATTTAAATCATTCCAAAATAACATCTGTTGATTTTAACGAAATAGAAATAAACAAATGTCAGCAGTTTATTCTTGATTTCCATTTGTAATCTGATCCAAGTGTCGATGATAATACGGAACAATGAGCATCGATCCCGATGTCCAATTGTAGCGATCCAAACCGGAGCACATTGTATGTAACATCGAAAAAAGCATTCATGTAAAGACTTCGGTTTGATATATTTGCTCATCGCTAATCACGTCTCATCATCCATAGTATTGTAATCACGATAACGATAAAGTAAATGAAAAAAAGACATGTCTAATAAGCATTCATAAGTTATTGGTACTATTAATGTCATTAACGCGGTTAAGATGGCGCGATGGAGTCGTAGGAAATTACCAGTTCGATGGTAAAAGAGCGAAGGGAAGAGATGGGGAGAGAGAGAGAGAGAGAGAGAGAGAGAGAGAGAGATGGGAGAAACATAGGAAATCTGTATTTGCTGTTTACTATTTGTAAGAGTCGAGAAGGTACATACAATAAATTCATAGTAACTAATCGACTGTGTGTTTCATTCCACTTTTCAACCCGCCTGTATGTAATCAATTTTTAATATTTACACACGCAACTGCCGTTTGTTTCGTTTGATTTCATTGGATTCGCATGCTGTCCAAATATATCGTAAAATGCCAACCATTTCTGTCAAACACACTGCAGCGTTTAAATAGCCGAAGATCTGCCAATTTTATACTAGTAAAAAAAGTCGAGGTGACTTAAATATATGTTCATTGATTTTGATTTAATTTAGCTGCCATATTCTAGCTACGAATAAATCAGACAAAATTTGAATCATCGAAAGTATTTGAATAACTACAAACATCCTCGAAAGTTTGAAACGATACTTGTGCACGATTGAAATTAATTGAAGATTAATAAGAATGGATATGAGTAATATATTTGAAATTCAGTGTAATTTTCAAACACCAGCTTTGATCCAGTATGTTTTGTCCAAATCTTTAGTCATACAAGAGTGTTGAATACAAAATTCTAGATTTACAGGTATAAACTATCTAATTATTTGTTTAATAGTGCGAACTATTTCAGTCATATGCCGGCACTTTGTCTTCGGTAACATCATTTAATAATTTCGCTAGGAATTGTCATGTGGAAAATTATTTTTTAGATTTCTTCATAGTATAGCAGAACAATTAAAAATGACTACATCACCAGGATGATGACAAATGATCGAACAACCGAACCGTACACGCGTAAGTATCATTCATTAAGCGTTACAATTTCTCAGTAATCTCATTCATTATTAACGGTTATCATAAACGTGAAATCATGTTCATGATTAATTAATTATTACGATCACTGAGTAATCAAGTAATCGTGATTAATGAATAACTTCAGTAATCAAAGCAACTGTAATCGTTGGTCATGATTAACACAGTAATCGTTGATCACGTAATGATTACTTTCTTAATTATAATTAATTGGAAAATATGCTATTATGGTAGTTAACAATCATTCTGGATAGTTTGTAGAAAATCTGCATGTACATTGTACTTCATGTCGCAATGGAAGACTTTATGCGAGACTCTCATCCAGACCCAATAGCAAGTGATTTGAAAAGATAAATTAATCGTCCGAGGTTACAGATTGTTGAGGCGTCACAGCTTCGTCAGTAATAGCGACGAATTACTACGCTGTATATGTGGACTGTATATAAAAATAAGGAACCGGATTTTGCTTGAAGTTTTGTATTCAGCCCGCGACTACGCTACACCCTTGGTCAGGAGGTCTTAGTTCTACGAATTCTGTTACAACTCTGCTCTATTAGAGAATATTTTCCTTCGTGGTAGACTGCTACCCCTCCAACGCATTTCTAATACTCGCTGATTGGTTTTCCTTGATGTTTGGCAATAGCCAATCAGTGAGTCTGTTTTAAAGCAGACACCCTTCCCTTGCGCCCTTGACGCGTCTTTCTGGGAGGGTGCTGGTGTACGGGAGGTGGGAGCGGCCGCAAGGCTTTGGCAAAGGTAGGAAAATTCCTCCAGGCATCACCGTCATGAAACAATGTCAGGCTGACCTCTTCGGAACTGTTCCTTTTTCATGACACGTTCTGGCCATCGAGGCCGAGAGATGCGAAGTCCCAAAAATCAAGCAATAGAGCATGCGTACTCTCGGCCGGCAAACACTTTACGTCCAAAATGCATACCAGGTGTTCTTAAAAATCCTAAGCTCAAAAACAGCCGGCTAGGCACGTTCGTGTCATAAAGAACATTAGTACTGTGCACTAACACAGATTATCAAATGTAATCATAATTACTGATTTGTTTCTATTAATTGATTAATGATTATGATTATCGTGATTACATTTCGTAACGAATTACAAAAGTAATGGAAGCATCGATTATTGTCCAGTTCGGGTTTCATAAGATCAAGAAAACTTTTTCGCACATAGAAAATGTACTCTCCGTGCATCTTTAAATTCCGTGCTATCTAGTCTACAATGTGAATGCGTCCGGCACGTAAATACGGCTTTTGTTCAGTCCGTTCGTTATCGTTTCAGTTCACCGCTTCGGATGCGCTCCACAGCTCTCGCGTTCGCCAGCAATACTTTAATTCGTCCGGGTCGTGCAGGAAAATAAAGAAAACGATATTCTACGGTTCTAACCTTGCCGCTCGTCCGATAGCCTTCGTTCGCGGAGAAAGGGAACGGAATCAGGCCACGTCACTAATAAATCGGCACAGCCGCCGGAAGCTTTCTCATTTTCGCAACTTTTGAAACGCCACGAGCTGGTAACAACCTCGAGTGGAGACCTTTCAGCGAGCCGCAGCGCATTCAGCACCGAGGAATGGAAACCTAGTTAATTTTTCAGAGTCAGCGTGCCGGTTAAAGAAATTACACGATCAAAAGTCAAGGAATGGCCCTTAATTAGAGCCCGCTGTGTCAGGCCGGACTGCGAGGCGAGACAACGTGCATGCAAAAGAGACGAGTGGTAGAAAGAGAAAGAGAAAGAGAAAGAGAAAGCGAAAGAGAGTAAGAGAACAGAGAAAAGAAAAGAAAACCGACGAAGAACCGGAAAATACGTTTTTCGCGATTTCAGGCCGGAGACTTCTTCAGAATTCCTTGAGTGTTCGAATCCGCGGCCCACGTCTCGTTTTCTGTTCCACTTCGCATGAACAAAATGTACCTCATAACTCTCTTTCTCTCTCTCTCTCTCTCTCTCTCTCTCTCTCTCTCTCTAGCTCCTTTCTCTCCTTTTTCCTCTCTTTCTCTCGAGTGGACTGTGTTACATCAATTAAACTCCCGAGTGGCACGCTAAAGAGCAATTAAAAACTGTTTTGGCCCGCTGAGAGCACAGACATTCAGCAAGATTAGAATCCTCCTTCAGGAGTTAGGCGCCACGATGAACAGATATCCATTAACGACTGTAATTACGCGCCGGAGTTATATAGATAATAGAGTTATTCGGTACGTTAGGGACGCCGGAGTTGTTCTAACGAGGGGAAAGAGTGTCGCAAAAATTGGCCAACTTCTATCACCGAACAGTAATGTTGACCGATGAAACTAAGTAGGCGGTTAATGTTTCAAAATTTTTTGTAATAATTTATTCGTCAAATATTATTGCACGCATGCTGTGAAGATTACGCAGTTGTACCGGGGATGTGTTGTGCAAAATAAAAATTTTCTTAGTCAGTTGTAAAAAATGCGATTTTCATCTTTAGCATTTTTCTTTTAATATTTTTGTAATTTTAACAAGTTGAAAATAACATGTCGACACTCTTCAATTGTCCTAACTTGTCTACTGTTTTAAATTGCGCCTATTCGTTCAGCATGCTAGAGTTAATGAACATTGCACGAATTCGCAGTCGAGCCAACATCATTAATCCGTACTTGGTTATTTTCGAGGACAAAGTAGAAAATAAATGAACGTCTCTGGACAGAATTATTTATAAAACTTCGAATGATTGATTCAGTTTTAGACCACCTATGAGTCTGTAATGCGAACTAGCACACAACGGTAATACTTCTGAGAACGAATTCATCATTAATTCACCGTAGTATGAACGTGAATAGGGTCATACAGGTGCAGGAAAAGCTATTTTCGCCCGAATACGAGCCTCTTTTCAGTCAGAAACGATACGACGCTGCCTTCAGCCTGAAATACTTTCGATAAGTAAATTGCGATCGTTCGGCAGCGCGGTAGAACAAATTAGATTAACCCTAATCAATCCACTCGGTGCCATAGTGTTGAAACCAAACCGTTCTAAGAACGATCTCCCGGCAATCGACGGACGAACGAGGTCAAACCTTAATTAAAACAGACACCGAGCCGAGCAGAAACGCGTTAATGCCGACCGGGGTTCTTCAGGAGTAAGTAAATGATGCATTTTACAATATTCCCGTCTCGAAAATTCCACGGAAAGCGCATCGTCGACAGCGACGAAACTGAAACTCAAGCTCTAACAATCGCAACAATGAAAATTGCTAGTGCACCGAGAAACGCAACTGCGAACTGAATTAATTGTGCGCCAGCACTCGAATAGTCAAAGGAGAATTCTGGCTGAGAACGGCGGCGCGGCGAAGAACGTTCACAAAGTATTTAATTGTTAATTAACACGGCCCGACAATTGATAGCACGGGGAGCTCGATCTCTCGGAAAAATGTTGCGCATCGCGTTCCATTGAAACTGGCCGCGCTCTCTGCCGGTCGGCTTTCGTTTCGGACAGATTTTCTTCGCTCCTGTGTTTCTCTCTCGCGGTATTCCGGCGCTTTTTGCCGCCTGACAGAAGCAAAAAGGAGACTGGTACCCTTCCGTCATAATTCCCATCGCGATGCCGCCAAGCTACTGCTTCGCGCCTGGAATCTCTGCACGCATACCGCCGCGCGGTTGTATATCATACCGATTCCACCCTGCTGTCTGAATTTACAAAAAACCAGAGCCAGCGTAAGGGCTGCGTACCTAAGCTGAGCAGATCCCGCCGACGACCTCGCCACGAACACTGACAACTAACACTTTACGGGCAATACAGGTTCTAACGAAGGAACACCCGACGCACAGTGGTCGGTTTCCATACAAAAAGCAGAAAAAAGACAGCTTCAAAAAAATATCCCCATAACGCATCATTTATTCACTAGTAGTCAGTCAATTGAACATGTGGCTTAGTATTTACTAGCCCATCACCAAATAATCCTAAATCTATATCACCGTTTATAATGATTTTGTTCTTTGAAAATAAATAATTTTTACTGAATTTCATGTACTTAGTATATATGTGTCACAAGATACTTTTTATCTCTCACATTTCTTGAGTTATTTCCAATTGAATACATTGAATTTTCATTTCATTTTTTAATTATGAGTTCGGTGGAGTTCGGTGTTCGCTTTGACTGCGTTTTGAAGAACGACGCCTTACATTAATAACAAAATAAAAATTGGCTGCTATTAGCTGCCATTGGAAAAATCTAATAACAATGCCGAAGTGGCACGTGCCACGAAGCATACCGTGATACCGTGGGCTGCCGAGTCACGCGAGATGTTTTATAAATTATCTGTAAAAACTTTTCGCACTCTATTGGAACTAATGAGAATAATTATAAATTATTTTTTTGGATTATATGCATATCCGTGCATGTTATGGTCACATCCGACCTGTTCGTGTCGAGTATGAAGAAAAGAACGATCAAGAAATCGAAACAATTTCTCAAAGAAATAATCGAATTACTGGTTTCGGAACAATGTTCGAAACATAGAAATGGGGAGGATGTTCAATTTAATTGTATTGTATTTTTAAAAAATTTTTTTATAAACAATTAAAACACTGCATTTTGTTTTCATTATTCCATCCCCCCAAAAACGCAAATATACGTACTAGTAATATAAAATGAAAAAATAAGGCTTAAATATATCATTTTAGTTGTTATATGTTTTTTTCTGTTTTTTGTACGAAAACTGAGCACTGTGCGATGTGACTGAATGATGACAAAAAAACGTTGCACAGTGATACCTAAAACGTGTTATAGTGATATCCAAATATTCGAAGTATAGGGCAACACGATGCTGCTGCAGCACAGTTGGCCATTAGTCGAATCAAATTTTATTCAAACATTTCGAATCAAATTTTACTCGAATAATGTTGCAAATAAAAATTTTATTTGCATAATGTATCGAATAAATTCTTTAAATAAAATTCTGTTTGGATAATATTTCGACTAAATTCTTCGAATCAAATTCTATTCGGATAATATATCGAGTTAATTCTTCAAACAAACTTTTATTTGAATAATATTACAAATAATTCGTAATTTAATAATATTACAAATAAACAAATAATTTTTATTCGAGAAATATTTCGAGAAAAATTTTATTTGTATAATATTTCGAATAAAATTTTATTCGGGTAATATGTCGAATAAATTCACCGAATAAAATTCTATTTGTATAATATTTCGAATAAATTCTTCGAATGAAATTCTATTTGTATAATATTTCGAATAAAATTTTGTTCGTTATTCGTTATATGAATAAAATATGCCAAACTCTTTGCTTTAGTAGATACACTCAGATAAGTTCACAGTTTAAGCTAGATGAGAGTGGCAGACACTGTCTGCTAACCATTTACAAGATATATGGTCCGCCAACAATCGAACGACATTGGCAAACCATGTAAGTAGATTGCTTGCAAACAATGTTAAGTGCCCGCATCAAATTAGTGTCTACGATTATGCGAGATTACTTCGCAATTGTAAGATTATAGGGAGTAAGCGATTATATTAGACTGCACTGTTTGAACGAGACATCTTGTAAACCAGTAGATGTACACACTTTCAAAGTATGTGTTTTCAAAAAACCATTTCTGATGACTGGACTGCAGATTCTATGCATTTATGGGAAAAATGGATGGACGAAACTGTGAACAGTGAAAACACAATTATGATGATTATAATGATCATAAAGAACTAAAAATGTTGGTGCATTTTAACTCTAAATATAAAATCATTTTTCTAACTTATAGTATTTATATTTCATATGATAAAATGCATTTTATGCATATCAAAATTATCTTGAAAGGTGATATAACAAATTGTAGTGGTGCCTCAGAGTCACCACTCGAGTGCAAAGCGTTAAAATTATTTTAAAGAAAGGAAGTAGATTATACTTGGCTCATTTGTCTTGCTATCGATGCAAACATTTTTATTTTGCACAAAGATCCACAGTCCAATGACGACTTTCCGCTGTATCGACGCAATAATCTCAAACATAAAACACACATTCTAAGATATCGCCTATCATAGAATAGTTCTGGTGTCATTAAAAAAATTACCACGGTCACTTGGTCTCAATCGAAAGTATTTAATTCGATATAAGTCCGAGATAGAAATACGAAAAGAAAGAAATAACTATTGGAAAAATAATGAACAGGTTCTGGAAGCTAAACCACGATCATAATTCTATGAACATGAATTGCATTCAATGAAAATAATATTGACTGATACGAAGATAATTAAGCAAAATGTCTTAGGAAGTACCGAAAAGCAGATTTGCATTTAAGAATTTTATTTAACACCGTATGTTAAAACATTTTCATAAAAAGGTACATAGCTATTGTCTTTCATTTTTACTTAATTACAATATCTACAATAACTAACTATGTTGAGGACTCTAGTGGGATTGCAAGGAAGAATAATGGACTGTATATTTGTAAACGCTGATGTAATAAACTATAGATATTTTAATCAACTGAAAAATATACAGAGGAAGGAAATGTACAATAAAATGATGAACTGTGACGATGTATCGTGAAGATCACAAAAGAGACGATTGCAAGCGCGATAGAACAAAGCGGAATTAGACTGCAAGTGCGGAAATATTACAGGCGTAACTAGAGAGAACTCGCTACTCACGCTCGCGTTATAATTTTGGACAAACTAACTTATGCGTTATTTAGTTAGCTTCGATTATGTGAACAAAGTCGGAGAAGACGAAAAACAATTATTGATCGTTACAAATCGTACGCGTGGCGCCTTCTTTTTTAAGCGCGTTCTTGCGCGAATCATTTCGGAACCGACTGTAGCTTCCGCGCAATTGCGCCAGTGTTATCTGATTAATTGCACAAGTGCGCGAAGGGTGAAAACGGCTTTAGCGAGCAGCAGCAAGTACGGCCGGCGGATAGTTTTTCCCTAAATCAGAGAATTACGTCTCGCGTTGTTTAATTAAATTCGGTGAATCCGCGGCACTGACAGCCGGCCCCGACGAGAACTTATCGCGCGCGCGCGAGCGTAATCGCAGAAAACGAGCCCACGAGCAACGAAAACAAATGCGTTTCACACGGGCACCGACAGTTTCGTGATTAGGTGAAACAACACGTATTCGTCACGATGCAGATTCCGTTCCACCGGTGTGTAACTACGTGCATACTTGTCGTGCGTGTCGAACGTGACATTCCGCTGACCGAAACGAAGAAATTCACTTTCTTCTTCTACCTATGATTAACCCCTTAACGTGCACGATCGAGTTAACTCGAGCGCGCTAAACTGGCCAAACTGTGCACACTCGAGATAATTCGAGCGGCGTTGTACTTTACGTTGCTATCATTTTTCACACTCGAATGCAATCGAGAATTGAAAATAACAATGTGAAAGCAAAAAAAAAACAATCGTTTTATTGATATTTATCATTTACATGGGATTGTAAGCTATATAACACTTACTTATTCAAGTATAAAATTTATCCTTTTTCTACTTATCACTTACGACTTATCTCTTCCTTGTGAGCCGCTTTCCGACAGCGTATTCATATTCAGATTCTGATTCGCTCATTTTTCAATATATATTTTACTAAAATATAATATAAAATAAAATATAATAATAATAATAACAACAACAATAATAATAATAATAATAATAATAATATTCTGAAAATTAGAATTGCAATAAAAATTTTGATTATTTTTGTATTTTTGTAATTTTCTTGCCAAGACAACGTTCTCAGTTGTTTTCTTACATTTAAAAAAATTGATTTTTTTTGGCCGGCCTTTTTCAAAAAAACTGTGCATTAAGGGGTTAAGGTGAATGTCCCGGTGATTAGACGATTAAGAAATGAACTTCCGTTCGACGTATCTTTCACTAAATCCCGAACTGTGAAAAAGAGCTGCAGCTATTGTAAAAAAATATTAAAACTGTGTTCAGATGGGCATGAACTCGGTAGTAAAACAGTTCAGTCACGATAAGATCGTTCAGGTGAATATATCAATTAGTGGATGATCACTTCAATAAATATGCAGCTTAAACGTTCGTTCACTGAACAGGTCACCCTATCTTCAAAAATACAATTTGAGAAACTCCTGAATGCAGCTAAAAATGGTGACGAATAGACTGCGAATTTGACGCATTTATGACAAAAATCGGTAGATAAGGTATTATATAGTATTATATAATATTATATATAGTATTATATATAGTTTTATATAAAGTATTATATAAAACATTGCTGGAATCGGCGTACGCTGTTACGTTACTCTCAACTTACTAAAATCCCTAGGAAAGAAATATATTTTTATTGAACCTCTGTTTTCCTTAATCAATGGAAACAATTTTTATTCTGCATGATTATCCACAGTCTAGTGTCAAACATGATCAATTCCGCAATTGTCAAAACGGGCCGTCGTCCAATTGTTAGGTCACGAAACGCGTCTTCCGGATACCAGAGGATTCTGTCATCGCAGGTTCGGATAATCGAGGTTCCGCTGGACGGTGTATCGAAGGAATCGAGAAATGAGGAATGCGGAGCTTCCTGCGCACCTGGCGGACCCGATACAGCCGGAGGATGTTCCATTTGGGATGACCAAAGTGTTAACCTGTTTATATACACGGTACAGCGTCGCTATTGTTGGCAAATTGGCGGTGGACGGATCCGTCGACGATGACCAGGGTTTGATGAAGTAATGGACGTTCTCTGTCGACGTGTTGACCCGCGTCGATTATATACACTGTAATAGTACATAGGCACGGATGAGGGTCCGCCGGTCGACATAGTGACTACCGATACGTGTACATACAGCTTTGCACGTGCATCCTTTACGCGCACGCCGCCCTGTGTACGGGTGTGGATTGGCCACTCTTCTTCCCATACCGCCCTAAATGCCAATGGGTTACACTTAAGAGGCAGCTTCGGGTCTCGTACACTGTACACTGTTCTGCGATACTCTACGATACTTTAACCGTCTATAGGCCAACATTTTTATATGGATTCGAAATGAGGCTAATGTAGGGCAAAGGTGGATCTCACATTAGGCATACGAGGTCAATTTTTTTCCAAATCCTAATTTTCGAATAAACACACTTCAATGTAACCTTCGGACAGCGGACCATTTTCACGATAGTATTATTGACGATGTTTAGAACAATTCTGAGCTTTATTCAGCATTTTTTCCAAATTTATATTTGAAGATATTCCTTGCAGTCTTATTATTACTTAAATATTATTATCATTTAATTACCGATCATTGAATAACTAAGTAAACGATTTAAATACTCTGGGTCAAAAAATTGATACGGTCACTACTTTGCAAGAGTTAAAAATAAAATGTCTATTCTTTTACAATGTACTGAGAAATGAGCCGTTTATTTTCAAAGTGGCATAAGTCACTTTGTTTTTAAGTCGAGATATCTAAGGGTTTGCGTTTTAACAAGTTTAAAAATATGGATGCTAACTTTCGAGAAGATTTACTTGTATTTGTTATCTCAGGATACTGATATTTTTCTCGGAATAAATAATTTCGTATAAACATTAAAAAATCACCACTTTTCATTACGGTAAAGTGACTTAAGCCACTTGCATACATTAATTTAGTACATTAACTTTGTCCGACTTATTTTACTGAAGTGATGTTTCGAAAGGACAGTGATTTACTAAAATTGTTGAATAAATTACATATATAATAATAATTTATACCATGAACATATTCAACATAAAGATTTGATTTAAGTATTTTTTATGTTAATATTCATAAAATACAAAAACAATTAGTACATTTTGAAACATAAATATAAGTAATTTATATGAAAATACATCGGTTCAATTTAATTTTCGTCATCAATAGGAGTGATTAAGTCCTCGGAAATCGTGTTTTGTATCAAATTTTTAAAATAACTGTAGTATATCGGGGGTATATAATTAAGCAAGTCCATCGTGTCTTTGTATTTTGCTGAAGAAACAGGACGAGATCCAGCGTATAACGGATCCATTTCTATTTGTGACAAATCCAAAGTGAGAAATTCATCTTTTTCATCTAAAGTTAGTTTATAAAACATTTTATAGCCATCTGCTGGCGGGTCTGGAGGTAGCCGCCACATCGCTATAATATAATTTACAAAACTGCACTATTCTTTCGCACTTATAAAAATAAGTCCAGTGATCACAACTTTTCTAAAAATACTGAAAATAATTCAAAACAATACTTCGCACACACTTATCGCACGTTTCTATTTCTTTTACACTAAGCTCCGCAATTAATTTCCCGAGTACATCGACTTACGCCACTTTCAAAATAAACATGTTTGTTATACCGTTAATTAGCAAAACTTCTCTCGAACAAATCTCAATAGTTCTCAACTTAATGATTGCAAATTTTTTTAAAATGGAAAGATACCGTTCAATTGTAATTAGTGTTACCATTAACTCGATCTTTTTGAAAAAGTGACTTATGCCACAGAAAAAAAATATTCGCTTCTTCGTGGTAAAAGAAAAACTAAAAGTATGAGAAATTCTGAGATTTGAAATATTAATTTCTAATATGATTTTTGTTTGGTTTTTGACTGTTTGTTTGTTGACTCAATTTGGCTTTATCAGTTAGTGTTATATAGCTTGAAGTACATATGATCTTGTTAACAAATATAAAGGAATGAAAGAGAAAATTAATCATTTATTCAAACTCTATCTACATAAATTAAAAGATGTTTATCTTCATTTGTGTTTGTGTTTTTCTTATGATGCTTGTGTTTTTTATTGTTATATCTTACACTCGATAGACGGTCCAAGTCGACGCTTGTAATGAAAAATATGTATGTGATTTTATACGATTTTTTTAGAAGAAGGCTGATATTCAAGTATCAGTTGAATGTGTAAAAATCAATCTCGACGCAGTGCGTTTTCTTAATTCTTGCTAATATAAAATATAGAAATCTCCGATGCATTTGAAAGATATTGTATTATCAAACTGTATTGCGAGACATTGACAGAAATGAAATCAATTGAAACGGTTAACATTGAAAGTTCTGACTTTCTGAAATCATGAATAGATACGTTTGCATAGATATTCTCGGTCCAATCATAATCCATCCTATAATTGGTCAAACAAATGCAATTTATCCGACGGTGATCGGGCAAGCATAACGCGTTCATCATCTATTCGTTATATTAAATGGGCCAATTTCCTGAAATTTGTCGATTTAGATGATCAATGGATAAAGTCGATCGCAGGAATTACACGATGCGTGCGCCGATGCAATGATTAGATGATAATCATTTCAATGAATGCATCGATTCGATTCAAATTTACAAAATTATTCTGTTTCTATGAGAAAGCGATCGATCCGTATCTCGAAGAAACGATTTCATATATAAATCTGATTAACTTGTGTTCGAAAAGCTCGAGAAACGTTGTGGGAATATGGCGATGATGTGTTTCCGACAATTTGCCAATAATTAGCAGGCGTTCTTAACTCGAGCGTAATGATGTCCATTATTGTCACATGACAACGCGTAATAGATCGTATAACTCATGCTGCGGTAATCGATACCGTGTAACACAACAATGCTTGATACTGTCTGGGTAATGAATGCCATGTAATATATTACAATACCGATGCTGCATGACGTATCGACTCTACGTTTAACGGATAAATATCCATAGAAAAACGGTAACAACGGGAAACTAAAATGTTCCGGAAAATCTGAATGCATCGATGTTGGATTAAAAATTCGGAAACATTACTTAACACTATTGACGTTTTAACATAAGATCGACGGAACATCAAAGTCAGCTGATTTATATTAGTTCATAAAAGTAACAATAAGACATTTATTCTGATTTTAAAATATGCTGAGTGTTATTGTAATATTTGTCGCAAGTAACACGTATATCGAATAAATAACTTACAGATGAAATGCAAACGACTGGTTAATTTACAATAATCTCTGAGTTATGATATGCTCACAAAATTGCAAGTTAATTGAGTATTTGATTTCGTAATAACCCATAAAAAAATTACCTGACTTTTTCAAATAATCCGCACTGCAACAAAATCGCCTGCTTTGTTACAGCGGTCTAAACCCTTAATCACGGTGCAGCGAAGAACTGCATGCGCATGCAATGTTAATAGAGGTAAAATTGTCCGACGAGAAGGTAATTTCATTGAAATGCAAATCGACAACTGAACGATTAGAGTTATCGTCATATTGTTCAATTGGAATAAATCGATCCCTGACCGAAAAGCATATTACCGAACCTTTCATTAATATCTCTCTTTATGTCTCTGCCCGCAAATTGTAATTAACAGACCGAGTAGAGGATTCTCTTTCAGCAATCAAACTGTCATCCGTCCACTTTGTAATGACCGGAAATTTCACAGGGTTATATAGTTAATAAAAATCCATCTGCCTTTCGCCGATCGAATGGGATCATTTGAAACCGAACGAGACACTTGTGGATCAATTAATGAACTCAATCAAGCCCTATTACCGAATCTTCATCGACTGGTAAAACACAAATTTGACTGTGTAATTAATCGCGGTACTGCTCGATTTCCACTGCATTTCCTTTTCAGATTTCGAGGTTTCCCTGTGGGTGCGTTTCAATTCATTTCAATTCCTTGAAATATCCATATTTGATATGTTAAATTTATACAAATTTCTCTAAATTAATTACTTTAGTGTAATCATCAACTCGCAGTCAATTTATGCGTATAATATATATATTATATAAACGTTGTTGATCTAATCATCAACTCGCAGTCAACTTATGCGTATATATCAGGTCGTCAAGTATGAAATTTGTAGAAAAGAAGGCAAAGTTGTTTCATAACTTACAAATACGAGGAATTATTTTATTCATCAAAGTATGCACCCATATTGTCGATGCACTTTTGCCATTTAAGCGGCAGGTTGTTCAGGCCGGTGATATGAAACCCTGGTGGACAAGAGTCAATGAATTCCTGGAAGACCAGTTTTACAGCATTGTCGGAATTAAATTGTTTTCCTATTAAAAAATTGTTCAAATTGTGGAAGAAGTGATAGACAGTGGGGGCTAGATCCGACGAGTATGGAGGATGATGAAGAAGTTCCAACTCCAATTCCTGTAGTTTTGCCACAGTCATTTGTGCAGTGTGTAATCTAACGTTATCATGCAATAAGATGGGAGTCGATTTGTTGACCAATCTAGGTTGTTTTTCTTTAAGTTTTTGCATCATTTCGTCCAGTTGGTTGCAGTATATTTCTGCTGTGATCGGTGAGCCAGGTTCCATAAAATTATAACGAATCTCACCTGCGCTAGACAGGTGTGATAACCTTTGATTCTGAGCAAACGCGTGGCTCATCGTTGAGGTCAAAATAACCTGTACGAAATTTGGCGAACCAATTTGATACTGTCTGCTGTTTAGTTACACCAGAGCCAAATACACTATTAATATTTCACGCGTCTATGTCGTAGTTCCACGTAAGAACTCATACTTCATAATAGTGCGAATTTTCGACCGTTCCATTTTCAACAAAATTAATTTTTAAAAAAGTTTTCAATATTTTTTAGAGCTTAAAATAATTTCTTTAAACAAGCGAGATTTGTAACTTTCCAATAAAAAAAACAGAACGGTAAAATATTAAGCCAATGTCAAATAATAAATTGTTGAAGTTGGCAATATTATTAATTACAAATTTCATCCTTGTCAACCTAATATATATATTGATGATTACACTAAAGTAATTAACTTATAGAAATTTGTATAAATTTACATATATAAAATGTAATATATAATAATGTATAATAATGTATAATAATATATATTCAGAGTATAGTAATTTTTCCCTAATTCACGGTCAGATTGCGTACAAAAATGGACAATTTGTGAAGAGGAGATACGATCATTCGAGTTTTGCAGTTCGTTTATATAGTTGTTGATCGGTAACTATAAAAACGAGCCGCAAGGCTCGAATAATCGTTTCTCCTCTTCCCAAATTGTCCATTTTTGAGTACAATCTGAGCGTCAATTAGGGAGAATTTACTATACTATTGTATTATATTCAACACATTTCAATTATTAAGAAAGGAAATAAATGTTTGTTAAGCTCCTGCATCTTGCAATCGATGCAGACAAATTTTATTTTGCATAAACATCTGCAGTCTAGTAATAAAACTATACATATATGCACATATTATAAAATATATAATACATATAATAGTACATATATAAAACATATATAAAATATCATATTTATACATTTTCGTATTAGAAATAGTAGAAATATAGAAATATAGTTTCTCTTCAGGTTTTTGTTTAAATATCGGTAAAATATCCCTCCTTTAGCCGGGACGCGCTGTATATTTAAAAAAAGAACTTAATAAAATATCATATTTGTTTATTTCGATATTAGAAATAATAGAAAATAAAGATATACAAATATGATATTTTCTTACGATTTCGTTTAGATATTAGTGACAATGCAAGAATTACTTCGGGTCTATAATTACGCACACCATTGTATATGCATAAATAAAATCAAATGTAAAATGTAATTGAATAAAATGTATGAAAGAGTTTTCATAATTTCAGCAAAAAATGTGAAACCTCTGTTATTCGGACCGACTCGGTAGGTTCAATATTAATCTTTTCTCCGCTACTGCACAAGCACCGCAGTAACAATCATCTAAAAATTTCCTTTACTAAAGAAATTGACAATTTCAAGACCTCAGAAAATTCAGTTGCTGTGCACAGTAAATAAACTACTAAAATTGAACCTAAAAACAAAAATTCAAACGAATAATCACTGTTTTGTTGTTTCGTAAACTTAATGCATCTTACCAATACGATTAACAAACATTACGATATCTTACCTAGAACGATTTATTACACTGAAGAAAATGTCAAGAATTTCCGTCATTTACATGTTTAATCTTAACAAATACATCATTAATTGAACTAAGTTATTTATAGTAATAATTAGTTACTAGTAATTATTAAATATTATAATAATATAGTAGTATATATTAGTATATAGTTAGTAACTAGTATATATTATATATTATATATTATATTAACTAGTATATATTACATATTATTATACAATGTATGCATATTACGTAATATAGTATATATCTATATTAATTAGTTTTATTGTTAATAATAATAAAAGATTTGATACATCTTATGAGATAGATACAAAGTTAATTACGCTTGAAAATAAATAAAAGGCACAGTAATTGGCTATCCCACAGTAACTGGCTCCACTATTCTCGAAACGACGGGATCCAATATAACCGATTTCGCGGCAC
This sequence comes from Megalopta genalis, assembly GCF_051020955.1. Lineage (NCBI taxonomy): Eukaryota > Metazoa > Arthropoda > Insecta > Hymenoptera > Halictidae > Megalopta > Megalopta genalis. The sequence goes on along the minus strand of NC_135014.1, from coordinate 3,370,218 downwards.
GACCCATTCTATTTTTGTGGCAGCCGAAGAACAGTCAGACCGGACAGAGACTATTCGTGAAATTTCAATCGTCGCGTCTGCGGACCGAGCATCGCTGAGCGTCGCAGATGGTACATAGCTCGACGGAGAAAGTCAGTGGCCCGTGGACCCGGCAGTCTTCGGTCAAGTAAACCCGGGGATCGGTTTAATCGCGTCGTTTAATCGCGGCAGGTGGGCCGCCGGATTAATTATTTAAAGCCCCTTAGGCTAACGTCGAATTAATGGACACAGCGCCGCAATGCCACCGCGGCATCGATAATTCTGCAGTTCTGTGGCCGCTCTCATTGGTTCTGGGGCGCGTGCCGTTCGCAGGCCACGTATCTTGCACGTAGAATACGTTCCTCCTCGAGCTGCCGTACAATTTCGATGTTGCTCGGACTTCCCGGTGATTAGTTTGCCGGATAACTCCGTGGCGGAGTTGCCCGGGACCGGCGAATTTCGGCCGGTTTTGATAGTTGCCGCGATGATGTCCGCGTTCTGCGTCGCCTATCCTAATTTGTTCAGCAGAAACACCTCGGTTACGCGCCGACATTATCAAAACCATCGCGACATCGAACCAAATTTATTCGACTTTGCTATCGCAAGATAAATCTCGTGCCTTGCTGCGTTCCACATCTCGGACCCTGTCTACTTGTTTTTACGTCCCGACGAGGAACGTAAAAACAAGCGATTCATTTCTCGACCGAAATTTCGTGGAACGTCAATTTTCCAGAGAAAAGGTCCAATTACTGGCTCACATTGTGTATCTGAAGAATTTCAAACAACTGGTTATTTTATATGTTTATATATTTATACAGGGTGTCCCAGGTTTTAACCCTTAGCACTCCGAACCATTTTGGACGTTGGCTACCAGCTACTCGGCGCCACTTTTCGACAGAAACGGGCATTTACAGACCCTCGTACTATTTAGTATGGTTTTGGAACTAACTAACATATTATAATGATATTGGACTTATATGAATTTGACTGAAATCGAGAAATTTGCAAAAAAATCAATATTTTATTTTTTATAATTTTGTTATTGTTTGGTTTATAATTTCGTTTCGTTGTTGTAATCGCTATCTATGCGAACTCTTTCTCTCGTCGCCTTGTTGCTTGGACGATATCACTATCGCTGCTATCAAAACGATGGACTAACTGTAAAAGAAAACCTTCTACATATCTGTAGTAACATTTCTGTGTAACATTTCTAACATATCTGTATAAACGTCTATCCGGAGCTCATCTTCGCTACTACTTGTGTCATGAGACTCATTCGTGTTTGAACGTTTTGCCATTGTTCTAATAAAAAATATGAATAAATACATAGGTTGAAAATTTCTAATTGTTATTACTAACTCGCAAGATGATATTTACCAAAAAAACTTTTACCAAACAATTTATTTACCAAGAGAAGAATAACTTTTCCGATTTTCTCACTCGTTAGATCTATCTATACCGCTCGACGCTTCGAACCAGACCGAGTTCAGCTTTGAAAATCTTTTCCTCCAGATTTTATGATTATAAATCTCACTATACAGTGCGTGCTATGTTCGCATACCGATCTTTCTTCTACAAACTTGCCTTATTGCTCTTTTCAAGTGGCGTCTTCGAAGTGCTCGGACCGTCGTGAGCACGCCTCTCACGTTCTCGTCAAAACCCGCTGACATTTCTTGTATATATCTTAGTAATTTTACTATATTTTGATTCGATTTCTTCTGCCATTTCAAGAGAAAACTTCAGGGAAACATGCATGTCTGAAAAAGTTGCGCTGAAATAACTCAATTCCCCGTAATTACTAATAAACTTGAATGTCCCACAAGAGGGGACATCCGAGTGATATGCTAGAATTACGATGTCCCATGAGAGGGGACAGCGGAATGCAAAGAGTTAATGTTCAAACTTTGTTAGTGTATTCTATGGCACAAAGTAAGAAAAGAATGTTATGCAAACATAGGTCGTATAGAGCTTGATTAAGAAGTTATAACAAACATTCAGAATAGGAATAGTAATCAACTTGCTGTTACTGCGAGCATTGGCTTGAATAGATCAGCGCATGCCGTGTGTTTATGTAAGCTGTGTTTATTAATACATTTCGAAATGTATTAATAACCGTTGTTGATAATACATGATTGACATCGATCGAAGATTTTTTTTTATTTTTTTATTTTTTTTTAGTTCATTACTATTCCTATTCTGAATTTCTGTTATAACTTCTTAATAAAGCTCTATATGATCTATGTCTACATAACATTCTTTTCTTACTTCGCGCCATAGAATATACTGACAATGTTTGAACATTAAAACCTGGGACACCCTGTATATTTTATATGTTTAAAATGATCTAGAACATTTTTCCGGAAGAAGAAATGAATTCTTCCGCTGGAGAAATTAATGGACTCAATTCTGCAACAGGTATTTGTGTGATATTAATCAAATATTAACAGCTTAATTCGTAATTCATTTATTTCTAATTGCATTCACGATAACTTTATAAATACAAACACAAAACTAGTAAGTGAACCTATATTTATTTCGCAGAAAATTTCCAAATATTTGTAATATTGTTATAATAACCATATTGATCCAGACTATATTATTTAAATAATGATATGTTTCACTTAATGCATTGTGACGAATCACCTACTAATAACAGAAAAGAAAATGACAGGAACGTTACGTGAAACATGTCGTTACATCGCAAAAATGAGACGGACCTAACATTATTTCGGTCACTGTAGTCGGACGTCTTCGCGGAACCTCGTTTTTCGAGAACTGGACGGGACCGTATTCGAACCTGGAATGTTTAGCGGTAAATGCTCGGAAAACGCTTCAAAATCTATTCTCGCATTTCGTCGTTCGTCTGTCCACTGAAATTCAGAGGACCCCCGGGCAGTAGAAGTTTAATCGGGGCCATTTCTTGTCCGACCGTAACGCGGTTTCCGAGTGGACGAGCCGTAAAACTTTTATGCCGAGCCCACGGAGGTTTTGATTGCGTAGCGGGCAAGAATTTTTTTCACTGCCGTTTACGGACAATAACGAGTCTTCCGCAAACGAGAAATGTCTGTGCGCGTCTTGATAAAATTATGGCCCCGCTGGTTTATGGCCGTGCCAAAGAATAATGTTTACCGCTCAAACAGGAACTATCTGACCGTTTTACTCGAGGAACAAAGGACGGATTAAAAATATAGCGGCGTGTTCGAGAAAGTGGCGGCACGTCCGAAGCGATCCCAAACGTGGACGATTTTATGGACTGACTGTACTCGAAACTGTATACGCGATAAATACGTATATACGTACTCGTTCGTACATTTATGCCATGATAACTGCAAATCTGACTCGTTATATATATATATATATAATTAACTATACATAAAGATTCTATAATAGAAAACTATAACGAGTAACATATATATATATATATATATATATTATAGTATATAATATATATTATAATATATAATATATAATATATATTATAGTTTTCTATTACAGAATTCGCAGTTAATGCGACCATACTAAAAGAAATAAAGTTATAATAGTAATAATAATAATAATAATAATAATAATAATAATAATAATAATAATAGTAGTAGTAGTAGTAGTAATAGTAATGGTAACAAAAAAAGTTACAAAATTATAAATCTTGATCGGTCAGGAAAATATAACATGTGTGTCCTTTTTGTAATTGTCTTTTTAATCTTCGTCGTAAATTGTTATTTCTAAGAAGCTTCTCGTGGATATACAATCGAAGATATTATGTCGAATGTCTTTTCTAGCAATATACAGGGTGTCCCAAAAATGTCTCGCAATCCGGAAATGGCGGGTTCCTCGGATCATTTGAAGCAGCTTCTTCCTTTACAAAAATGTTCTCCGAGGCACCGTTAACGAGTTATTAACGAAAAACAGTGACCAATAAGAATCGAGTACGGCTGACGCGAGGCGGCCCAGCCAACCAGCGCGCGAAGCCCGGTTCCGCTCATTGGCTCGGTCGGCTCGCGCCAGCCGAGCTCGCCTCTCATTGGTCACTGTTTTTCGTTAATAACTCGTTAACGGTGCCTCGGAGAAGATTTTTGTAAAGGAAAAAGTTGCTTCGAATGACCCGAGGAACCCGCCACTTTCGGATTGCGAGACATTTTTGGGACACCCTGTATTATGTTTTTCTTATTTCACTATCACTTATTCCTAGACTGCGGACATTTATGCATTTACGGCATGTGCAAATTTATCAAATGCAAGAATGAGTATAAATTAACGAGCCAATAATCTAATCGCATTATTATTTTCTGTTTTGAGTGAGCAATTTTTTAGTTGACGGAGGAAATTTTTGTTGATTTCTAATCCCGCTACAACAAGTTATGAAAGTGAGAATTTGCATAAAAGTCTCTAGTTTACTTGTTACATGTTTCTATTTCGCTTTGTCAAGCGTGATTTCATAATCTGTATCGTGATCAATGGAAAGAATACGACTATTTCTTATTTGTTTGCTATGAAAATGTTGTATCTATTCTATCTTAATTAAGATAGATCATAATTTAATCTTAATATTGAAGATTGTTTGTAACATCAGAAATATATGATAGCTTTGAAATTAAGTTCAATCATTAGATGAAATGCTCAACAGAATCTTCTATTTATTATTTATATATTTATTTAGTATTTATAATATTCAAGGTTGTTTATAACATCAGAAATATATGATAGCTTTGAAATTAAGTTCAATCATTAGATGAAATGCTCAACAGAATCTTCTATTTATTATTTATATATTTATTTAGTATTTATAATATTCAAGGTTGTTTATAACATCAGAAATATATGATAGCTTTGAAATTAAGTTCAATCATGCGATGAAATGCTCAACAGAATCTTCTATTTATTATTTCTATATTTATTTAGTATTATAATCAACTACACACTTTCTACTAAAATACTACAAACTCTCGCGAGAAATATCTTCTTATTTGTGCAAGTAACAATCCAATTACTTGTTTCCTTTCCAGGAGTACAGACAACAAAGAGAATTAACAACGATACCGTATAATCGTCTCTGTCGGTAATTCAATCAGCTGATGTTAAAGTAAATAAATTTGATTGCCCTCTTCGTTCCTCTATTTTCATACCGAATATAATTTGTTCATCGCTGGTTGATGTATTTTAGCGTATCAAAAGGTCTGCGCAGATCCACTGTGAAATTACCAAACGAGATTTAATACAGAATCGAATCGATGCGAGAAGATTCGTCGCGCCGTGCGCCGCGCCCGACATTCGCCGCTGATTAATTACCGCATTAATTAAATTGTTTATAACGTCATCGGCCAGCTCACGCCGCGATAGTGTATTATAATTAAAGTCGTTTCAGCCGTTTAAACTACCCGCAGCCCCACGGCCGAACAAAAATGTTTTTGTTCTGTTCAAACTCGCGGTGCTCAACGGAACTTTAAGCTTTCTTAGGAAACTGTTCTTAAGGGAAATCGCTACACGGCAACCCTCGATGGAGTTGCTTAAGTAACCGCAGAAAATTCTCGGCCGTCGCGGCAAGCATTCTGATGTAGCCACAATTCAGCCCGGTTAATCCTAAATAGGTATTTCTGTAAGCAGATATTTGAGAAGGAAACGAGAAATCCATCGAGAACCATCATAACACGATCGCGATTCCGGTGGGTGAAAAGTCGGGGCTATACGTGCGAATCCAATTAATGCTTTTGCTCGTTCTTCCACTATATTCAACGAAACGTTCAACTTGGCAATAATAAATGCTCAATGCATATCAATCACTGGAACTATAAATATTGCACTATGACAATTTTAATATTAACAGAATTATGACATTTCTTGTCTTCCTTTAACGGAAACTTCCTTTAACTTCCTTGTCGTAGAATTATTTAGAAAAATCGTGAAAAATTGTTCACCCAAACAATGTTTAGATTACGGCACAAATTTTCGAAGCATAAGAACAGCAGTTTTGGGACATTTGATCCGTTGGAATCGCGATCAATAACACTGCGCGATGGATCAGCAATTCGAAGGAACGCGGAAATGTTATTGTCGCTGTAAAAGCTACGAGCATTTGACCGCTAAACCGTTGAAAATTAAATAGCCGCTGATAATACTCGACAGTAACTCGGAGGTGGGAACTTTTACAACCTCCGCGGGAAAGCGTATGCAATAAGACGGTTTCATGGGACCGAACATACCGTTGTCAGACCGGGGAACTTCGTTTGCTGAATAAAGTTGATGAAAACTTTTAAACAATATTTTTCCCGATAGAATCGGAATCTGTTGTTCCAATAGAATTACGTTTTAAATGGGAAATGTAAGCTCGCTAAATATTTATACTTCGATGACGTACGGAATGAAGTAAAATATTTTCGCTTCGTACGAAAAAATGAAGTAACTTTTACTTCGTACGATAAAATAAAATGACTTTGTTTCGACAATCCAAAGAATGAGAAATTATGAAAAAGTAAAATAACTATAAATATTTAACACGTTAAGCACAGAGCTGATCTTGCTGGGCTTTCTATTGAAGTACGGCTGAATTCTGCGCGAGGCTATTTCTCTGGACGGCAGAGTCTGATATGTACTGTACAGAGTCTGATACTGTATATTCTGTCTGCACATACAGGGTGTCCCAAAAATATCTCGCAATCCGAAAGTGGCGGGTTCCTCGGGCCATTGGAAGCAACTTTTTCCTTTACAAAAATGTTCTCCGAGGCACCGTTAACGAGTTATTAACGAAAAACAGTGACCAATGAGTGGCGATCTCGGCTGGCGCGAGGCGACCGAGCCAATGAGCGGAACTGGGCTTCGCGCGCTGGTTGGCTGGGCCGCCTCGCGTCAGCCGTACTCGATTCTTATTGGTCACTGTTGTTCGCTAATAACTCGTTAACGGTGCCTCGGAGAACATTTTTGTAAAGGAAGAAGTTGCTTCAAATGATCCGAGGAACCCGCCATTTCCGGATTGCGAGACATTTTTGGGACACCCTGTATTATGTTTTTCTTATATAGTGCTTTTCATAAGACAATGGAATATGTTGTAATAAAAGTCACCAGTATTATAATTATATCAAACAGATAATTAACATTTTTCACTGGAATGAAACGGTATCTAGTAAATTTTCAAATAAAATTTAAAATAATATATGATTGCGTTATTTAAAAATTGCTCTATTTAAATAGAGAGCTTAAATAGAGCTCTTTTAAAATTGGAAAGGTCGTTCTAATAGAAAAGTCTAAATTCTGCGTTCTAAAATTTTGTCAGAAAGTAAACTTGCGATTTGAATTAAAATATTTACCTAGCAAATTATCTATCTAATCATCTCTGGCAAATTATCCGTGACAAATAAAATTCCTGCATGTTAGAAACATCGAAAAAATCGTAGAGGATTAAAATTGGCGAACTTGGCGCGATCGATGTCCCTTACAAATTTGATTAATCAAGTCGAAGTACGAGTTTAGTCCCACGTTCCGAGTACTCCGACTAGTTCCTTCCCCTCCTTTCGATATCTCCTTTCGATGATCGAATCCACCGGCGATTGCGCTACGATTTCGAATCGTTTAATCGTGCTAAAATCCGGGTCACCGCTTGAACGATGCAGCGCTATATGTATACGACACGCGTGGCTCCGTCGTCGATCCGTTGAATGACAAGCGCTGCAGTGCGAAGAAAAAATGCGAGTCGACAGACTTCCGCCCTGCCATGTTTTTAATTACTCTAATATAGTTTTCGTCAATCACACGGCTTGTTGCGGCGCGAAACTCTTCTGGCGAATTAATATGATCCAAGCAGCAAATTAACCACTTGTACTATTACAACGAGTCAGACTCGCGATGATTCTCAATCATTCGTTCATACTCTATTAAATACGAATGTTATGCATTTTTTCTAACTCGAGATAAAATTCGATTCTTCTGCTATCGTGGTTTAGGAATGAAAGTAAACGAAAACATGCAAAAAACAAAAATTGCATCGTTAGTAGATTGCTCATCGAATAGCGAACTTGTCAAAATATTATATAAAATTGATGCGAATGAAAAATCGGCCGAGGTACGTTTTCTGGAAATTATGTTTACAGTCATTGGTAAACCTTTTTTTGCAAATTTTTGTCTTTCTTACAAACTGCTATATTATCATGCAAATAGTAAATTCTGAGATCGAAGAAAGAAAAATGTAAGTGAAATTAATGAAATTAAACAATTTCTTGGAAATTATATTTGCACAGGCAATTGAACGTTTTTTTACAAATCATTGACCTTCTTACGAGCTACAACATTATTAATGAAATTTTTTAGTAAATATTGAAAAGGAAAATGGAATAATACAAGTGTAGTTTGCGAGATTAAATAATCCTGTGGAAATTCCATTTGCAAAAATTGGTGAATGTTTTTCGCGAGATCGAAGCTGAGATAATGTAAGCAAAGTTTGCTAAATTCTATTCTAGAGTTTTTCGATCGTATACATATATACACATAGGACACATTGCCTCGATTTTCTCGACAGCTTTTTTAAACTCTGGAGAAACGACGAAATGGCACCAATATGGAGACTTAAAGTATCGATATTCGAGTGAAACATCGCGAGCGTTTCACCTGCGAGATAAAAGCTGAGTGCCAGAGTAGAAAAAGCCTCTGTCAGATTTTAGATTTTTGTCTCTGAAACAATTCTGTGGAGTATCAAATAGATCGATCCTGTACCCTCTGAAATACCATGATCATGGATTCTAAATGCCGACAGGTAACATGCATCAAGTTTTGACGTTATAATAATTTTTCAAATAGAACTAGCTTAGCCAAGTGGTTTATTTTTATGCTGACGATAAGCTTTTCTAATATCCTCAGTTTTTTCTCTTCGTTTATATTGAATTACTTCCACCAATTGTTTTCTAAAGTTTTAAAAATTCATCCCAACATTTTTGCCTAATTCATTCCCCATTTTAACACTAGATTTATGGAGCTCTAAAAGCAGCTATTTTATATTGGTTTATAAAAGCAAAACAATAAGACATTTATTCTGAATTTTAACTGATGTATAATGATTATTGTATTATTGAATAATCGTACGAACACGTGCAATATCAAAATAAGTAATAACGACATAAAATACAATATAGTGATTATATAAATAAATAAATAGTATATAATATTAAAATATATAGTAAATATTGCTCACGTTGCTCTACAATAATATCATATTCAAGAAACATAATAATAAACAAATGAAGGGAAACCTATTATTGGTTTGGCAACTAAGTAATTGCCGATTTGTTCAATGAAATAGAATTTTTTTTTTTGCTTTTTTGCGAAGTTTAATCTGTAATGTATTTCCCATTTTGTTCGATGACCTTCTGCCATCTCTCTGACAACTTGAAAATTCCACGCTCGTAGAAAGTCTGATCCTTTCCGGCCAAAAACTGTGTTAAGTGAGATTTTACAGCGTCATCGTCGTTCAAAGTTTTACCACGAAGGGAGTTGTCCAGGGATCGAAATAAGTGGTAATCCGATGGCGCGAGATCAGGGCTATATGGTGGGTGTAACATCGATTCCCAACCAATGTCCATCAATTTTTGCCGAGCGGACAAAGACGTGTGCGGCCTAGCATTGTCCTGCTGGAAAATGACACCTTTACGATCGACCGATTCTGGTCGCTTTTCCTTGACCGCTGCATTCAATTTGTCCAGTTGCTAACATTCACGGATAATAAAAAATAACATAATAATAATAATAATAATTTTATAATACAACATTTACGGATATCATAAAAATGGGAGTGAGAGACATCTATAACTGAAATCGGCAATTACTTAGTTGCCAACCCAATATATTTTAGCGCACGTATAAAGGTTCGTGTGCACAGTTTATACGGAAAATAAGAAATGAACTTCTCTAAATATGTAATAGACGGCTGTTTATTCCTAGACTGTATTATAGTTCTTCCGTTGCAACCGGACTGTAATAAACTGTGCGGAGCGTGGTTATCTGTAATCAACGATATCATATGTAAGGAGAAAATGGCCGCGTAGGGACCTGGTCCACCGGATGTAGAGCCGCGGTACCTATATGAACTCAGAGGGTAGTAGTCGGGGGCAGTATTCCACGTAGAATGTAGAGGTAACGAACTATACATACGCGTGGTCACATGTTACTATCTACACATATGCAGAATACGCGACGTTTAATTTTGAATAGACTATACTTTTCGTTATCGCGACAAATATTTAATCCAGATTTCAGTTATATTCGTCGTTTGTTATGCTCTGTTCTTATTGTATTTTTATTGTATTTTTATTAACGGAGCAGACTCTCTATCTTTCCTACTGAATTATTAAATATAAAACTATTTATAATCAATATTCTGCTCTTAACGCAAAACGCTTCTACACACTTATTTTCAAACTCGAGCAATCAAGTTAAGAATCTATTATAGAAATATGCATTTTTTTTTCTTATTCACTTAGAGCATTTACAATCAATTCCCTCACGTGTGTGTAATTATGAGTAAATTCGTCGACCGTTTACTATAACACGAGGAGTAACTTACATGGTTACATTAGATCATTGAACATACTATAATAATGTATGCGTTATATATTTGCGTGTATATTTGCGATAATATTAGATTTAATTGGTGGATCTGTTTTCTGGATTATACATTCTTAATCCAACATTGCTGGTGTCGGTGCGAAATAATTCAATAGCCAATAGTTTTCGTAACAACAGTTTTGTGTCAACGATATTTAATTTACCTTGATCAGCTTTCTGAGATCCACGGTGACTTACACAAGCAACACAGAAGAGAATTGGTCTTTAAATTCGAAAATGAGAGTAAGAAAAATTTCGATAGGATCGGTATTTCGATTTTAGAGGTGTCTCGCGGTTTTCATTGCATAAATATTTCCACAAACCAGAAGCCAGTCAAGCGCACACTGTGCTGTATCGCGGACAATGGCTCTCGCATTTCGAAAAACAGAGACCGTACATCACGATTCTCCATTTTCGCAAACTCTGCCGGCACATATGTACAGCACGAATCTGCGATAAGTCACGTGTTGTTCGGAACAGTACGGAACTGGGCTGTTCTCCAAAGAAAGTCAGCTGACATTTTCCGGCGGTACTCTTAGAGTTGTCGGAAAGTATAGAAACAACAGACGTGCTAGATACAGAAGTAGCATTGTCTCTGTTGGTCGTAGCGTAAACCCGGCGACAATGATCGTAGTTGGCAGAACGGAAACGAAACGCGACCTATTCGCTGTCAGGCGAAACGAACACCTTACGTTTATCATCTGACGGCTTTATTTGTTCAAAACGAACGATATATTTGATTAACACGTTCCGTGCCGAGCTTTTTTTACTCGAATCTTCACACTTTGATATTTTACTAAAACTTGATGTATTACGTGCAATTATTAATTCTCGTACACATAACAACGTAACAAAAACTTATCAACGCCCATTCTTGCGGTGGAAATTGATTCTTCGGTTCTAAATTTCTTGTAAACAATTTGTTCGGTTCACTAAGTAAACATGCAAGCGTGTACCATCGATGGTACACGTGGCACGGAACGTGTTAATAGTTGCAATAGATAGTATTATATTTTTCTAGCATTCTTTCCTCTACATGTGCTAACAGTGCAACGGAAAGAATGGTACCACATTCTATTAAGTGATCAAAATTCTCATTTTGAAACTCGGTTCTTCTCTTTCAAGGTCCAATCATCGCTGAGCCTTTGGTTCGTTTTCATGGGCATGATTAGAATAAAAGAATAAGAATAAAAATATTTTCTTAGTTATTTGAAGGTAAAAATTTTTTTAGTAGCAAATATATAAAATAGAAGAATAAAAAGACGGCTTTAAATAAAAAGCTCAAAAAGAGGGTCGTCAAGAACGAAACTTGTAGTTTACAGTTTTGCCAACTTTGACAGCTTGGTATTTGACAGTGCCTTAACACTTTCACAACCGCATGTTATTAAGAAAAGTTTTGCAAATGGCTTGCCACTGGTACCACGTGGGAGTCACCGGCAAATAGCGACTGGCCTATCAATGGTACCACGTGAGTGTCACCGGCAAATAACGACTGGTCTACCAATGACACCACGTGAGTGGCACCGGCATACAACGACTGGCCTGCCCATGACACCACAGTGGTGTCAGCGGTTGTGAAAGTGTTAATATTTATCTATGCTGTTTTTTTTTTGTTAAGAAGCTGCACATATTGCCGGTAAAAGGAAATTATCCTAAGCTCTAAAAAATATTATTAACTTTTTTTCGTACTGTAACGAAGTATGAGTTCTTACGTGAAACTACGGCATCGCGGACCGCGCGAAACTTAAATGGTGTATTTGGTTCTAGTGTAACTACGCAGCAAACAGTATCAAAATGGTTTGTCAAATTTCGGAGTGGTAACTTCGACCTCACAAATGATCCACGCGGTCGCCCAGAACCAAAGGCCAATAATGACGTACTAAAGGTCACCGTTGAGTCTGATCCATCTCAAAGTGCTTATGGATTATCATTAAAGTTCGGTGTAAGCAAACAAACAATATTAACTCATTTAGCTCAAATCGGGAAAGTGAAAAAGTTAGATAAGTAGGTTCCTCGTGAACTGAACGAAAACCAGAAACAAAAGCGTTTGGAAGCCTGTTTGATGTTGCTTTCTCGCCACAAGTCTGATCCATTTTTGAATCGAATAATCACTTGTGATGAGAAATGGATTCAATATGACAATCGCAAGCGTTCAGCGCAGTGGTTAGACAAGAACGAATCTCCAAAACATACTCGAAAGCGTAGTATTCGTCAGAAGAAGTTGATGGTCAGTGTTTGGTGAACTAGTGCAGGGGTGTAATTCATTACGAGTTCATGAAACCAGGCTCATCGATCACAGCAGAAATATACTGTAAGCAATTAGACAAAATGATGCTAGAACTTAAAAAGAAAACAGCCCAGATTGGTCAACAGATCGACTCCTATCTTACTGCAAGATAACGCCAGACCACACACTGCGCAAATGACCGTGGCAAAACTACAGGAATTGGAGTTGGAACTTCTTCATCATCCTCCATACTCACCAGATCTAGCTCCCACAGACTACCGCTTCTTTCGTAATTTGGACAACTTCTTGATAGGAAAAAATTTCAATTCCGATAATGCAGTAAAATTTGCCTTCCAGGAATTCGTAGACTCTCGTCCATCAGGTTTTTAATGCGCTGATAATTTGGGCGCATACTTTGACGAGTAAAATCGTTTCTTGCGTTTATAAATTATCAGCAAACTTTGCCTATTTTTCTACAAATTTCATACTCGACGATACTTCGTAATCCGATACCAACTGAAGCATTCATTGAATATTATTCTTAGCTACTGTATAAGATAATAAAAATATGAGAAATTGAACTTCCGCTGTAAAATAAAACAGAGCTACCCAGTTAAGAGAGTTGAATATTGAAATTAACACCGATATATATTTTTCGATACACCGTATTCAAAAGGGACCTCGACGGTTCGCGAGAAGGAAATCAACTTATTCCGAGCGTTTCGAGACGTATTCTCGAGCGTCAGTCATTTAAGCCGTTGGATGTTTGACAAAAGGAAAAGCAGACGTCGTCAAAGCGACTGCTTGCATGTCGGAAAAAAGCGGCTTGCCATGCATAAAGAGAGGAAATTAGTAAATAATTGCGCTTGGGCGCGCAATTACAATATCCTACAATAACAGGACAAAGAAGGAGGAAAGCCCCTTATTAAACGTCGCCAGTGCTTCAGAAATGATTCGCATCGGAAAGCCAATTTTCTCGAAGACGGCGCGGAGGCTAGCTCTCCTTTCGCTTTTTGCGAGAGAACTCCGGGGTCCTCTCTCGGATCCGATGCTTCGGTATTCACAAGGAAGCTCCGGGAGCGGCGGCTCGAGCTTCTGTCTTCTCGCTTAATGAGATCGAATCAGGCCAAGGCGACTACCCTGAAGGCGGGGACCGATTGCCGGCGGGTTAGGTCCGGACCCCGGACCTAAGTTCGTTATCCCACGGCCGACGCATATATCCGTCGGATCGCGTCCGTGACAAACTTCTTGATTATTCATGGACGGCCTCCTTCGGGAAATGCACGGCACACGCTCAGAAAAAGAGAAACGTCGCCGGCGCGAAATTAACGACCGTCTTGGAACGTCGATGCCGTTGGGAACCCTACGAAGGGAGTTTCTCTGTAGTAGAGGAATCCCGGAGACGAATCGGAGTCGCGCTACCGAAACGCACGAATTCGATTTTTCAATCTTGCCAGCCGATCGCTTTTCTTGATTTCCCGCCAGTTTTCACTTCATTTAGACAAACGACCGTGTACCAAGTTTCTTGATTTTTTTTATTATTTATTTAATATCGCATCTGCAATTACTCGGTGAATTTCATCTTTCACGTATTAGAGTGAGTGTGTTAATTACTGTGCCCATTAACGTGACATTTGGTGAAGTTTTCGATGAATTAAATACCTTTTTTTTTCACTTGTAACTAATTTAAATTATGTATTGACGTCTTTTGTATAAGTACGAATTCGTTTATAATTGAAATATATGTATAGAGAGTATAAAATATTTAAAGAAATGTATGAAGTAGGTTTTGAGCGTATATAGTTACTCTGTGCCCTTAAAGAGATGAAATATATATCAGTTAAAATCAGCCTTTACTAGTTACGGCGTGTCAATTTCTGTACCCTAATTGCCGATTTCAGTTATAGATGTCTCTCTGGATATCGCGCTGCGGAAGTTTATAACTGGAATTTTTAATAACTGATGATACAACCAGGTAGGAGCTGATTCTACTTTCAAAAATAAGTCGAAAATATTCATTGAATTATTCTATAAGTAAACTATTTTTATGCTTGAAATTGCAGCCGCATTTGTAAACGTCGCCGGTTTTACCAGTTTCTCTGTTGCTCTTTATCACAATATTCGTCACCGCTAGATTTTTATTTGTGGAGTCATCAATTCATTCTACCCTGTATACTGACGAAATACATATTGAATATTGAACAGGTGAAAGGAGGAAATATTATGGCGTTTTGAAAAGTTAAAATTGCAAAGCAATACTTTAGAAAACGTACGTAGTTTAATTAGGGGAACACGATTATGTAAAAATCTGCATGGATATTATTTTCCACAATACTTCAGGTAATAGAATGTATCTAAAATTAAACAAAACTCGGCTCGCGATCTCTTCGAAAATAGAATCACCAATGAACAAAATTTATTCTATATTTTAGACTTATCTTCTGATATATTGGGTTGGCAACTAAGTAATTGCCGATTTCAGTTATAGATGTCTCTCACTCCCATTTTTATGATATCCGTAAATGTTATATTATAAAATTATTATTATTATTATTATTATTATTATATTATTTTTTATTATCCATGAAAATCTCACTTAACTCAGTTTTTGGCCGAAAAGGATCAGACTTTCTACGAGCGTGGAAATTGCACATTACAGATTAAACCTCGTTCCAAGTAAAAAAAATTTTTATTTCATTGAACAAATCGGCGATTACTTAGTTGCCAAGCCAATAGTTACTATGTGTCAATTTCTATACGCGATGTAAAAAAATGACGGCTGTAACTTTAAACACGAAGACAAAAATAAATGTATCCTAATCAATTTCTGTACACTGATCTAATTCTTCGCCTAATGTACGCTGTGCTTCAATTATTGCGATTACTTCACACTAATCCTACAACAAAGATACAAAAAAATCAAATATTAAGGACACAGTAACCAGGGGGGGGGGCAGTAATTTATACATTTACCCCATCTGCTTTCAACAATTTCCCTAGACCTGAACCGCAGAGCCTGTGCGATCGATCAGTCTAGAAGGGACCTGTTTGATAAATATTTCACCGTTCGAAACTGATTTTTGGTGCATGTGGGAGAAATCAGGTCACGGAAGGATTACCGGGTCAGTGGGGATAATAAGTCCAAAAGAATGGAAAAAAGCCGGGGTAACAGGCGAGAGATCGTGGGGGAGGAATAAAAAATGAACTGGAAAGCGAGTGGCCGGGAAAAACAGTGTCTCCGGGTTCGGGATTTTTAAATTACCCATCTTCCGGCGTAGTCGGCGCCCAGATAAAGAGGACGGCCTGAAACTCTCGTTAACGCATTAATCTCCCCTGGCCCTCTTCTTCCCAACCATTTTTTGTCCTCCCCAGACGGTCACTGGGCACAGGGAAGAATGATTTTCAGGCGTGCACGCGTCCAACCTGACGGTTCTTTGCGCGCTGCGCCGCGAACTAATTGCAACGTAATAGCGCTAATAAATCGAGTTCATTTTATCGCAACGTCGATCGGCCTCTTTCTCGTCCGCGGGACTTGGTCGAACTAATTTTTACCTGCAAGCGTTCGGAATCGAACCATAGTTGGGCATCGTTCGGATTGTTTCGAACAAATCCGTATCTAAGATAATTACCCGAGTTGATTCGTTTTAGTCGAATATTTCATTCGAATACCTCATTATTCGTCATAAATTATTCTATCTGTTAATTCGAATAATTCTCCATTCGAATGATTCTTTATTTGAATAAAACTATTTATTCTTACAGCTACAACTTGCAACAACACACTAAAATCATTAGTATTTGTTTTAAAAAGGGTTTTTGATTGTTTTTAGATGACTCAATGTAGTTTCTAATTTACGTCAATGTCCAGACAATTTGAATAACTCGCATAGTGTTGCCAGTGTTACCAGTGTTATCAGTCCTGTTGACCTGGCTGATCCTGTCAGTGTGTGTGTGTGTGTGTGTGTGTGTGTCGTCAATCCTGCTGTCCTGTCAATCCTGGCAGTATTATAAGTCCAACTTCTGTCAGTCCTGACAGTGTTAGAAATCCTGCTAGTCCGGCTAGCCCTACTACTGTTCCCAGTGCTGCTAATCGTGCTAATCCTGCCAGTGCTGCCAGTACTGCCAGTCCTGCTAGTCCTGCCAGTTCTGTCATTTCTGGCCGTTTCCTCTCGGCGCCACCAACCCACTTTCGTGCGCGAGTGTTACACGATCGATTCGGTCGATACAGTAAGATAACGCTTTTCCGTAAACTAGCTGGCCGAGCAGCGATCCCTTTGTCGCGTCGATAATAACGACCCGAATCCTGTGGATCTCGTGAAACACGTCTCCGAGAATCCGTCGCCTTTGCAACAGCGGACAGTGTCCGGCGAGTCCGAACGCAACGAGGCGAGAATACGGCAGGACCGAAGGACGTGTCTCGCCTCTATCCACCGCTGCCGAAAGAGTAATAGGAAGCACCCGGAGCTCCACGGAGGGAGTCAGGGAGGCGGTCACGACCCCTTCCATTTGCAAATTAAACGGCCACGTCCTTGATTTCAATCCGTGAAACCCAATCTCAGCTTTTCCATTGTGCCCTAACTTAAACGCAGCAACTAGGCGTTTAATCTTAATCGATCTCCCCAACGGAGCCAGATATATATATCCGCGTCCTTTCCTAGTTCTGCTCCTCCTAGACCCCCTTCCATAATCTTGGCTCCTTTTCAGGAGGACCGCCTCGCTCCACTTCCTTTTTCCGACACCTTCTTTCCCGATCTCTCCGGCTCTCTCTCTCTCTCTCTCTCTCTCTCTCTCTCTCTCTTTCCCTCTCACTCTTTCTCTCTGTTCTCTGTTCGGTATCCTTCTCCGAGCTCTCGCTACCTCGGCAGCCTTGTCTCCCTCGAATGTCGAATCTCTGCCGCCTCCAGCCACCCTGCTGGCTGCTCCTTGTCCCCCTTTCTAGCTGCTCCCGGCAGGCCCGCTCCTTAAAGCCAACCGTTCCGTTTTGCCGTCTTATCTTAATGGCTCGCCCCGGCAATCGAAAGTTTAGTTATTATCGCGCAGCCGTTGTCGCTACGGTTCGCGGGGCCGTGCTGGCCGCCGGATCCCATGAAAATATGGCGGTAGATAGGGTGAAGGAAATTGCCAGTACGCCGTCGGTGTCCCGATCCTCGCCGAGATTCCGACGGGAACAATCCGCGTTGAAAAGGAAAGTTGTATTGCGTACGGCACTGGTAATGGAGTTCCACGGACTTCCGCGGTGTTTATCGGCAACCGGAACTCCGTTACACCGGGTCAGGGATGGTTATCGGAGCACGCGGGATACGCTAACCGGATTGCTAGTTGTCAGCCGCGGATCAATCGCATCGACGCCGCGTGACCGAATTCCTCGGTCTAGGTGGACGGGCAGGGACAGGCATCGGTTGCTCACAATTTTATTTGGACGCTTGCGGTTCTTTAATTTCTTGTTTTGCGAATCAGTGGATTTTGTAAAAATACGCTTTTTAAGAAACATTTAATACCAGGTCTACCGGAAAGTTCTGTCTGATAATGTCATTGCAAATTTCGATAGGTATGAACATGTTCATTTGAGGCACATATTTTTGAAAAATGTTGCTCACAAATTGCCATCACGCTGGCAAGAAGTCATAAGTAACGACGGAAATTATATTGTACAATAAATATTACTAAATTTGTGAGAAATCTATTATTTCCTTTCATTTCTTAAACGGACAGAACTTTCCGGTAGACCTACTATTTACAAAACTGAGAATAAGATCTTTGCAACAAGTATGCAACGAGAATTTTTAGGATTTTACAGACGGATTCTTTCAATTGTATAATGAAATTAAAAGAAATTAAATTTTTTAAAAAGGTATATACGTTATAATATGTTATATTATATGTATAATCGTTATAATATGTTAGTTGGACTTTTATGAATTGGCTGAAATCGAGAAATTTGCAAAAAAATCAATATTTTATTTTTTATAATATTGTTTTATAATATATCAGTTAGTTCCAAAAGCATACTAAATAATACGAGGGTCTGTAAATTCCCGTTTCTGCCGAAAAGTGGCGCCGAGTAACTGGTAGCCAACGTCCAGAATGGTTCGGAGTGCTAAGAGTTAATACACGAACATTGTAACAAAAATATGTATTACTGGCGGAAGCAACGATGTTGTATGGTCGTTCAATTGTGAGTCGCGTGGAACTTTTTTTTTAATTTCGGGTCTTCGACAATGCCACGGTCGAATAGTCGAAGAGATTGTCATTTAACCAATTGAAGGTTAAATGAACTTATTGTTTTTTATCATGCTATTGAGTGTTGATCGAGATTTGCCTATGTTGATTAATCTATCTGTTTCTTACATCAATAGAGCACGATTGAATGATCAAACGGTCAATTTTGAAAGGGCATAAACCATTGTAAACTGAAAGCATTTAAGCAATTTTCCTAACAGAAATATTAAATAGCACGATACAATTACAACAAAAAGTTGTCACATCGGTACTTGAACATTTCACGAAGAATAAATATTTCATATATAAAATTTACTAACAACTGTAATTTTAATTCCTCGCAAAATTCCCTCTGTTTAATTATCTCCGTTTAATAATCGTTTGGACAGTTAAATATTCAATATTTTGGAGAAATGGTATGTCATTTTTCTTTCAGGTCTCATTTGTATACGAAACGTTAACCATTATTATTATAATTATCTTATGTCGACTGAAGTATATTTTACAGTAATTTATAATTAACACAGGCCAGCATTGCTGCGTTCTCGTTTCTCGTATACGAAATGAAATGATTATAACACTGTATTTACATTTCATTTAAAAAATGAATAGATTTTGTGTCATGTATGTCAATGGCATCGTAGAACGCCCACTCGTTCCAGGATTTCCAATTCAAATTTGTGTAATCGATCGGTTAGGTCGGTGTAATTTCACTTTTATTAAAGCTCGTCTCATTCTGTACACAGGATATACCATTCTAAAAATAACTCATTTAAGGTTATGTCAAGGTGATAAGTCTACACCAAAGTACACTTATCATTTTTTACACGTTTGGATTTTATGCATTTAGGTCAAGGATGTATAAATCAAATTTGAAAAAGTGAAAACGTTTTTAAAGCGAATGTCAACGTACATTTGTATTATTTTCAACTTGATAATGTTGTTCGAAAACTAAATAAACGTATGTGTCTAGCTCTTGTATGCAGTTGCAACTTTAATGCACACAATGTTGCATAAAAATCCGCAGTATAGTAACAATACCCAAAAAAAAACTGTTTCAATACTTCAACCTAGATTCCACCACCAAAATAACCTTTATCATGAATTATAAATAAAACAAATTTGTTTGCAAGTTTGTAAATAAAACAAATTTGTTTGCAACTTTGTAAATAAAACAAATTCATTTACAACTTTGTAAATAAAACGAATTTATCTACAACTTTGTAAATAAAATAAAATCTACAATTGTCGAACAAATATATGCGCATATTTGTACACTATTCCTATGAGGAAAACATTGAATGATTCAAAGGATACAATAAGAGTAAGCATAGTAAATTTCCTTTACCATTTAAAAATTGATTCTCGTCCAATCAAATTCAATGTGGTCAGTAGACTGCTGATTTTATGCATTTATGACAAAAATTAATAGATCAAGTACAAAACAGTGAAAACTTTCAAAGAATTTCGAAATACGGTAGCATTATTTCCAAATCATTAAAATGATTTAAAAAACGAAATCTGCGTCTACGTAGCTCCTATATCTTATAATTAGTGCAAACCATTTTTACATTGCATAAAAAATCACGTCTAGTGATTAGCTTCTGTAATCATGCAACAGTCCAAATCGTCAAATCCATTAAGATGAGAATCATTAAGATAAAATCTGTTGTATCTTCCACTTTTCAAAAATTCGATGACAGAACATGCGGAGCCCGTTGATCTTGACCCGAATACACAGTCGCTGCGCTGAGACATCCTGAAAACCGGTAATTCAAAACGGTCCTTTAAGGACCTCAACAGGATCTCCGTTCCGAAGCAGAAATCTCCTTCACGAGAACATCTGCAAACCACAATTTCATTCCAAATAGTTGCAGTTCATCCGAAGTTTCCGGGTGACTTAGACATCTTAGGAGAGTCAACAGTGCTTTATAGGGATCGTCCCTCGATCCCTGAGATCCGGCTTGCGTCGCAAGAGCCAAGAAAGCGTTCGACGCCGTCGAATATTCTAGTTGTCGGTAATTAGTTGTTCTTAACGAGTTGATATTCACAGACTATTCTATTCGATGCGATAACGCCGGGAACATTTCATTACCACGCTGTTTACGTACAACGTTTACATGCTGTGGCACCGATTTCCTTGCATCCCTCCTTTTCGCGATTTTCATACGTAAAAACTACGAAAAAAACTCTTTAAAATTACGAAAATTATATATATATCGTCGCTTTGTACTACTTATAAGGCTGTATCTGTCCTTACAAGCATAATATGTATTTAGTAGAATGCAGCTTTGATGCACCCGTAAAAAGAAATATAAGTACATACAGTTTCACCTAGTGAGAATATAAAATACTAAAAACTTGAGAAAAACATAACGATACTGGTGTACTATTCACCTACTGTAATTGTTGCGACAGAAAATAGATTGTTACTTAATTTCTAATTATTGTCATTCAGGTGGAAAAAATGTTATAATACAGAGTAGTCCAGAAATCGTCTGTGCAATGTATGTCTTTAACCTTTTAGGCCCGACGCGTCACTATAGTGGCTTGCTCTAGTAGCTCATTCGCTCATCGTTTGAACCAAATAATCGTCTTCGTATGCATTGTTTCACACTTCTTTTGTCTTCACATCGATTTACAACAGTCTACAGGGTATCCCAAAAATGTCTCGCAATCCGGAAATGGCGGGTTCCTCGGATCATTTGAAGCAACTTCTTCCTTTACAAAAATGTTCTCCGAGGCACCGTTAACGAGTTATTAACGAAAAACAGTGACCAATAAGAATCGAGTACGGCTGACGCGAGGCGGCCCAGCCAACCAGCGCGCGAAGCCCAGTTCCGCTCATTGGCTCGATCGCCTCGCGCCAGCCGAGCTCGCCTCTCATTGGTCACTGTTTTTCGTTAATAACTCGTTAACGGTGCCTCGGAGAACATTTTTGTAAAGGAAAAAGTTGCTTCAAATGGCCTGAGGAATCCGCCACTTTCGGATTGCGAGACATTTTTGGGACACTCTGTATATACAGACAGAATATACAGTATCAGATTCTGTACAGTACATATCGGACTCTGCCGTCCAGAGAAATAGTAATGTAAGAAAAGAGAAATTGTAAGAAGATCTGTTTACTTCTTAAGCATACAATTAATTTTCATTTCACAATTTTATAAATAGAATATGTATTATTAACTCGTTAAACGCGCGTTATAAAATCAAAATATATTTTCTTTTTGACGGACTATCTAACCATTCCATCAAGATATCAGAAAATCTATTTCAAGATATCATCAGCACTTAAAGATTCAAGAGGTATAAAACACTCCAATAATAAAAAATAAAACATTTAATCACACAGCATGCAACCGCTAATTTCAACCTGTAAATATAAACTATCTTGTTTGTAATTAACATCATTATATGTATAGTTTTTCTTTACATTATATTATTCAGTTTCTGTAGTATATCACAAAATAGGTAATAACATACATTACATTAACGTACATTACATTTATATATAATATAACTATAAATAACTATAAATATATATAATATAATAATTATATATAACATAACGTACAATTACATTACATTAACATACGTTACATTAACCATAATGTACAATGATATAAATTCTACTAAATGCCATTGGACAGACTGTATAAATAAATTTGATTGAAAAGGAAAATATCTTCCTTTTGGACGAAAGTACTCGCACGTCGAGTTTGCCACGGGTTCGGAAAACAATCGAGATCCAGTTTGGCATTATCGACGTGCGGGAGCGAAAATTACAGGTTATTCGACGAAATGAAATAACGGGATAGTCTTCTCGGCAAACAGGAGCATGAAGCAGACACGACGCGAGCTGCAGCCTCTCGGCAAACGATTCGGAAAACTGGATCTCGATCGAGTTGGTAAAGTATACATCAACCGTTTCGAACTTCCTGCTTGGCGTGCTTGTACTTCGCCGTTGCAACCTCCTTCTTTTTTTCCAAAAGGGTTTTTTCACGATCCATCGCCGGCACCCTTCGACAAGTACACCGGAACAACTGTAAAGTTTCGGGAGGGCATCGAGAAGGGACGTCAACTGCACCCTGGCCCACCCACACCCTTATTCGAACAGAAATTCACGCGAATTTTCTACGGAGAGGCGTTGAATGAACCATGGCGATCGCAGCCGAAAGATCGGGTAATCGAGCGACACGATTTAGTGGAATTGCTGTCATGCGATTTCTTCGACTTCTGGCGCCGCTGGATCCGTCAAGCCGCGTTAACTGGAAACCATTCTTGATTTACACTTTCGCCATAAACTGCAGTGGAACATCTGCATCCTCTAGATTTTTAGATAAACAACAGTGATAAGATTAGATAAACAACGATTTGTAAGATCAAACACCGTGTACAGTTCATTTAGCAAATTCTTTTACAATTAATTGTTCTAAAATTGTTCTAAAATTATTCTAAAACTGTTCCAAAATTCTTCTAAACTTATTCTAAAATTATTCTAAAGTTATTCTGAAACTGTTTTAAAATTATTCTACAATTATTTTACAATTATTTGTAAATTATTATAAAATTATTTTAACATTCTTTTACAGTTATTGTAAAATTATTCTGGAATGACAATTCAATTTTGAACAAACATTATAATAATCTATGCTTTATACTCATATTACTACTATCTTAATCATCTAATTATCATATTAGTACTGATTGTTACATTCTATCTCCGTTCATCGTTATCTTCTTATTATTACTTTCCTATCTAACTATCTTTGTCTCATTTGCTCACTATTGTAACATTTTCTGTAACGAAGGATCCACGTCGTCGACACAATAAACATTACTATTATTAATATTATTTCTATTATTATTATTGTACAGTTTCTCGCATTTTAAAAATCTGCACTCGCAATAAATGCACAAAAATCCACAATCCACTGGTTACCTTTTCAAATCATTCTAGTGTCATAGTTCTGCAGATAATTCGCAATGAAATGATAGTGATGCTTTCAAAAGTTAGGCATAGCTTGTATCATTCGCAGAATTCCACGTATACCTGCGTAATCTAAAGAAAGAAAAATGCTTTTTCAGTTGCATTTACCGAGCTAAAGGAGTGTAGCTGATAGCACGACTGTTTCGCAGCTGAAACGCGAAGAGGCGAAAATCGCCGGCCGCTTGTTACCGCCGTCGCCGGCACAAAAGCACGCGACACCGGGCGATTATTATGGGTGTTTCGAGAAAATCAGTTACTTCAGTCCCGCTTTGAAAGAAGAGAGAAAGAAGCAACGCGTACCGGAGCTACCGAACGTGAAGATCAAGCCTAATCCACGAGGAGGACCAGGATACGCGGATATCGGCATGAGCCCTTACCCGACTTACTCCCACGAGCCGTATGATCGCGAAATAAGATTCAGAAAAGGTAAGGTGGATTTTCTTTTTCATGTTTCGCTATTGTAATAACGGAATCTTAGTCGACCCCGGAATCGGGTTCGTGAATATCATTGTTTCAGGAATTATTTTGCTCCGAGTATCTAAAACGAGATGCATGTATAGCATTCTGTGAACAGTCAGTTAGAATATCTAACGATCTTATGCATATCGTTAAGATCTGTTATTACTGGACAGTGAATATTTTGTACAAAATGATCCGAGTCAATTGTCAGAATCAGAAACGAAGTAAAATGGACTTCTTCCTCCTATAATATTCATAAATTAAAGATAATGTAGCAAAATTTGTATTGGGTTGGCAACTGAGTAATTGTCGATTTGTTTAATAAAATAGAAAATTTTTTTACTTGGAACGAAGTTTAATCTGTAATGTATTTTCCATTTTGTTCGACGACCTTTTGCCATCTCTCTGACAACTTGAAAATTCCACGCTCGTAGAAAGTCTGATCCTTTTCGGCCAAAAACTGAGTTAAGTGAGATTTTACAGCGTCATCGTCGTTCAAAGTTTTACCACGAAGGGAGTTGTCCAGGGATCGAAATAAGTGGTAATTCGATGGCGCGAGATCAGGTCTATATGGTGGGTGTAACATCAATTCTCAACCAATATCCATCAATTTTTGCCGAGTGGACAAAGACGTGTGCGGCCTAGCATTGTTCTGCTGGAAAATGACACCTTTACGATCGACCGATTCTGGTCGCATTTCCTTGACCGCTGCATTCAATTTGTCCAGTTGCTAACATTCACGGATAATAAAAAATAACATAATAATAATAATAATAATTTTATAATATAACATTTACGGATATCATAAAAATGGGAGTGAGAGACGTCTATAACTGAAATCGGCAATTACTTAGTTGCCAACCCAATAGATAAAACAATCTTGGTATTAAGCTTCAGTTTTGACTCTGATGTCGCTGAAATTATGAAGACTTTTTTTTTATAGAGAATGATTGAATTTTCTTATTCCAAGCATACATTGCAATAAAATTGGCGACAGGTTTAAATAAATCCATTTTACATCCGATATTTCACACTTGTTGTTTTCAAGCTACAATTATAAAAGCTCTTTCTTAGTTAATGTTTAAATACATTTTTTAACTGAAATCAGCAATTACTTAGTTGCCAACCCAATAGTTATCCTAATGTCTACATTATTTTGTATTTCACCCTATCTGCTTTTGTTGTAAACACATAAAATTCATAGCAAAATATGAGATTTTGCATAAAATTTCCTCAATTATCTCGCACAATAAGGACATACAAAGTTCTCGAACTTAATCAACAAAATTGTTCTAGACTGCGGATTTTATGCATTTATGATAAAACTGACTAACAGACACGAGACTGTAACGAGGTTCGAAGAATTTAACACTAGGTTTACGAATTTTTTAATTTACAATTATTGAGATACATTTATAAAGAATTAATTCAGTTTCGTTGGTCATATATTACGATAGAAGTCGCTAAAAACTTAAATAAATATAGTTTTGTTATTTTCATCAAGTACAACGAAACAGTCGTATTTGATGCTCTGTAAACCTAGTATTAAAGATGTTGTTACATTATTTCCGCCCAACAACAACTATTAAAAGAGAAGAAACTTATGTTTCTCACGAGCAATTTTTATTCCACACGAAACTTCACTTGTCTAACGATAAAAAGGAATTCCTCTTCATCGATAAATGTAAAATAGCATCAGCAAACAGCACGTACATATTCGTATAAAATGCAACAGTAAAATATTGCGAACGAACGGTAGGCAAACTTGTAATGAAAACTTGCACACCTTCGAAACAAAGTGGTGCCGACATCGTCGCGTCGCGCCGCGCCGCGTCCGCGTAAACAAGAAAACTACGAGCTCTGTACATCGTGCAGCCAGTTAGGTTCTAATTTTTGCATTTCACCAGCGTGTCCCTTATTTCTTGTTTTTTGTTCATTATCCCCATTCCGGGAACGGTAAACACGACAGACAATATTGCGAAGCAAAAAGGTATAATACAAAGTAGGCTCGGAGAGCGGAAGAAGATTGGAGTCTCCCTAACCGTCCCGCCCCGTTCCCGCTTCCTTTTTCGGTAGAATTTTGTTTCCCGGGGCCGACGCAAGTAATTACATTTTTGTCGTAAGGAACGCTCGGAAAATGAAAGCTCGTCCACGCTCGGACAGCTTTTTTCCCGCGGCGCGAATGTTAACCGCGTGTGCATGGTGTGCTCGCGCTTTCGAAACTTCGCTCGGGACGGATTTCAGCGGGGCGCGCTCGGTCCCTTGGGGAAAAAAACTAACGGAATTATGCGAACTATTTGGTTTTATTCGACCGGCTGTTACGAGGTAAACGCCTTAATTAGCAACGGTTATTCTGCAACGCTGGATGGAGACGCGGGGGAAATCGCGTTTTCTGGATTGATAAATACGCGGCTCCGCGAACAATGGAGAGAAGTTACTCAGCTCTTTGTTTATGAGCATCTTTTGTTCCAAGTAAATATTAACCAGGCCACACACACCGACCGGAAAAAACGTCGGGAGTGCGTGGATATTGATTCGTGCATTTTTAAGGAACCTAAATCGTGAATTTTGCAAACATGTTACGAGCCGTGCAGGTTCGTTTGCTCATTTGTGTATTTCGTTATTAAACACGTATGCGAACAATAAGCAATGATATGTATATATTTTTTATCTGCCTTTTAATTTAGCAAAAGATGCTACACAGTAATTCGTCCTCGCTGAATCTCTTCTCATGATCAATTCAATAACTATAAAAGAGGCAGAAAGAATGAGAAACATTGTGTATGATTTGTAGTACGAGTAGACTGCGGATTTGATGCATTTTGGACAAAATAATAACTAGGTCATATATAAAACTCTGAAAACGTTAAAAGAATTTCCGAATAACTTTCTATTACGTACAACCTATTAAGATGACTGAAAGAGGAAAGATACATTTATCGAACATACTGTAATTCTTACGATTAACGTAGACAGTTTTTATTTTGCATAAACATCCGCAGTCTCAACTATGAACATTCCATTTCGTTTTGTGCCTGGTTCTGCCGTTTAGAGAAACTTTAACAAAGATCTACTGTTAATGTTTTCATGCGCGCGACGTAATATTTTCGTTTTTCTCCAGGAAAACCTGTTGGTCGATTCCTGAGTGCCAGCGCGCCACTCGATTTTTTCCCACCGAATCCTTACGAGGATCAAGAGCCGGGTCTCTACTATATACCCCCGGATGAAGCTAAAACAACAATGCTGCCACCCGGTCGAATTTATGTCCCCTTCCCGAAGAAACCGGGCGGTAATCACTCGGGCTGTTTTGAAAAATTTCCGAGCTACTCCAGTGATCCTTACATCAAGGACAAGGAGAAGAAAAAGGAACTGGGTCCATTCCTCGCCGGCGCGCCAACCTCCCGATCGAAATACACTAATAGCACCATAAATTATGTCACCGCAATTTCCTGTAACGCGCAAAATTACCACGACTATCAGGCACGTGTTTATCCATTGGACAAATGAGACTCGTCACTGTTTCGTATACATTCGATAGAAAAAGTCTACCTATAGCTTTTAAAACGGCATAATTTTTTGTTTTAAATCGGACCAAACGACACGGTCTTTGTTGAGGGGTTAAAAGATCTAGTTCATTGGACAATGGGTAAACACATTTTTACATAACATGCAACTGGTTGGAGTGACAAAAAAATTAAAGAACGATGTTATATGCACGCTGAAAGTTTCGTCGACAAAGTTAAATGAGCCGTTTATTTTGAAAGTGGCATAAGTCACTTTTTCAAAAAAATCGAGTTAATGGTAACACTAATTACAATCGAACGGTATCTTTGCATTTTAAAAAAATTTGCAATCGATAAGTTGAGAACTATTGAGATTTGTTCGAGAGAAGTTTTGCTAATTAACGGTATAACAAACATGTTTATTTTGAAAGTGGGGTAAGTTGCTGTACTCGGGAAATCAATTGCGGGGCTTAGTGTAAAAGAAATAGAAACGTGTGATAAGTGTGTGCGAAGTATTGTTTCGAATTATTTTCAGTATTTTTAAAAAAGTTGTGATCACTGGACTTATTTTTATAAGTGCGAAAGAATAGTGCAGTTTTGTAAATTATATTATAGCGATGTGGCGGCTACCTCCAGACCCGCCAGCAGATGGCTATAAAATGTTTTATAAACTAACTTTAGATGAAAAAGATGAATTTTTAACTTTGGATTTGTCACCAAAAAGAGGAAGACCTAGGCGTTATTCACAAATAGAAATGGATCCGTTATACGCTGGATCTCGTCCTGTTTCTTCAGCAAAATACAAAGACACGATGGACTTGCTTAATTATATACCCCCAATATACCACAGTTATTTAAAAAATTTGAAACAAAACACGATTTCCGAGGACTTAATCGCTCCTATCGATGACGAAAATTAAATTGAACCGATGTATTTTCATATAAATTATTTATACTTATGTTTCAAAATGTACTAATTATTTTTGTATTTTATGAATATTAAAATAAAAAATACTTAAACCAAACCTTTATATTAAATATGTTCATGGTATAAATTATTATTATATATGTAATTTATTCAACAATTTTAGTAAATCACTGTCCTTTCGAAACATCACTTCGGTAAAATACGTCGGACAAAATTAATATATGTCAGTGATTTTTCTAAACTATTTATTTTGAAAGTGGCTCAAGTCACTTTACCGTAATGAAAAGTGGTGATTTTTTAATGTTTACACGAAATTATTTATACTGAGAAAAATATCAGTATCCTGAGATAACAAATACAAGTAAATCTTCTCGAAAGTTAGCATCCATATTTTTAAACATGTTAAAACGCAAACCTTTAAATATCTCGACTTAAAAACAGAGTGACTTATGCCACTTTCAAAATAAACGGCTCAATTGTTCACGCAGTTGCGACAGTAAACCACGTCGCGTTCCAAATGCGTTCTACACTATCGACATAAACTTTAACGAACGGGAAAACGGTAATGACCACAGGTATCTCTTGACGAAAGTGCTGCTCCTGCGCAGATACGCCGAACCGTTTCGAACTTGTTCAAACGCGACACTCGCAGGAAGATCATGTACCAACAACTTTAGACAGAACGTGCAATTTTGAACTGGAATCTCAAAGACAACGAACGTTTCCTGAAGCTGTAGCAGTCATCTTCGTGGCTATATTTCTATCGAAATTCAAGCTACCTTTGAATACCATGGGACGTTTTTTAACTTTTTTTATCTGAGGCTATAACGTAAGTTTAAAAAATGCCTTTTGTAGATCTCGGTAACTTATATGCGTGCTGAAAATTTGATCGAAATCGGTTAACCCATAATCGAACTGCAGGCGTTGAAGGATTTTAAAAATTGCAAATGTTTTTACTGTTTCGATAGAATTTTCATCACATATATAAATTACCGAGATCTAAAAAAGGCATTTTTTAAATTTTCATTATTGGCTCAGATAAAAAAGTTAAAAAATGAAGGTTTTCAATCTTTTCTTTTCATTTCAAGTAATAGCAAAATAAAAAAAAAGCATTTTAGGTATCGTCTAGTAGATTAGTCGCTCTGTCACCTAAAAAAAATCAAGTCATTTAGTTCAGTCTTGAAAAAGTTATTGCATTTTGAAAGGTGTACGAACACTTTTGTGGGCTACTGTACGCAGGGACAAAGATATATTAATTTTCTCATTTATTATATAATTTCATTATACATTATTATGTATATTTTACTACATATACACCTTATAATACAGTTACTTCATATACATACTGATATGCATGTAAAGCATTTCTAATTTTTCCATCCGACGTATTTTCACATTTTTCAAATTTATACCACATCCAAACGTAATTCGAACTTCGGGATGGATAGAAAAAAAAGTTCAACATCCACCATTAAAATCGAGACCAAAGCTTTTCTTTTTTATTCCAATTATGTCTACCACTCACACGACTGTAGACAAACTCAAAGAATAAAAAGCAGTGCGAAACTAAATGGTTCAATTTTTCTAACGAATATAAAAATTTTCCGAGCGAGTATTAGTTAGCAGAAGGTGGGTTACTATAACTTCTAATCGTTATTTTTTCAAAACTAATAGGACATTTGAGTAGCTTCCCTTGTTAGCGCTAAACCTAGTGTCGATGACCGGATTTTTATGCAAAATAAGAATTGTCCATATCAATCGTAAGAAATGTCGGTCAGGTGAATATGTCTTTTCTCTTATAATAACATTAGAAAGTTCTGGTTTCTTCAGAACTGCATAAAATCCGCGGTCTATTAATTTTAGTGTGCATTCACGAATTAGGAAATGAGAAATTTCAACTAATCAATGGAATTTCGTCGTCACGATTATCGGTCCATTGACGACGTCGCAGAAAAATCTCTGACGGCAAGTTCTCTGGAAACATTCGAATAGTTTCTCGTGGCCATGCGAAGACCAAACATTCGAGAAGCCCCGTTTCCAGGTGGCAACAATACTTGAGAACTCTCCAGGGGCGTTCGAGGAAAGAATAACTTTTGTTTCTGTTACAGGAGGAGCAGAGAGAGTCTCGGCCGTATTGCCTTCTGCGACCGTTTGTCGAACTTATGGCGTTAAGCATTTATGATACAGGTCGTGTAGCCTCTGACAGAAATATCAACGAGCGCTGTTTACACACTTGGATCTTGTGATCAAATCATTACTCAGCAGAACAATTGCAAATAAGAAAGGTGACGTTCAACGTGATAACACCTACAATTTTTTGCTTGTCCAGTTTGTAATTGTATCGGATAACAACTTTGCTCTAGTCGAGGCCGAAACGGATTACCTTGAAATAAATGTGTTCCAATGCGTGCTAGAGTGACTGGTTGCTATAATAAACGAGATTTTATTAGATCTGCTGGTAGGTTCCGTCTGTTTCCTAATTACCTGCATTTACCACGAGAAGAAGAAGAAGCAATAAATGTTTAGTGGTGTGCATATTAGTTCCGAGGAGTGTCTCAAAAATGTCTCGCAATCCGGAAATGGCGTGTTCCTCGGATCATTTGAAGCAACTTCTTCCTTTACAAAAATTTTCTCCGAGGAACCGTTAACGAGTTATTAACAAAAAACAGTGACCAATAAGAATCGAGTACGACTGCCGCGAGGCGGCCCGGCCAACCAGCGCACGAAGCCCAGTTCCGCTCATTGGCTCGGTCGCCTCGTGCCAGCCGAGCTCGCCTCTCATTGGTCACTGTTTTTCGTTAACAATTCGTTAACGGTGCCTCGGAGAACATTTTTGTAAAGGAAAAAGTTGCTTCAAATGACCCGAGGAACCCGCCACTTTCGGTTTGCGAGACATTTTTGGGACATCCTGTATATATGTACGATGTTAGGTGTCGGAAAAGGCAACGTAGAAAACGTAAAGGTCTATATCTGTGATTAGAAAATAGTAATTTGGACTTGAAATTTGTCATGAATATTTGAAATAATATTATATATTAATATATATAAATATAAATTAATATATATAAATAATATTATATATTAATATTGTTATTTAATATCCAATATATTGAATTAATAAAGGTGACATGATATTACAGTTTTCCGATAGGTTAAATTGATCATGCTAAATTCTAACTAGGTGTCGAGCAACTACAAAACCGTTTACGAAACTTAGAAGCGCAGAGGGTAAACCCCATTCAGGAAAGTCATCCGTAGTCTACATTCTACATTGATGTTCTGTAGACAACGTAGCAGTAGGTTTCATTCTAGTATCCAAGATCGGTAGGAGAAACGTTCAACGTGGCTCGACAAACAATTATTTCGGATTACATTCGACAGCTGGGATTTATCTATAAGTGTTACCGATGACTGCCGCAACATCAACAGCTCTCAGAACTTTCCTGTAGACCTATTAGAACGAATTAGTTCATTCTAGTGTACTGCACTGTGATCACGAGTTAGTTCGAATCGTAGAGAATTATACAACAAATAAATGAATATGCTTGAATTAGTTAATTCTAGATCGGTATCACGAAACGGCAAATAAGGGTGAAAAAAATATGTTGTTGTATGAATAATTGCAACGAACAGAGAAATCGAGGAACCATTTCTTTCTTATTCTAATACTTTTTTCTTTGTCTTATTGTCATCCTGTTATTTCAATTTAATAATTGTTCCTATGGATCAAATTGTTCAGGTTCTGAGATGTTATTAAAAATTAAAAAACTGTAATAATTTTCGTCGGTTAAAGAAAACATGTACGCATTTAGCTTACAATTATTTTAATGTTTGCCGCAAAATGTGAAGTTTAATGTAGTCTCTTGTTATCTATACCCGGAAGAAAATATGGTCGCTTCACCCGACGGACTGTCACAGTGACCTGTGCCTTCATTCTGCGTGAGCCGAACCAGACCATCCTTTCTCTCTCTCTCTCCCTCTCTCTCTCTCTCTCTCTCTCTCTCTCTCTCTCTCTCCCACACTGTCTCTCGAGTCATTTCCTCGATACTCGAACCTTTTTTAAAACTATGCAAAACTATGCTCTCATCCACGGAATTACCTTCTCGACACTACTGTTATAATATTCCAGTAATATGTTCTATTTTTAAATTAAATAATCTACTTCTTTTGTTACCATTAACCCTTAGCACTCCGAACCACTCTGGACGTTGGCTGCCAGCTACTCAGCGCCACTTGTCGGCAGAAACGGGCATTTAAAGACCCTCGTATTATTTAGTATGGTTTTGGAACTAACTAACATATTATAATGATATTGGACTTATATGAATTTGGCTGAAACCGAGAAATTTGCAAAACAATCAATATTTTATTTTTTATAATTTTGTCATTGTTTGTTTTATAATTTTCTTTTGTTGTTGTAATCGCTATCTATGCGAACTCTTTCTCTCGTCGCCTTGTTGCTTGGACGATATCACTATCGCTGCTATCAAAACGATGGACTAACTGTAGAAGAAAACCTTCTACATACCTGTAGTAACATTTCTGTGTAACATTTCTAACATATCTGTATAAACGTCTATCCGGAGCTCATCTTCGCTACTACTTGTGTCATGAGACTCATTCGTGTTTGAACGTTTTGCCATTTTTCTAATAAAAAATATGAATAAATACATAGGTTGAAAATTTCTAATTGTTATTACTAACTCACAAGATGATATTTACCAAAAATACTTTTACCAAACAATTTATTTACCGAGAGAAGAATCACTTTTCCGATTTTCTCACTCGTTAGATCTATCTATACCGCTCGATGCTTCAAACCAGACCGAGTTCAGCTTTGAAAATCTTTTCCTCCAGATTTTATGATTATAAATCTCACTATACAGTGCGTGCTATGTTCGCATACCGATCTTTCTTCTACAAACTTGCCTTATCGCTCTTTTCAAGTGGCGTCTTTGAAGTGCTCGGACCGTCGTGAGCACGCCTCTCACGTTCTCGTCAAAACCCGCTGGCATTTCTTGTATATATCTTAGTAATTTTCCTATATTTTGATTTGATTTCTTGTGCCATTTCAAGAGAAAACTTCAGGGAAACATGCACGTCTCAAAAAGTTGCGCTGAAATAACTCAATTCCCCGTAATCACTAATAAACTTGAATGTCCCACGAGAGGGGACAGCGGAGTGCAAAGGGTTAAAAAGTTAAGATCGAAACGCAACCAACGATGTACTATATTACGACCACGAAATGGCCTCGGGCCGAAAACTTTATAACTACATAATTGAGTAATTCATGAAGTTTAAGAAAAATGACGTGCCGAAATGAAATGAACACGTTGAACTTATTATTTATTACTTTAGTGCGTGCAGAATGTGTTGTCGCTGCTCAATAAATCTTGTCTCGATAAAAAACCTTCAGACATTATGACTGTACATTTTAACCTAGTAATCTCTTAATCGTTCCAAACACAAGATTATACTATACACATCTCTGTCGCCATAAATTAAAGCAAACGCGTGCAATCTTTTCTTCTGCTACAAGCGTAAAACCCAAACATTGTTCGCTTTCGCCATGATTCCGACAATTGCACGATTTTCCCAGCTGTACGGTGAAAAGAATGTGGCTTTCTTTGGCAGCCGGACGGATTTCGGGCCGCGAAAACTCGTGGACACGGGCGGCATTGTGGCCCGGTCCGACGGGACGGACAAAAAACAGGCACGGCTCGAACACAATGGCCCGGGGCTCGCACGAGACACGGTACTTTCAAAGCGAATAATCACTCCGCGACGACTCGAACTTAGTAATGAAATTCTAACAAACGTTCCGCGCCGCGGCGTCATTGCTGAACGGTCGCAATTAAACGTTTCTGGCAAACACCG
The DNA here is from genome assembly GCF_051020955.1 of Megalopta genalis. NCBI lineage: Eukaryota > Metazoa > Arthropoda > Insecta > Hymenoptera > Halictidae > Megalopta > Megalopta genalis. The sequence goes on along the minus strand of NC_135014.1, from coordinate 3,335,416 downwards.
CGCACCAAGAGGACAGCCTCGTTGAGTCACTTAAAGGCTTGCCACGCTGCTAAGGTCATTTGTATTTGACTGGCGGCAAGTAAGGCCGCGTAATTAACTGGTGGTTTTGCTTGCCGCGAGAAGAACCCACCGATTTCCTCTAACGAGCGACGGATTCTCGGGCCCGACAAGAACTTCGATAAAACGGCTGCCGCATGACTCGAAAACGAGACGGTATTATGCCAAATTTCGACCTTAGACACGGTACAGATCGATTTGAAGAATTGACAAGAATTGCCTGCGAATTGCCAGATAAACAACTGATTCAAATGAACGATTTAAATGAAGATATGAATTCTTATTGTTGGGTATGGTGCGCTTATTCTTCTGTCGTTTAGTGGAATTGTCCGAGCAGGTTGATAAAACGATTTTGAATGTTTGCATGCCAGGAGATGTGAAGCATTTTTTTGAACAGTGTTAGACATTGTTGGAATGTGGATTTTATGCATTTATGATAGAAGTGGATGTGCAAAATTTAAAGCAATCGATAGATTCAAAAAAACGACAAGGTATTAAACGTAGAATGATTAAAAGTTCAATGGTCAAACGAATGCTGAAGCAGAGTCATATTTTATCTGAAACAAAATTTCTTTACGTATGTGAGCCGTTTATTCTGAAAGTGGCATAAGTCACTTTGTTTTTAAGTCGAGATATTTAAGGGTATGCGTTCTAACATGTTTAAAAATATGGATGCTAACTTTCGAGAAGATTTACTTGTATTTATCTCAGGATACTGATATTTTTCTCAGTATAAATAATTTCGTGTAAACATTAAAAAATCACCACTTTTCATTACGGTAAAGTGACTTGAGCCACTTTCAAAATAAATAGTTTAGAAAAATCACTGACATATATTAATTTTGTCCGACGTATTTTACCGAAGTGATGTTTTGAAAGGAGAGTGATTTACTAAAATTGTTGAATAAATTATATATGTAATAATAATTTATACCATGAACATATTTAATATAAAGGTTTGATTTAAGTATTTTTTATTTTACTATTCATAAAATACAAAAATAATTAGTACATTTTGAAGCATAAGTATAAGTAATTTATATGAAAATACATCGGTTCAATTTAATTTTCGTCATCGATAGGAGTGATTAAGTCCTCGGAAATCGTGTTTTGTTTCAAATTTTTTAAATAACTGTGGTATATCGGGGGTATATAATTAAGCAAGTCCATCGTGTCTTTGTATTTTGCTGAAGAAACAGGACGGGATCCAGCGTATAACGGATCCATTTCTATTTGTGAATAACACCTAGGTCTTCCTCTTTTTGCTGACAAATCCAAAGTTAGAAATTCATCTTTTTCATCTAAAGTTAGTTTATAAAACATTTTATAGCCATCTGCTGGCGGGTCTGGAGGTAGCCGCCACATCGCGCAGAGGTCCGATTCTGTATCTATCAGATACTTCTCGTTACCTGTCCGCTCTAATATGAAATTGATCGCCGCATTTAGTGTGCCGCGTTTCCCGCACCGTATGTGCACGGCGGCCTGCATCTCGTAGATCTCTTCCCGAATGTCTGGTGGTACCAGCAGTGTTCCTTTTTCCTGGGCGACGCGCTCCGACGCCGATCTTTTGATTTCGAGCGCCCACGGTAATTGGGCTGGTACGATCTTTTCGGCGAACGCGATCGGCACAGTTCAGCTATCCGCATCTCCAATTGCTCCATTCTGTCGAGCAACCTTTCAATCGGATCCTTCCGCGCCGTCGAAACACTGGCCACCTGATTTTTGGCTGCTTCTTCCTGGAGCTGGTCCGCTATCTCTGCCACCTTGCCGAGCGGTAAGTAAGCCAGCGCATTGACGATGTTTTTCGTCATAGCTGGCAGCCTGCTGGCCCACAGTGTCCTCAGGGAACTGTCCGACACTATTTTCCCCGCCAGGAACTGCATACGCCGCAAGAGCTGGGACGGTGTGCGGACGCCGATTTCCTCCTGCTCTAGAAGTTGCAAGATCTTGCTTTTCGAGGCAGACAACCGTAGAATCAGCTCCCGTTTGAGCGTCTCGTACTTCTCGGTTTCCGGGGGCGCTGCGAAGATATCCTCCACTTCTGCTACATATTTTGTATCGAGCTGCGATACCACGTAGTAGAATTTGGTGGCATCTGCTGTGATGCCGTTTAGCGCGAATATTGCCTCGATCTGGAGGAACCAGAGCGCTGGTTGCTCCGGCCAGAACGTTGGTACAGGTATACTTTCGCGATAGACCTCCGGCATCGCGGCACTATCACGGTTTTGTTCGGTACTCATTTTACTTTGTCACTCGACTATTGTCTAGGCGCACTGCAATCACTATCACACAGCACAAGTATCACGTCGGCGGTCACCAATTTGGGTAGGATGGTTCGAAAGGACTACTATTTTTTATAAGTAATTGCCTAATACATGTTTGGATAGGATACTTCTAAATGACTTGCGTACTCGTTGTGCGTGTAGAATACCTCTTTATTTCTTCGCGGACTTTATCTTTCGACGAGACGCGGTGCAGTGACTGAGTATTCGTTTTTCACTCGCCGTTGGCCCTGGTAAAATTTTTGAACAACCCTGATTGGCTAACCCCACGCGTCGGGCCTTTCCAATCAGCGTTGTTCCTTTGCCCTTTTTACCGCCTGTCCCTTACGCTCTTCGCGTATTTTCGGAACGGCGTTTCCTTCGGGACACCCGCGTCGGACCACATGGCCCTTGGGTCGCTGGGTCCGCTTCGAATATCCTTCGGAAACTCTCCTAATTTATGACGGTCTCCGTTTGCTATTGAGGTATCTCTACAAAAACTCTATTGTGAACATGCGTTGTCAAGGTTTGGGACTTATTATGTCAAAAATAGCTTCTTCCAAGGAGAGTCGTAAATTACGCTGGTCGTTTGCACGAGGGCTAAAGTTTCCATTGTGCGCACGACTGGACGCTACAATTTCTTAAAATAAAATATTTTGTTGTATAGCAAACAGAAAACCGATAAACATTCGTCCGAAACAATTTTTTGCCAGATTAACAGAAGTATACGGAAAAAATGTGGGTAAAAGTTACTGAAAAATAATGTCCAGAAAAACTTCTCCTTGCTTATTCAGTAAACACTAACACGAAAACAATTCGAGTCAAGATAAACCCAGCTGAGGTGGTCTACGATTAAATACCATATTATCAAAATTAACACTTTGCACTCCGCTGTCCCCTCTCGTGGGACATTCAAGTTTATTAGTGATTACGGGGAATTCAGTTATTTCAGCGCAACTTTTTCAGACATGCATGTTTCCCTGAAGTTTTCTCTTGAAATGGCACAAGAAATCAAATCAAAATATAGTAAAATTACTATGATATATACAAGAAATGTCAGCGGGTTTTGACGAGAACGTGAGAGGCGTGCTCACAACGGTCCGAACACTTCAAAGACGCCACTTGAAAAGAGCGATAAGCCAAATTTGTAGAAGAAAGATCGGTATGCGAACATAGCACGCACTGCATAGTGAGGTTTATAATCATAAAATCTGGAGGAAAAGATTTTCAAAGCTGAACTCGGTCTGGTTTGAAGCGTCGAGCGTTATAGATAGATCTAACGAGTGAGAAAATCGGAAAAGTGATTCTTCTCTTGGTAAATAAATTGTTTGGTAAACGTTTTTTTGGTAAATATCATCTTGCGAGTTAGTAATAACAATTAGAAATTTTCAACCTATGTATTTATTCATATTTTTTATTAGAACAATGGCAAAACGTTCAAACACGAATGACTCTCATGACACAAGTAGTAGCGAAGATGAGCTCCGGATAGACGTTTATACAGATATGTTAGAAATGTTACACAGAAATGTTACTACAGATATGTAGAAGGTTTTCTTCTACAGTTAGTCTATCGTTTTGATAGCAGCGATAGTGATATCGTCCAAGCAACAAGGCGACGAGAGAAAGAGTTCGCATAGATAGCGATTACAACAACAAAAGAAAATTATAAAACAAACAATAACAAAATTATAAAAAATAAAATATTGATTTTTTTGTAAATTTCTCGGTTTCAGCCAAATTCATATAAGTCCAATATCATTATAACATGTTAGTTAGTTCTAAAACTATACTAAATAATACGAGGGTCTGCTGAAAAGTGGCGCCGAGTAGCTGCTAACCAACGTTCAGAATGGTGCGGAGTGCTAAGGGTTCAATGTTTGCCAAGCATTTGTCTACATCCTGAAGACGCGACGACAACGTCCACGTGCAATCTTGTCCAGTAGACACCGGGATCCCAGAAAAAGAAGGAACTGTATTAATCTCGCCGCGGCGCGGCGGTCTCGGTCCCACAGGCTCCTGTGCAGATAAATCTGCCCTCGAACGGCACGTAGCGAGAAGAGTGAAGATTTTACACCCCCTTTAATCCCATTCCACTTGCAATCACGGCGACCGCAGAGGGTCACAGAGCCGCGGGATCTCCTATAGCAGACAAAAAGAAGGAGCCCGCAAGCAGCCTTTCGCATCGAGCCGCAATAAGCGTTCCCGCTCCGGCAGGCCGGTGAAAAATTTTCAAGCGGGCGTCTGCTGGCAGACAAGAAATGGCGGCAGGTAGCTATGATTCCGGGAGATTTATTCCGAGGCTGAAGCCGGCCATTTCTCCGTGCCGTGTCGTTGCGCCGGTATTAAACATTCCAAGCATTGCGATACCTTCCACCCTTCTTCGACTCTCACTCTTTCTCTCTTCCTTCCTCTCTCTCTCTCTCTCTCTCACTCTCTCTCTCTGCCTTTCTCTGGCTCTCTCCTTCTTCGTCTCTTTCTCTTCCTTTCTCTGGATCTCACTCTCTCTTTTTCTCTTTTCCTCTGCATCTCTCTGTCTCTTTCTATCTCTGTTTTTCTCTTTATCTTCCTCACTCTTGCTCTCATTCTATTTTTCTCTTTGTCTCCATTTCTTTCTCAGTCTTACTTCCTTTTTCTCTCCACCTGCACAGTTCTTTCTCTCTCTCTCTCTCTTTCTCTCTCTTTCTCTCTCTCCATCTTTCTATATCATTTTATCAGTCTCTCTCTCCCTCTCTCTGCCAGAACTCCCGAAACCCTTCCCATGAAGTCTCGTGCACAGCAATAGGAGGTTTGGACCGGAATCAGAGACAGCCGCGCGATCAGCCACACACGCGAGGGCTGCCTCTTCAGAAGGCATCGAGAAAGAGGATCGAGAAAGGGAATCGATGGAGGGTGTGCCGAAGGCAAAGAGGATCGGGAAATATGCGACTTCGATGAATCCAGTGAAATCTTCCGAGCAGCTACGTTTATCGGGGAAAACTCTATTCTGGTATACCGGAAATGCTTCGCCAGCGCACCGTGAAAACGGGGACCCGGAAACGAGTATACTACGCTTTTTTCGTGGTTACTATGGATATTCTTAAATATTCTCATTCCGTGGATCGGGAGCTCTCACTAGATCCTTCGGGCTAAACTTCCCTCCTTGGTTGTGCGGTGATTAACCCTTAGCACTCCGAACCATTCTGGACGTTGGCTGCCAGCTACTCAGCGCCACTTGTCGGCAGAAACGGGCATTTAAAGACCCTCGTATTATTTAGTATGGTTTTGGAACTAACTAACATGTTATAATGATATTGGACTTATATGAATTTGGCTGAAACCGAGAAATTTGCAAAACAATCAATATTTTATTTTTTATAATTTTGTCATTGTTTGTTTTATAATTTTCTTTTGTTGTTGTAATCGCTATCTATGCGAACTCTTTCTCTCGTCGCCTTGTTGCTTGGACGATATCACTATCGCTGCTATCAAAACGATGGACTAACTGTAGAAGAAAACCTTCTACATATCTGTAGTAACATTTCTGTGTAACATTTCTAACATATCTGTATAAACGTCTATCTGGAGCTCATCTTCGCTACTACTTGTGTCATGAGACTCATTCGTGTTTGAACGATTTGCCATTTTTCTAATAAAAAATATGAATAAATACATAGGTTGAAAATTTCTAATTGTTATTACTAACCCACAAGATGATATTTACCAAATGAAACTTTTACCAAACAATTTATTTACCAAGAGAAGAATCACTTTTCCGATTTTCTCACTCGTTAGATCTATCTATATCGCTCGACGCTTCAAACCAGACTGAGTTCAGCTTTGAAAATCTTTTTCTCCAGATTTTATGATTATAAACCTCAGTATACAGTGCGTGCTAAGTTCGCATACCGATCTTTCTTCAAAAAACTTGCCTTATCGCTCTTTTCAAGTGGCGTCTTTGAAGTGCTCGGACCGTCGTGAGCACGCCTCTCACGTTCTCGTCAAAACCCGCTGACATTTCTTGTATATATCTTAGTAATTTTACTATATTTTGATTTGATTTCTTGTGCCATTTCAAGAGAAAACTTCAAGGAAACATGCATATGTCTGAAAAAGTTGCGCTGAAATAACTGAATTCCCTGTAATCACTAATAAACTTGAATGTCCCACGAGAGGGGACATCCGATTGATAATGCTAGAATTACGATGTCCCACGAGAGGGGACAGCGGAGTGCAAAGGGTTAAAACTTGTTTGTTGTTAATTATATTCCATGATGAAAAAAAAGTTTAGAAGACTTCGGTTCTGTTGTAATTTCGTCGTCGCATTTTGTCGTTTTTCTTATCTGCTGCAGTTTAGAACAGGTCAGTGAGATACATATGTCAGAGTAACAAAGAGATAGCTTGTAATTTAAAGTGTTTGGTAATTCTGTTTCTTGTGTAAAATTACATTATGTGGTTTGAAAGTGATTTTAATTATTGTTTAATCTTCTGGCTAATTTTAATCACTTTTTAATCTTCTAGCTAGCTCACAACTACTACTGTTGTATACATTTGCTTCATTTTCTGCAACCTGTAGAATTATGTGCACAAGTCTAGTGTTTGTGTGTGTGTGTGTGTGTGTGTTTATATTTTGATGTTTTATCTTCTGAAAGTACAATACATGTAAGTTACGTGTATAAATGCATTGCAGATGCAACAAATGTAACAATGTAAACGTCTCGATTACAGCCTTACAGATTAATACTTGTAATTACTCTTCGATATTTTAACTTCCAAAAGTACGATATAAGAAAAAACGTAACAAGTTCTCCCTATTAAAATATTCGAACGACTTTGCTGTAACTCACGATTCTCTTCGGGTATGTTAAAAACTGTTCAGCAATCGTTGGAATTTGAATAAGTTTAATGATCGATTACCAAGCGATACTCTGAAACGTACTTTCCCCTTTAGAAAACTCCCGTGAAACTTCCGATGAACAGTTTTGAGGCTACAAGATCCCCCGCTTTTACATTGGTACTCTCGTTAGTTCGACTCGGCAGAACTTCTTCTTAACTCGTGTACAAACTTTCGAGCTAATTTATAATTTTTCAAGTGCTGGCTTCTTAACAGTACAACGACCGTACGATGGGAATCAGAAGCTGCGCTTGTTTATGTTAATCATTGTTGGAGGCAACGAAGTTGTATGGTTGCGTGAATGTGAATCGTGTGGAGCGATTCCTTTGATTTTCGGTATTTGGCAATGTCACGAGAGTCTTTTCGTTCGAGCTGTAGAGCAGCGTGCATTTCTTGTTTTCGTTCCACAGACTTTTATTTATGTCGTTTGTTACGTTAGCTACATAATATTTAAACGCATTTAAACGCATATACTGCAAACAAAATGTTAATTTTGAGAAGGTTTTAGGATCCATAACGGATACGAATATTATTTGAAAAATGCAAATTTTATTTCAAGATGCGAATTGTATTTAAAAATGCGAATTTTACTTATAGATTTATTATACGAGAATTTTAAAAAGAAAATATTTAACAACGAAGCATTAATTATTACAATTAAAGCGCAGGATTTACATTTATAATATGCGAAGATTTAATAGGATTGCACGCGGTTTCATTACATTTTTCATTTGCCGGGTTGGTCGAAGAGAGAATCTCTGACGTACATTTTCTTTTGAAATTATTTCATTCGAATCTGAAAACATCCCGACAACGAAAAAAATCTTTTACGGCATCATTCCGTGGACTCTAACGAATAAAAAGTGTAATAGTCGCTTATCCGAAAAAAGATGAGAGTTATAAAAGATGCAGTTAAATGCAGGCATGTGACCGAGGTTGTAACCCGTTTCATGGGCGACATCATTCGCGGGGAACGTCGTATTTATTTTACACTAACAATAGCAAGCGTTAAAACAATTTTAGTGTTCGCACCGATACATAAAATGAGTGTATATGCCTTTAAAAAATAGTGTGGAACTTGGATAGCCAGAACTGTACAATAGGTGCAAACCGTTGGTTTCATGATAGATACTCAAAATATAAAATTGGAAAAAATGAGACAGAACATGCCCCTTTTAAACTGCTTCATCGATTGTACTTTTCGTAAGCTTCATTTTGCATTATACCAAGACCAGGAAAATTGAACCAAATATTTGCATTTTTTAATTTCTTGCATTTTGCGTAGCATACACAAAGTATAAAATTGGAAAAAATGAGACAGAACATGCCCCTTTTAAACTGCTTTATCGATTGTACTTTTCGTAAGCTTCATTTTGCATTGTATCAAGACCAGGAAAATTGAACCAAATATTTGCATTTTTTAATTTCTTGCATTTCGCGATTTCTAATCGGTATAATAAATATACCAACGCAAAGATCCATTCTAATAGAACCAAATATTCGTTATTGGTCTACCATTTAGTCGATCTGTTAAGGTGTTTATCGAATAGACAAACTTCTCAAAGATACTGTCAGCAAGACGCGTCTCAAAGTGGATCACCCGAAGTTCCGCCGTGAATCGAAAGCCGAACGAGCGATTCATAAAAGCGCAATTATTTGGGTATCGCCGGGTTACCCGGTCTCTGTAAACAATCTACACGTCGAACGGGAAACGTGTTTGCCTGCGTATTTGTCGGGTATTGGAACAAATCGCGTCTGGGTTTACTACCACCCCATCCGCAAGGCAAACGGAGGAAATGCGAAAGAGAAAGCTCAACAAGACGCGTAAAGCCACGATGTCAGTTAGCTGGAACGCGATTTAGGAAGCCTTGCACGCTCCCGAAAACGGTCTTGGAACTCGCAATAGATGTTCCGGGATTTACAGCCTTGACAGCGCATATGTATCTTTGCGTTTAATCAACCGGATCTTCGAATTTCCTTACTTCGATTAAGGAAGACTGCTGTAAGACGATGCATTTCGAGAAAGAGTTCATTCGACACGTTTTACATTTCGAACCTTGTATCGTATTTATTAAGAAGCTACCAAAAATTGCAGTTTTATCGAGATGTCTACTGTAATTTAAGTTTCTATATACAAATATGTTATAAATTAAATTCTTATGAGAAATCTATTGTATGTAAATTTCTGTTTAAAAGCCTATTATTATTATTAAATCTTCTCTTAAAAGTCTATTGCATTTAAAATTTCTAGTAAAAAATATATTATAAATTAAACTTCTATGAAACATTTGTCATGTTTAAATTTCATTAAAAAAATCTATCATACTTAAAATTTCTATTATAAATATATTATAATTACATTTATCTCGTATATAAATTCGAATTATAATTATAACTTCTATTAAAAGTTGATTACAAATTAGATTTCTATCAAAAACATTACCGTGATTAAGTTTCTATTTAAAATCTATTGTAATTTAAACTCCTATTAAAAATTTATTACTACGTATATGTAATACTCTTCTAAAATGTTCTGAATAAATGAAACAATGGAACATCGGGAGAATCGAAAATTTCGGCGATTTTTAGCAAGATTATGTAGCTTCTTTTCTGTAAATATTTTCATAAGCTGAAAGTAATGCGTCCATATTTTTTCATTCACTTCGTCTTTCCCTGTTTTAAATAACACCTATTAATTGATATCAGCCATATTTGGTATAAATTCATCAAATCGGGGATCGAAAGATTGCGGTTACCCATGTTCGATCATAAATACGATTTTACGAGTGAAATGCAAGTGAAGGGAATTAATAATATCATTTTATGTATGGTTTCTACGAAAATACGTTTCTCTACTGCGGGTTCAATATTGAAAATTGTTTACACTTTACACAATTATGAAGCTGCTTTTGCGCAGAAATTAAGCTGTTTATCGGAAATCGAAATGTGAGGTAAAATTTGAAAGAGAAATTTAAACGAAAAACTTTGAAGAAGAACTTGAAAACAAAGACAACACAAATAAAATTGTGCAAACCGTGCATTGTTTCAATCCATGGATAGTCAGAAACCAGCGCAACGTATTGTCGCAGAAATACCGTACGAACTTGCATTGATCGAACAAAGACAAACGTACATTATACTTATCTAAACAAGCGCATTGTTGAATCGTTGAAACGAGTGATTCGAGGCGGAACGCTTTGAACAGAGTTCTCCACAATAAGCAACGTCTCGCACAATCGAAAATGACGTCGCCGCGTTCTCGATGAAAATCCACCGATTCCAGCAGGTATTGCTCGTTCGTAGACCGACGATAAATGATAAGACTCGAAACATAATTAAGAAGACGTCTATTTGGCACGTGTGCTGACAGACAGAGAAAGAGAGAGAGAGAGAGAGAGAGAGAGAGAGAGAAAGAGGGAAAGAGAGAGAGAGAAAGAGGGAAAGAGAGAGAGAGAAAGAGGGAAAGAGAGAGAGAGAAAGAGGGAAAGAGAGAGAGAGAAAGAGGGAAAGAGAGAGAGAGGGAAAGAGAGAGAGGGAAAGAGAGAGAGGGAAAACAGAGAGAGAAAGAGGGAAAGAGAGAGAGGGAAAGAGGGAAAGAGAGAGAGAGGGAAAGAGAGAGAGGGAAAGAGAGAGAGGGAAAACAGAGAGAGAAAGAGGGAAAACAGAGAGAGAAAGAGGGAAAAAGAGAGAGGGAAAGAGAGAGAGAAAAAGAGGGAAAGAGAGAGAGGGAAAGAGAGAGAGGGAAAGAGGGAAAGAGAGAGAGGGAAAGAGAGAGAGAAAAAGAGGGAAAGAGAGAGAGGGAAAGAGAGAGAGGGAAAGAGGGAAAGAGAGAGAGAGTGAGAGAGAGAGGGAGGGAAAGAGAGAGAGAGAGAGGGGGGGGAAAAGAGAGAGAGAGAAAGGGAAAAAGAGAGAGAGAAAGAGGGAAAGAGAGAGAGAGAGAGAGACCCGCCTTCGTTTCTGGCGGAGGAGAAATGTTGCCGTATCTGCGTACATATTTACCTAAGCAGCGTTCAGAGAAGAGGCACACCCGGTTTATCACTGTCAGCTCGAAGACACAGGAGTCGGAAGAAGCGAGGAGAAGCGAGTGGGCGGACAAGTGGAGTAAATCTACGGCTCGTTTAAGACGGAAACATTCTCGAGACAATTGAATTCATTGTCCTCGAGGAACGTTTAGGGAGCAGAAGGGCGTGACAATTTCTTTTCGGGACCCCCGCCTTGTGTATATCGCCTTATAATTACAGCTATCGAAACATTTGATTCTGCTTATATACTCGCGCCTTCGAAAACCACCGATTTATATTTATTTATATTTCTTGCTATTTTCTACGCAACAATAGATTATTGAAATCGGTGAACATTTTACGAGCTACAATCGATCGAGTGGGTTAAAATCATAGCGGCCTAAGTCGCATATTATAAAATGTTAGAAAAATAAGTGAAATAAATTATAAAGTATCTTTGAATTATTTTAATTCCAAAATTATCTTAACAATAAATTTGATCGGTAAATAAACCACATGTTAATGAACGAAAGCAGTCCTCGTTTCTCACAATAGGAAAAATATGCCTTACGCCACTGTGCAAAGAAAGCTGTACTTTATTTATATATAATATTCTTTTATTTAACCGGTTAGTTGTTTTTATTGTATATACGATTTTAATGTGTACACATTTTTATTAATATATATTATTAATTATTATTATTCATATAATTATTTATTATTATAGTATTCTTTATTACATTATATATTTTATAGGAGCATCGTATTTAAATAAAATATGAACGAAAACAGACATATACGGTATATAATTACGGTAACTTCCACACTTTTCAAAGAGACTCCAATAGCTGGCTGGTTAATATTACTTTTTTAACGATCGACTGTGTACCTTCTCTCCTAAAAGCAATCAACGACGTCGGATCTTATTTGATAGATCCGCGAGACCGACGAATAAATTCGCGCAAATAATCATCGACGTCAGAAAAATTAATTGACATCCTCACTGGGAAGTCTATCTCATTTTATTTCTGCAAGACCTCGGGAATCCACTCTGGCTTCGACGAACCCTTTTCCTCCGGTTTTTCTCTTGTTAGTGTTCCAGATATAATCTGACGTAATATTTCTTAGGGAACGACATTTTGATGCAACTGCAACTGTCTGGGAAAGGTTGTCTCTTACAAGCATCGTCGGTAAATTCATTGCGAAGAAATGCCAGACAAAATATGCCGCTGAGAAAGAACATGTCAGCTTTGTTCCGAATCGAACATCTTTATTATTCAGCGGCTATCGACAGCTATCTTCTTCATGTAATTTATATGAATCCATTCGTGACTAAACAATGGAAAATAATAGTCCGAAGACATTAAAAAATTGCTATGGAAAACGGTTAAAATTAGAAGAAACGTATTATTAGAAGGAGACAGAAATAAGATGCAAGTTTCTATTTTGTGCAAAAATCTGCAGTTCAATTGTGATTCATTTGATGTTTCAGTGATTCGATATTTAATTGGTATTTTTATTAGCAAATTTCTGCAATATTTTCAATTGTCGCGACTGAAGTTATTAATCGGAGCACAAAAAGAAATAACTATTAACACGTTGAATGCCACGAGGGTCACCGGTGACCGGCGCGCCCGAATTGATAGAAATATATATATAAATAATACATAATATATAATAAATAATTGTAAATAATAATAATAATAATAATATAATATATTATAATAATAATAATATTATATTATTTAATAATAATATAATAATAATATAATATAATTATATAATATATTATAATAATAATAATATTATATTATTTAATAATTATATTAAAATAATATATAATATATAATGAATAATCGTTATAATATATATATAATAATACAAAATTTGTGAATATCTAAAATTTTGTATTATTACCACCGTCGATTCAAACAGTGACCCCGTCGCAATTAACATGTCAAACATGGTTGAACACTGTAACTTATCTATTGCAGATAATATTTCAACATTATATGTATCGCATAAAAGAAAATTCATCGTGGCGCCACGGGCAATTTCTGTAACACCGGCGTGGCGTTCAACGTGTTAACTGATTTGTTATATGACCAAAACATTGAACAAGAAACATATATCGCGTCGATAACTTAGTTTTTCTTCGTAAAAGCTCCAGTCAAGCGAAACGATTGCAACTCAATTCTTTTATAATAAATCGGTAGGTTTCGATGTTTCATAATTTCCGTCACTCTGGGGGGTGAAACCTTTGTCACGATTTCCATTGAATATGTCGCTAACAAACGTTCCATTAACGAACCATTAAGTCGCTTTACTCGCCCATCCAAACTGCTAGATTTTCATCCCTTTGACGTTATCTTTATCATCCGGCGGGCTTGTTCAACTGCCGATTGTTTATCCAGCGGAAATTCTCGATTAAATTCTCCGGCCGATAATTAAAGCCCCGCTGGAATTCAGTTTCCTGTTGGCCGCTTTCATAATTCAGGCGAAGAAAGGCTGGAAAACCCGATGGAAAGAATGCAACGCGCCGCTGATCAAACAACAAAGGTGGCGAAAAATTGTATAAACGCGGTTCCGGCGGGCCCGGCCGAAGACAAAACGTTCGCGGCGGTTTTTACGGCCGCTGTTTAACGTAAACTATTTTCGCCCGGGTCGCGGACGAAACGGCCGGATAACTGTCCGGGGAGACAATAACGACAGCAGTGCAGGCTCGGCGATATGCGTCCGGAAATTGTACGCCGCAACTCCTGATTCCAATCGCACCCTCCTCCGTGTCGCAGTACGTCGAAACAATTTGTTTAAACGCTTATTTCCGATTAGATGTGGCCCGCGCTATTATTCTTGTAGCTAGTGCGCTTATTAAACCGGTATCCTGGGAATTAAGAGCGTTATTAACACGCAATGGCTCTGCGTTGCGCGAACGCGACATTTCGCTTGCAATTTTTCCGTGAATTTACGTTACGGCGTGAACTTCGAATGAAAAATAAATGTTATGAAATAAGAGTGCGTAATTTAAAAAATTATTAACACTTTATGTACAATTAATTGTAAACCAGAATAGAATAAAATAGGAAAACTAAATGAATTACATAAACTATATAAATTACATAAACTATGTAAGTTATACAAGCTATATAAACTGTAGAAACTAGAGACTTCCTTAAGCATCTTTCTTTTATGGCAAATTTTTATACGATGTCCATTTTTAATGGTTTTTGATTTATAAAATATTGATAAAAAGTGACGCGCCTAATTGTCGCTCTGCAACTGCAACGATTTTACTTGGCCGATTTTTGTTTGTTTGGATAATCACAGTGCTCGCAGATGTGATATAATCCGTTTCAACCCTGCACATGGTCTACAATCGTGTAATAAATTAACGCCTACAACGGTTAGCGAGCTAGGAGCTGTGTCATGTATCACCGTGTAAGTAGAAGAGGGCGTGTAGATTGTCACACAAGCCGAACGGTTGTAATTCTGACAGTTTGAGTAGAGTAGATCATCACCAGCATTTCGTCGAACAAGTATTGTAGAGTACTACATGCCTATCCGGATAGTCGAAATGACGCAGTCTATTATTTTGTGACTTATGGATCTACTAGTTCATTCTCCATCGTAACTTCATCGTTTTCGCGCAAATCTTCAGCTTCAACGATCGCGGTGACCAATTGTCTTCTTTGAAAACCTACATTTCGGCATTTCCATAATTATTGCTAAAAAATCTTTATCTTCTTTAAAGAACTTACTTCATTTTTAGTGCTGTGCTATTCTATAACCTTTTAGGTACGGCTGAATTCTGCGCGAGACTATTTCTCTGGACGGCAGAGTCTGATGTGTACTGTACAGAGTCTGATACTGTATATACAGGGGGAGTCCCAAAAATGTCTCGCAATCCGAAAGTAGCGGGTTGTTCAGGCCATTTGAAGCAACTTTTTCCTTTACAATAATTTTCTCCGAGGCACCGTTAACGAGTTATTAACGAAAAACAGTGACCAATGAGAGGCGAGCTCGGCTGGCGCGAGGCGATCGAGCCAATGAGCGGAACTGGGCTTCGCGCGCTGGTTGGCTGGGCCGCCTCGCGTCAGCCGTACTCGATTCTTATTGGTCACTGTTTTTCGTTAATAACTCGTTAACGGTGCCTCGGAGAACATTTTTGTAAAGGAAGAAGTTGCTTCAAATGATCCGAGGAACCCGCCATTTCCGGATTGCGAGACATTTTTGGGACACCCTGTAGACTGTTGTAAATCGATGTGAAGACAAAAGAAGTGTGAAACAATGCATACGAAGACGATTATTTGATTCAAACGATGAGCGAGTGAGCTACTAGAGCAAGCCACTATAGTGTCGCGTCGTCCAGAGAGATGACATCCGCGAAAGCCACTATAGTGGCGTGTCGTTCTGAAAGAAGACATCCGCGAAAGCCACTATAGTGGCGCATCGTGCCTAAAAGGTTAACTAAGGAGATAATCTAAGAAAATTCTCCGAGTGCAAATGTTTAATTGTTCCATTCGGTGATTTACGAAGCTAGGCGATAGGGTAAGTGTGTCAATTACTGTGCCCATTAAAGTGACATCCGAAATATTCGACAAATGAAACAGTTCTTTTGATCTATATCGCACTTTTTAAAATATTTAAATTATTTGTTTAGAAT
This sequence comes from Megalopta genalis, assembly GCF_051020955.1. NCBI lineage: Eukaryota > Metazoa > Arthropoda > Insecta > Hymenoptera > Halictidae > Megalopta > Megalopta genalis. The sequence goes on along the minus strand of NC_135014.1, from coordinate 3,319,561 downwards.
TGAAATGTATAAAGAACAAACAAAAAAATTTAACGAAATTGCAGAAACAATTCCTACGCGAGTTATTTTATTTAAAAAAATGCAATATCTTTAATTTAATAATGGTGATTTTAAATATATATATATATAAGTAAAATTATTATAAGGGTACAGTAATCAGACACAGTTGCCCTACGTGTTCTCAGAGTGCGATTTTGCTCCCTTTGGAATGAACGTTGGTACAATTTCTTTCTGCGTTGCGAGGTAAATTTGGCAATGAAGCTCGAAGATAAGCAGCCCTTCGGGAGGGTTGCTAATAGACACCTGGTACAAACAGACGGGGCAGACTCGTGCTTTTCAGTTTACCCAGTAACCAGTATATTTCGCAGTATTCGATATCCTGTTGAACCCCTACCAGTCTCTATTCAATCTATTCTTACAATGTGTATGCTGGTTTTAGTTCGCGGAGATTGATATTCCTAACATTCGTTGAAACGGCTGGCTTTACGGCGGCTTTCGCGTTGAAAGCTCGCCCGGATGCGGCCGTGCCTTGCACCGCCTTGCCCTCTTCTTTCGTTTCAAATTCTGAGCCTTCCATCTCCATTCTCGATCCCCTCGCTCCCGCCGCTTTCCTTCGACCCCATTTTTTTTCTCCCTCTTCTTCTTTTTACGCGCTATTATTGTAGCCCTCGCACGACTTACCCCTTCACGGTTTTATTTCTTCGCCCCGCCGCCGGGGAACGATTACGACGGACCGAACGTTTCGCCGGTTCCGACATCTTCGGCAGATATAGAAACCCGCGAATCTTCTCCCGAGCGAAATTACAATGCATCTTCTACGAATCGGCCCGTGGAAAAGTAGGCAATCTATTGTGTAAAACTATACTATAAACTTCTGATCTTTTTTTTTTTTAATTTATTAGCATGTTCGCAAACAGTGTCATACATATGCGACGACCACAATTTTGTATTTCACGTAAAGAACAACAAATGAATTTCGTGAATATAATTATCGACTATTGTAACATATAGCACGATATTTTTAGAATTTATAGTTCCTCTTTGACGACATATTCCTCATATTTTATAACAGGATACCTATGTATTAATCTATGTACGTATCGATTTCTATATGTATATTTACTTGCAATGTTGTGTAACTTGCAGCAGCAGCGTAACTTATTGGAAAAATAACCAGTTAGTTGTTCTTGACGAGTATGCTCGTCATGACAGAGAAAATGATATTTTCTTTTTTATTTATGCGGGTAGAAATTATTTTGAACAATTTCACGACGAAAGAAGAAAACCATGATACGTCGACGGAATATAATAATTCTTAGTTAATATTCTTTATTAAATTATATATTTGATGAAACTATTGTATTTAAATAAAATATAAACATGCGTTTAACTTGACTCGGGGAAATATTTCACGGGGAATTGAAATAATCAAACATATCTTCTTACAAAAGTTGTTGAGTATAGAGGGGGACGTTAGATGATATAAACAAAGTGGTGAGGGAGATATTGAAGTCAAATTAATATTTTTAAATGAGACTCTGTATTTTTTTATCCATAATATAACAGCGTTTGTTGAGACGAATATGAGCCGTTTATTTTGAAAATGGCGTAAGTCACTTTTTCAAAAAAATCGAGTTAATGGTAACACTAATTACATTGAACGGTATCTTTTCATTTTTTAAAAATTTGCAATCAATAAGTTGAAAACTATTGAGATTTGTTCGAGAGAAGTTTTGCTAATTAACGGTATAACAAACATGTTCATTTTGAAAGTGGCGTAAGTCGCTGTACTCAGGAAATTCATTGCGGGGCTTAGTGTAAATAAATAAACGCGTGCCCATGCTTTATCTACGCTTTAGAATCGCAATAAGTAATATTTTTTTATGCACGCGTGTGTAGATCAGTATTGGGCTTTATTCGGATTGTTTCGAATAAATATTTATCGAAGATTTATAATTATACGAATAAATTATTATTCGGATAAAGATTTATACAATTATTCGGATAAATTTTTATCCAGATAAATTTTCATCCGATTGAATATTTATTCGATACGGTCGAATAAAATTTTATTCGCTGGTCTTTATCTTTTATCCGTCATACGAATAAAATTTTGCCCAAGTCCTGCATAGATCCGGTTATGTTCCATAGTTCTGATCTTCTCGTAGGTACTCGTAAAATGATTTGTAAAAAGTTCGCGATCCACGAGGTTCCATAAGGGTGTTTCACCGTTGTTTATTTTATACTGCAGCAATTTTATAATAGTTAGCACAGACAGAATCCCATCAGTAGTAATAAATGTCTGAGCATCCACGGGGTCGCGCTTCTAAGATTGATGCAAGACTGCCTGGAGTGCAATAATAGTACGTGGTCGAAGCTGTATGAAATTCTGTCCGACTGTACGTCGAGTTACACGACTTTCCGGTTTCCTGACTGCACAGAGGAGCGCGTTACTTCTCGAAGTTGACCCATATATCGATTTGGGCTGCTAGTCGGCTGCGTGACCAAGTGCCAGAACAGGTTTCTTCGCTAAGTCTGCCTGAAAAATGTAACATCCGACGGGATGTTCTAGCTGAGAGGTGTATGGAATACGTCGAGAAGGTTGTCGCGTAACCTACTGACGTATAAATGTATCCCGTTTGATCATCTTTATTGTGAACATTCGCTTGTTTTTTCATTCTAGAGATTTCGGTGCCGTAAAATATTTTATTGGGTTGGCAACTAAGTAATCGCCGATTTGTTCAATGAAATAAAAATTTTTTTTTACTTGGAATGAAGTTTAATCTGTAATGCATTTTCCATTTTGTTCGACGACCTTTTGCCATCTATCTGACAACTTGAAAATTCCACGCTCGCAGAAAGTCTGATCCTTTTCGGCCAAAAACTGAGTTAAGTGAGATTCATCGTCATTAAAAGTTTTACCACGAAGGGAGTTGTCCAGGGATCGAAATAAGTGGTAATCCGATGGCGCGAGATCAGGACTATATGGTGGGTGTAACATCAATTCCCAACCAATGTCCATCAATTTTTGCCGAGTGGACAAAGATGTGTGCGGCCTAGCATTGTCCTGCTGGAAAATGACACCTTTACGATCGACCGATTCTGGTCGCTTTTCCTTGACCGCTGCATTCAATTTGTCCAGTTGCTAACATTCACGGATAATAAAAAATAACATAATAATAATAATAATAATTTTATAATATAACATTTACGGATATCGTAAAAATGGGAGTGAGAGACATCTATAACTGAAATCGGCAATTACTTAGTTGCCAACCCAATAGTTTTCTCTAATCAAGCCTCGTTATGTAGACATATTAGTTATACTCAAATTTTTAAACGTTATTTATTGTTTACTACAGTCACTCACTTGAATATTCAGACAATACGATGCTTTCAAATTTAATGGCTCTTATCTTTCTGAATTATTAAAATATTCAGCCACTTGCTTTTTGCTATGTTAACGTATCTTTATGTAAAATAAAAATGGTCTGCATCAATTCGATGATGAAATAGAAACTAACCAGCAAGTTCATTCTTTATTTATCGCTTTTAATAGATTAAAAATCGCACATTAACACTTTTAAATCCTTTTCATCTTTTTACTATATGGAATTGCATTTACCCAATTTTGCCATAAATGCATAAAATTCACGGTCTATCTATAAATATTGGTCTAGGATAATAAAATTGATGTAATTAAAATAATAGTTCAATTAAATTAATTATTTAATTACCTAAGATAAATAAACTACGTTTTCTAAAGTTTTTATTATGAAAGTTGCTATAGTAATGACATTTATTCAAGCGTTTCCCATGAAAGTCTCTGAAGTTTGTAGAATTCTAAAAAGAAGGTTAACGTATATATTGCGTTGTTGCAAAAGTAATTTCGGTTTTTTTTTTGTAAGCTATCTATTTGGAAAACCGGAATTACTTTTGCGGTAACCCAATAAAATGCTAAAGTGGGAAATAAAGTTTTAATTAAATGTTAGTTGTTGAAATTGAGATAGAATTTTGCATTAAAATGATTGATCATAGCTGTTATAGAGAATATAGAGCTTCAAATAATTTTCCGTCTATGCGTATACTATTATCGATATGTATGCATCGATATATTATAGATTAATAACAATCTGCTGATCACTGTGCGATTAAATTGGATCGGCAGTTGGACCGTTAAACAGACATTCATTACGAAAATGAATTAATGATGTTTCCATTCTGTTGGCAGACATTGTTGGAAATATAACGGTGCGATGAATATGTTACCATGTCAATGCATGAAGAAAATTTTATAAGAATAAATGAAAGGAACAATCACTATTCGCAATTTTCACAGTGCATTCACTTTCATTTATAATAAAACGCACTTCACTTTCATTCATATTGAAACGTACCACACACACTTTCATTTATAATAAAACGCACTTCACTTTCGTTCATAATGAAACACACTGTATTTTTTATACAACGTGATTGAAAATAACCCTCCATGTTCCAACGCATCTGAAACAAAAATACGATTATGCAATAATTCGACGTACAGTTTCCTACGCGTTCGGTCGAAAAATGTCATTTCGACGTAATTTCAAAAATGTAAAATCCACGACGAGGTCTCAAGCAAGATTCCAATGCGAAGAATCCGCAGGAAAATACAACCCCAACTGCTCGACATCATATGTTATCCGTAGACTATGAAATGAAAATGTTCAATGACGATCGTAATAAACAGAAATTCACTAAAAATGATTTGTCCCTTCGAATAATTTTGATCAGTTGAAAATCGTGTCGCACGATGTTACTAAAAATCCTTCTTACGTGCTCATAATTTTGTATTTCGACCGCTCGTTTTTCCTGTAAATGCATAAAATCGGCAGCAAGTTGTCCGCGAGACAAATTGATATTCATTAAAAGCGTTCTCGCTGGAGAAGTTCCTTTCCGGCGAAACAAAAAGAATCGCACGTGTCGCGAACGTTCGTTTCGAACGTAGTAAAATAAAGCTGAGGACTCAGTTTCCTACGAGGATATTAGAGTGAAAGATATATCGGAGTTATTGACATTTATGACGCGTAAAAGCGTGACAATAACAGCGGTGCGATGGCCAGCTGGCTTTTATTTTTACGAAGTCATAGGAGCCGTATATTGCGGATAGTAAAATTACGCTTGTTTAGGATACGAGTAGTTGTAAAGGGGAGAACAGTGGAGCCATTCGGCTCGAGTGGTGTGATCCTAAACTTGGTTACTTTTTCACTATACGCGAGAATTTACGAGAATCAATAGTGTTAGAACATTCGCGCCGTGCGAATGTTCGTTTTTCGCTATCACGTACGTTATGTTCTAACAAGTAGTAAGCAGCTTGATTGCATCAAGTTCGATGTCAAGAGCTCGTGAAACTAAATATTTATAACAGAACGAACGAAGAGAGAAAACAAAAATTAATTATTATTTGCTGTTCCTCTAAATTCGAATTCGGACGAAATAGAAGCAGCAATTATGTATCACTTGTCTTTCCTTAGAATCCAAAGAAAACATAACGTTTTATTTGCAAATAAGAAACAAGTAAATAAATTAATCAAATACTAAGTTGAAGCAAATAAATAAGTTATTTGTGGAGCTATTTAATAGATCTTAATCGAATAATAAATAGATCTAAATAGATCTTTAATAGATTTTAATCGAATAGAAAATATAATTATTACTTGCACATGAAATATTAATTTCATTCGTTATTTGTTATTCATTATTTAATCTAAAATTTCACCAACTCAGATTGCAATGAATTTTCATTCGCAAGTTTTATCGGAAAACAGTTCACGGTCGCCATTTATCGCCTATGTTTCGTCGATTATGAAGATAAAGGAATCCACAGTAGAAAGATCGAAGTACACACGTGGATCTTTCTTTGGTACATTCGCGTTCCACAAACGCGAAACGTGCGTGCGGTTGAAGCTTCGAATTTATCCGTCAGTTTCACATCCAGCACGCTCGTTATCTTGCTTCGAAATCATCGTCATCAGCCAGTTCCCAGAATCCTGTCCGTTATTGCACTCTCGGAGTGCCGTGTTTCCAATAAACCGTGCAGAAACGCGATCGATTACGGGAAACTCAAGCGATTTCCCCATTCTTCGAGAGCTTCGGAACGTTTCCAGGATCGAAGAATGCCGAGCCGAGAGTAAATTCTTCCCCGAAAAGATCCTGAATGCTCAATTTCGAAAACTGCAGGAAACGCGCGCTTTGGAACGACGCTCTTGGGGAAGCATCTGTTTTTCAAACTGTACGAAAATATGGCAGCCGATGTAATGTACCGGTATTTTACAGAAATATCATTTTCTGTTATTCACTTCGTAACGATGGTAGTATTTTTACAATAATATCATTTTCCATTATTTACGTCATAGCGATACCAGTATTTCGAAGAAATATTATTTTGCATTTATTTTGCACACTTTACTTCATAATTACACCAGTATTTTTATAATTATATTTTCTATTATTTAATTCGTAGTGATACCAGTATTTTACAATACCATTTTCTTTTATTTACTTCATGGTGATACCAATATTTTGCAATAATACAACTATAGCGACGTTTTTATAATAATAAAATTTTCTATAATTCACTTGCAACATCGACGGTTTTTAAATGCAGAAATAAGTGCATTCCTCGTCGAATATTTCACAATATTGATAACTATAGCGTATATTAGCTTGTACATTAATTTTTGCATTAACTAAAATATATTTAAAACCGATAATTTATATAATATATTTTTTTTAAATATAATATATAATTATATTAAAAATATAATATAAAATATAATATAATATAAAAATATATATAATATATAATATAATTTTTTCATAATATATTTTTATATAATACATTTTTTTAAATATATAAACACCGATATATTTTCATTTTAATCGTTGCCAGAAAGTATTTGCCTAGCCTAACTAATAAAGATTAGTTCGTATATAAACTATTTCTTTTTACAAACTACTGAAAAACGTAAGAAAAGATACCAATGGCGGTTTATTATTTCGGTTCGTTTGCCTCGGCTTTAATATTTAATCGTCGCAAGCCAGGTCGCTTGTCGGATCTGAAAAAATATCATTCGATGATAACGAATGTGGCCCCATCCAGCCGCTAGAGGAATGGCCGTGCGTAGAATTATTATCCCTTTGGCATCTTCCGTTTACGCTCACCCTCTCGTGGAGCACTTTCGCAATTTACGGGAATGGAATTTTCTGCTGAACGAACCCGCGGAATTGCCGATCGGAAGATTTACTAAAAAGGATATCGTTTGTCACTGTGATCCCTTCAGGCTTGTTTTGTGAGCACGCTTAAGAGATCATCCCTATATTCGCCCGGGAGACACATATCACTTTTTCTTACATTACTCGAGCCAAGGACTTCTGCGCTACTTATTCCCGGGGCTTTTAGATTCACTGGAGAAATCACTCTGTCACGGCGCAGTTCGACACGATTTTTAACTGATCTTAAACTGGATTTAACGTCTCTTACATTCGATTTTATATTATATGTATTTCGCATTTATTTATTTAACTGGTAGGAAAATCCTTTATACAAAAAAAAAAAAAATACAGAGTATTTTATTATATTAAATTATAACTTAGAGAAATTTTTATATAAAATACAGAGTATCGCACATTGGTCAAACAAATTATAACCTAGAGAAATTTTCGATAAAACTTGAGCGACGTCGACTGTAGAAAATAGGAAAATATACAGAAATAGGTATACGTCAATCGTCGCTAGTTCTACAGTTAAATAGAAATGATTAAAACGTGTCTTTCGACAGCTTCGATGGAAATATTGTTAAGTCTTTGCGCTTAAGTCGGATGACTCCGACTCACCGCTTGAAATTTTTATATAACAGTTTCAAGATAATGTTAACGTTATTAAATTTGTTTATATATCAAACACTGTTAAAAGTGTAATTGTTGCACAAGTCACAAAATTCAATTTCATATATATATAAACTGTTATATAAAAATCATATATATATATATGAAATTGAATTTTGTGACTTGTGCAACAATTACACTTTTATATATATACTACTATATATATAAATCATTTTTCTGATTTATAGTATTTCTATTTTGTACGATTTTATTTTATATATTATATATTATATTATATATATTATAATAATATATTATATATATATATATTATATTTATATTTTATTATAATATAATATATAATATTAAATATATATATATATATATATATATATATATATATATATATATATATATAAAATAAAATCGTACAAAATAGAAATACTATAAATCAGAAAAATGATTTCGAATTCAGAATTAAAATGACTTCTCGAAAGCAAAGAGCGCACACCCTATGCAAATAGCTGTTCGAGTCTGAATGTGGACGAACTGAAATGTTACTGGAACGATAGCGAATACTTTGGCCCAATACTTTGTGTCTCGAAAGTTTCCAACTTCGAATCTCTATTCCAACGTGTCTACGGTCTGTAAACGTTGTCTACGCTCGCGCTGCGTACGGGAAAATGACTTAAGGCAGCCAGTTTCCTAGAGGTTGCTGGAAGATTTCCAACAGTCAGCTGTGCAAGCCGGCTTCCACAACCTTGTTCCCTATATGTTATCTGCTTTATTGAATCACCAGCCACTGTTACTCCGACTTCTATCCCCGCGGGGCAATCTGCCATCCTTGCCTGGCTCTACTGCGATTTTTTTCTCTTCCACCCGCCGCGCCGCAAAGACACCCGCTCCCCCCCCCCTCCACGCCGCACAAGGTGTACCTTCTTCTGACTCTCGATTTTACGACCGCGACTACTGTCCTTATTTCAACCGTTAAATTCGTTTCGATTTTATTTTCGGCCATTCCCGGTTCCGGATTCGGATCCTGCGAACATGGGGACTGCCACGGTAAAATCTTTACTGTGATCATACGTTTGTATTTTCGATTACTGGTCGCCGGTTTTTATGGTTTTATGATCACAGGGAGGAGTGGGGACGCGGAACAGCAAATAGATGAGAAGAATTTTCGAATACTTTATTTCGAACTTATTGAAAGCGGATTTGGGAATTATTCGGATTGATTCGAATAAATATTTATCGAAAATAAATATACGAATGAATTCGTTTTAGTCGATAATTCGTTATTCGTCATCAATTATTCTATGAACTTGTTTGAATAGCTCTTTTTTCGAATGATGTTTTAATCGTAGAATCCTTTATTCGAATAATTCTTTAATCGAATAATTTTTTAATCGAATAATTCGATAAGAAATTCGAAGAAATAAATCGATAAACTATGAAGGAGCACTACATATTCCCCATCATTTTTATTCAAATCAATCATTCACCGTATGAATTCCTGCACGAATAAATTCATGTTCGAATAAAAAATGTTATTTGGATAAATTTTCATTCGATTGGATATTTATTCAACAGTGTCGAATAAAAATAGTTGTACAATCATATTTAATTTGCATGCTAAAAATTGTAAATAGAAATGATGAGCAATTTAAAAAAAAAAAATTTTCATATTGGATATAAATAAAATTGTGAACATACAATACAATTATGAAATATTAAATTGTTGTTAGAATTATATAACAATGTCTTCTTTCATTATTAAAAACAGTCAGTCGGTATGTTCGTTTCTCTGAACGCGCGTATAGAGATACAAGCTGATTTGAATATCTGCTATATCTAAAGCCAATTCCAAGATATAGCCCAATTTGAATATCCGCTATATCTGATCCCAGCTCTGAACAAAAATAAATGCGGCACGCTAATGGCGTGAATCAGTTTCGTTCTTGTCCCGACTGAAGCTCAAGACCAAATTCTCTTGGAATAAAGCTGTCATGAACGAAGCCAAGCAATTTGGTAGACTAAAACTCCGATCCTGGAAACGACCTAACGACATCCTTTTAACCTTTTAGGTACGGTTGAATTCAACGCGAGGCTATTTCTCTGGGCGGCAGAGTCTGATGTGTACCGTACAGATTCTGATACTGTATATACAGGGTGTCCCAAAAATGTCTCACAATCCGAAAGTGGCGGGTTCCTCGGGTCATTTGAAACAACTTTTTCCTTTACAAAAATTTTCTCCGAGGCACCGTTAACGAGTTATTAACGAAAAACAGTGACCAATGAGAGGCGAGCTCGGCTGACGCGAGGCGATCGAGCCAATGAGCGGAACTGGGCTTCGCGCGCTGGTTGGCTGGGCCGCCTCGCGTCAGCCGTACTCGATTCTTATTGGTCACTGTTTTTCGTTAATAACTCGTTAACGGTGCCTCGGAGAAAATTTTTGTAAAGGAAGAAGTTGCTTCAAATGATCCGAGGAACCCGCCATTTCCGGATTGCGAGACATTTTTGGGACACCCTGTGGACTGTTGTAAATCGATGTGAAGACAAAAGAAGTGTGGAACAATGCATATGAAGACGATTATTTGGTTCAAACGATGAGCGAGTGAGCTGCTGGAGCAAGCCACTATAGTGACGCGTCGTCCAGAGAGATGACATCCGCGAAAGCCACTATAGTGGTGCGTCCTGCCTAAAAGGTTAAATCCTCCCGTCCATTTGCGTTCCATAAGTTACTTGTAGCAAATATAGCAATAACAAGAATAAATGTTTCGTTCTTACTTTTATAAACCAATTTAAAATAGCTGCTTTTAGTGCTCCGTAAATTAATAGTATTAACTATTTACTATACTTTTTGAAAACAATTTTCGCGAGGTCTGAATCTAGAGCGTCCGGAAAATCCTCTCTCTATAGCAAATATAGCAATAACAAGAATAAATGTTTCCCTGTTACTTTTATAAACCAATGTAAAATAGCTGCTTTTAGTGCTCCGTAAATTAATAGTATTAACTATTTTCTATACTTTTTGAAAACAATTTTCGCGAGGTCTGAATCTAGAGCGTCCGGAAAATCCTCTCTCTATAGCAAATATAGCAATAACAAGAATAAATGTTTCGCTGTTACTTTTATAAACCAATGTAAAATAGCTGCTTTTAGTGCTCCGTAAATTAATAGCATTAACTATTTTCTATACTTTTTGAAAACAATTTTCGCGAGGTCTGAATCTAGAGCGTCCGGAAAATCCTTTCTCTATCAACAATATTTAACGTCTTCCATAATTGAAGTTTGTCCGATAACACCGACGACGACGCCACGCATCGATCGGCCGATTATGCCAGATTTTTTGCCAAACAGGTGGAAGGTTTTCGATAACAGTAAAGATGGCGGGTGTCGATAGAGGAAGACACACGCTGGCCGTACGTCCTCGTGTAAAAGAGATCCGAAAACGGTCCCTCGAATTGAATCTCACGATCGTCTCGTGATCCTGCATGGAAAACGGGTTTCCTTTATTTTTTTTCTATTGGTCACCGGCCGTCTAATTTACGCGATATCGGTTGAGAAGAAAGGAGAGCGGCCAATGTACCGAGAGAAAGGGAATTTAGGAGGGTTGATAGACCCCTGGAGATCGCTGGGATGAGTTTTATGGACACCTTATCGGCGATGCCCTTTCGTCGTGGCCGATGCCCTTTCGCCGTGGTGGTTCGATAATTGCGTTGATCGGTATTAATATATGTCAGTCATTTGTCTATACTATTTATTTTGAAAGTGGCTCAAGTCACTTTACCGTAATGAAAAGTGGTGATTTTTTAATGTTTATACGAAGTTATTTATACTGGGAAAAATATCAGTATCCTGAGATAACGAATACAAGTAAATCTTCTCGAAAGTTAGCATCCATATTTTGAAACGTGTTAAAACGTAAACCCTTAAATATATCGACTTAAAAACAAAGTGACTTATGCCACTTTCAAAATAAACGGCTCACATACGTAAAGAAATTTTGTTTCAGATAAAATATGACTCTGCTTCAGCATTCGTTTGACCATTGAACTTTTAATCATTCTACGTTTAATACCTTGTCGTTTTGTTGAATCTATCCATTGCTTTAAATTTTGCACATCCACTTCTATCATAAATGCATAAAATCCACATTCCAACAATGTCTAACACTGTTCAAAAAAATGCTTCACATCTCCTGACATGCAAAGCAATTTTTCAAGTCTGTGAATTTGCATATTTTTAGTTTTCCCTTCTTCACGAGGAAGCGGAATGTCTTTTTCCCGTATTTTCCAGTAGATTGTAAAAAAATACATTTTTTTAAAAATCGAAACATATGGTTTAGAAGAAGATGGGTCTCATATCAGCCACCATTAAACCCTGCAGTTTATTTTATTTTATTTTAGATCCGGCGGCCATATCTAATATCTTTCAATCTGTGTGGAAAATTTAATTACACAGTCGTTGCGCGTTAAAGTGTAATATCCTATGGTAGCGGAAAAAATTGGATTCAATAGAAAATTCTTGCCATGTTTTGTTACGAGGTGGTTCTCCGTGTAAACAACCGTTGTTAACGTCACTTTAATTGCATTAACCTAGTGCTGCGGCGTAACCAACAGCTAACACGCCACGCAGCATATCGTGCGAAACAACCCCGTAAAAATCGCTTGTCATTTTTTATCATAACGACGGAGTGGACTTATCATTCGATCCAATAATCTTTATTACGGTTATCTCGCTATCGCTCGAGTGTATTAATTTAAACTGTTCAGCGTAACGGTTACTTGCGAAAATCTGAGAACTCGGTTTCTTTCACAGAGAAAGGGAACTGTTGTTTTCTCTTTTTCTTCATTGAGCAACCGAAAATTATTGAAGGCATAATTATCGTATAATTCAGATCCAAAATATAATTGTTGTATTACGTATACATATAAATTCTTGCGTCCGACAGACCGGGACGACACCTATCAATAACTTCAGCAATGTCGACACTTGGGTTATCGGTCGAGTTTCGGATCTACGTAGATCTGGATCGATGTACGATTATTACCTCGTTAGAGCCACAAATGTAAAGTCGGAGTAAATACCAAGGTATACTTTTCCAATATTTTTGAAAGAAGAAAGAAATCCACAAGTTTAATTGGTCATTGATAATTACGTAGTACATTTATCGATGATTTATTATGTTTAAATTTTCTTGTGTTTAAATTTTATAATATTTATAATATTTAAATTTTCTTATGTTTACATTTTATCATGATTAAATTTTACGTTTAAATTTTCCGAATCTTGTACATAGATACAGGTGTTCGACTGAATTTTTAATTCGCCAAATTCCTTCACCATTCGCTTTTAAAACGGGACAAGGATTTTAGTACCTCGACGGCGTGACGTAATTATCATAATGATTAGGCTTTCGAATTCGGAACGGGAACATCGGGAATAATGCACTGGCGTTTGTTATCGCATGAATCATATATGTAATTTGGATAGCAATTATATTAATTGTACTAAAGGACTTAATACCGTGCGCTCGCGTATTCTCGAGCCATAATTTCCGCAGTATGGTCCCATTCGACAATGCGTTTCATTCGAAATTAATTTACTTTCTATGGGCCAATATTTTATGTTGTTCTTTTTGGCAGAAAATATTTCCGCTCGAACAACGGGAAAGCTGTTCGCTCTGGAGCTTGTAGAAGCTTACCAATTTGTAGAATATCTCTAAGTTGTCCGTAGACTTCATTAATTTTGCATTTTCATTCGTAACAAATTAGCTGTTGAATTCTCTTTGAAACGTGTGTAAGTTACGGTAATTATACTGTATATGCTTGAATTTCTTCACATTTTGTTTAAATACGATGCTTTTGACATCAGTATAGTAGTCATGAAGAAATGACAATATTATAGTGTAGCCTCATGACGATGTCATTTTATTTGATTCAGAAATGGTCAGACGACGATGCCAATTTATTTGATTCAGAAACAAGAACAATTTATTTCAGCAAGAAACAAGCTAAATGAAATGGAAAGTGTTGCGGCATTCAAACGCTCCGATCACCTTTAGTTACCTAGAATTTAATATTGATTTTATTAATTGGAACATTTTAATGTTCCGATTACCTTTAGTTACCCAGAATCGATTAGTATTAAATAGCGACCAAGAATCAGCTGTGACCAGAAAATTCTCAACTTTTTGCAATAAAGTCACCATGAGAATTTCGACGAAAGCAACTGTTTCAATGTTGGACACAGAGATGCAACTGCTGTTTGAGGTTACGGTTTCGTTTATTACTTTTTTTTTTCCACAAGCATGCAAATATTGAAATCGGAAAGCAACGAAGTCGCTTTAACATCCGTTCTACTGAATAACCCATCGCACCTGGAACATCCAGCAAACTAAACTTAACAGAAAGTTGTTGAACCCATTGCACTTGATGTTTGCGCGAAGTTCATAACTAACTCAGCGTCCGACCGGCGAATGCATAAATGTTTATGAAGTTAAAGCTGAAGACTCCGAGACTGGGGTCGACGTTTATCGCGGCAGCTACTTCGTACAATTTTTGTCCTATTGTCTTCCATTTCGTTTTTAAACGGGTCCGACTTTCTCTATTGCGGTTATAAAGAACACCCCCACCCCCCCTAAAAAAAAACATTTGCAAAGCAATGTAAAAACACTAAGTAGTTGAGATCGGTTTGGACTCTGGTTCCTGCAAAACATTTCCAACAAATTAATTCACAAAAAACCTTCGCATCAATTAATTCATCCAAACAATTACTCAGAAGATATCAATTCCAAACAATTAACCCTCGAAGAAACATTAAAAAGTTATTCATGATCCTTCAAAAAAAGTCTAAGAAATGTTAACCCTCTCTTCTCTCTAAAAAATGCTTTCAAATAGAAAAAATGAAATATTAATCCACCAAAAAAACTCAGTAAAATGTTTAACTCCGAAGCATATGAAAAACATTCCAAAAAGTATTTATTACTATTTAATTTCATTCAAAGAAAGTATTAAAATCAGAAGTAGTTATCCACTTTATATTTGATTTTAATTTGAAGAAAGTACTGAAATCGAAAATAGTTGCTCCGTTTGTACAATGTGCTCTATAACCAGCTAATTAGAAAATCACAATAAAACATTAATATTTTAAGCGGATTCACATATAACGGATACGCGGAGAAACCAGAAAAATTATACCTAAGGTGGACTTGACTAATTGACTTAAAATTTTAAATACGCGATTAGTACATGTCTCATTAAAGTCCCTACTAGAATTAATCAAATATTTTCATTTTTTAATTTTTTTTAGAGCTGCATATGAAAATCGATAATCGAATTTCAAAATATCGCCACTTTTTAAATTACCGACTTATTTTTTTTATTATAGTATCTACTATAGCCAAATTCATACTAATTAAGGAACCTTCACGTTTTTTAATTTCGGATAAATAAAATGGCCGAAATCATGGACACCGTGAGACAACCTTTTTTAAAAGCGACTATGTTTGAGAGTATGCGGTGCCACTAATTTTAACATTTCTTTTGTTCCGAAAGACTTTAAAACGCCGTTAACATACATACAAACAAACTTTGCCAATTTGACTGCAAAAGGTGTAATAGTTTCTTTGCAAAAGATTCTCTAATTTTTAAAATGTACGCACGTCACACTAGAATATCCCTCTTAAATACATTTTGGGACACTTGCAGAGAAGAGACTATTATTTTAAGGAGATAAACGCACGGGAGATTAGTCAACACTATAAACCTATACGTGGTGATCACATGACCCGTTTCATAATTTTTATTCGTCACTTATTAACCTTTTAGGTACGGCTGAATTCTGTGCGAGGCTATTTCTCTGGACGGCAGAGTCTGACACTGTATATTCTGTCTGTATATACAGGGTGTCCCAAAAATGTCTTGCAATCCGGAAATGGCGGGTTCCTCGGATCATTTGAAGCAACTTCTTCCTTTACAAAAATGTTCTCCGAGGCACCGTTAACTAGTTATTAACGAAAAACAGTGACCAATAAGAATCGAGTACGGCTGGCGCGAGGCGGCCCAGCCAACCAGCGCGCGCAGCCCAGTTCCGCTCATTGGCTCGATCGCCTCGCGTCAACCGAGCTCGCCTCTCATTGGTCACTGTTTTTCGTTAATAACTCGTTAACGGTGCCTCGGAGAAAATTTTTGTAAAGGAAAAAGTTGCTTCAAATGGCCCGAGGAACGCGCCACTTTCGGATTGCGAGACATTTTTGGGACACCCTGTATATACAGACAGAATATACAGTATCAGACTCTGTACAATACATATCAGACTCTGCCGTCCAGATAAATAGCCTCGCGCAGAATTCAGCCATACCTAAAAGGTTAAATTTGAAATGTTTAATTCTGTATTTACTTTACGCCGCACCATTCTTCGACTGTCGGATCCGTAAAGATTAAATTTGCATTCATCCGAAAATATTACATCATTCCACCACCAGTTGACTTTGTAAAAATATTCTTTCGTAAAGCTCAATCTTTTCTTGCGATTAGAAGAATATTGTAAATTAACTTATTCTTCTTTGTCTTACTTACAACGTTTAACGTTTATTTATTTAGGCGTAAACAGCCGCCTTACTGTATTAACGTATAACAATTATATATAATTGTTATACGTTAATACAGTAATATATATATATTAAAGTTAAAAAAGAAGAATAATATATATATATATATATATATATATATATATATAGACGTAATTATACCGCAGACAATATAGGTTAGAGATACCGTTAAGATCGAAAGTTGGTAAGTTTGTAAAAAGTGAGCGGTATTTTTAGATTTACACACAAACGCAATGATTGACGATCCCCGGCAGAGTTTCGAAAATCGGCGTTTAGATCTCGCAGCGGGCCGACCGTCGATGCTCCGCATAGCGCTTATCTATCACCGAAAGTTCTAGATCACTTAGGCGCAGGCGATCGTTCAAAACGAATTGTCCGGACAGCGGTATGCGGGCGTGATTTTTGGCAGAACGGCCGTTAGAACGTCCGGGAATTGGCCGGGAGTGTACATACCTGATCATGAATCAACCGTTGTAGGGTAAGCCTACCTAGCTGCGATCGAGCAGACTGATACTCCCGAGGTACACAACGCAATATGCCTCTGTTCTGCTACACATACTAATCCCCCGAAACGGACCGATTCACTCTATCTGGCACGGATGTTTCCTGTCTGCCATATCATTCTCCCGTGGCTCCGAACACCCTGCCACCCCCTTCCTGCACAGTCACGCAAATCCCTAATGTCGTTAGAACGCAATGAGAATTTCTGCTAGCAACACGCTACGTTTCGCATTCCTTCCTGTTGCAGCGCAATTACGCATTATTTAGGAATACATTGGCCTAGCCAGATTTATGGCGTCAGCCGATGCAATTCGTCGGAACATGCTTTTCTTTAGCGGCCTCCGCTGCTGATCGAAATGAGAAAGTATAGTAGAAAAAATATCTACTGTTTCTAATATTTTTATGACCTTATATTATGTTCGTAACCTGTATTGGTCATCAATGGATGACAATTTTTATTTTGATTAACCGTTCAGCTTTTTTTTACGAGTACACTCGTCGCGAAGAAATGGCGACATTTTATGTTATCACGAGTATATAAATAAATTAATAAAAAACAGAACAGTCATAAAACTGTTATAAAGAAAATAAAACAGTCATTTCATTAGAACTCAACGCTATATTGTAACAACCATACGTACACTTTTCGAAGAGATTGCAACTGTTAACCAGCTATTGTATGATCGATGAAAACGAATGAAGGTATTAATCGTCGAATAATCGACGTTTGAATTCATCTACTGATGAAATTGTAGCGTCCAGTCGTGCGCACAATTGAAACTTCAGTCCTCGTGCAAACGACCAGCGTAATTTATGACTCTCCTTCGAAGAAGCTATTTTTGAGATGATGAGTCGCAAACTTTGACAACGCATGTTCGCCATTTCCGGATTGCGAGACATTTTTGGAACACCCTGTAGACTGTTGTAAATCGATGTGAAGACGAAAGAGGTGTGAAACAATGCATATGAAGACGATTATTTGATTCAAACGATGACCGAGTGAGCTACTAGAGTAAGCCACTATAGTGGCGCGTCGTTCAGAGAGATGACATCCGCGGAAGCGACTATAGTGGCGCGTCGTGCCTGAAAGGT
This sequence comes from Megalopta genalis, assembly GCF_051020955.1. Classification (NCBI taxonomy): domain Eukaryota; kingdom Metazoa; phylum Arthropoda; class Insecta; order Hymenoptera; family Halictidae; genus Megalopta; species Megalopta genalis. Next base: position 3,301,485 of record NC_135014.1, on the reverse strand, counting down.
TAAATTAAGCATCATTTGAATTTGTTGTACCAGATTGCCATATGTTACTTGACATTTGTCAAGTTGAGACAATTGTGGTGACCAAAAATCGAAAGATATTCGATTCAACAATGCCTATATATTATTAAAAATTCTTATAAATTTGGTGAAAGTTATGCAGAAGTTGGAAAAAATTTTCGTACAGTACATAGAAGAGAAAACTGTCCACTTGTAGCGTCCAGTCGTGCGCACAATGGAAACTTCAGTCCTCGTGCAAACGACCAGCGTAATTTATGACTTTCCTTCGAAGAAGCTATTTTTGAGATGATGAGTCGCAAACTTTGACAACGCATGTTCGCAATAGAGTTTTTTAGAAATACCTCAATAGCAAACGGAGAACGTCATAAATTAGGAGAGTTTCCGACCGGTACTCGAAGCGGACCCAGCGATCCAAGGGCCATGTGGTCCAACGCGGTGACCCGAAGGAAAAGTTCCACACGTTGTCACGTCCAACTCATTATTCCCTCCGATTACCACGCCGTTCCGAAAATACGCGAAGAGCGTAAGGGACAGGCGGTAAAAAGGGCAAATGAACAACGCTGATTGGAAAGGCCCAACGCGTGGGGTTAGCCAATCAGGGTTGTTCAAAAATTTTACCAGGGCAAACGGCGAGTGAAAAAACGAATACTCAGTCACTGCACCGCGACTCGTCGAAAGATAAAGTCCGCGAATAAATAAAGAGGTATTCCACACGCGCAACGAGTACACAAGTCATTTAGAAGCATCCTACCCAAACACTGAACGTGCAAATCGAAAGAATAAGTAAAAAATTTGAAGAAAGTGGTTCGTTCACTTGTAAATAAAATTAGTGAACAACATCATCGTAGCGTTTTCTTCAGAACGGACTAATGTACGAAATATCCATTGTATAATAAACCACAGACAAAAGAGAAGCAAAAATGATTTGTTATTCGTTTTTGCCTAGAATCCAAATAAGAAACATTTTATTTGCAAATAAGAAATAATAAATGAATTATTTGTAGAATTACTTACAAGATTTTAAACAAATCGAAGAGTGTACTTCCAATTAAACACTGAGCAATTGTTGTCGTAGCTTGTCTCCCAGCATAACCGGATCGCATCTGGCAACTTACCGGACCCTGCTCTCTGATCGTCGATAAAATTGCTGCTAGTGACCGGAGAAAATCAAATCATTGACCATTCGCTCCTCCCGGAGGAGGATCTTCCGAAGATATACAGCGTTTTCTTCAGAACGGACTAATGTACGAAATATCCATTGTCTAATAAACTTCGAATGGAATTGTCTGAAAACGGTTATTAGGAAACGATCCTACTAAATCGCACGACAAAGAACCAGCCGCCAGAAAGACGTTTTCGGGGAAAACAGCGATACAAGAGTGGGAGTTCGCGGCCAATACAACGTCGACAAATGACAAGACACTCATAAGTGCGAAATTAATGGAACAGATAGAGTGAACTCCTTGGAGGAAACTCAAGAGGCGTGTTAATTTGATATTCCTGTGGGCCGAACCCGCCACGGTGTTTCCCTTCGTTCATTAAAGGCCGGTATTTAGTCAACTACTTGTAGTTTACCGAACTTTGTCACCCAAGATTACACCTCTGCGGCTCCAGCTTCTCATCTCTTTACGTGCAATGTGTTCTCGAAATTTCGTCTTACTTGCTACTCGCTCATTTCCTATCGAAAGATCCGGGAATTTCAATAATTACACGCGGCAACGTGCGTCCGTCGTTCAACTTTTTAATCAACGTGTCCATTTAGGATTTTTCGTCTCAACTCCTTTTGGATCTAATACAATTTACGGTATAATTATTCGAATCGAATAAGATTAGTTCGCGCATATTAAAAGTTTGATTGAAACCGATGCAAAATTCATTAAACTGTCTCTCAACTCTCCTTTGCACCGAGCCTTGCGCCATCGAAGCTGTTAACAAATGTTTCATTATAAACACGAGTCCAATATTGTTCCCCATGTTTACAAACAACATTTTCATATTAAAATCATCGTGCATTTTCTTTTCGTCTAATAAATTCTATGTATTTCCTCGTATCCAAGTACATTCGGTCGTTTTAAGACTAAATTCACGAAGCACCAAAAGCAGCTGTTTTCTATTCATTTATAAAAATAACGATAAGACTTTTGAAAAATTAGAAAAGTAACAAAAGAGGTAGTGAAAAAATAAGAAATAAAAAGTAACAGTCAATTAAAAAATTAGTGTCCCCTCATCTTGACGTAAACCTAGTGTTAACATTGTGCAATAAGTACTTAGTTTACGATCCCAGAATTTCCCATAAAAGTACGAGAACCCGTGTATAACAAGAAATCCTGAAAATCGGCACAGTGTCCTCGTTCCGAAGAACTCCACGCTCTAGCATACACGGAACATGCGAAACACCAAATAAAATAAATAGTAATACATTTCGATGGCAGGGAAACTTTTAACAGTTGAAACAAATGTCGGCCCAACACTTTCGACCACGTAAATTACTCCACGAAAATACGATGTCATGCAAATAACCTGCAGTGCGTTACATCATTCCGCAAAATTTATGGCCCCAATAAATTAGGATTTCATCTCGAGCACGATCTTATTTAAAATCTTGATTGCGTTCCGTTTCAGCTGATCGTCACGCGAACGAACGGGAGAAAGTATCCGCGAACTGTGGCTTGTGCATATAGAGTTCGGTCTGGCGTCGACCCGGATGGACTTTGTTCAAACGACGAGGACGAGGACGACGTTGACGGTGCCGAACAAATTTGTGGTGTTTTTAACAAAATCAATGCGGCGCTGGATCTTTGAAGTCTGGAGAACAGCCAGATTCCGATGTCGTGCCGAAAAGTACGGTGAACGTCGGCCCTATTCCTCACTCTGCAAATTTACCAGGCCTTTTACACAATCCTGGATAAAAAGCACAGGAATCCGGCCAAACAGATCAGCGACCGTTCCTGAATGGGAAAAACAATGGTAGAGGTGGATGGTGTGTGCGAGCCACGACGTTCAACGAACCGAATTCGGAATCTTTATCGATGCATTAGTTGGCAAACAATCCTGTTTTTGCACTTTCCCCGAGAATTAAGATTTGGCTTCGGTGTCTAACTAGTCAGAAATCGTGACTCGCAACGATGCGAACTGTTCTTATTCTGGTACGCTTGCTTTAACCTGTAGAGGACTGGCAAATTCGCACGAAAACTTTTTTAAACATAATAACTTATTTCACTTAATGACCTAAATTTTTTTTAGATGATAAAGGGACTAGTCTACTAGACGATGACTAATATGCCTTTTCTAAATTTTGCTATTATTTAGAATGATTAAAAAAAAAAATAAAAAACTCTCGTTTTTTAACTTTTTTATCTGAGTATATAACAAAAATTTTAAAAATGCCTTTCGTAGATCTCGGTAACTCATATGCGTGCTGAAAATTTGATCGAAATCGGTTAATCCAGAATCGAGTTACAGACGTTGAAAGATTTTTAAAAAAGTGTTGGTCAAAATCGCGATAAAACTGCAATTATTGCCATCTTTAATTTGTTGTAACTGATAACAATGTCAACCAATTTTAAAGAAAACAAGATTTTTTAATTTTCTTTTGTTATTCTAAGCAATAGCAAAATTTAAAAAAAAAGTATTTTGATCATAATCTAGTAGACCAGTCCCACTATCATCTAAAAAGAAAATCAAGTCACTTAGCCCAATTTTAAAAAAGTTATTTGCGTTTTGAAAGGTGTATAAACACTTTTGTCGGCCACTGTGTACGACAGTTGTTTTATTCGAAAAATTATTATATGTACACTGCTGTGCATAACGTTGTATAAATTACTGTATTTTAGTAAAGTTTATTTTATTGTTGTTTTATTTTATTTTAGTTTCTTGTTTTATGTTATCTACTTTATTTTATTGTATATAATGATGTATAATATATAATAAATATATATATATATATATATATATATATATATAATAATATATATATAATATATAATAATATATATATATATAATAATAATGTGTAATATATATATATATATATATATATATATATATTACACATTATTATATACATTTTTAAGTATATAAATACTATAGTGTATAATATAATATATATAATGTATGATGATAATGATGTATAAGGAGATGGATCACTTGTAAGGAAATCAGTAAAGTTCACACCACCGTGTATACGTATTTGAACACTGGGTAAGGTACGATTAAACGTTTTACAACTTTATCTTATTGCTGTATATTTCTAAATCGCAATCGATCGCAATGTCTCGTTTGAATCGCTGAAATTAGAATGCCAGAAAACGTAATCGCATACAAACAACCGTTGTTCGAGGCGATCCCATTCTTCGGTCGCCGAAGAGCAACGTATCATTCTCGTAAAAATCCCTCGTCCCACAATTGCGAAGAATCTTCAATCTCCAGAGTGAATTCAATCGCAACCAATAATATTTTCCAGTGCTTCCAAAGAAGCTACAAGTCCGAAAATCGTGTCTAAAAATCAAAAGCACTTGTAAAACACGCATAAAATCCGCGATCCAAATACGACGATCAAGATCTGTGGAACAACAATGGTATGGATTTTCTCCCAAGGATGGTTGAACTGTTCGAAGAGCTTGTCCTAAACTTACTTGAAATTAAGATAGCACATGCGGTTCGATCCGAAACCACAGTGATTTTATAAGGAATATATCGAGTCAAATGGGACGTCACTGGGATGGGAATACAATCGAAAAAAGTTCGCGGTTTTATACGCTCGTAGATTCGCGAAATGACATACCCATTATCCACGCTGGTCTCCCTATAGTCCCCCGAGGTTGCGTCGATATCTCTGTATATCGCTTCGATGCTTCGAAGGCCTACGAGCAACGGACCTCGATATCTGGTTTCCGATATCACAGTGTAGTAATACAGTCGGTCTCTCTTTCGTTTTTCTCTCCGTTTCCCTTCCTCTCTTTTCTTCTCGCTCTATCTCCCTCCCTCGCGTGCGCGCGCGACACACACACACACACACATCCTTTGTTCTCTTTTCGACCACTCTCTTATCAACTTTTTCTTTCGTTAGTCGTACCTGTACTTCCTCTCTCTCGCTCTCTCTCTCCTTTTTTCATCCGCCTTTGCCAGCAGATAGAATCGCGTTCTTTGTTTCGTGGGATCGTTCGCGGATTCGATAGTACGAATCCGCGATCTCAGAACGAGAGACGACATCCACTTCGATACACGCTGTATCTCCGGAAGATCCTCCTCCGGGAGGAGCGAATGGTCAATGATTTGATTTTCTCCGGTCACTAGCAGCAATTTTATCGACGATCAGAGAGCAGGGTCCGGTAAGTTGCCAGATGCGATCCGGTTATGCTGGGAGACAAGCTACGACAACAATTGTTCACTGTTTAATTGGAAGTACATTCTTCTATTTGTTTAAAATCTTGTAAGTAATTCTACAAATAATTCATTTATTATTTCTTATTTGCAAATAAAATGTTTCTTATTTGGATTCTAGGCAAAAACGAATAACAAATAATCTTTGCTTCTCTTTTGTCTGTTGTTTATTATACAACGGATATTTCGTACATTAGTCCGTTCTGAAGAAAACGCTACGATGATGTTGTTCACTAATTTTATTTACAAGTGAACGAACCACTTTCTTCAAATTTTTTACTTATTCTTTTGATTTGCACGTTCAGTGTTTGGGTAGGATACTTCTAAATGACTTGTGTACTCGTTGTGCGTGTGGAATATCTCTTTATTTCTTCGCGGACTTTATCTTTCGACGAGTCGCGGTACAGTGACTGAGTATTCGTTTTTTCACTCGCCGTTTGCCCTGGTAAAATTTTTGAACAACCCTGATTGGCTAACCCCACGCGTTGGGCCTTTCTAATCAGCGTTGTTCATTTGCCCTTTTTACCGCCTGTCCCTTAGGCTCTTCGCGTATTTTCGGAACGGCGTGGTAATCGGAGGGAATAATGAGTTGGACGTGACAACGTGTGGAACTTTTCCTTCGGGTCACCGCGTTGGACCACATGGCCCTTGGATCGCTGGGTCCGCTTCGAGTACCGGTCGGAAACTCTCCTAATTTATGACGTTCTCCGTTTGCTATTGAGGTATTTCTAAAAAACTCTATTGCGAACATGCGTTGTCAAAGTTTGCGACTCATCATCTCAAAAATAGCTTCTTCGAAGGAGAGTCATAAATTACGCTGGTCGTTTGCACGAGGATTGAAGTTTCCATTGTGCGCACGACTGGACGCTGCAAGTGGACAGTTTTCTCTTCTATGTACTGTATGAAAATTTTTTCCAACTTCTGCATAACTTTCACCAAATTTATAAGAATTTTTAATAATATGTAGGCATTGTTGAATCGAATATCTTTCGATTTTTGGTAACCACAATTGTCTCAACTTGACAAATGTCAAGTAACATATGGCAATCTGGTACAACAAATTCAAATGGTGCTTAATTTAACCTTTCAGGCACGACGCGCCACTATAGTCGCTTCCGCGGATGTCATCTCTCTGAACGACGCGTCACTATAGTGGCTTACTCTAGTAGCTCACTCGGTCATCGTTTGAATCAAATAATCGTCTTCATATGCATTGTTTCACACCTCTTTTGTCTTCACAGCGATTTACAACAGTCTACAGGGTGTCCCAAAAATGTCTCGCAATGCGGAAATGGCGGGTTCCTCGGATCATTTGAAGCAACTTCTTCCTTTACAAAAATGTTCTCCGAGGCACCGTTAACGAGTTATTAGCGAAAAACAGTGACCAATAAGAATCGAGTACGGCTGACGCGAGGCGGCCCAGCCAACTAGCGCGCGAAGCCCAGTTCCGCTCATTGGCTCGATCGCCTCGCGCCAGCCGAGCTCGCCTCTCATTGGTCACTGTTTTTCGTTAATAACTCGTTAACGGTACCTCGGAGAAAATTTTTGTAAAGGAAAAAGTTGCTTCAAATGGCCCGAGGAAACCGCCTCTTTCGGATTGCGAGATATTTTTGGGACACCTTGTATATGCAGTATCAGACTCTGTACAGTACACATCAGACTCTGCCGTCCAGAGAAATAGCGTCGCGCAGAATTCAGCCGTACCTAAAAGGTTAAAAGTAACACTCAAATATGAACACCCTTTAATTTCGATCGTTTAAATCGACGAAATACTCCACTGAGTAGCGTCGCCGAATGAAATCAAGAGCAGAGGATGTTAGGAAGCGATCATGGATCAACACGACGCTTCCTCTCGTTGATTATACTAAACCGAATTTTGCCGCAGTGGAGAGACAAGCACCTTGTTCCCGGCATTTCTTCTTTTACCGCACCGCCGCCCCTCTACGTTCGCACGTCGGATTGGAACGCAAAAGGTAATTTCGAGGGAAATCGAGCAACTAGTTTGCCGATCGACTTCGACGTGACTCACTGTACCATTCTCCAATTTCCTGTGTTCCTCTTTCCCTCTTTTCTTCTTCCGACTCTCCGCCGACCTCGACCTTTTCTCTCCTTCCGAATTATTCGGCTTTCCTTCGCGGCCTCTATTTCACCTATCGCGCCAGCGAACGGCGGCGCCTCCGACCATCGAATCCTTCGTTACTTCAGCTAATTGGGAACCTGATTAATTAGGGAACTTTGGTTGAATTACAGCACGAACCCGCCGCGCCGCGTTCCGCGGTCTCTGCCGGAACCCTCGAAAACGCGAAGAGTGGTTGTTCGGCTTCAGCCTCGGCTTCGAAACGGCTGTAGCCGGTTGCGCGTACGAAACAGTAGACATAGAATCAAGGAACGCATCCTGCGGAACCGGGAACCCATTGTTTTCGCTGGCATGGCTGCCTGTTAAACGACTTTCGACGATTTTTAACTTGTCGGTCCTGGTAACAGGAAAACTCGGTTGCGGATTTCAATGAATCGGAATTTTTGCTGCACTTCAAGCTCGGATTGCTAATCTTTCACTATAGTACTGTGTTCTTGGTTTCTTTATATTTGTTTGTCGAGCTTGTTTTCTTGTTATTTTTTAATAAATTTATTCTATGACTGAACTGTAATTTCGGGGGACCATGGTATATGATTAATAAAGTCATTTATATATTATTACATTACTATATTTTATTTTACTTTATTATATCAATATATTTAACTCGCTCACCAGTGAGCGTTAATTTATTAATCTTATTATATTATGTTATTTTACTATGCTTTAATTTACGCTTTACTACGTTCGTACTCGCTTTAGTCTACTGTATATTTTATTTTATCTTAGCGTATCATAGCCATCTTAAACAAAGATATCTGTATTCTGTATCTAATTTACCATTTCTAGACCGCCGATAACTATTTTATCGTATCGTATTACTTCATTTATTTCAGCCTAATTGATGTTATTCTATTATATTTTAATTTAACCTATTTATGTTTATAACACCATGTTTATGTCATTCAATCTTCTCCAAAAGGCAATATTGTTGCATCTACCCCCGCGGGGAACATGATTTGAAATAAATAAATTTATCTATTGTATCTTGTACGATTTTGTAGTTCTATTACATTTCTTTTATTTTTCTGTAAACTTTGTTATTTATTGTAACTGAACAGATGTCCTTCCACATTGTGTACTAATGGACCCGGTTAACAATTAATATGTGGTCGCAAAAATGAGCCACGTCTACCGCGTATGGTGTGACACGTTCGCATGGTCCAACCCAGTGTAATGCGGTTTTACCTATCTGCTATCTTCCAGATGCACTTTCCTCGCACCAGTCTACCTGGAACCTTTGACCGGAAAGCATTTCCTCTAGGCGACCCTTTAAATATTCTCCTTTGCGATGATTACAAACTGAAATGACCGCTCGTTTAATTAAACTGCGCCGGGGCAAAAATGCGTGTCTGTCCAAGCCGGACGGTTCTGAAACAACAATGATAAAAAAAAATACAAAACACGATGCGTGGGTTGAATGGGCGTTGATATGGAGATGGATGTAAAACGTAAACAAAGTAAAAAAAAGGAATCGCGAATGCTTGTTGGACAGTTACAACGGGAATTGGAAAAAGGAAGAGAGGAAACCAGGAGATGCTGCGGACGCTTCGTATAAATCAAAATGGACTTTTTCCGAAAGCGCTTTTGTTTCTAAAAAGCGACAATGAGACACGGCTTTTCGGCTCCATTTGCGAAACCCTCGGCAACCAGGATTTATTTGTAGCGAGACTGAAAAACTATTTTACCAACTTATTAGCGTGCCGAGGATGGAACATTTCGCTATTATGTTAATCCTTGTAATATTTCGTATCTGCGAAACATGCGTTGAATACCGATGAGTACAATCAACTTGGAAATGCTTCGTAGCGAACATATTAACCCTTAGAATTCTGGACGTTGGCTACCAGCTGCTCGGCGTCACTTTTCGGCAGAAACGGGCATTTACAGACCCTCGTATTATTTAGTATGGTTTTGGAACTAGCTAACATATAATGATATTGGACTTATATGAATTTGGCTGAAACCGAGAAATTTGCAAAAAAATCGATATTTTATTTTTTATAATTTTGTTATTGTTTGTTTTATAATTTTGTTTCGTTGTTGTAATCGCTATCTGTGCGAACTCTTTCTCTCGTCGTCTTGTTGCGTGGACGATATCACTATCACTGCTATCAAAACGATGGACTAACTGTAGAAGAAAACCTTCTACATATCTGTAGTAACATTTCTGTGTAACATTTCTAACATATCTGTATAAACGTCTATCCGGAGCTCATCTTCGCTACTACTTGTGTCATGAGACTCATTCGCGTTTGAACGTTTTGCCATTGTTCTAATAAAAAATATGAATAAATACATAGGTTGAAAATTTCTAATTGTTATTACTAACTCGCAAGATGATATTTACCAAAAAAACTTTTACCAAACAATTTATTTACCGAGAGAAGAATCACTTTCCCGATTTTCTCACTCGTTAGATCTATCTATACCGCTCGACGCTTCAAACCAGACCGAGTTCAGCTTTGAAAATCTTTTCCTCCAGATTTTATGATTATAAATCTCACTATACAGTGCGCGCTATGTTCGCATACCGATCTTTCTTCTACAAACTTGCCTTATCGCTCTTTTCAAATGGCGTCTTTGAAGTACTCGAACCGTTGTGAGCACGCCTCTCACGTTCTCGTCAAAACCCGCTGACATTTCTTGTATATATCTTAGTAATTTTACTATATTTTGATTTGTTTTCTTGTGCCATTTCAAGAGCAAACTTCAGGGAAACACGCATGTCTGAAAAAGTTGCGCTGAAATAACTGAATTCCCCGTAATCACTAATAAACTTGAATGTCCCACGAGAGGGGACATTCGAGTGATATGCTAGAATTACGATGTCCCACGAGAGGGGACAGCGGAGTGCAAAGTGTTAACATTAGGAACCCGTCAAAATGGCGGGTCACTAATTTTTTAATTTACGATTATTTAAAATTGCAAAGATACATGTACTTATTCGATATACAAGGTGTTTTGTCTGAGAACAATCGTAGTACGAACAGGAAAATGTATGACCTGATGTAAAAAATCAAATTGACCTCGATTATATAAATACAATTTATTTATTAACTCCTATATGTATAATTAATAAGTAAATAATGTAATTATAATTACGAAGAACAAGTCAATTGAATGAAATTAACCGAGTGTCACATGATTAGAGGAAATATGTCGAATGAATAAGAAATAAGATCGATATCTTCATCGCAGCCAAAGAAAACAGCTTGCAACACTTTATTTGGCGCGCCCTGCACAAGACCTGCGCGCAGCGCACTACTTGCCCGGACACCCCAATGATTTATAGTTTAAACATATCCGGAGTGTCATCCTTTGTTTCCGTTACACCCAGTATTTTCTGTCTTCGCTGGAAAGTATGAAAACTCTCGCGCGAAGGGCTTTGCCAGTTGCCACCTGTGTAACGTGTTATTCGAGACGGCGAAACTGTAACGGAGTTTCGTTTTTATTGTGTGCTCGCCGTTGAAACGAAAATCCGGAGTATTTTGTTTTTCTTTTTCCTTTTTTGCAACACCGCGGGCACCTATTATTATCGGACGGATCGTGGCTAACGAGAGCGTCCGATGAAGATGGCGTCGAAAGAATTCGAGTGTTATCATTTATGAGCGTTACTTTTAGATTTCGTGACATTTATATTTTTTTGTATCAGATTGCCATATATTATTTGACATTTGACAAGTAGAGATAATTGTGGTGAAGGAAAATGATGAGATATTCGGTTTAACAGCGCCTGTATATTATTAAAAATTCTTACAAATTTGGTAAAAGTTATTCCGAAGTTGGAAGAAAATTTCGTACAGAACATGAAAGAAAAAACTGTCCACTGAACATGCAAATCGAAAGAATAAGTAAAAAATTTGAAGAAAGTGGGTGCACTTGCAAATAAAATTAGTAAACAACATCATCGTAGCGTTTTCTTCAAAACGAACTAATGTACAAAATATCCATTGTATAATAAATAATAGACGAAAAAGAAGCAAAAATTATTCCTTATTCGTCTTTACCTAGAACCAAAATAAAATACAACATTTCATTTGCAAATGAGAAATAACGTTTTATTTGAAAATGAGAAACAACGAATGAATTATTTATAGAATTATTTAAATGATTTTGAACAAATAGAAGGGTGGTCTTCCAATTAAACACCGAACAATTGTTGTCGCTGCTTTTCTTGCAGCATAATAACAATTTTATGAATGTATAAGGGTAAAGAACCCGTTGTTACTAAAGAAAGAGGTTAAATTAAAAAGATTTCGTATCGTTGTCACACAAGTACGATAAAAATAACAATATTATATAAAATGATACGATGCAAAAGGTAAGAAGAAAAAAAATAAGAAGTAGTGATTTTCTAAAGTTTCTATTATAGAGTTTGCAGAACTGTAAAATATAGAACCGATCAATTTCGAGGATGGCAGGTTCGGTGACAAAAATCGCGTGAAATTCAGCTCGCTGGGATTTGTTAAAATACGGAATAATCGTGAACGGAACGGGTCGCGCGGCGAAACACAAAAGCAGCAAAATTTTCCGATAAGCGACCAGGAAATGTTCGCGGAGACGACAGACTCGCGAGGCGAATCATATCAAGAGAGAGAAGATAAACGAACTGCAAAATGAGAAAGACGCCGGGAAGTGTGTCGGGCCAGGAAAAGTGAGTGAGAGAAAGAAAGAGAGAGAGAGAGAGAGGAAGAGGGTGAAAGAGAGAAAGGTAAAGAGAGTGGAGAGAGCGAAGAGATTCCAAAGTATTGCGCAAATATATCGAGCCGATGCGGGTTTAGCCGGCTCGTGTATACGGACGTTTACGTATCACGTTATTGGACAAAAGTTGCACCATCGGTTTTAGACGCGACGCGATCTGATTTATCGCCCGGCGCGGATTTTTCGGCACGAGAGGGAGAAACTACGAGACGGGCCATTTTTCTCAGGCTGCAGCTGGATAACGTGCCACCCCTACTCAAACCCCGATTCTTCTCCCTCCCTCCCTCTTTCGAAACCGCCGTTCATTCTTCTCCTGTTTTGTTTTCAACCGTTCCCTCTCGTTCGCTGGTCTCCTTTCTTCCCGCGCACACGAAATATACGAAGTCTATACGACCGAAGCCCTACAGAATCTATCTGTTCGCTGTTTCCGTTCCGGCTAAAGGCAGTTAACGTATTATTGAGGATAGTGACGGTTTGCGGGATGCTCGGAAATTTATGTAGCCTACCCTCGAGTGCAATCGTGGAATTAAGGGGCCGCGCGGCGTGATGCAAACTGCTGAAAACGAACTTTTACGAATTCATTTTCGGACCGCAGAATCGCATTGCAAAAGTAGAAGCGCAACAACGGATCGTGGTGAAAGGTAATTCATTAAATTGAAAAGTGTAGGGCCAATAGTAACAATATGACTTTAATCTTCTTTTGATTTACAGGGAAGGGAGTGCCGGTAGGTCTGATCATTTTAGTCATCATGTTAGCAGTGGTCGTTGTGGTCCTGGTGATCTACTTCACCATCAAAGTTCGCCGTGAAAGAGTAATTTCAGTTTATGGTATTGCGCAATACCAATTCCACAACAATCTGACCAATTTCTATGGTGTTGCAGATGATGAGAAAGGAATTAATGGAAGCTGGTCTGATGCACTTTGAGGAGGGAGCTGTGGAGTGCCTAAATCCAGACTTGACGGTGGATGATCAAGCGGAACTCCTGCCCTATGATAACAAGTGGGAATTTCCAAGAGAAAAATTGAAATTAGGTAAGCTTGCACGATTAGAGATTTTTGCTTCTCATTTCTCGTTGAATAAGCGTTTCACAAGATAGTATAGTTGGATATATTCCATAGTGTTGGGATTATGGAATGAAAATGAATATGATTCTAATTCTTTGCTTAAAAAGACTTTATTTTATTCCTTTATTGAGAGAAGGTATATGGGCGAAAACGATCGAGCGACCAAACTCTACCGAGAGTCCGGTAAGAAAAAAACGCTTCTTTTATACTCTTTTTGGGTTCGTCTTATCCACCAATCAGAGACGTTTATTTGTCGCGTTTCACATTGTATACGTGACGCTGGGATCCCCAAACAGTCAGGGCACGATGTGTATCTAATGGTACCGGTGATGATGTATCGCGGTATCTATTATATACAGTTTACATCACCGTCGTTGCCCGCTGACGGAACCGACGAAAATGTAAACCGATATCTTAGTATCTTAGTACTAAGTAAACTATAGATTAATTTTTGTTCGAGGCTAAAATTTCAACAATATGCATATAATATGGTATGATACCTACTGTGTCAGGCAATACAGTAAATTCGTTCAAATTGTCCGTCAGCTTGAAGACAAAAATGGCCAATTTGGGAAGAGGGGAAACGATTATTCTTGAGTCTTGCGGCTCGTTTTCGTAGTTGTTGATAATCCGTAATTATGAAAACGAGCCGCAAGGCTCGAATAATCGTATCTTCTCTTTCCAAATTTCCCATTTTTGTTTACGAATCGAGAGACAATTTGGGTGAATTTGCTGTAATTAGTATACACATTTTGTCTTCTATATTCATCGACATTCTGAAGCTTTTTCCGAAATAGATTAAATTTTGTCGTCCTCATAAAAGTACACGTGTCAATTACTTTTAGAACTCTACAAGTTAAGTAATTCTGCAGAATCATTTAAAATAAAAACAGAAATTATTGCTATAACCCATTGGAAGCGTTTAAACAAAAGTACAAATATTGAATTTTTCTAAACATTTATCTTCCTCGAATTTTATAAGATGAAAGTCGTGAAAAATGCATAACGAGTGCAAGCGTGTTCGTCCTCATCAGTATTTATATTTTATGCTTGTCAATGATCCTTCTTAGACTAAAATGAGTAGCTGAATTTTCAAATAGTGTTTTTAAATCACTTAAGCATGTGTTTTTAAAATATTTTTGACTGGATGAAATTGTTTAGAAACGAAAGAATTTTCTGTCCGACTTCTTTTTATTACGTTTAACGAAGACAATTATTATTTTGCTCAAAAGTCCCCGCAGTTTAGTCACTATTTCCTCCGTTTCGATGCCAGTGACCGAGTTAGATCATTTATACATATAATTCCATCATAATCGATAGATGACCTAACAGTATCACGTTCAAGGAACCGGCCATCCGGATTTACTGGTTTCACGGTTCCTTAATTCGAAATCGACTTCGCTCCTCGTGGCCGGAAGACGATATTCTACCTGATTCCCATAAAGTTAGCGGAGAATATGATTTCATTCGGTATTGGTCATTGATAAAAAGCCGGAGAAGAAACGTCGATAGTAAAGATTATGGTCGACAAAATCGAGTCAAGGGTTCCCGCGAGACGGACTCGGTCGGGACGACGTACGTATAAAACGGGAACGATCCAGGCTTCTTTTCCCTCGCTGTCATATGACGTTTCGGAAGGGAAAATGATGTAGGTTAAAAATACGTGAGCGAAATTTTTCAGGAGGCTCCGAGCCCAACGGAAATACCAAGTTGACTACCTGAACGACTCGATGAGATACCGATCTCTGAACGAGGAAAGCGATCCGGAAGACGTCCTCTCTCATGGACACCGCGGCTGACGGAAATGAATGGATCTGTTTGTTTATCTCGTGAAAGAACGTTCATTATTAACCTTTCCATTCTATGAGAACACCTAATAACGCGTCAGAGGAAACACGATGGGGTCAAAGTACAGTAGAATTCTTTGTGATTAGTGTAACGTACGGAGAATATTTCCACGAATTTTTTATATTCCTTCCCGAAGGCATACGCCAGGCTGGCGCCAGTATCATTTGTATATCGCGAGTCGAGTATCTCCAAGGGGGTACGACGACGAACGTTTCTGCAATCGGACCACATAGGAACACCCCCACTACCATTTTCCCAGATAAAATCTGGCTATATAAAGGGCCCAAACGCGACCAGAAATCGGGCTAGTTTCGAGTCATTCGTCGACGTGGAAACTTTAGTGAGATCCAGTCTTAATTCTCCTTCCAACAATCTAGTAGGTAATTAGATATCAAATCAGAAGCTCCCGCCGACTCGGTGCGAAAAGCTGAGAGCGCGATAGAGTCCGCGAACACCTACATATATTTGTAAAAACCCAAAACGCGTAATAAATTAGCTTTTACCAATTTTCTTTGGTTACAAGTTCAATTATTTCCATTTCCTATTTCGAAGCAGTAGTTGGTATAACCCACAAAGATATATCTTTACTGCTCGAGGTATATCTTTATTTCTCTTCTTGCAAAGTTATGAGGCAGCCTAATACCAATTTCTCCAAATACTATCCTTACCTTAAAACCGAATATTACCTTGCCGAAATAAGCATCGGCTGGTCTACGCACCCTATCCTAACCTTAAAGGTAACCACCCGTGCCGAAATAAGCATCGGCTGGTCTACGCACCCCTATCAAAAATCCCAATTGCATGCAACCTCCGGCCACCCAACCTGCCTGGCCCACGGCTCGTAACAAGACAATGATGGCAGGACAGTCTTGCACATCGTTGCTACTTCTGGTAACTTGGGCATGGTTAAATTTCTGATAAATGAAAAAAAGGCCGATTTTAATACTAAAGATGATGATGGTGAGACACTTTTGCTCTTGGCTACTAACTATGGTCACTTGGAGATAGTTAAATTTCTGGTAAATGAAAAAAGGCCTATTTTAATAATAAAGATGATCGTGGCAAGACAATTTTGTTTACTGCTAGTTGACGAGGTTACTCTCGTGTGGTTGAGTTACTGATAAATAGAGATACTCTGTCGCCACCCAGAAGAGGTTTGACATCATTAGCTAGTTCAGCAAGTATTTGTAAGCTGACTGATAGTAGCAGTTCTTTTGCACACTCTCGTTAGGAGCGAGCCATATGGTGTACGAGAAGGAAGATGAATCAGACAAATAAAATGTTGTGGGGATGGGAAAGTGGCATAAAGTAAGAAAATGCGAATCTTTTTCATAAGGCTGTACTTAAAATAAATCAATCATTGATTGTGTTGTTTTAAGCGATACGTGATATACATCGCGTATTCTTTCAGAATAACTATTATTTCTAAGATATTTTCGAAAATCTGGCAGAGAAGTGTTTTGTATAGAAATTAAGTATTCTTCAGGGATCTTGTCTTTCTACCACCCTACCCTAACCTTAAAGGTAGCCACCCGTGCCGAAATAAGCATCGGTGGTCTACGCACCCCTATCAAAAATCCCAATTGCATGCAACGTCCGGCCACCCAACCTGCCTGGCCCTCGGCTCGTAACATTAGCATAGTTGCGTACTTATTGCATGCACAGAGTTTTTAAACACGACAGTAAATTAGCAAATAGCCTATAATAGATTATAAATTGGCAATAGTTTCTAATAGTTTCTCGAATCATTTGCATTCACCAATTACTACGGACACTGAGTCTGATTTGATAGACTCTATTGCAAATATGATATTGACAATATGCTTTTACCATAAGTGGACCTAAAGATTCTTACTAGACTACGGATTTTTATGGAAAATAAAAATTGTCTGGATTAATTGCAAGATACAGTAGACATTCCTTCCTTTCTTTAATCGTTTCATTGATTACAAATAATGCGATTGAATTTTTACGTAAATTAAACGTTTCTAACGTATTGTACTCGATCTACTAATTTTTCCTATAAATGCATAAAATCCACAGTCTATTTATTGCTTCGATTAGGTATCTTCTCCAACATATTTTGTACTTGTTACAATCAATTAGAATATACTAAGAGCTGCGTGCATTTCTTATTTCATTTCACAGACTTCCATATACGTTGTTCCATTACGGTAGTTACTTTACATTATATTACTATAATTGTTCAGCTTGAATAAACATATTATTATAACGATTAAACTGCAACAATAATAAATGCTTGAATAAAGAAAGATCATCTAAAAATTATTCATAGGGACATTGTCATAATAGCAGGAATTGTGAAAGAAGAAATTAGAAACCAGTCATTTTGACTTGTTTGGTATTTCTAGCGCTAATACAATAAATGCCGAGAAGTTCAGATTTACCATTAACGAGAATATCAAATTTATGTTTGGACAAACGCTTCGCGAGAGTGACGCGGCAGTAAACGTGATAAACATATTCCAGCTTGGCATAGAACACTATGCGAGCATCTGCATAAATTCACGCGCTGCTAATAGCAGAATGTAGAATTCAGAAATTACACGGGGTGATTATTATTTGAACAATTGCAATTAACTAGCTGAAATTAAATTAACAAATTACGGAACACTGCACTGTGAACTATATCAGTGACGCCCGTCATTGTCGTCATTAATATTATCAGATCCGGCCAAAATTGCGCCTCGTTTTCTTCCAACTAGCGTATTTATGAACGGATAATTCATTAAAAGAATTTTTAGTCGGAATAAGAATAAAAGGAATAAAGAATTCCATTCAATTTAGAAAGATCGAACGTCGACCCAGAAAAATCTATTTCACGAATGATCAATTTGATTTCATTTAAGGGAAAATCAATGTCTAATCCAGACGAGAGAAATTCTGTCTGTTGAGCATCTATTCTAATGGACACAAAATGTCCATTGAAGAACCACGACGTTATCATTTTCGAGATATCATAGTATAACAATGAATCTATCGAGCCGATCAAATTTGTTAGCCGGTCTGTTTAGACTGTGTTAGAGTTGTCGTTTTAGAAACCATAAAGATTCTTTCATAGAAAATGGTTGAATGAATTTGGCAATCCAAGCATGCATTATAATAAAAACGACGAAAGGTCTAAACATATACGATCTTGTCGTTTTTATAAAGCAACACAGATTAGTTTACTTTTAGAACTCGATAAGTTCAATGTTAATGTTCTAACAATAAAATAAATAACGTTCTAAATAAAATAATTTCCTAAATAAATAATGTCCTAATTCGTCGTATTGGTGGTGATTTACATCGTATTATTTTCCTGAGCCTGTCGTGTATTTGCTTTCGTGATTTGTTTCTGACAAATACGCAAATACGAGTCGAACTCGTGATCAAAATTTCGTACAAAATCTACCAAACATGAACGTTACTCATTTCTTCTAAATTGCACCAAAATTTGATTCTTTTGTCACCGTTCAATGAATATATTATAGAGTTAACAGAAAATTTTTTCTTTTTTGAACAGTAGCTTTATATATTTTGTTAATTAATTTCGTTTCTTTGACGAATCAGTAGGTTGTGTACCTTGCTGTAGATGAGGTTTTCATTTACAGGTTTTAGCTTCCGGTGGTCTAATTAGTGTATTTAAATTTTCTATCGAATTATTTTAATAATCTATCGGTTTACTCGAAGTTCCACCGATAATGGGTACGAATGATTAACAGGAATTGTCTCGTTCTATCAGCGAAATGGTTTCGGACAGAGAAATGCTAATCGACGCGCAATTGTAAAATAAATCTGAGCTTATGAATTTTGAGCTTTCGAGCTTTTCGAGCTTTTCGAGATTTCGAGCTAAACATGTGGAATATTTACAATCGTGGTTTTAGCTGGTTAAAAAATTGGCGAAGTTGACTGGTAGAAAAGCGAAATTGCTTTCCGAACAATCCGGTATTATAATAGTGGAGAAAATGCATAGAAGACATTCGGTTGCGACGATTTTGCGAATTTCGAAATCGCCTGCGAATTCTACATCGATTCGATTGCGCTGCAGAGAAACGATGCAATCCATGTAACGTTATTTATGATAAAACTGACATTTCATTCGTTTTCCCGCCCTGGTTATTCGTGGTTTCGTAGCTTCCGCGAACTTCCCACTAAGGAATGCTAACATTAATCAATGTCCGCTGGGGTTTTTACGGCTTCGCTTTTAGTTTCAATCTTTACTAATGAATTTCGAATTGCGACTATGATCCTGCTCGGAATATGATGAACGGGATATCATGGTAACAAAAATTTATGATGCCGAGTACTGGAACAAAGCACTAAGTTATCATGCTGCTGGAACGACGTTTGAACGACGTTTCTCGAATATTTAACCCATGTTTCCGTGACCGTGAGCAATTTTAACAAATTTAGTTTTTGCATTAACCCCTTGCGCTATATTTTTGTATTTTTGCGAAAAGTTTTTTGTTCAGCACGAAAACTCTACCCAGGATCGTATTCTGTAGACATTTCTGAAGAAGAAACGGCCCAATAGAAGTGTCAGCACGATGTACATTTTGAGTAGGTCAAGAAAATGTTCGTCGGCAACATGTGCACGATGTTTTGCCGCCATGTGCTTCGCTGCTCGCTTCTCTCTGCCCGACAGGGCCGAAGCTATGGGTAATCAACACCGATGGAGGGATCCAATGGGGCACCCACTTTTCGTAAATAATATTTGAATTTTTTTTAGTACTTCAATGTTCTGTTTTTCTTTTTACATATTTCTGTGGATAATAATCACCAAACTGTGATATATTTCACACAAAAAAATCACACCAGAGTATTTGGAGTTGGTAACGAAAGTATTCTAACACTAGTATAATTTTGACTACCACGCCGTATAATTAAGTAAATATTTAAATATATATTTAACGATATGTTCGAGCTTTCGACCAATTTTAGAAAAGTTATTCCGTTTTAAATGGTGTTCACATCCATGTATTTATAAAACCACGATTGTAAATATTCCACATGTTTAGCTCGAAATCTCGAAAAGCTCGAAAAGCTCGAAAGCTCAAAATTCATAAGCTCAGTGTTCAAAAAGCTCGAAAGCTCAAAATTCATAAGCTCAGTGTTCAAAAAGCTCGAAAGCTCAAGATTCGTGAGCTCAGTTCTCAAAAAGCTCGAAAGCTCAAGCTCGAAAAATAACGCTGTAACAGCTGAAATAAGAATACGAAATAAGACGATCCTCGTTGAAAACACTGTCTGACAAAATCAAACTTTTTTCTGGGTTCCTATAGCCACCATGAAATTCTTGTAGAGCATCACTCGACACTTTTACCGGGCCGTTTCTTCTTCAGAAATGTCTACAGAATCCGATCCTGGGTAGAGTTTTCGTGCTGAACAAAGAACTTTTCGTAAAAATACAAAAATATTGCGCGGAAACTGCTTACGTCGACACTTTTTTAAACTTTGACATTAATTTATTGCTATTTAGGACCAAAAACAATTAATAAATTGCATGCCACTATATTCGGGAAACTCTCCTCTATCTTTTAACACCAATTAGATCTTTCTAACGTTTGTACTTTCCATACAATACTTCATTTTTGTCGAAAATTTTGGGTTTTTACAAAAGTTCGTTTATTTAAAAAACTGAGCGTGATGGAGCAATTCGGTTCTCGGATTCTTGTTCAGGGAGTGAAGCTCTACAAGAATTTCATAGTGGCTATAGGAACCCAAAAATCGTGTCGGACAGTGTAATCCAATCAATCGTCGCGATCAGCGAAATATTGTCGCAGAACATGGAATATTCACAAAGTGAAAATTCCGATGAAATTCTTATTAGTAATAATTTCTTCAGTATTTTAATAATGCCTGGTTTACGATAGAATAAATCGCCCCCATGAAATCACGGCGGAAAGCTCGAGGAATTAATTGAATGAATTGAAATCGAACTCGACAAACGCCGGCCTGCCGTGAACAAATCACGTTGCTTTTTAAAGCAGCTTTGCAGTTTTAAATTTTATAAATACCAGAATAAACGTTGAAATTTCACTCGCTGTGTACGCATTTAGCGTGGATTAATTCTGTGCCCGCGTGAAATACAGCCGGCGAGTTTAAAAACTCTTTCTATATAATCTCGCCGACAAAGCAAATTTCAAAGTACCTACACAATCGCTGGCCCGGCGGCTCATTAATCGGATTTATTGTTTATCGAGTTTTAAACATTTATCTGTACAAATATTTATTTCGCGTCCGACGATAACCGGTCTCTCGGCAAATCGGCCCGATCGAGACGCTTCGTTCCCAGAAAATTAAGCTGAAATATTTTCGCGGTTTTAGTATAACTAGAGTTTTGCGACTCATCGTGCACTCTATTTCCGGAAGTTTCTACGTCCGGTTTTATTGAAAGCTGTTCTCCACGGTGCTAAGGAAATCGTGATCTCCCGCGGAACTCGGACAACGGGTATACAGCAAAGATTCACCGAAGCAAAATCCCAACATTCGGTAAGCTTCTCCAATTATCGACTTGTTACGTTCTTGGCGCGGCACAGTACGGGTAACAACGTTTTGTACCTCGAACAGCTTCAACCAGGGAAAAACTTTTGATAGCTCGGTAATAGATTCTTGAAGGAAAACTTCTTGCACCGTGGAAAATTGTTTCCTGCGTCGGCAGAACCGCGGCGACGTTGTAATAATGAATCTTCGCGTTTAACCTTCATCGCGGTTCGCCGGCTGCGGTTAACTAAATATTTCCTCGTCGTCGGGCACTTGCTGCGACTCGGTACGAGTTCGAAAGCAATATATTATACAATAGTTGCATGATTTCCGTCGTCGAAGGCCACGGTTGTTGAACGACAAGCATTCCATTTTTTTTTACAGAGCGACGAACCAAGAGCGAGACGCGTATTTGTTCTTGGCGTCTTGTACTTCCCATAAAAAAGATTACAACTATTGTCGCGAACAATATTTGCGTTGTTCACGGAAACGGTGTCCTGTAAAGGAAATTCTGATCTTGAAGATTGATCACTGGATTGCGAATTTGTTGCATCCCTGACAAAAGTGAATAGTTGGAATAAAAAGCTGAGAAGTTACTCGAATTATTTAAAAATACTGTTGCATCGTTGTTGACTTTTTCAAATTAAAATTTATTAGCTATTATTATTATTATTATTATTATTATTATTATTATTATTATTATTATTATTATTATTATTATTATTATTATTATTATTCACATAAAATTAAAAATTATTGTATTATTATATATATATATATATTAAATATAATTATATATATATATTATTATTATATTATAAATAATATATAATAATAATTTTAATTGGAATAATAATATATAATATATATTAACATATATTATATATTATTATTCCAATTAAAATTATTGGAAGAAAACAATTAATCTAATCAAGAGACGCTTGGAAGCTTGGACATTCCAAAATTCATCTGTTCATAGGTATTCAAAGGAAATTTGAACGTTTAATGTCATCAGTCGCAACGAAACAATTCAGAAGTACTGTAGATGAGATACTTGTAAATGTAAAGCTCTCGTATATTGAATTACAAAAGTCTGAATTCTTTCGTAAATTGATGTATGTCCAAATCGCTTTGCAAAAATGTGAAATTTGTTGTAAATCGCTTCGCAGAAATGTTGAATCTGTACCAAATCGCTTTGGAAAAATGTTAATTTTTGTAAAGGCGTATCTATGGTGAGAGGATGTAATAACAGTTTCGTCTAGCAATTTGTAGCCAATTCTTTTCTGCGCGACAAGCGTTATTCCTTTCAGTTTATGTGCAATTTCTCTGTGCCTCGCTGTTGCACACTACCCATGCCTCATACGCGACAGAATAAATTGCGAGTGTGAAGCCAGTATAGTGGTAGATCCCTACTAAATTTAAGTGACTTTTCTATCGCGCCACAATAATTGCTCTTGTCGCATTACGCTTCCAGTTTCGTCCTCCTTATGCGTTTACTGCCTGGCACCGGAATAATCGATGCTATTGAACGAAGAATTCAATGTTCTCTTGCAACAATTTTTATTTTGATCAATAAAACTGATCATTACAGTACATTATATAATATTACGAGACATATAACATTCTGGTAAAAATCAAACGAACTGTTACACAAGTTACTTCCTTGTGTAGCGTACCTTTAATTTTACGAACTAGTGTATTTAATCCTCAGATCTGATCGAAGGTTCATTTTGTTCCATGGTTACAAATGTTCCGTCTAAATTAGAATTTATTAGGAGATATAGTTTTAATTATTAACCATGTATGTTAGTCCCAATAAGGAGATCAATATTGATCCTGAAAAAGTACATTAAAAAATATCTAAGAAAAGATTGTTACACAATGTATAAATATCATATATCTTCCCAAAAATTGATCACTCATATTAGTCTCCATAAGAAGATCAATATTGATCCTAGATAAGTCCATTAAAAAATATGTCAAAGAAAATTGACAAAAGAGAAATATTGCTTCTAAAGAAGTGCATTAAAAAATATCTAAGAAAAGATTGTTATACACAATGTATAAATATCATATCCTCCCAAAAATTGATCACTCATATTAGTCTCGATAAGAAGATCAATATTGATCCTAGATAAGTCCATTACAAAATTTATGAAAGAAAATTGACAAAAGAGAAATATTGCTTCTAAAGAAGTGCATTAAAAAATATCTAAGAAAAGATTGTTATACACAATGTATAAATATCATATCTTCCCAAAAATTGATCACTCATATTAGTCTCGATAAGAAGATCAATATTGATGCTAAATAAGTCCATTAAAAAATATGTCAAAGAAAATTGACAAAAGAGAAATATTGCTCCTAAAGAAGTGCATTAAAAAATATGTTACATAAAACTGATACAGGATAAAGAAGTATCATTTTGTTTCAAAACTTGCACAGTAGACAGCCTCATGTTTTGCATCATCTTTAAACGTTGAATTATTTCCAGCATTACATCTTCGCATCAAAGACGTTTCACTAGATCCTCGGAAAATATTAACCCTTTGCACTCCGCTGTCCCCTCTTGTGGGACATCGTAATTCTAGCATATCACTATACAAGAAATGTCAGCGGGTTTTGACGAGAACGTGAGAGGCGTGCTCGCGACGGTCCGAGCACTTCAAAGACGCCACTTGAAAAGAGCGATAAGGCAAATTTGTAGAAGAAAGATCGGTATGCGAACATAGCACGCACTGTATAGTGAGATTTATAATCATAAAATCTGGAGGAAAAGATTTTCAAAGCTGAACTCGGTCTGGTTCGAAGCGTCGAGCGGTATAGATAGATCTAACGAGTGAGAAAATCGGAAAAGTGATTCTTCTCTTGATAAATAAATTGTTTGGTAAAACTTTTTTTGGTAAATATCATCTTGCGAGTTAGTAATAACAATTAGAAATTTTCAATCTATGTATTTATTCATATTCTTTATTAGAACAATGGCAAAACGTTCAAACACGAATGAATCTCATGACACAAGTAGTAGCGAAGATGAGCTCCGGATAGACGTTTATACAGATATGTTAGAAATGTTACACAGAAATGTTACTACAGATATGTAGAAGGTTTTCTTCTACAGTTAGTCCATCGTTTTGATAGCAGCGATAGTGATATCGTCCAAGCAACAAGGCGACGAGAGAAAGAGTTCGCATAGATAGCGATTACAACAACGAAACAAAATTATAAAACAAACAATAACAAAATTATAAAAAATAAAATATTGATTTTTTTGCAAATTTCTCGATTTCAGCCAAATTCATATAAGCCCAATATCATTATAATATGTTAGTTAGTTCCAAAAGCATACTAAATAATACGAGGGTCTGTAAATTCCCGTTTCTGCCGAAAAGTGGCGCCGAGTAGCTGGTATCCAACGTCCAGAATGGTTCGGAGTGCTAAGGGTTAATTGAATGCAACAAAATAATGCTCGAACGAAAACAATGAAAGACACAGGTCGTACATGTTCCACCCGTACCGATCCAAAGCTTAGTAAGCAACCAGAAACAAAGAGAGTGTAACTGATGCGTGCCGGGTAACGGAAGCAGGAGAAAGAAATCCGTGCTGCGATTTACCCGCGGACTTCGCGGGAAGTCGAAGAAGAAACTCGAGGAGGAGGAATAAAAACGTGTGCCATAGTTTTACGAGTCTTCGCTACTTTCGCGAGTAATGTGCGAGGCATATGGTACTGTGACGGCTGTTACCCCTTTACGGTCTTCTCCCTCCCTAACCAGGCGTTCTCCTGGTTCGAGCTCTCTATCCTCGGTATTCCGGCCACGCGTCGTCGAATCACCAGCTGCTAAAAACGTGCATGCGAGACGAGAACGTCCGCGCCTTAAATGACGATGCCGTTATCCCGCGCTGACATTAAACAAGTGTTCCGAGACCGAGGCTTGCGTTCCCTTCGATATCGGCATCCGGCAGCCATCGGCAAATGCGTGGCCGGCCATTCATGCCCGCAGTTAGCATAATTCGGTCGTCCGATACCGAGTTTTTGGGAAACTCGGCGATTCGGTTTAACGAGCAACTGCTGCCCTTATTGCAAGCCTTTTCGAAACGGATTCAATTCTTCTCGATGTTACCGCAGCAGCGCCTAGATCGAAGAGTCTCGAAATTAGCCTAAGTGGGGCATATTTCGTTTCGTAGATACTCATAACAAGTGCTAGAAACAGACTGCTGATCTTTGTGCAAAATAAATGTATTCTACATTTGTTCCCAGAAACATGAATTTCTTTCCTTTTTTATTAATTTTTACTAAACTTCCCGAGTAACATTTACTAATATTTACTAATGTTAGTAATTTTTCAAATTGTTACAATTTATCCACTTTAAAATTACGTTTACCCATTTTTGTCATAAATGTGTAAAATCTGCAGTTTAGAGATAATTTCAGATTTATTGTAATACTAATTATGAAACAATGTCAACACAATTTTTTAGCAACATGCACATTTCTTTCTGTTCGGTTTCTTCGTTTGTTTCTTCGCTTTTTACGGCTTCGTATTCGGTCTTCTCATAAGTGCATAAAATCTGCATTTCAGTCACACTTTTTCTGACGATTTCCATAAAATGAAAATGTTAATCCAGCGTCGATGTCAAGGTTATTTATATATATATATATATTTTTAATAAAAATAATCTTATTTTCTTTTTTAGATTATAATTTAATTTGACAATAATTTTAATTTCAATCTTGAAATAGTTTTCATCGTGATCTTAAAATATTTGTAATTTTAGTTTTAAAATAGTTTACGTTTCAATTTTAGAATAATCTTAATTTTATTATTAAAATAATTTCAATTTTATTTGTAAGATAATTTTAATCTTTAAAATTGATGCGGTACGTCATGCTCCACCACAACGAGGTAGGGTTAACAGTTGATGAGAGGACGTAGAGCATTTCTGGTGTGCTTTTCATCGATATGCGATCGAAGCAACGAAAAACAAGGAGGAAACATTCTTCGTACGAACATTTTCCTACGAAAACGATAATTTGAAATAAGAGTGAAACGACAATTTAAGAAAACATTCGGAAATTTTGTTCGAACAACCGAGCTATGTTTTTCCGACTGGGGAAAATGATTGAAACACGTAGAAATAGGGGGTTGGGGGTCGTTGGAGCAAAATCGACTTATCCACTACAATTACTGCACTTGGACTGCGATCATAGTTTTTTTTTTGTCAGACCAGATCCATCTCGACCGAGAGCACGAACTAATTTCGCGAAGTTCCACCGGCGGACACGAAAACATTTCTCTTTCGACGAGGAAGTTCCACAAGCACAAAACGTCTTTCAATCCAGGAGAAACACTCGGCTCGATACGAGCAACAAGGGTCGCCGGTTCTTTTTTTCCCCATGGTAATCGATCGATACTTTTTCCATTGCGGCCTGTTAATTGCATCAGGGCAATTGTCTAGGGGTTGTTTATTATCCGTTCAACTTTACTTTACTTTGCCGAAGTTCGGTCCTCGGCTCGATATAAAACGAGTGCTCTTTACCTCGGCTTTAATCTTATACCGCGGAAAATTTGCTGGAAGCATAATGTCGAGCCAGAAATTCATCTAATTAGATTGATGCGCGCCGCAAGATCTACTGGATGTCCCAATTAAGGCCAGAACAGCCGAGTATATCATCTTCCTTTTTAATAAGACGTACGTTTCATAAATACGATTAGGCGAGCCAATTTTACTCCTATTCTGTTGTTTACAAAATAATCTTGGAACTAATCGTATTAACCCTTTCGCTCCGAACGACGGATATATCCGTCATCCATATGAACACTCGCGGAGCCGAACGCCGGATATATCCGACATTCACATGATCGCCCTCTGGGGACGAACGCCGGATATATCCGACATGCGTGTAAAATCGCCTCTTGTTACTATTGCGTGAATCTTTTGACGAAACAAACAAACGACAGTCCGAAATAAACGACACACCATTCAAGTTATATTTGTTCTACCTGCATTTCCCATTATTATTGTGTTACATGTCATAAAGGGATAGAAAATCGAAAGTACTAACTTTAGGACTAATTATTATGTATTATGTTTTGTATTATGAATATTATGTTTTATTTTATTACTGTATATTATATATTATTTCTTCACTTTTTCCATTGTTAATGAAACTTTTTTTACCTATTAAATAACTTTATACCTTATGCAGAAATTATAACTATATTGTTTTAAAGAAAAATCCCTTTTCTTCCCAAATACACTACCCACGCGCAATCTGCACAATTTCGGCGGGTGGTTCCGTTCAGGAGGGGCGCTACGGCGGACTGAACCGCCGTAGCGAAAGGGTTAACCTTTTGCGGACGAGAGGCGACTCTCGGTCGCCACGGCGTTTCGCGCGGCAGGACGAATGGCGAGTGAGAGGCGACAGTCCGTGTTTATGTTAGATTTTATTATCTCTAACATTATTCACAACGTACTGTTTGATGAGAAAGTCCCTGAAATGGTGGCGCAAATTATTTTTCCGTGGACTGGAAATTTGTTTAATCGATTCGTACATTCTCTACAAACATGTAAAAAGGCAGAGAAACGAACAGCCAGTTACACGTTTGAACTTTCGCAAAATTTTGATCAACAAATTGCGAGGAGATTTTCGCCAACCACGAGATAGATCGTCAAGTTCGATGGCCAACTCTGACGAAATTCGTCTAAACGGAAAACTGCATGTAATTGTTACTGGCACAAAGAAAGATTGCAAAGTTTGTTCCAGTCGAAACGAACCAGAGGGAAGACATGGGACGACCTATTTCTATGATACATGTCCAGATAAACCAAGAATGCATCTTGGTCAATGTTTTATAAACTATCACACCAAACGAAACTACAGATCATAATTTTTGTAAAATTTTAGCACTGAAGGGAAGGTTAGCGAATCGGAGAGCGTGTTTGAGGTTACTATTAACCCTTTCGCTACTACGGACCACTATAGTGGCTTTCCATATGGTGCCACTGAGGTACTACGGACCATTATAGTGGCTTTCCATAAGATGCATTATATTGCATAATGTTATTAAAGTGTAAATTAAAGACTATATAAACTCATACTGTAAATTAAAGAGCGCATGCTAAGACGTTATAAAATACCCTGGAATACCCTTTATTTATAAATACCCTTTGGAGAAAAATTTTTTCGTTCAAAAAATTCATTCAATTCAAACAGCTTAGGTTCTCCGCCGACCGCCGCGGAGTACCGACTTCCGCTGACGATCGCCGTCGCGTAGCGTGCAGTGATGTCGCAGCGCTCTGTTCAGCAGAAGTACCGCGACGGAGAATCCGCCCGTAGCGAAAGGGTTAATGCAGTTTATTGAATTGTTATCGATGAGCGCGGGCGCGACTAGCGTGGTGTTGTAGGACTAGCAACTTAGGACAGACTGAGCTTTTTGAGTTGCGCGTTTGTCTCTTTTATAGTGGAAGAGAAGAAAGGAATAGATGGACTTTCGTAGGAAAGGAGAAAGTTGGGAAAGTCCCGTGCGGGTCGAGGTGTCCAGATGTGAGGAGAATTGTTCTATTAGGGGTGCGTGATTTTTAGGGAATTTTGAGGATTAGGAACGGTACTTGTTTTATTGCTAGCGGCCGCGCTCAGGTAGAGGGATGCGACGCCACAAAATTATATTCATAAAAGTGTGAATATAGATAAACTAACGAAATATAACGTTTTCGTAAGATAATTTATATGTAAGATCACTTTATTGTACCATATAAGAGACACTCGACATATTTGCAAAAATCACCTCGTCCTGCTACCTGACTCTGCCGAAAAAGTCGTCGTCCGCTAAGGGTTAAACGTTGAACAGTGCTCTCATCTTCGTATTTTTTTGTCCGAACTCAGGCGTGACAGCCCAAACAATCTGAACAGTCCTCCCATCCTGGCGTGGCTTCAGGTATTATGTAGTTACTGACGGAAGCAGACGCGGCGTCACTGCTAACAATAGAGAACAAGATAAAATACTTTCTAGAGTACCCAGCTTCGATAATTATTAGACGGCGGAACTTCATGTAAAATGAAAAGTTTCTTCATGAATTGTAAAGAGCATCAATTAAATGAAAATGTACTTGTTCTTTTAAAAATTCCAATAAATTCAGTAGTAAATTCTCCCTAAGGAGGACCGGTGCTCGGAATTGAAAACGGTAATCGCGCCGGTCACTCAGACATGATTATTCGAGTCTCGCGACTCGTTTTTATAGAAACTCGGAGCAGTTGAATACATAGTAATGCTAGAATGAAAACGATGACTTAACTTTTTGATATCTAATTTTTTTGCCACGATTCGAAGACAATTCGGAGGCCACATGCCGCTATTCGAAGGTAATTCAGAGGTCACATGCCACGATTCGACGGAGATTGATCAGGTACCTTGTAGCTCCGCGGTTTTTCTTACCCGACTTACACCCAAACTCTTCCGAGAATTCACGTCGCGTGCCGCATCACACGCTTGACCGACTCCGTCGAACCTTAGCATCGACGTAACAATAAATTACATAAGGATAGGATTAGCCCAGAGAAATTCGCAGAAATCCAAAATGTTTAAAAACCGTTAAATTCTTCTAATATCTTCATTGTTTGCTATTCGACCAAGTCAATTCTAAGAGAGACGAATAAAATCAGCAGTTTAATGATCATGATTTTAATGTACAATAATTTTGATAGACTTCTAACTTTTTTGTAAAATTAAAAAAATGTGTTTAGACTGCGGATTATTATTATGCAAAATAAAAAATGTCTAGGTTAATTGTAAGGAACATAAATTAAATAAATATGTCTTTCCTCTTTTGACAATTGTAATAAGTTGGAAATAATGTAACAGTGTCCTTAAACTCTTCCAATGCTTTACGCTTGTGTTTGACCTCGGTTTTGCCAGAAATGCATCAAACTCGGAGTCTAGATATGTCTAATAATAATATGTAAAGGGGTGCAAACCTTTGAACTGTTTCCGGAAGGTACCTCACTGAATTAATGGACATTTTCAAACGTGAACAATCATACAAATATAATTGATAAGAAACTTGTGGTTATTGCTAGTCAAAGTCATTGACCAGCAACAAGTCATCTGAGCATATTTCCTGTATCAATTCCCTCATTTTACAAAATACACGCATTCGTAACGGAGCATCGAAGACCTTGGAAAGTCAGAATAAAATGGTCTTGGAGAAGTTATGCTTGTCGACCAAAAACGAAAGTCACTTTATGATAATTCGAAGAGATCTTTAACCTTTTAGGTACTGCGGGTTTCCTCGGGTCATTCGAAGCAACTTTTTCCTTTACAAAAATTTTCTCCGAGGCACCGTCAACGAGTTATTAACGAAAAACAGTGACCAATGAGAGACGAGCTCGGGTGGCGCGAGGCGACCGAGCCAATGAGCGGAACTGGGCTTCGCGCGCTGGTTGGCTGGGCCGCCTCGCGTCAGCCGTACTCGATTCTTATTGGCGCACTGTTTTTCGTTAATAACTCGTTAACGGTGCCTCGGAGAAAATTTTTGTAAAGGAAAAAGTTGCTTCGAATGATCCGAGGAACCCGCCATTTCCGGATTGCGAGACATTTTTGGGACCCCCTGTAGACTGTTGTAAATCGATGCGAAGACAAAAGAAGTGTGAAACAATGGATATGAAGACGATTATTTGATTCAAACGATGACCGAGTGAGCTACTAGAGCAAGCCACTATAGTGGCGCGTCGTCCAGAAAGATGACACCCGCGAAAGCCACTATAGTGGCGTGTCGTTCTAAAAGATGATATCCGCGGAAGCCACTATAGTGGCGCGTCATGCCTAAAAGGTTAAGTGACCTCGCTGGAAAGGTGCTAGCATCGAAAATGCTAGGGACGTGGCAATTAAACCAATGAATTTCTCGGAGTGTCTGTCGAAAATGTTCGGACCATAAACGTGACAATTAGACCAATGAATTTACCAGAGTGTCTCTTCGTCTCCCTCGCTTCGTCGAAAGCTATCGTCGAGGCCCTCAAACGAGTAGGTCACCAGCGATCTTTTCAGGGCGTTCTCCACGCATTCCAGGACCCAAAGGAAACACGCTCCCGTGATATTCTGAAAGTATGGTAGATAGAATTTCTCCTTGAAGCAACGTCTGTACCATTCGAGCTCTTCCCTCTTCGTGGCCTTCTGCTTCAGTAATTCGTTGAATTCGATCGATTTTCGTGGTGCCTTCGTTCCTGCCTCCAGATCTTGCTCAGGTCTGTCTACAGCACTTCTGTAGGTTGTCACGTCGATCGTCTTTTTGATACCCAACGATAAATCCCGTAGATCCCGTTCCAAAGACTCGAAAACTGGCTTAGTTTCTGCCTGGGTATCCACGTCTTCGCTCGGTGTCACGGACACCGTGATACCACTGACTAACTAATTGCAACATCGATTATTCGAATCGTTTCATCGATTTCTGAATAAATTACTAAGTTGGTGTCGCCAGTCTCCAGTTGCGTTGAAATTGATTTTTGTTTGCCTTGACTGCGACGAACGAGCAAGTTAAAATTTTAGTCTTTAAGATTGGGTAATATCTTTGTTATTTCTTTATTTATCAATTTATTCAATTGAATTCCTTTTTCCGTGACAGCTTTGAAAACTAAATTATGTTATTTAGAAAAATGATATAGAAAAGATTGCATTGTCTGATAACACTGCAAAATATTTTCGAAAAAATTACAATATCCAGAAAAATGGTTGAAATGTACACTACCAGAAAACGTTTTAAGCGTGCACTTCTTAGAAAAACGTTTTCCGGAAGATTATATAATACTACCTAGAAAATGTTTTGAAAAAGATAACTGCGTTGAAAATAGGAAACGCAGGCTGTAGATTATTGTTGCAATCTATGTTGCTATTTATCCATATATCCTGAACAATTCAGAAACTGTTGCAGTCGTCTGGTTCGATGCAAATTGGAACTCTTACGTTCGATGGACAAATTACGAGGGGAATTCTTTATTGATCAATATAGTACAGACATGGTTGCTCACCTCTAGCTTCATCAGCTGCACCTGCTCGTTCTCGACAGCTGTGAATATTGTAGCGGTAGCATGTCACTTTGTTACAGAAAACGTGAATGTTTCTGCATTTTCGTGTGAAAATAAATGTTTCGATACGTGAATGTATTGACCGTTCATACGAGTATCGAAACATAATGAAACATATCGAAGTAAGTGATTTGTGTTCGCGGAAAATATTAGCGAATCACGTAATAATTGTTTTTCTTTTCGTATTTTATATAACAACATTTTGAAACATCGTCTCACAGTTGAATGGTTACAGTGGTGAGGCTGCGCCAAACTTAAAATCCAGAAACAATATCTTAAGACAGAGGTTTCAAGCTCGAATTTTAAAGAAAATAGTCGTCATCCCACGATGATTTTTCGTGGAGTTATCGTTAGTCAAAGTTGGCCAATTTTTAACGAAAATTTTTCTTTGCTGTAATTTTTTTGACACGGTATATCTTAATGACAGTCTGACACAGACTCGATGGTTAAGATGCAAAAGAGTTCAGATTCAGTTTCGTTAATCAGTGGTCCCATAAAAAGATCATGAATTCACTCACGGACATCCAATAGCGGCCGAGGGCCCTTTGTATATTTATCACCGCGTTTTCTCCGGGCTTCTTGAAACCATACAGAACACGTAACTCCAATAATTTCGGCATACTGTTATCTGTTTCACAACGGAACGGTTGGTCATGTGTGTTCTTCCAAATCCCGTTGCCTTTCCTCCCGAAAGGAAACAGCCAGTCGTACGGAATGGCATATGTACTTCTGATCAAATCCGTTCTGTCGAAGTTCGTCGGCCTCACTTTGCATTCCTATTCTCAACAAAATTATTACATTGTTATTACAACAAACAAATACGCTCGTACGACTATTCGGACAGCAATTTTTCACTTTTCTACTTTTCCTATAGGTTTGTTTACTTACTGTCATAGATATTAATCGTAATCTCAAATAATTAATAGAAATTTAGACACATGAAATACTATTTCAGTTAATAATTTCCTTGACCAAGATATAAACAGCTGTTTTCAATACGTGTTCTTATCTCTCGTCAAATAAAGTATTTCATGAACTATTTCCAATAGTTTCTCAAATATTGTTATCAATGCTTTTACTCGTACAACGTGTAACGAATACAATTTTATTCGAAGAATTCATTCGAAATATTTCTCGAATCAAACTTTATTCGAGTAATATTACGAATCAAATTTTATTCGTATATTATCTCGACTAAATTCTTCGATCGATACTTTGTTCGTTATCTCGAATAAAATCTTCGAACAAAATTTAATTCGTATAATATATCATATAAAATCTTATTCGTGAAATATTCCGAATAAATTCTTCGAATAACATTTTATCCGAATAACGTTTCAGAATAAAATATTCGAAGAATTCATTCGAAAGATATTTCGAATAAAACTGTATACGAATAATACCGAATTCTGATCCAACCCGTCTTATCCCCCGAACGAAAAAGACCAACCAGAGATCGTACAATTCCCTCCGCGTCCCCGCAATTTTCTTTTCCCGTTGGCTGAAATTCAAAGGCTACTTTGCCCGAGTAAGCAACCGTGCGGCGACCGTGGTATTCTGGGAAACAAACGGCGGCAAACTATTCCGATTATCTAACCCGAAATGATAGCGCTGCCTTTGATCGTGACTCAGGTTTCCGCGTCTCGAGCGTAATCAGCCGACCGAGGTTCGATCGTCGCGCTGCCGGATACGAGATCACGCCGCTGGTCTCGTTATCGAGAACATTGGCCGCCTCCACGTGGTCGGTGGTCGATCGATGATGGTACTCGTAAGCTGTCAGATCACGATTCATCGAGAACAGCCTGCATCCGCCGGCCTCGCGACCTCCGCTGTGATCGCAGTCATTCTCGAAGTTTTCGTTTCCTATGTGCCCGTCCTCCTCCTCTTCGTCGTCGCCTTCGTCCTCGGCAACGTTCGCGCTCGAACCGAACTTCTGCTGTCTTCTGCGGCGATAGTGGGTCGCCCCGTCGTCTCTCACCTCGAAGATATTTCCAGAGACGTCGACGCTTCTGAATACGACGCGCTTCACCTCCAGAGGGTAAAAGTTGTAGGTGGACGTTGACCGGCTGCCACAAGTGGCGCACGTGTTGCCCTCGAATGACAGGGCCTCTTCCTCGATCTAATGGAAATTCGAACGGTGTCGATGAGTTGACGGATACTCGATACTAACACGACGTTTGTCTCCTGTTATTGTGTTCTGTTTTCTTGGATGTGTTCGTCTCTGATTTTCCATGAACTGCGTCTAGCGCGTTGTCTGACGCAACACAGGGTGTTTAACGCTAACTAAACTTACTGTGATCGATTCTAAAGATATTAGACAGTCTCTTTCACAGAGAATGATCGAATTGATTTCATAAGTCGAGCATGCATCATAATTAGACTGCGGATCTTTATGCTAGATAAAGTTGACATAAGTTGAAAATAAATCCCTAAATTATTGTAAATTCTTAAATAAGTCCTTAACTTATTTTAAATCCTTTGAAACAAGTGCTCACATTTTTCTGATGCCCCTAGAGTTTTGGGTCTGACCTACTTGTCTTTGTCAGTACAGTAACTTTGATGACAATAAATTGAAATAGTTCGTAAATTTTGTTCGCAATAATTTTAATCGCGTTAAGAATTTTTGTCTCAATCTTCATTATAGCTTAAAACAGACATTTTTCAATTTGTATTCGATATTAGCATTACTTTATTAATCTGTTCCGTTACAAATGAAATAGTGTCCGCGTTTATATAAATACATTAACAGAATGTGAAATAATAAAATAGCAATAATATAATACAATAATTAAAAAAACATAACATGATAATTGTAACGTACGGAGAATCTTTTTATATTCCTTCCCGAAGGCATACGCCAGGCTGGCGCCAGCCAGCCGGGTGTTCATTTGTATATCGCGAGTCGAGTACCTCCAAGGGGGTACGACGACGAACGTTTCTGCAATCGGACCACATAGGAACACCCCCACTACCATTTTTCCAGAGAAAATCTGGCTATATAAAGAGCCCAAACGCGACCAGAAATCGGGCTAGTTTCGAGTCATTCGTCGACGTGGAAACTCTAGTGAGATCGAGTCTTAATTCTCCTTCGAACAATCTAGTAGGTAATTAGATATCAAATCAGAAGCCCCCGCCGACTCGGTGCGAAAAGCTGAGAGCGCGATAGAGTCCTCGAACACCTACATATATTTGTAAAAACCCACAAAACGCGTAATAAATTAGCTTTTACCAATTTTCTTTGGTTACAAGTTCAATTATTTCCATTTCCTATTTCGAAGTAGTAGTTGGTATAACCCACAAAGATATATCTTTACCGCTCGAGATATATCTTTATTTCTCTTCTTGCAAAGTTATGAGGCAGCCTAATACCAACTTCTCCTAATACTATCCTTACCTTAAAACCGAATATTACCTTGCCGAAATAAGCATCGGCTGGTCTACGCACCCTATCCTAACCTTAAAGGTAGCCACCCGTGCCGAAATAAGCATCGGCTGGTCTACGCACCCCTATCAAAAATCCCAATTGCATGCAACCTCCGGCCACCCAACCTGCCTGGCCCTCGGCTCGTAATAAGACAATGATGGCAGGACAGTCTTGCACATCGTTGCTGCTTTTGGTAACTTGGGCATGGTTAAATTTCTGATAAATGAAAAAAAGGCCGATTTTAATACTAAAGATGATGATGGTGAGACACTTTTGCTCTTGGCTACTAACTATGGTCACTTGGAGATAGTTAAATTTCTGGTAAATGAAAAAAGGCCTATTTTAATAAAAAAGATGATCGTGGCAAGACAATTTTGTTTACTGCTAGTTGACGAGGTTACTCTCGTGTGGTTGAGTTACTGATAAATAGAGATACTGTCGCCACCCAGAAGAGGTTTGACATCATTAGCTAGTTCAGCAAGTATTTGTAAGCTGAGTGATAGTAGCAGTTCTTTTGCACACTCTCGTTAGGAGCGAGCCATATGGTGTATGAGAAGGAAGATGAATCAGACAAATAAAATGTTGTGGGGATGGGAAAGTGGCATAAAGTAAGAAAATGCGAATCTTTTTCATAAGGCTGTACTTAAAATAAATCAATTATTGATTATGTTGTTTTAAGCGATACGTAATATACATAGCGTATTTTTTCAGAATAACTATTATTTCTAAGATATTTTCGAAAATCTGGCAGAGAAGTGTTTTGTATAGAAATTAAGTATTCTTCAGGGATCTTGTCTTTCTACCACCCTACTCTAACCTTAAAGGTAGCCACCCGTGCCGAAATAAGCATCGGCTGGTCTACGCACCCCTATCAAAAATCCCAATTGCATGCAACCTTCGGCCAGCCAACCTGCCTGGCCCTCGGCTCGTAATATAATGAAAACAGATAAAATGTTAAAAAGACTAGCGAACAATATTATAAACTCTAAATTATCTTAACAATAAATTTAATCAGTAAACGATATCCATGTTAGTTAACAATAACATTTCTTATTTCTCACTGCGAGGAAGATGTAATTCACGCCACTATGCGTGAATCTAGTTTTACTCACACACCTAGCGGTGGAAAATCAGTTTGAAAAATCTACTTTTTAAGAAAACCTTTTAATATTAACAAAACTAATAATAAGATCTCGGTAACAAGCATATGACGAAGATTTTTAGGATTTCAAAGGGGGATTCTATCAAATATATGTATAATAAAATTGAAAAAAAATTTAACATGATCGTTAAATCGAATCCGCAGTCCAACGATCATTGTTTATAGAGAGTTATATGACCAAGCGAATCGTGGACGAGTTTTTCGCAGAACAATCCCTGAGGAAGTTCATTGGGATCGCGGTATAAAATATGTGTCACCGTCCGAGCCGGGATTCCTCCGCATTAGATAGCCGGCTTCCCGGGGAAATCTCATCCCGCTGGTTTCGATTACCTTTAGATTAACTCCGTCCGCCATCGAAACTTTGTAATGACCACTTCTC
The DNA here is from genome assembly GCF_051020955.1 of Megalopta genalis. Classification (NCBI taxonomy): domain Eukaryota; kingdom Metazoa; phylum Arthropoda; class Insecta; order Hymenoptera; family Halictidae; genus Megalopta; species Megalopta genalis. The sequence continues at coordinate 3,263,808 of NC_135014.1, read as the reverse complement.
GATATGCTGACTCGAAGATCGTCGGGCATCGATAGGGTGCAGCTAACTGCTGACTGATCATAGAACACCGTCGCGTAGTTCTTGTGCTCGGCGCGGCATGTCAACAGGACAGAGACAAAGCTGTCCGCGATCAATATCTCGCCGATATCGCGGTGCACCGGCTCCGAGGAGGCCTCCCCGTGGCTTTTCAGATTCGAAAACGAGCCGTCGATGTAGTCCTCGTCGTTCTCCTCCTCCTCCTCCTCCTGCTCCACGTCCCACATCCTCGACGTGAAGTATCGCAGGACCTCTTCATCCGTCCAATCGCACGTCGCTGGCTCGTTTTCCACCGTGTAACCGGTCATAATGCATGTACCGTCTGAAATGCAACAAACCTTTGAATTATTTGAGGGTACGACCGCACTGGGCAAAGAATGTCCGTTCACAGAGCAAAGTGTCCGCGAATTTCTGCTGGCGAGCAATTATTATTGGTAATTGGAAAGGTGCACGCGTCGCCCAGATGTGAGCCAGAGTTCTCTCTTATATGAAAGAAAATAGGAAAATGTTTTATCAAATTATAAAATACTAGTCGACCTTGAAATCACGAACAATATGGCCCTGATAGAAAATGGCACTTATTGTAATTTGAATGAAATAAAATAGCTTTCGAAGTCAAAAATATAGAGTGTCGTTTAAAAAAGTCAAGATGACCTTGACTGTTAGTCGAAAAACAATAGTTTTTAAAATTTGTTATATTTCAATATGTAATTGACTAAATACTGATTCTTGTTAGGTTGATATATCGACCGCCACGCCAAACGTTTTACAAGATTTCGTAATATTAAAGCTTTTGATCCAGTCGAATTAGCATTAAATGAGCCGTTTATTTTGAAAGTGGCATAAGTCACTTTGTTTTTAAGTCGATATATTTAAGGGTTTGCGATTTAACACATTTAAAAATATGGATGCTAACTTTCTAGAAGATTTACTTGTATGTGTTGTCTCTCTCTCTCTCTCTCTCTCTCTCTCTCTCTCTCTCTCTCTATTAGTAAAAATAAAACTTTGAAGAAAAAAAATTAATATCATGTTCATTTGAGAAATAATCCAAGCCATAATCCCAATAGTTTTGGTACCAGTATATGGCAAAAATAAAACTTCGGATACTGTACTCTATCGTATTGTTCCAACTCTTTACAATCTCGTGGAATAAAAGCATGTTTTAAATGACGCGCAATGATTTTACACGGTGAAAATCTAGTCCCGACATTGCGCGCAATCGAGATTGCACCCGCGAGTGGAATTAATTGTATTATAATGTCAAACGTTCCGGTGAACTTCTCGAGAAATTGAAAATGTTCCATTTAACTTTGTACATTTTTCAATAAACTCAACGTAAATGTACATCGAGAGCGGCCACATAACTGCTTTCGACGAATTCTCGCGGAGCTAGTTCAGAAGGCAATGAATTTAAAAGCGCTCAAGGCTCCCGCAGTTATATTAAAGCCGACATTGTCGTAAATGGAGCAAACTCTTCTAACAGAGGAACTTTCCACAGTCTAAGGTGACATAAAATCATTCAACTTTACCTGGCCGATGATGGACCGGGAAGTTTCGCAATCACGGCGGATAATTGGAAACGAATCGTCGGATACGAACCAGTCACCCGAATCCCGTCTTATCAATTGCTTTTCTTATCACTTTCTTTTTACCCACGTAAGAAATATTCTTCTCGACGCACATTCCTCTATGAACATTTTCTTGCCACTGTTTAGCAAATTCTGAAAGTTCTATATGTATCTAATTGATAATACCACTTTACATTGCAATTAAAATCTCTATTAATTCAATGTATCTTAAATAGAAACGTCGTAATACATTTTCAAAAAGGACAACTATGTTAATTACTACATTCCTTATGTAATATATAATTAATATTCATTATATTAATAATGATATTAATATTGATCATATATTATATATAAGTACATAAGGAATGCATATCTTGAATGTATTAACGTAGTTATTTCTTTCAAAAATGCATTATGCATTTCTATTTAAAATCCATAAGATTAATAAAAAGTTTAATTACAATGCGACGTGGTATTATTAGTTCACCGTTCACTCATTACAGACTTGTAAAGATATTTAAAAATATCTTGACATTAATATAAAAACTCATCATATACAAATGGCTTCGTATGATTTTACGTATTTTGTAAAACAATTTTATCCATCATTAATTACGCTTCTTTACTAAATTAAATTCCAGCTTCTCGAGCTTCCTAAATGTTGAATATTTATCGAAATGTTAACGTTTCGAATGAAACTTGCACTCCAAGAAGAGCTCGTTGAACAAATGTTTCGTAGGATTTTATCCATCCCTAGAATTCAGACTTCGCAGATAGGATCTCTTTCTACCAGAGTAATGCTAATAGATCTGATCGATATTGACATTAGAACTTCGCAAGTAGACCGATGTAGTATTTGACAAGTTAATTGATGTAGGCAACGCCTATCGTTCCCAGATACAAGACGCTATACAAACACGATTTTCTTCTCCAATGAGATAATAATTTCAGCGACGATTGAAAACGTCATTGAACAGAGACGACGAACGATGAGAACGTAATTTTTGCCGGTCACACAAACATTTGCAGGTGCCGGCTTTTAAGTGCAAACAAAACGCAGCCGAGATGAGGAAAGTTCGGTTGCAAGTTCCTGAACTTGGCTCTTTCGAATATGTATGTTACGGGAAAATGGTTCGCAGGACGCGGGGCGTGAATCACTGCATAATTTTAATGCCGCACCCGCCTGCCTGTGCAGAGAATAAATATTTACATTCGTGGGACTTGATAACACGGCGTGGTGTCGCCGACGAGAAAATGCTTGACAAAAATGCGGGGACACGTTAGAGGATTTTCGCTGCATTAATGACGGAATTTTATAAAACGTTCGCGAGCGAAATCGATTACGAGTTATCGTGAACTTAGTCAATTTTGTTAATCTGATGGGTATTTCTATTCTCAAGTCGGAATACATTCGAATACAAAGAAGGTGGTATTGTAGCATCGTTATTACGTTACTAAAACTTTAGTTTGATGAACGGTACGAAATATATAAAGTGAAACAAAGATCATATTATATTTATTATAATTATTAAAAAAGAATTATATTTTCTGTCAAATCTTACTCCTTATAATTGATAGCGGACAATTTTTATATTGGATAGAAATCTATAGTTAAATAATTCACACTTAGCTGCTGTAAAGTATGGCGTTTACCTTGACAAACAATATCTTAAGTGAATTGATCGATTTTATAAATATGAATAAAAAAGATAGTAGTGCTTAGAATCGAAATTTATATACGAAATAAAAATGTTATGCACCAATTGCAAAATTAGTCGTTAAACTAATCTGTGCAAATTAGTTGTTAAAAGTACATAAAAATAAATAATTGAGCCGTTTATTTTGAAAGTGGCAAAAGTCACTTTGTTTTTAAGTCGATATATTTAAGCGTTTGCGTTTTAACGCGTTTAAAAATATGGATGCTAACTTTCGAGAAGATTTACTTGTATTTGTTATCTCAGGATACTGATATTTTTCTCAGTATAAATAATTTCGTATAAACATGAAAAAATCACCACTTTTTATTACGGTAAAGTGACTTAAGCCACTTTCAAAATAAATAGTTTAGAAAAATGACTGACATATATTAATTTTGTCCGACGTATTTTACCGAAGTGATGTTTTGAAAGGACAGTGATTTACTAAAATTGTTGAATAAATTACATGTATAATAATAATTTATACCATGAACATATTTAATATAAATGTTTGATTTAAGTATTTTTTATTTTAATATTCATAAAATACAAAATTAATTAGTACATTTTGAAACATAAGTATAAGTAATTTATATGAAAATACATCGGTTCAATTTAATTTTCGTCATCGATAGGAGTGATTAAGTCCTCGGAAATCGTGTTTTGTTTCAAATTTTTTAAATAACTGTGGTATATTGGGGGTATATAATTAAGCAAGTCCATCGTGTCTTTGTATTTTGCTGAAGAAACAGGACGAGATCCAGCGTATAACGGATCCATTTCTATTTGTGAATAACGCCTAGGTCTTCCTCTTTTTGCTGACAAATCCAAAGTTAGAAATTCATCTTTTTCATTTAAAGTTAGTTTATAAAATATTTTATAGCCATCTGCTGGCGGGTCTGGAGGTAGCCGCCACATCGCTATAATATAATTTACAAAACTTCACTATTCTTTCGCACTTATAAAAATAAGTCCAGTGATCACAAGTTTTTTAAAAATACTGAAAATAATTCAAAACAACACTTCACACACACTTATCACACGTTTCTATTTCTTTTACACTAAGCCCCGCAATGAATTTCCTGAGTACAGCGACTTACGCCACTTTCAAAATAAACATGTGTTTGTTATACCGTTAATTAGCAAATCTTCTCTCGAACAAATCTCAATAGTTCTCAACTTATTGATTGCAAATTTTTAAAAAATGAAAAGATACCGTTCAGTTGTAACTAGTGATACCATTAACTCGATTTTTTTGAAAAAGTGACTTATGCCACTTTCAAAATAAACGGCTCAATTATCGTTTGTATCGGCCACAACATCGTCGTTGGTCATTGTTTAATCCCCAATGGTTTATTATATAAAATATATATAATAATGGACAACTTGGGAGGAGGAGACACGATTATTCGAGCCCCGCGGCTCGTTTTTATAGTCGCCGGTTGTCCACAACTATGAAATCGAGCTGCGAGGCTCGAATAATCGTATCTCCTTTTCCTAAATTATCCATTTCTGTTTACAAGTTGAGGGACAATTGAGGAGAATTTACTCTATTAATCATTCCCATGTCTTTTATAATTCAGATTACACTTCACAGCGAAGCCATTGCCTCGCAAATGATCAGACCACGGGTGATCGCGATCACGATACAATGGAAGAGTGTTAATTATTTTGACAACGAATCAATTATGGTAACTGTAACGGGTTACATTTGTATTTGCATTTCAAAAGCGTCGGGGACCGTAGACACTTCGTCGTTTGAATAATTATAAGCGGTTTTGTATGCGCGTGTACATGAGCTGCGGTTCATTACTTTGATGGGACGTCGACGTCGGGAACCATAATTTGAGCATTAATATTGGCTTTGTAAAACCGTATGAAATTTCGACGGGCAAGGAGAATGGGGCGGAAGGAATTAGAATTGATTCGACAAAATAGCGGGAATGGCCGGGACCTACCGGGGAATCCGACAATCAGCTCTCCATTGGAATTCAGCAACATGTCGGTACCGTCGCCGCGACGCGTGAATTTCTCGTCGACCTCGTAGTCGGACGCTGTCCTCACGAGTAATCGATGGTCTTCGCTTACGACCAAGTCGTCGAGCACCTCGTACTGTCGGCCGTCGTAATTCACTACCCTGTATCGCGACACCTTCACAGTGGCGTCTGTCATCGGGCCAACGTTGTCACTGTCCTAAGGAAACGGCAGATCGAATCCGAGTTAGGATACCTGACGCCGCGAACCAAGCGAGAATTACTGAGCCACGCCAAGGTTTTTATTCTTTACGGTTTTATTTCTTTATAACGGTTTTTATTCTTTATAATACGGTTTTTTATTTTTATTTTTATTTTTATTCTTTATAATAAAAATTAAATTTATGTACAAATTTGTGATAAAAATAAATTGATATGCTTTGTAATAAAAATTAAATTTATATACAAATTTATAATGAAAATTAAATGTATATAAAGAATAATAAAAATTAAATGTATGTAAAGAATAATAAAAATTAGATTTATAATTTGGAATAGATTTTAAAAAGAAATTTAATGTACAATTGATATTAAATACGAAATAAAATTGTGACTCCTTAACTCATGAACAGTTTTTAACAGTTTTTTCCTTGTTCCTAATGTAACAGCCGTTTATTTACAGTGTGTAAAAAAGGTATTGGCACACACTTCTAAAATGCAATAACTTTTCTGAAACTGAACTGAATGACTTGAATTTTTTCTGAGATGAGTTTGTAGAAAGACCAGTCAACTAGACAATAACTAAAACATTTTTTTTCTTACTGACTTTATAATAAATCGGTGCCTCTAACGTGTCGAAAAAATTCGTCTCAGTCGTTTAGTCTAGAAGAAAGTTAATTAGCCCAGTGATAAAACTGTTATAGCGACCCAAGAGGTCTGCCGATACCTTTTTCATCCGGTGCTATTGAATCGCGGAAAATCGAGTAAAAATACCCCGTAGCTGCAGTCCGAGGGTTAATTGTTTGTATCTGGTAACAGCGTTAGTCGATTCCGATGAAATTTTCAGCTTGTTTCAGTACGAAATTGGCTCCGAGAAGTTTCGGAAGTCGAGCCGAATGCGCCGCGCCGGTAGAACCGGGAAAGGTTCGAAGTTGCCCGGAGACGTTGAAGTGACTCGCGGGAATATGAACGATCAAACGTGGACGTGTTAAGTGCTCGTAAAGCCTGGATTCTTTACTTATTGGAACAGATCGTTCCGGTGGCCCCGGCAAAATGAAATTTAACGGTCACTCGACTCACCGTCCTTGAAATCTGCAACGCAGTGTCCCCCTGGTCTACTTCAGTCACTCGGGACTTGGAAGAACTCGTCGGTTTCCTTTTACTTCTCTCCGGAACAGTCGATCCTTTGCGCGGCCTGTCGCCTTTGAAAAAACGGGGCTGGAAAGAACGAGCTTTGAATCGGTCCGCTTGAGTTTACAAATATTTGCGACCTCCAGAACGTTCATTTTACATTCGCCCACGCTGCGAAATCACTTCCGAGTCCTCGAGCAGGCTAAAATGCTCGTTAATGTCATACACCGGCAACGTAAACAGAATTATCGACGGCAAAAATTGAGTGCCGCGTATCTCGCAGTTCAATTTAATCACGGGAAAGTCGTTCGCTGCGATAACGATTTTTGTTCGACGCGGGGAAAACGGAGAACGCTGAAGTTCGATAGTTTCCATCGGACCTGGGCGAATTTCCTTTGAAATATGTATGATAAATAACTACGCTCGAGAGCAAAATTAAAACGTCACTAATTTCTGGTCGAAGAATTTTCGATTTTCTTCAATAATTTTTTCGTAAATTTTCGTCTTTTTCTTAGATCAATGCTTAAAATGCCTACTTTACGGCACCATAGTCTAATGTTTAACACTTTGCACTCCGCTGTCCCCTCTCGTGGGACATCGTAATTCTAGCATATCACTCGGATGTCCCCTCTCGTGGGACATTCAAGTTTATTAGTGATTACGGGGAATTGAGTTATTTCAGCGCAACTTTTTCAGACATGCATGTTTCCCTGAAGTTTTCTCTTGAAATGGCACAAGAAATCAAATCAAAATATAGTAAAATTACTAAAATATATATAAGAAATGTCAGCGGGTTTTGACGAGAACGTGAGAGGCGTGCTCACGACGGTCCGAGCACTTCGAAGACGCCACTTGAAAAGAGTGATAAGGCAAATTTGTAGAAGAAAGATCGGTATGCGAACATAGCACGCACTGTATAGTGAGATTTATAATCGTAAAATCTGGAGGAAAAGATTCAAAGCTGAACTCGGTCTGGTTTGAAGCGTCGAGCGGTATAGATAGATCTAACGAGTGAGAAAATCGGAAAAGTGATTCTTCTCTCGGTAAATAAATTGTTTGGTAAACGTTTTTTTGTTAAATATCATCTTGCGAGTTAGTAATAACAATTAGAAATTTTCAACCTATGTATTTATTCGTATTTTTTATTAGAACAATGGCAAAACGTTCAAACAAGAATGAGTCTCATGACACAAGTAGTAGTGAAGATGAGCTCCGGATAGACGTTTATACAGATAAGTTAGAAATGTTACACAGAAATGTTACTACAGGTATGTAGAAGGTTTTCTTCTACAGTTAGTCTATCGTTTTGATAGCAGTGATAATGATATCGTCCAAGCAACAAGGCGACGAGAGAAAGAGTTCGCATAGATAGCGATTGCAACAACAAAACAAAATTATAAAACAAACAGTAACAAAATTATAAAAAATGAAATATTGATCTTTTTGCAAATTTCTCGGTTTCAGCCAAATTCATATAAGTCCAATATCATTATAATATGTTAGCTAGTTCCAAAACTATACTAAATAATACGAGGTAAATTCAGTAAATTCCCGTTTCTGCCGAAAAGTGGCGCCGAGTAGCTGCTAGCCAACGTTCAGAATGATGCGGAGTGCTAAGGGTTAATACTATGCATCTCCATAACTGTAGTGTCCTACATTTCGTGATACCGAAACGGAGCAAAGTTTTAACTTACATGGAACCTGCATTAAAAGAAATTATAGCGACTTAACGAGACCCTCGATTTAAAGGGGAAAGCCCTTTTCACGATGTTGCGAACAGCATGATCGAAACAAATTTTTCCAAGACCATAAAGCGTGTTAAACTCTGCACTTTTTCAGTATCACGAATATGCTCTCAGATTTAGGATACTACAGTCATGGAGATGCATCACATTAAAAATTAAACTACAGCATCGTAAAGTAGAGATTTCAAGCATTAATTTAAAAAAGAAAGTCGTAATGTAATGATAACTTCTAACGCAGTTACAGCTGTTCAAATATCGACAATTTTTCGGCCGGAAATTAGTGATGCTTTAGCATTGCTGTTAAGTGTATTTGAAATAATCGCAATTTCGAATAAAGAATTATTTCGTTATCTATTTATTTCAAGTATGACATAAGCCACAAAATGACATGTATCAAAAATCTTGTTTTAAGGAAGCTTGACAATATAATAAGAAATAATATGCAGCGAATAGATTCTATTTTCAAACACCTTTGCAGCAATTTGATTTGAAATTTTGCTTAAAAGATTTTTGTCCTGAACCATCTAATATTCTCACGAGAAAGATAATCGTTCCACTAGTGCGGAAAACGAAAGCGAGCATTATTCTTCGGAAAAGTGTTTCTTATTGTCGGATAATCATTTAACATAGTCAGATCGGTCCATTTATCTTGCAGAAGTATCAGCGAGGATGTCGGTATAAAGCAGACTCAAATAATTCTTTAAAACAATTATTAAATAGAATAATGTCATTTAAATTAATATTCAAAATGATACTATTTCGAAAGTGATCGTAGACATGAAAATAATTCTAACATGAAATAACATGTCATTTTCAATCTACCCAGATCTGATTTATAATGTTTATAAGGAATTTAGTATTTTTTAAATTCAAACTAAACTGCGCAGTCTGGGAGCTTTAGAAATGAATAGTAAACTACGGATCTTTGTGCAAGATAAAAGATCTCTAGAAATTTCTATAAACATTTCATTCTTAAGATTTTTAACAGAAGCAATCTCTTGTTAAATTTATTCTCTACATTAATTGTTTTGTATTCTATCTAATCACTTTTGTCATTAATGCATAAAATCTGCAATCCAACGATTAGTATACGGATTTTATAACACACCAACATTCATTTGCAATTCGTTTCCGAAACAAATAGAATATGTTTCTAACATTATGACTCCATGTTTAAATAATATAAAATGTATTGTTAGTATACACATCAATAATAACCCATGTGGGATCTACAGCATAATGAAAAAAATTTCAGAAGATACTATAAGCAAATTGCAGTTTCCAAGGAAAGATGTAACCTCAGTAGTTGATATTCTAATTAATAGAATATAAAAAGAGGATCAAGCCGAAAGAATTGTGGTCTAGAATCGATTACAAATTGAATGAATTATATATATACCTTTCCCGGAGCTTGCGTCATCGTCGGTCTTCTCAGGTTCCTTAGGCGGAAGCTGTTCGAAGGACAGACAAGTCACAATGTCTCCGTTTGGACGAAGAACAATAACCTTGCCGTCGTCGAAGTACACCAAAACGGTTCCATTTCTCAGGAACTTTCGGCAAACTTCGTTGACCCCTTTATCGCTGCTGCAAGCATTTCTAATGTAGGACTGACGAATATAAAATGGATTCTGCTCGCTGTCCCCGACGACTGGCGCTATTAACAACCCTGACGGCCATGATCCTCGGAAATCGAATCCTCTGTTTGACCAATTGTTTGCGAAGCTGGCATCTGAATACGAAACAGAGAAGAATCATTAGATAGAAAGGAGTCGACATCACGAATCGGTACAAAATAAGAAAAGTTTGAGAAAGTCGTGAAAAATCAAATCTCGAATCAGAAACAGAAAGAAAATGAAACATTTCGCGGTTTTTCAGACAGACTTGGGTACAAATATTTCTACTAAAAAATACAAATAGTTTGCGAATACAATTTTTTCTCAATTGTGTTTCATATGCTTCATTTGATATAGTAATTTATATATATATATATATTTATATATATTGCTGTGCCTCAATTTTTTGTGTGGACATAATTAACTTTATATTATTATATTATATATTATTTATTATATTATATATTATTATTAATTATGTCCACACAAAAAATTGAGGCTCAGCAATTGGTCACTCCACAGTAACCAGCATCTGTATTCCGATCAAAAATGAATTTTGAAAACTAGTCGACGTTGCAGAGATGTCGCAAAAACGATTAACTGAGAGATTAGGCACTTGAATCATGGAAAATGCGAAACAATCTCACCGCTCGCGATCGGCAATTTTTCGAAAGCCAGAACGATTCCCAGAGGACTGGTCAGATGAAACACGTCCGAGAGCTCCGGGTTGTTTATCCGGCGGAATAAATGCAAGCTATAGTCTCTAATAGTAACCGTGATACGTAAATCCTTATTCTTATAAATCCAATCATCCATTTCCACGTTAACCCGCGCACCATCGGCCGAGAGGAACACGGTTTTACGATTTTTTACGTGTACACGCAATCTTCCGAGATCATAGCCAATGAATTCGTAACTATCTTCTTGCAGGTCGGTATAACGGGAGCGACTCCTCCTCGAGATTCTACTCACAGTGTCCTCTACGTACGATTTCGTGTCTCTTTGCTTCTCCTTCTTCGCGTCGTCCGAGGCTTCCTCGACCATGGAAAATAAATCCACGTCTGCGCCAGAAATGTTTCGAAGTTATATAATTTTAGAACAGTCTTCAGTCCTGACGCGTTCCTTGACCTTTTAGGTACGGCTGAATTCTGCGCGAAGCTATTTCTCTGGACGGCAGAGTCTGATACTGTATATACAGGGTGTCCCAAAAATGTCTCGCAATCCGAAAGTGGCGGGTTCCTCGGGTCATTTGAAGCAACTTTTTCCTTTACAACAATTTTCTCCGAGGCACCGTTAACGAGTTATCAACGAAAAACAGTGACCAATGAGAGGCGAGCTCGGCTGGCGCGAGGCGATCGAGCCAATAAGCGGAACTGGGCTTCGCGCGCTGGTTGGCTGGGCCGTCTCGCGTCAGCCGTACTCGATTCTTATTGGTCACTGTTTTTCGTTAATAACTCGTTAACGGTGCGTCGGAGAAAATTTTTGTAAAGGAAGAAGTTGCTTCAAATGATCCGAGGAACCCGCCATTTCCGGATTGCGAGACATTTTTGGGACACCCTGTAGACTGTTGTAAATCGATGTGAAGACAAAAGAAGTGTGAAACAATGCGTACGAAGACGATTATTTGGTTGAAACGATGAGCGAGTGAGCTACTAGAGCAAGCCACTATAGTGGTGCGTCGTCCAGAGAGATGACATCCGCGAAAGCCACTATAGTGGCGTGTCGTTCTGAAAGATGACATCCGCGAAAGCCACTATAGTGGCGCGTCGTGCCTAAAAGGTTAAAAATACGTAATCGTTGCAATAGATTATATTTACTAATGTTAATAAATCATATTAACTATTCTTAAAATAGTTATTTAGGATTCTATACTTTATATAAATATATTAACGCTTTGACTACTGTGTCACTCGTGTATGGGTGACGAAATTATTTGTTTAAATTTGAAAATTAATTGTTACGCTAATATATTATTCCTCCCAATTTTATTCGGATTCGTTAAACGTAAGAATGTTGAAAAAATAATTAATTCAATGTTATACCATTTTTTAGGTCGTTGGTATGGCAGTGAGTATGTTGAATTGAATTGCGGTCAGAAAGAATCGAAGCACTTTTAACTAGAGAAAATAGATGAACTTTCAACGAAAGAAAGCAGCAATGTTAATAATATAGATGAAACAGAATTATTCCAAGAAGGAATTGTTGTCTAAAACTGGTTAACGTTACTGTATTTATGCTCTCCTTATTCTCTGTCGTCGAGCAGATATTGATTTCCGCTTAGAGAGTCTCTCTTCTAGAGCAGAGTGCAGTTTGGTTTTATCTCCTCTAATTATTCCCTTCAGACAATTGCCGTCTTAATTAACCATGAAACAATAGATTCACTCCACTTTTCGTTCGTATCAACGTACAAATATTTGCAAAATAATTATCAGGTGTATAAATTATGTGTAATAAATTATACGAAACAATTTAGTACGGAATATTTCACATTTCTACATTTTTTTTATAGGATTATTTACCTAGAACTGATCACAGTAATTAAATCAGCGTGCAAGAATTGACACACAGTAACAAAAAGAGGTTCGGTAACTGACACAGTAATTAACTTTTCATCTTTTTAAGTGCACAGTAACTCGCTCGAGAACTCTTTTGTCCATTTCGTTAAATATTTTATGTTCTTTATGCATATATATATAATAATTATATATTATTATATATTAATAAATAAATATATATATATATATATATATATATATATATATAATAATTTTTTCACGACTGATATATATATATATATTTAATTACTGTGATCAGTTCTAGGTAAATAATCCTACGAAAAGAAATGTAGGAATGTGAAATATTCCGTACTAAATCGTTTAGTATAATTTATTACACATAATTCATACACCTGATAATTATTTTGCAAATATTTGTACGTTGATATATATATATCAATCGTGAAAAAATTCGTTCTTATGTAAAAGACATTGACATATAATTTAAATGCTTCATATAAATGCGATATAGGTTTAGGAAACTATTTAATTTGTTGAAAACTTCGGACGCACAGTAATTGACACACTTACACTAATTGATAAAATCTTGACATTTACTTGTAATGCACACCATTCTGATTGACAATTCAACAGAAAACACAAACAATCGTTATAAAAAAAAAAAAAACAGCAACGAACCTGTTTTTTGGGCGGTGAAGTCCCTGGCTTTAAGGGACCAAGGCAGGATGAAGTCGTCGTCGGTAAATAGTAGCCGTCCATCGTTGAGCTCCGATGCCTTCTTCATCAATCTTTTCAGCGACTCGTTAGTCAGAACTTTGTACATCTCTTCTTCCCAGTCTATCCATTCCTGTTCCTCGGGCACGACGTACTCGCAGAAGTCACGGAGTCGCACCGGTGTCCGAATGCTGGACACCCCGAGTTCCTCGTGCACCCCGTTGGGCCTCCACTGGTCGCCGAAAACCAGCAACACGGAGTCAGTTGGCTCAAAGTAGACTGTGTTGTAGCTGTGACACGTGCTCAGACACTGTTGCACGCGTTGCACAAAAATGGATCTCGGCAGCAGCTCCACGTCGTTGAACTCGTTCAGTCCTCCGTTCTTCTTGTCTCTGAAGCTGAAGACGTTCTCCGCCAAGTATCCGGGTACCAACACCTCCCGAGGGTCTATGATCTGGAACAATGGGGCGCAATCGACGACGAACGGCAAGACTTTGCCATAGTCTATGCTACCGTCGCTGTAGAACTGTATACGCTCGTCGAATCTCGACGTGAAACTCGGGACCGACTTGCTCCGCTCTATCGGCGAGTGTTTAATGCTTAAGAGGCCCGTCAGTTTGTCTTCTTCCGGGTTACTTTCCGCGACTCCTCCCGACCCAAATATCATCCTGTCGAACATTAATATGTGCAAACAGTGACAGACTTCCTCGCTGCTCGCCGCCGCGCCCATGTGTCTGCGAATTCCGTCGATGTGGCGCGAATACTCGTCGCTTTTCTGCGCGGTGATTTCGTGTTTCGCGTGGAGACCCATTATCGGATGCCAAAATATGCGCAGGATCTTCTCGGCGAGGTTGCTCGAGTCCAGCAAGCTTGAACAGTCGTCGAAGAGACCGATGGTTTCGTTCAGGATATCTTCGCGGAGAACTAATTCGATGCTGGTCACGGGCTTTTCGCCGACGTTCTCTTCTTCGTACAAATCGTATTGCGCGTTCAGTATTCTTATCTTCTCGTCGATGTGTGTGTCCTGCAGGTTTTCAGCGTCCGCGTGTGTCTCAGCGTGCGTCTCTCTCGTGTCCTTTGATTTGTCGGTTTCGAGGGACATGTAACAGGGTTGAATTTAACAGAGATGAGAAAAATAGGAGCCACTTCGAATCTTCTTTTCTTTTAGTGTTTCGGCTCGTGTTCGTTATGGATACGTAAAACCCGCAGTTCAAATAAATTCGATTCAACAACGCCTGTTTATTATTGAAAACGATGAAAAATTTGGCGAAAGTTACGCAGAAGTTGGAAGAAAATTTCGTACAGAATGTGGAAGAGGAAACTGTCCATCGCGCGGGAACATGCAAATCGAAAGAATAATTAAAAATTTTTAAGAAACTGGATCACTTGCGGATAAAGTTAGTAAACAATATCATCGTAGTCGGAACAAACACGAATGAAATGGACACCCTCGATAACGGTAAGTACGAAATGTTGATTGAATCACAATTTTGCAAAACTAGCAGATATTCTGTCTATAAATGATTTCGTGTGTGACGTAATTGGTAATTTAATATGGCTCGGAGCAAACTGTTTCGAAATAAATTATGGCGAACGTAATATGCATTAAGGAATATCTCGGCGGTTCGTTTCACTGTTTTTGGAAGCACTCTCTCTCTCTCTCTCTCTCTCTCTCTCTCTCTCTCTCTCTCTCTCTCTCTTTCGAGTCTTTCTGACATGAATGGGTGACATATCATCGCAATAATTTACACACTGATTTACACGCATCTAACTTATGTTCGCGAATGTCGAGAAAGCGGATCGCTTGGAACAAATTCATCAGTAAATTATTCATTGCCGATGTTCCGAAAAGCGACATAAAGGCTAACGGGTGTATAAAAAGTATGTTCAAGGATGTGTTTCCAAACTAGTTAATATTTGTAGAATGTAGAATACAAGTAGAACTCCATTTATCGGAACACCATTTAATATAAATAAATAATAACATAAATATCTTAATATTTGTATAAATATAATAATACAAATAATATAATTAAATATCTATAAAAACACAAATTGTTTGAACAAAAGTTACTCGTCGCTTATATGACAACAAATTGCAGCAAAAAATATTGACAAAGAACTTTTTATACAATGAAAAAAGAAATTGCTTAAACATTATTATTTGTGATAAAATCGTATGTTCCTTCTCATCTATTGACAGATTTTCTTACGTCCTTTATAAAAGTATTAGCAGTCTTATTGTTACAAAAGAGTCTTCGTGACAATTTTGCTTAATATTTTCATTCTGAACAATTTCCAGCAGACGAAACTGACTTGAATGTAAAGATTCGTGTTTCTAGAAGTAGTATACGTTCGTGACACCACACGAATGTAGTACCTGTACCATAACTGTAACTCGGCAGACCCGAAATTGAAACAATTATAGAAAGACCACTGTGCACGTAAATTATCTTCGATCATAGAGACGAATAAACATCGAAGAAAGATAGAGCTATCGCACTCCTACCATATTCGTCGTATAAATGTAGCTTTACTATATCCTACTTCGGCAACGATATATCTAGCATACAAGAATTCTAGGACAATCAATTGTCGGAGTCCATCTCGGAATACCAAACACCGCAAATGAAGCTTACTGTCTGACCATCGGGATCGTCTGTTCCCTCGATCTCCTTCTCGATCGCGTTTCCACCGTCGTTCGCATCGATTTGCGCCAGAATGGCAAACAGTATGAACGGTAAGGAAATGCATTCCTGCGGGACAGCATCTAACAGCGCCCTATACGTCTCAGTGGCGCATTTCCTCGGTGCATCGTCGGCTATGGCCGTCTCGATCCTGGTGCTCTTCAAATAATTCCCGTGTTGTCGATGAAGATCATAGAGATCGTACATGAAATACGAAACCCGATCGTACAGATCCTTCTTGAGATGTTCGTATTCGTCGTCGCGGAAAATCTCGGGCAGCTCCGGTGGACGGAAAAGCAGGATTGCAACGTCGAGCAGCGCCGGATGCGTTTCCGGATCCATCGTTCGCGACTCGATCGTCGACCAGAACCGGTACAGATCGACTATGCTGCTGTGATATATCCCGAAACGGTTCGTGCTCCGGGTTTTCTCCAGCTCGTCGACGGTCCCGCACGCCACCAACCGATCCAAATCACGGTTCGATCTCTTCAGCCGCATTACGAAGCTCAGCGGCACCGCCGCGTTTATTAAATGTTCAGGAAGATCCGGATCGTGGAATCCCGTGAGGATTATGTACAGATTCGGACCGTCGAGGGGCGCGTCGTCCACGTACACCGTGTCCCGCCATTCCTCCCCTCGTTTACGCAGCCTCGTGATCGCTTTGTTGTTCAGCTTTGCGGTGTTGAATGACTTCGACCCCGGTTGACCTAGTTTTCAATCTAATTAGCGCTTTTCGAACAGCAAGCTTTCTCGGCGTTGCAACAATGTTCCACGTTTACCCCGGCGGCAGTGCCGCCGTCATTATTCGAACCTTCGATATCAGAATTCTCAACTGGATTACCAAGATCGAGAGCAACTGCTTTTAATTTTTCGGGCTGCGGTCACGCAAAAACCGGGCTTTGAAAACGGTTGTGTTATAATTTAGAAACAACAGCGATAAAATAGATGATGTATTTGCTGGCAATGTCGCGCAATTTGAAACAAGCTTTCATAAACTGTTTACCTAATTTGCTGATTCGCTGATTTGTTCTCAGTTTAATTATGTTCTTGTTCTGTTATTGTAATAATGGGTGTTTACCCGTGTCCCAGATTTCTCCGGCCAAACGGTATCAACATACTCTACGAGCGAAAATAAGGAAAAAATGTCATATAAATATAAGCTAAGAAATGTTTTATTAGAAAATTATAAGAGAAATAATAAACAACCGCGGACTGATCGGGATCATTTATCTACACATGTGAGCCCCATTTCGAATTGTCGCCTGTTTTTGAAAACACAGCATTGGCATCTATGAAAAATTAAACGTCTTAGTAAACCTAGCATAGTTACATCGAACAAAAATCAGTTCATTGTTATATACGTATTTTTCTTATAATTTTTTAATAAAGCATTTTTGAGCTTATATTTATGACATTTTTTCTTATTTTCACTGATAAAATATGCTGATACTGTTTGGTCGAAATAACCTGAGTCACCCTGTGTACAAATAAATTAAATTAAAATAAAGTAAATTTCACGTTTAGTTTACATATTTTTGAGTCAAAGGCTATTTCAACGTCAAGTCGTTACGCATGTCTGAATGTATTTTTGCAACGGATTCGTCTCTTCGCACCAGTTAAATTCTGTAACATTTTGTAACATCAAAAATTTTGTCATTAAAAATAAAATAATTGCGAGCATATGGTAGAAATAAATATAAATCTTCATAATTACACGTGGTTCTTAGTATTTCTTGTTTTTCACGAATGTCAGTGTTCGTCGACCACGATTATAGGAGCGTTAAGTGCCGATCAATGTTACATTTAAAAAAGATCAAGTCACGTCAAGCACCTGCTTTCCAGAAGAGGGTGGCGAAACAATATAACACGGCATGCAAAGGGTGTAATGCAATCAACGTAAACGCCTATCGAATTTATGAAAATTAACATTCTGCCCCTAACAACAAAAACAAGACAAGATATCCTTTCGAAGGAAAGGACAATTCCGAGTAATTCTCGAACTTAGAATCTTTTGCAGTTCTACCCCAATCAGCCACGGTCTGCATGATACTATACTCTTCGTCGATTTCGTGTTCCAGCTCAGCCATCCTCTTCACGATGCCGATGGTCTCTTCTTTGATCCGATAGATCAGATACTTGATCACTTGTGCCACCAACCAAGCTGGCAACGTAGCATTCTCGTCGATTAAGTACTTGCTGGCGAAGTGACAAACGCCTTGGACAGTCGGGCATTTGTCTAGGTTCGGTTTCGACAACATTTTCACGCTGCACACCATTTTTTGGTAGCTCAGCGAGTAGATGGCTTTCCGTTTGCCTTCCTCGACAGCGGTATTGAAGAGTGACACGCACCTGGAGTGCTCGGTAGTCGTTTCTACCATCATGGTTACGATACACCACCAGTTGTCGTCGTTGATGGATATCGCATCCAATTCGGCGCGCCACGAGTTCTCGTCCAGTGTTCTCGACTCTTTTGCTAATGGCTGAGTCTTCGGCGCACCTTTTCTCTTTTTCATGGTGGGCTAATTTGTCGTGATAACCTGAAACACCTGTTTGACAGTGTCATATCGAAAAACAAGTGACGGGGTTCGAAAACGAGTTTTCCATTCGCAGCAACATCATCATTCTTAAAAAGTAATTCTTCGGAGGTTGTTTAAAACGAAAGAATTCTTGGGAGATTATATTTAAAAAATAATTCTTCAGAGATTATCTTAAAAGATTATTTGCAAAAAATAATACTAGGGAGATTATTTTTTAAAAAAATTGTTCTGGCATTATTTAAATCTAAAAACTGTGTTGGTTTATTTGAACAGCATACTGTAGTAAAAATACATTGAAATCTTAGTAAACGCAATTTTGTAGTTTAGAATAAGAAATGATGTATCTACACTTTTGTTGGCAAATCGAATTATCTGAGGTTACTTTTAAAAGACGTACAAATACAAACGTAAATACATTTGTGACCGTTTGCCAAAAGCAAATTAACGGGATGGAAGAAATAAATTTCAGAGAAGCGAGAAACAGAAAATTGATTGTCTAAGAGTTAATTAGTTGATTCAGAGGGATGAAAAAGAAAGAAATTTGCTACCTTATCGACCTAGTAATTCGAGGCTGATTATAGCGCTACGATTATCCCGTTAACAACCAGGTGAAGAACTATTCATTGAATTAACATTGGAAGGCAAAAAGAAAGTATAACTGCTATTATAAATTGATGGATTAGAATCAATGCTTGAATAGAATTTTTATAGAATAATCTAACCAAATACAAGAACTACATTAGCTTGAAGATATTTTTTAACCATCTATGTTATCTAGATGAATTAATGGATTATTAAAGAAATATGGTTAATAAAGTATGTAAAAGTATTGGAGAAAGTGTTAGTTAATAAAGTAGTGTAAATGAAAAATTTTATTTCCAATTGCAAAACGTTTGGTTTTATATAATAATATAAAATATAACACATATTGGTTCAGTCGATAGCGTCTTTTCAATATTTCGCTAATATTCAGAAAATAAAGATCAGTATGAATCAATTAACACGTTAAATGCCTCAGGGGTCACCGGTGACCGGCACTTAACTTGGCGGTGACGCTATGGGGGCCACCGGTGACCGGCTCGCCCAAATTGATAGAAATATATATAATTTCAAACAAATGTCAATATCTAAAATTTGGTATTATTACCATCGTCGATTCAAACTGTGATCCCCGTCGCAATTAACATGTCGAACATGGTTATACACTGTAACTCATCTATTCAGCAGGTGAACGCAGCAGTATTTCCGATTGGCCGTCGAGTTTATTGCCTTTGGTTACGAGTAGGTTTCTAGATCAAGTGTCACATTTGTATGCATTTAAGTACATACTAGTATACGGAAATCTATTTACCGATAGAGGTTCGTCAAGCCCTATGTACGATCCAATAACATTTCATTGAATACGCGGACAACGAAGTTTGATTTCGAGTCAATCATGTTTTATAGTTTCCGTACTTCATTTTCTCACTGCCTCTCAATATAACTACGATATCGTTTTCCTACGAATTTATCTGTATTTTCATTTAAGATTTCGCATTAATTGACAAATTGACTTGCTTATAATATTATATCGTAGAATAAAATTCGTTCCCATTTTCTTACGCAGAAACCAAACATTGTATTAAACTGTTGTTATTATTTTTTTGTAACTGTTATATCTTCCAGAAATGAAAAGAAAATTGATGCTCTGCTCGCTCGTATAAAATTCGATACTGGGAGAGACAACATTTTAAAACACAACCCTAACAATTATTAATCGTAATTGTGTATAACTAATCATTCATAAATTAATCCTATAATTTAAAAAGACTCCAACACAATTTTAAAAGTTGTTTCCGTTTTAAGGTATGCAGAATTAAATGCACGTCCGTCCAGTTCAAATCCATTGTCCATATCAAATTTATTTAGTCTCATTTCATTGTAAAATCGCATCTCGTTTGGCTGTAATCCAGAACACGGTGTCAAGCAAACATCACGTAATTTACTGGGATTTATTCGGTAAAACGTATATTCGCTTTTTGGATCCATGCATTCGTCCAATTATTGAATTCCTTTGGGAACCCATAGAGAACATATATCGGTAAAACATGCTAGTTATCCTATATATTCCAGAAAAATGCTAGTTATCCTATCAGTTGGAACGATGGAGTAAAAGAAACAACCTCAATTTATCAATTAATTCCATTAAGTAGACTGCGAATTTTATGCAATTTGTGACAGAAACAATCAAACACAAAACGGTCAAAAACATTGAAAGAATTTAAAATAAATTTTGAACCGAGTATAATAACTAACCCTTTATCATACGGTTTTTCTTGCAGGTACATTGATTAGCACTTTTCCGATTCAATGCTTAAACGTTGATAACAAGAAAACAGAATTTTGTTCCGACTTAAAGGAATGAAATAACATTCATACTTAACATATTTATTGCTGAGGTTGTTGATTAAGAAGTGAATCTTTCATTTGCTTCTTCACTAAATTGCATGAAATGCACAATTATCGGACAGCAGATTTTATGCATTTACGGGAAAAATGGGTAAATTAAATATAAATGGGTAATTTAAGACGGTAAAAAGATTGACAGAAAATTGTCATCCATTAATCTGATCTTATCAAAATTGTTGGCAACCAAATAATTACATCGAAATACGTCATCATGTTGAGGAAAGTATCTTCTCAATAATTTATTACTATAGAAATCTCCATCACGAATCAGACTGATTATGGTACGACAAGGGGTTACAGAAAGTAAGGATTGTCTAGATAGCATCTATATCCTACAATTAACACTAAACCAATCATGGCGGTCAAAATGACCAATTTTATATATTATAGTTTAAAATTGTTGAAATGATGGAAACTGTTGAAGATCCATATATTTTATTTTGAAATTGTAGAAATTATAGAGACCTTTCCATAGGAATTAATTGTAAAATTGTAAAAATTATAAGTAATAGCAAAAGATCTAAATAATTTCAGTCTTGTCATTACTAAAAAAAACAATACGTGTATTTTAATGTTTACTTTGCATAAAAATCCTCTGTCTAACGACAATTACATAAACAATTGGAAAGCTATGTTGAAGAGTGGCATTATTTTTCCAGGTATCTGGGAAAGCAGTAACATTTTCATCGCTTAGACTAGCCGGAGAATTGTAAATAATTGATATCAAGCCTTTCCCTCGGTGATCGGTGCAACTGTAAAGGCAGTTCTACGGGGACCTATCGAAATCATTCTATTTGTTCGAGTATGTAATTTCATTGTAGTCGGATAGAATGTTTTCTCACGTGATTAAACAGCATTGGTCGCCGTAGACCGCGGCGGTGAAACGTGTCGATCACGCGAAACCCCGAATTAAAAGGAAAAACGGGAGCGGCGCGGCGGAGCCGCAATCATTCGGTTGTTAATCCTCACGGTCCCGATCCAAATGACCTCTCACTTGAACGCGGGCTGGCGGTAATTTCGTGGCACCGGTTGCGTAACTTGTTAGGTTTGATATCTATCGTGATGGCCCCCTCCGGTTACAAATTACGACGCCAGTTGCGAGTGGGTCAAGACTCGCGAACCCGCGATAAAATACTGCATTCATTAATTAATTCGCCGGTGAAATATCGCGGCGATGTGTCACGCTGGAAGTTGCCCCGAATCTCGCGACAGTTTTGTTAATGGACAGCGTTCCCCCGCGTAACTACCGTTGCTCGCGGATCCATTAAACAGCTCGCGAGCTCCGGGAATTAAATGAAAAGAATACACTGTCTTCCGACTCGGCAGCCGCCGGGACTCGGCCTGCTCGTAACGATTATGAAAACGTATCGCAGATGCTACGATCTGCTTGAATCTGAGAAAAAAGAATGTCAAGAGGATATTCCGACGCCGCGGCGCGCCGCTGCCGCCTCAGCTCTTCGTCGTAATGGTGATTAGAAACCTCGGATTGCAGCGTTCAACTCATTTCTTCGTGATTTCCAATAATCAGATGTTTGTAAGATTTTTGATGCATTCGGAGGCGAGCTTCTCCGTCGTCCTCTTCGCGCAATTTAACATTTAGGCTGCCGGCATGATGCCATATGGAGTCACTGATGTTGTACTGCTGTATTTTGGAGAATACATAGCTAGGATCCCAATTACCCAGGTTCTCCGAAATACTCTCACTTTCATTTATTTTAACGATAATCACAATAATATGATAAAGAATTATAAGGAATAAAATTTTAATATAACATTTCATATTATATTAAGTGAATAAAAGCATTTAAATACTCCATTTGTTTACTGTAAGTTCTGAAAAATGATTAAAAGGTAACGATACCTTCTGCTTTCACCGATCTGTTTTACAAATCGAATTTATGTAAATGGTAATCATTTTAAATAGTTAGCTTTCAGTTCACCAAAACGGTGTTTTTATGCTATAAAAATGGTTCGACTTCACAAAGAATGTGCAAAGCTTAACATTTCTTACACAGTTTTAGAATAAACAGTGCAATATACAGGGTGGCTTGTTTAAGCGAGTACAGTAGGATAACTCGTAAAGAGAGTTATAATTAGTAAAGAAATGGTCCTACAAAAGTTGTTTGTTAGGACTACATCATATAGTAGTAATTGTTTTGTTGTGGGAGATTTGAAGATCGATCTAATTTTCTTACATGGAAGGCTATATTTTTTTTCTTCAGAAAATAACAGCAGACACTCAGAGAAATCCAAAGAGATGCTATACGATGTTATTGTGAGCTCGATAAAGGTAAATTGTTAGCTTATGTTTACGTTCTGCATTATGTTGGTCGTGCAGAATGTTGGTCGACGACCAACATCCAGCGGCCGCAAGGGATTGAGGATTATTGCTAATGCCATAAATTATCGATTGTAATTTTTACTTACAAGTTGAATCATTTTTTTATCCTTCTACGTGTCCATCATCATTGAAAATACACATTTTTAATCGTTTCGAAAATTGTGTCTCAACACATCTTAACGTTTCGTCCGATATTGAGCTGCACGCGATCGTAATTCTTGTTCTAAAATCATTTACGTTTTCTATTGGAATCTGAAAAACTACTTGAAGGCGACCTGTATTTTCAACTAAACCTATAATGCACGCTTGAACAAAAGAAGTCTCATGCAAACATCTTAAATGATTGTAGTATTAACCTTTTGGGCACGACGCGCCACTATAGTGGCTTGCTCTAGTAGCTCACTCGCTCATCGTTTGAACCAAATAATCGTCTTCGTATGCATTGTTTCACACTTCTTTTGTCTTCACATCGATTTAAAACAGTCTACAGGATGTCCCAAAAATGTCTCACAATCCGAAAGTGGCGGGTTCCTCGGGCCATTTGAAGCAACTTCTTCCTTTACAAAAATTTTCTCCGACGCACCGTTAACGAGTTATTAACGAAAAACCGTGACCAATAAGAATCGAGTACGGCTGACGCGAGGCGGTCCAGCCAACCAGCGCGCGAAGCCCAGTTCCGCTCATTGGCTCGATCGCCTCGCGCCAGCCGAGCTCGCCTCTCATTGGTCACTGTTTTTCGTTAATAACTCGTTAACGGTGCCTCGGAGAAAATTTTTGTAAAGGAAAAAATTGCTTCAAATGGCCCGAGGAACCCGCCACATTCGGATTGCGAGACATTTTTGGGACACCCTGTATGTACAGTATCAGACTCTGCCGTCCAGAGAAATAGCGTCGCGCAGAATTCAGCCGTACCTAAAAGGTTAAAGAATCAAAGAACCCTAGACACCAACAAAGGGGATCGAGGGGAACATGTTTCACGGCATCCCAAGAAGTCCTTTAAGAGGATCACGATCTCTAGCTTATCCTAGAGTCTAGGACGTAGACAATCGATAAAAGTCGAACGAGTAACTTCTTCTTGGCCAAGTAACTTCTAATGTCTGAATTCACTGTTGTCCAAATAGGGTAAAGTTGCCTAATGTGGGACTCTAACGATTACAATACAAATATCTTAGAAATAATAACTATAGAAATTCTTTTCATAAATAATATTGTATAGTTCATTCAACGAAGCTGAAATGAAATTACCTGAATCGCGAACCGAACTGGGTCTCATATTAGAAACCCGTTTCTCAAATCAGTGTATTCGCATGCTTTTAGTTTCTCCTTTATTACAAAGAAGTGGAATTTTTGTTATCTGTATTCTCCAGTAGATTTTAAAACTTTTACATATACATATATTGTAGGTTTTAAACATGTATCTGCTTTTAATAAAAGTGTTTTTAATCGTAGATTATGATTTTCAAAAGAAACGGCTCTCATATTAGGTACGTTTACCCTACGTTTAAAATTTTTTTCTCACAGTTATTCCAGAGAATCAGTAAAGATTGCGATAGGGCATGGCCTCGAAGTAAACATTCTATTATCCAGAAGATCATATTCCCGTGATTACGTCGGACAATCTAGATTCTACCGTAATCAAAAATTCGTGATTATGTAAAGATGGCGGGCAGGTACAGATTGCGAGTCCGTGGAAGGTTGATTGCGCGTTAGGACTCGAGCTGTGCGATATTTACTCTCGAACGATAAGCATATTTTACCGATGAAAGAACAGCAGCCGTCAGCCCCGGCGAAAACAGAAGAGAGAAACTCGAGCGTTTATTCGCAGTGGCAGCGGCTCTCGCCGAGAATATTTCGTTCGGAGCGTCCCGGAAAGTTCGCGCAGGCTCTAACATATAAGATGATGGTGAACTGGATTGGATAAGAAGGGATTCAAGATAGGGAAAGGGGAGAGAGAGTCGGCGATGTCCTGGCCGAGGGAATCACGTGTCAGAGCCGAAATGAGGGTCGATGGGAGATCGGCGAATGGAAAAGAGAAACACGGATGGAAGTTTTGAAAAGGAACTGGCAACGATCCAGGAGAAAAAAGGATGGCGCGGATCGCATTTACTCTGAAGAGCGCGAAACTCTCGAGCGGAGCAAACAAACCGTAGGAGGGTGAGCCCTGTCTGCCGGTCCTGCTCTCTGTTTGCCCTCCCTTTCCGCGTCTACAAGCGAACCTGCCGCCGCCTGTGTGCAAAGTGTTATTGCGGGGGCGGAATGAGAACGATTACCTAAATACTTTAGGCTCGTCGCACATAAAGAAAGCTTTAGTCGCAGTTTATCACGCCGACTGTCACGCGCTGCTCGCACGAGGTCGACGCTTATCGTTACCGTGATCCAGCGATGATAAAAGACTGACGGAACAATCGGAAATCGGGATTACTTTTCGCCAGCGCAATGGTCGCCAATTGTACCAGTTCGAGATGCTTTTGCAAAATGTGACTAAGTTTGAGTCTTCAAGAAATGTCATTTAAAGTTGTGTTTAGCAGCGAGAACTCCTGAGGCTGTTAACATGGCATGAAATAAATGTAAATCTCCTTTCTCGTGTAGGAATTTATTAACGACAAAAAAGAACTAATTAACGAAACTGTGACAGCGATCGTAGTGCAATGGGTTAATATACAGTTGGGAACAAATGTATATGTGGACGCTCTTTAAAACGGTATAAACTTTTTAAAACTGGGCTAAATGATTTGAATTTTTTTTCTAGATGACCAAAATACTCATCGCAACGACTATAATACCTTTTTTAATTTTATTATTACTTGGAATGACGGAAAAGGTAAAAAACAAATGTGCTTTTAGTTTTCTTTTTTGTTATTTCATGTAATAGCCAAATTAGAAACAGCATTTTAGTCATTGTCTAGTAGACTAGTCCCCCCATCATCTAAAGAAAATTCAAGTCATTTAGTTTAAAAAAGTGATGCAGGTTTAAAGGGTGCCTACATATATGTACATATTTGTCCCTGACTGTACTTTCCGGCGCGAGTGCAGCTCAGCGAAGGGAAGCAGAGTTGCATGAGACGTGCACGAGGATTTGCTGCGGAATCATTGAAAGGATCGTCCTCAACGAACTGATTATCTGTGACACGATTCACTAGTAGTGATTATGATGGGACGATCTGAGCAATTGTTACCCGAAAGGTTCAATTCCTTGTCTGCAGAGTTTCCGAAGTCCTTTTGATCGAGGTCGCGGCAGAAAGTCGCAAGTGCTCTCAGGACTGTCGCATACCGGGTTGAACCTGTAAACAAGCAAACTTACATGCCACGTGGAAATTCTCGGATAAATTGAAGCAGAGTCGAATCGAGTCGAGACTCGGCGCTCTCAGATCGGATACCAGATCGCCATGCCGCCTGTTTGCCGTAGCTGGCTGGCTGTTTAATTTCTAGAAGATCTCGCTACCGGCAAAACTTCCGGAGCAGCGCGCTTTCATCCGGAAGCTTGAAGTCTGAAGTCGTGTGCATCCGCGCGCATTTGGTAGCGCAGACGCCTGGAACGGAATCTTGCGATAAGAACTCGCTTCGCGACACCGATCGAAGATATTGGACTCGTTCGCTCAGCGTGGACCAATTATTTATAATAGATTGAGCTGAACATGTTCAACAGATTTTGCGTCCGCACCAAGAATGGTGACACATCGAACAGGAATATCCACGGACGACATGTTTTGTTTGCGGTTTCTCTCGAAAAGACATCTGTCAAATTCTGAATTTGACTCTCTCTCTCTCTCTCTCTCTCTCTCTCTCTCTCTCTCTCTCTAAAACTACTAAACCAGTCAAAACGACTGGTTTCTAATTTTTTCTTTCACATTTGAGCCGTTTATTTTGAAAGTGGCATAAGTCACTTTTTCAAAAAAATCGTATTACAATCGAACGGTATCTTTTCATTTTTTTAAAATTTGCGATCAATAAGTTGAGAACTATTGAGATTTGTTCGAGAGAAGTTTTGCTAATTAATGGTATAACAAACATGTTTATTTTGAAAGTGGCGTAAGTCGCTGTACTCAGGAAATCAATTGCGGGGCTTAGTGTAAAAGAAATAGAAACGTGTGATAAGTGTGTGTGAAGTATTGTTTTGAATTATTTTCAGTATTTTTAAAAAAGTTGTGATCGCTGGACTTATTTTTATAAGTGCGAAAGAATAGTGCAGTTTTGTAAGTTATATTATAGCGATGTGGCGGCTACCTCCAGACTCGCCAGCAGATGGCTATAAAATGTTTTATAAACTAACTTTAGATGAAAAAGATGAATTTCTAACTTTGGTTTTGTCACCAAAAAGAGGAAGACCTAGGCGTTATTCACAAATAGAAATGGATCCGTTATACGCTGTATCTCGTCCTGTTTCTTCAGCAAAATACAAAGACACGATGGACTTGCTTAATTATATACTCCCAATATACCACAGTTATTTAAAAAATTTGAAACAAAACACGATTTCCGAGTACTTAATCACTCCTATCGATGACGAAAATTAAATTGAACCGATGTATTTTCATATAAATTACTTATACTTATGTTTCAAAATGTACTAATTATTTTTGTATTTTATGAATATTAAAATAAAAAATACTTAAATCAAACCTTTATATTAAATATGTTCATGGTATAAATTATTATTATATATGTAATTTATTCAACAATTTTAGTAAATCACTGTCCTTTCAAAACATCACTTCAGTGAAATACGTCGGACAAAATTATTATATGTCAGTGATTTTTCTAAACTATTTATTTTGAAAGTGGCTTAAGTCACTTTACCGTAATAAAAAGTGGTGATGTTTTAATGTTTATACGAAATTATTTATACTGAGAAAAATGCCAGTATCCTGAGATAACAAATACAAGTAAATCTTCTCGAAAGTTGGCATCCATATTTTTAAACGTGTTAAAACGCAAACCCTTAAATATCTCGACTTAGAAACAAAGTGACTTATGCCACTTTCAAAATAAACGGCTCATTTATTGAAATTTTAAGATGTTAAGGGAAATGTTTTTATAATCTTCTTTACTGAAACATATACTACAATAGAAATCGTACAATGTTCGAGTAAATCCAATCTTGTTGTTGTTACAAAATAATATACACTGATAATGTTTTGTAATCGGTAGTTATAGAGTTAAATGTACATTAGATATAGTCAATGTTCCCAATTTATAAATCTTAGAGACCAATCCACAGTTGGAGTCACGTTTCATTCACGTAATCTCTTATGTTATCCAAGCCCGAGTTAAACATATCTTACATACTGTTCAACGTCTTGACGTGCGAACTTATTCAGAGTTGGGCAATGTTTGGTAGAATTTTTATGTATCCAATAAATATTAATAATATAATATTAATAATAAAAATTGTGAGTCAACCGAACGGATGTCTTATTTAAAATATAGTGTTCTTTCGATCTACATTAGATGATACGACGTAATTATATATGTAATATAAAATACAATTAACATTTTTAGTCTCACGTAACAGAAAGTTTCAAGCACCATTAAATAATTCCGCCCGAACGTAATAATTATTGTCGATTCTGCTTTGCCGTGGGAAAGCCGTTCCGATTAATGTCAACTAATAAGCAGCAACGCCGTAGGAAATACTGATGTTTGAATTTCGTCTCCAGGATCGTTTCGCGAATACGAGCATAGGCGGAGATGAAAAGGGAACTCTTTTTACTGTCGTCGTTTCCAGTTCCATCAACAATTTCCATAATCGCAACAAAATCCAAAGGAAGCGGGACCCGTCCTCGTTGCCGTCGTGCCCGGTTTAATCACACCCTCGCAGATAAATAAAAGAAGGCCGCCGTCTCGGCTTCAGTGCTGGCAGCTATTGCAACTTTAATCTCCTTTTGTGTTCCTCGGCTGTTGATCCTAGACACCATTCAATTATTCCCGCTGCACCGTCACCTTGTCCGGTTTAATTCCGTCGACGGAGCTAGTTTTTCCGACGGCGAGGGATGGCGGTAGCGACGACGACGATGGAACAGGAAGGTCGGCGGAATCATCGTCGAGGGCAATCATGCTCCAAGGACCTGTCGTCGGTCCGACGGAAACGTTTGCGTGGAACGGTAAGACAACCAGGCCGAAATTACGCGCGAACACCGATGGACCGGGCTGATAGACGACCCTGTTCTTAACAGAAACGGGATGGAAAAGTGTTAGGGCGATCGTCGGACTCTTCCGGACAGGGCCGTTTACCGCTTTATCATTAACGCAATACGGTCCGGGCTGTTCGTGCAAAAATTTTGCATGTAGCCAACATATTTAAAAATTGTTGTATCACTTTACAAAAATGGATATAACTTATAAAATGTTAAACGTTGCTTAATTCGAAACAAATTTGATTTAGATTCAATTACCCAAACCAATATTATGATCGGATTTATTTTAAATTACATTTCACGAGCAATCAAGAAAATGACTATTTTTAGTCAACCGGCATTTCACGAGCAGTCAAGTAAATGACTATTTTTTAGTCATCCGGACGGTAATGCGTTAACACTCGCATGATGGACCATAGCGGCCGTCGGCCGAACCTCGCATGACCCATACTAGCATCCGTAGCATTTCATTTCCATTGATTATTTTATTCGTTGATTATTGCTAATATTGCCACAATGGAAGGTGTGCTAGGGAACGAAATAATAATAAAGGTCACCACAGACCCGATCATTGCATTGCGGAGTTTTTTCAAATTTTTTTCGGTCAGTTCTGCTGATTGCAAACGCACCCAATTCATTAAATTACAATGTAATTCGTAATTCAATGAGAGTATAATTAGAAAATACTAAGTATTTGAATTAAATTAATTACGAATTACGATGTAATTGAGTTAAAATTGCGAATTAAGAAGTAATAATAGTTAACAAGAGATTGATGAAAACCATATGGAGCTTTTCCACAGAAGGATATTGTTATTGTTGTTGTCCTCTATGTGCAGTTACTCTCGCAAATTGCAAATTAAATTAATATTTCATTCGTAAATAATAATTAAAATTAGTATTTAATCAAAAAGTCATTTCATTAAAAAATATTTTCTCTTCTGCAAATTTCTGGGCTGTGATTTGAAGAGCTGTATTTCAATAACACACACACACACATCGTGTATTTTAATTACACTCACTATTAAAGTAATGATTGAATAACAATGCAATTGAATCACAATATAATTAAAATACAATGTAATTGTATTAGCACAACTCTGTTGCTGAATATATGTATATCTATGCTGTAGTAAGGAAAAACTCCGTATTCAGTTATTCCACTAATTGAACGTAAGATATAGGATTTAGGCACTCGTCAGAAAAAAACATCGTGAAAACAATATGGCGTTCTTCCTTCCAACTACAGACATTGAATTAAAAAATATATCACTATACTGCGGACCTTTGTGCAAAATAAAAATTGTCTAGGTTAATTGTGAGAAACATAAATTAGATGAAAATGTCGTTCTCCATTTAATAATTGTAATAAATTGAAGGCAATGTAATAACATCCTTAAACTCTTGTAATGTGAAATATGATATATGATATTTGATATATGAATTTTTGTCACACATGCATAAATGCGCTGTCTACAGGGTGTCCCAAAAATGTCTCGTAATCCGGATATCCCGAGGTCGTTTAAGGTAACTTTGTTTACGAGTTATTAACGAAAAACGCTGACCAATAAGAGGCAAGCTCGTTTGACGCGAGGCGGCCCAGACAACACACGGACGAAGCTGAGTTCGGCTCAATGGCTCGGTCTTCTCACACCAGCCGAGCTTGCCATTTAGTGGTCAGTGTTTTTTGTTAATAACTCGTAAGCAAAGCTGCGGGTTGCATTTTCGCAGGAAAGAATTACTTCAATGGACCCCAGGAACCTCCCATTTCCGAATTACGAGACATATCAGACTCTCGAGAGTACGCTTGTAACATTGAGTTTGCATGCGTGTGACAACAACCAATCCACCATTTCTTGTACGTATTAACCCTTTGCACCCCGCTGTCCCCTCTCGTGGGACATTAAAGTTTATTAGTGACTACGGAGAATTGAGTTATTTCAGCGCAACTTTTTCAGACATGCATGTTTCTCTGAAGTTTTCTCTTGAAATGGCACAAGAAATCGAATCAAAATATAGTAAAATTACTAAGATATATACAAGAAATGTCAGCGGGTTTTGACGAGAACGTGAGAGGCGTGCTCACGACGGTCCGAGCACTTCAAAGACGCCACTTGATAAGAGCGATAAGGCAAGTTTGTAGAAGAAAGATCGGTATGCGAACATAGCACGCACTGTATAGTGAGATTTATAATCATAAAATCTGGAGGAAAAGATTTTCAAAGCTGAACTCGGTCTGGTTCGAAGCGTCGAGCGGTATAGATAGATCTAACGAGTGAGAAAATCGGAAAAGTGATTCTTCTCTCGGTAAATATATTGTTTGGTAAACGTTTTTTTGGTAAATATCATCTTGCGAGTTAGTAATAACAATTAGAAATTTTCAACCTATGTATTTATTCATATTTTTTATTAGAACAATGGCAAAACGTTCGAACACGAACGAGGCTCATGACACAAGTAGTAGCGAAGATGAGCTCCGGATAGACGTTTATACAGATATGTTAGAAATGTTACGCAGAAATGTTACTACAGATATATAGAAGGTTTTCTTCTACAGTTAGTCCATCGTTTTGATAGCAGCGATAGCGATATCGTCCAAGCAACAAGGTGACGAGAGAAAGAGTTCGCATAGATAGCGATTACAACAACAAAACAAAATTATGAAACAAACAATGACAAAATTATAAAAAATAAAATATCGATTTTTTTGCAAATTTCTCGATTTCAGCCAAATTCATATAAGTCCAATATCATTATAATATGTTAGTTAGTTCCAAAAGCATACTAAATAATACGAGGGTCCTGTAAATGCCCGTTTCTGCCGAAAAGTGGCGCCGAGTAGCTGGTAGCCAACGTCCAGAATGGTTCGGAGTGCTAAGGGTTAAGATACGTACACGATGTCTTTTTTACACGGCAGTTTGATCAAAAACGCTGTTACAGCTGGAGAGTTCAAAGGATGAACGTTTCGGTGCTCGATTGGTTCGATTTGTTGAGGGAGCAACGCCGGTCGCGCAACGAACACCGAGGAACGACAAAAATCCGGAAGAATAGATTGCTGGAAAAGTAAATAGAGGCGAATAAAATCGGGCTTGCTCCCTGGCCTATGCAAGCGGTCGGATAATTCGGTTGCGCGATACCTTTTTGTTCGCGGGTGTTGCAGTTACGGGGTCGGGAGTTAAATCGAGCATTTTACGAGGCCCGGCCAGTAGTAATGGAAAACGTATTACCGGACCCGTAAGTTCCGTCAGTAGGGACACAGGCGGCCGACATTATAACGCGGATGTGCAGGCTGTACTTAACGACGAAACTCCGTGGGAACTGTAATTTTTGTCGAAAGAGGAGGAAAAAGCAGCGTGTACCGATGTGTGGTATGGTCTCCGGGATGGGGGGACGCTGAGGGTGAGGAAGGCGGTCGGTGGCTGGATGACGGAGACGAAGGAGGACTCGAACGGGAAAGGGCGGAGGCGTCACGCAGTGTGTAAAATACGAGCGGCCGAAAAAGTTAAACAAATGGGATGCCAAAACGAACGTAACACCGCGCGACGGCCAGCGTTCCGGCGAACGGAGGAGGAGATAATGATAATTGGAAATGCACCGGGAGCCGAATATACAACCCCTGTCGCGACATTAACGTCCACCCTGACCGCCCGAAGATTTATCTTCTCCTATTAAACGTCACCTTCCGCTCAAGCTTCGCGTTCTTTTTTCACTCGTCGCTGGCTTCTATTCGCGACCTTCCCTGATGAAAAGCCGTGATAAGTAGCAGGCCGAAAAAAAATTAATGTACCCGCGCCGGTTCTTTGACGCCCTCGCGAGTCACCGGGTCTCGTTAAACTGTTTAGTCTACGGCCAGTCGCGGAACAAGAGTGTTAGCGCAGCGGAACCTTGATTACCCGAATTAATAGAGGCACCTGGGCGCGAATTACCTTGCTTCCTTATTAACTGAGATTATTAGCCTGCGCGTTTCTACGTTGCATAGCGATGTTTTCATAACGGCTAGGATGAAGCTCGCGATCAATGCGGTGGCTTCGCGGACATCAATTAAAACGTCGCTGATGGTAATCGTGCATCGCCGTGGACGGCTTATTGTTCGAACAGTTGGTTAGAATTTTAATAAACAACTGCGATCACAGCAAGTTTTATTTCGATTCTCAGTCCAATGAAGTGCTCTGTCAGTGCTCTGTCCAATGAATGGACACCCCTCAGTGAAAGAATATATTCTGTATTATATTTAAAAAGTAGCGTTTATTATAGATGAAGCGTTTATGACATTTTGTTTTTGCTTATAGCTTTTTGTACGTTTCATATGTTTAATCCTCGGACTGCGAACTATATTCACAACTATATATAATAATTAACAAGAAGAAAAATCCCTTTTCTTCCCAAATACACTATCCACGCGCAATCTGCACAATTTCGGCGGGTGGTTCCGTTCAGGAGGGGCGCTACGGCGGACTGAACCGCCGTAGCGAAAGGGTTAAAGATGCACCTCGCACAGGCAGGCCCGTCGTCGAAAATATCGATAAAATCACAGAGAAATAATCGAAGTTGACCGGCATGTTAGTAGTCGTAGCATCGCCCAGGAGCTAAAGATCGACCATAAAACAGTTTTAAACCATTTGCGCAAAGCTGGATTGAAAAAGAAGCTCGATGTTTGGGTGCCACACCAATTAACACCAAAAAACATGATGGATCGAATTTCCATCTGCGGATGGTGACTGCGGATGAGAAATGGGTCACATACGACAATATTGTGCGAAAACGATCGTGGTCAAAGCGTGGTGAAGCAGCTCAAACGGTGGCCAAACCAGGACTAACGGCCAGGAAGTTGTCTACTGTGTATTTGGTGGGACTTGAAAGGAATCATTTATTATGAGTGGCTTCCGTATGGCCAGTCATTCAAAAACTTAGCGAAATTAAGATTCACTGACAATGAGTATTCCTTCAACCTCCTTGCAATGGATAGATTCCAAACTTCAATGCACCGGATCCAATAGCGCGAAATTTGTTTGTTTCACAACTGTACTATTAACAATGTTTATATCGATTCTGAGCTTTATTTGGCGATTCAAAACATATATACTGCTCGAAAAAAATTATAATATAGAAAAATTTTGGATCGACAAATCATCGTAGGATGATGACTTTTTTAAAAATTAAAGCTTGATACCTTTACTTTAAGATAATGTTTCTGAATTTTAAGTTCGATGTACCCACGCCACTGTACTCCTTTAAACATGAGGCCATGTTTGTCATATTGCAAAATTGCAATATTTTTACAATATATTTGTCAAAAAAATTGCAGCCAACTATCGTTTTTTTTTTTTAATTAAATGAGAAGGATCAGACTTCAGTCGATTGCAAACGGCATCCCCGAAAAGAATTTTACGAAGTCTGTGCATTTCATCAAACTTGGCAATTTCCAATATCACAAACATGGCCTATCATTTAAAGGATTACAGTAGTGATATTGTATCGATCATAAAATCTAGAAGAAGTATCTTAAAGTAAAGGTTTTTCAAGCTTTAATTTGAAAAAAAACTATCATCTTACAATAATTTTTTACGTTATCGTCAGTCAAAGTTGCCTAATTTTTATCAAAAATTTTTGTATGCTATAATTTTTTTGAGCAGGATATATTCGAAGATATTTCTTTCGAAGATCTTCTACGAATAGGTTATCTGGCACTCTAAGCGCGAGTGTCAACCGGAACAACCGCCGCCAAAACTTCTATTTGTTTCGCGAATCCAACCGCGGTTTTTTCGCGGCATAAATCCATGCGCCCGGTGGCAGGGAAAACCAATGCAACATCAGCCAACAAATTTAATTAATTCTGATAATGGAGAAGTTTATCAAGTTGGGAGTTCGCGTGCTAGAGGAAGCGACGAGAGACAGTGGTTCGCTAATTTGTCGACAGTTTTACATCCGCGAACGTTGGTCGGCTTTATAAATGAAAACGAAGCCCACGTTGTTTTCCGAGTCACCGCAGTCGCGTGCGCCAAACCGACGACGGGTTTGCTTTTAATTAAATCATAATGCACTTTCGCGCGTATGCAACGCGCGTGTGGATGCACGCACACCTCAAAGCTCCGAGATTGTCGCTCGGACTCGCGCCGAGACTCGCGCCGGACTTCGCAACTAACCAAACCGACTGTGTTTTCTTTGCAGGCCGTTAGCTTTGATGATTTCGCGACCTTTGATTGCGCTTTCTTGCAGTTCGCTTAACTTTAGTGGCTTCCGCGGATGTCATCTTTCAGAACGACACGCCACTATAGTGGCTTCCGCAAATGTCATCTCTCTGGACGACGCGTCACTATAGTAGCTTGCTCTAGTAGCTCACTCGCTCATCGTTTGAACCAAATAATCGTCTTCGTATGCATTGTTTCACACTTCTTTTGTCTTCGCATCGATTTACAACAGTCTACAGGGGGTCCCAAAAATGTCTCGCAATCCGGAAATGGCGGGTTCCTCGGATCATTCGAAGCAACTTCTTCCTTTACAAAAATGTTCTCCGAGGCACCGTTAACGAGTTATTAACGAAAAACAGTGACCAATAAGAATCGAGTACGGCTGACGCGAGGCGGCCCAGCCAACCAGCGCGCGAAGCCCAGTTCCGCTCATTGGCTCGATCGCCTCGCGCCAACTGAGCTCGCCTCTCATTGGTCACTGTTTTTCGTTAATAACTCGTTAACGGTGCCTCGGAGAAAATTTTTGTAAAGGAAAAAGTTGCTTCGAATGGCCTGAGGAACCCGCCACTTTCGGATTGCGAGACATTTTTGGGACACCCTGTATATACAGTATCAGACTCTGTACAGTACATGTCAGACTCTGCCGTTCAAAGAAATAGCCTCGCGCAGAATTCAGCCGTACCTAAAAAGTTAAACAAGTTATCGGAAGAATTCAACGTAAGCGCCTAAAATTCGTCTCTTATAGCAGAGAATCGTTGTGAATGGGGCACTTTTGTTGAGGACAAGATTAGGAGAAAACTAAACGACCTTATTGGACAATATTGTTTTCGGATGATGGATCAGAGATCGAAGTCTAACGAACAGATTTTTATTCGACTCTATCGAATATGGATTCACGCGAATAAGATTTTATTCATGCGAATAAAATTTGATTTGAATAAGAATTTATTCGTACAGAAATTCATACGGAAAATAATCCAGTTGAATAAAAATTATAGAATACAAATTGTTATCTTCATAGTTTATCGATTTTGTATAAATATATTCTTATAAAATTACGTAACATTAAAATAATTTTACAATCCCTATTCGGATAAAGAATTATTCTAATAAATAGATTATAATAATTTATAATGAATAATGAATAATTGTTATTCGAGTAAAATATCGAGAAAGTATTCATTCGGATGATTATCTCAGATAAATATTTATTCGAAAGAATTCGAATAATGCCGAAAACTCTGCCTCAAAACAGCATTTTGCATAATAACGAATACAATAACTCGCAAACTAATTATCTCACTCGCTTCAAATTCATCAGACGCATGATCACGATGTATCACTAACGTTTAAACTAGAATTTTGCGACTATCAATCTATATTTTTTTTTAATCCGAATTCAAAAAAGGTTCGTTTGAGATGTTTGCCAGGTGATTATTTTCTAAACCCACCGAACAGAGTAGCGATGATAATAGATACTATTTTCCAGCTCTACTGGCATTAATAAGTAAATCGTTGTTACTCGGGTCACCAGTGGAGGCGTTGTTCTCTTATGCCGTTTATCAAAGACAGCCATATATTTTGCTCGTGTCAAGTGCACGCCGCTGCCCGGCTACTTGAAGTAGTGCTATTCGAAATAAAGTGGATCTTCCCCGAGGATGCTCTTCATTTCTGGTTGGAAGTTATTTAATTATTTGCGAGCAAATTAACGTTGTCGCCTTTCTTTCGATCATTTCTCGTGAGTATCATTTCAATCGTTCTCTGTGTCAGGAATTCTATTAGTCGACGCCACTGAAAATTTATGCGATACAGTAGCCAAGCGGGTACTCGCTAATGTACATTTGGAAGAAAGGAACATTACGTATATTTAAATCGGCGCATTTTATTCAATCAAATTAGAATTGAAAATTTAAATTACAAAACATTAATTACATTTACGTTCTGCAAACGTACCGTTCTTCAACGTACAAATTAATTTTCAAATCTGGGCAAATAATTCCGTTGCATAGGGTGGACCGCGATCAGTTTAATTTATTCTGTTACCAGTGATTCGATTAGAAAGTTTTTCAGCTGAAATAACATAGTTTAAGGAGAGCTTTAAGATATTGTATACGCGTCAAATTTTTTGTTTGCCTCCTCCCCCCCCCCCCCCCCGGAATTATCAAGAACATCTTCAGTTCCTTATAGGTTGACTTGCAATATTTTTGTACCCATCGTTTCGGGGTTGCTGAGGCAGGTATATAATTGCCTTCCTGGACCAGAAAAGTTGGAAATGAAAAAAAAGCTGTTACCTGAAAACCAATCGAAAATGTCACCAGTTTCGTATGAGCCAGATTTTTCGTGCAGCGATTTCCAAGAAGCATGCAAGGGTTGGAAAAAGCGGACACGGAGAAATGATGAGAGAAGCGGTAGACAGCCGGTCGGGGCAAATTCAAAATAACCGGAGACCTCGGGGAACGAGAGGAATTCGTAACTTCGGTAGCGTCTTACGGAAGTCTGCTGGCAGTGTCCAAGCCAGCGAATTCGCAGCATCCGATGGCCCTTGCCGTTCCGAAGGTTTCACGGTAAAAACGGTTATCGCGAACACGCGGCGCAGCGCGGCGGTAAGAGCCGGCAGCCGCAGCGAAAAGTCACTTAGTGGCAATGGCGCATTCGATCCAAGTTAAACGGCCGTTTATGGTCGACGAGACAGCGGATTAGCGGCTAGGTAATTGCGGAACAGCGCCGATGAGCGTGCGGACGGAAGCGAGCCAGTTTTCGAGCGGTATCAGGAACCGGGATATCGCAGGTAGGAACGATGATAGGTAAGCCAGCGTAATGTGTCGGTCCATTTAGACCAGGAAGTATAATGACAAGGGAGGAGCGGAACGGATGGATCACCGAAGATATAGCTCTAACATACTTAGGAATCTCGCGAAAGGGAGAAACGTCGGAAATAGAGGTATATACCGAGAGTCGGAGGAACGGAGAGGCGTGATGAAACGTGCCAGATAATGGAGCCGTGCAAAAAGAATGTAGAAAGGGTGGCAAGAATAGGGGGTAAACGAGCCCTTGCCGGAATGAAGTTGTGTATTAGTTGAGAGGGAAATAAGGAAAGCAAAAACGGGGAACAAGTTAACGAGAAACAGGTGAGAACCGGAGAAGAAAAGTTGAATTAAGTTTGAAGAGGGCTGGATCTACGGCGAAGACTGTAGGCACGAATTTCCTCCTTCCCGTCGAGTTACCTTTTACTTTCTGACCCTCGGAAACTGCGGCAGGATAGGCCGATACCTGGCCATTCTTTTACCTTTAGTTCAGTCTTCGTTGAGCGTGCTTCCGCCACGGAATTAATGCGAATGGGAGGGAGGGGGGGCTTTGTCATATCAAGTGTGATAATAACGAGTACGCGAATGCGAGTGTATAATAACAATAATAAGAATAATAATGATAGTAATATCAGTAACGACAGTGAGATAAGAATTAAGCATGATTGCGTACGACAGAGATGTCAGAGCGTTTGAATGAAATAAAGGAATTACATGAAAAGTCGAGAGAATGGCTATAACAATACTTATAATTGGACTACGGACCTTTATGCAAAATGAACATTTATCTCATTGATTGTATAAAACAGAAGTTAGACGAAACTGTATTTCTTCTTTTAACGACGTCGATACAGTGGAGGTAATACTACAGTACTTTCAAATTTGTCATGCGCCTTTATCTGATAATCTTTATACCTTTGACTTGTATGAAAAGTAAAGAAACGCGAGTTTCTTATATCTTTTTTCATTCCAACCGGATGCGAATTTCAAGAAAAATTCTCATATTTGGAGCATCCCTCGTGATAGAAACGTCTACATCTCGTCACTTTTTTGTGGTTTCGAACAAGTCCTCTTTGCATCTCAATGCATTCATTTTGGTTCCATTCCGTGTTACTTTCATGCAAAACTGGATTATCTATGTTTCTTGACATTTTTCCCCCTTTTAATTAACATGTTCCGTGCCACGTGTACCATCGATGGTACACGCTTGCATGTTTACTTAGTGAACTGAACAAATTGTTTACAAGAAATTTAGAACCGAAGAATCAATTTCCACCGCAAGAATGGGCGTTGATAAGTTTTTGTTACGTTGTTATGTGTACGAGAATTAATAATTGCACGTAATACATCAAGTTTTAGTAAAATATCAAAGTGTGAAGATTCGAGTAAAAGAAGCTCGGCACGGAACGTGTTAAACATGAAAATTATTAACATAAGCAATAATTAATATTTCGTTGGATAGACCTTAGTTTTAATTACGTTTCGCAGCTGTTTAGGCATATTGTCTATAACTTTTTGTAAGTAACTTAGCGGTATTTTTTAATTCTTCCTTCGATCTTATCAGCGTTGTTCGAATTTTCCTGTCTAAAATATCCCATACATTTTCGATGGGATTCCAGTTTGGTAAGATGTGATATTAGCAGATGTAATACTGTGGGGCAATTATATAGAAGGTATTCTTGAACTATTCTGACTTTATGTTTAGGATCATTATCTTCATAATATTTAAATGCGTGTTCTATGCCCATTACGGTCGCACTTTTCTTAAGATTTTGTTTTAAAATATTTAGATACTTAAATTTGTCTAAAATTTCCTCTATAAAAACCAGTTGTCCAACTCCTTTTGGTGAAATACACCATCACACCATAATACTTCCACCACCGTACTTTATTGTTGGATTTTAATTTATTCGGTTAAGCTCTTGATTTCATTTACGCCATGCTAATTTTCCCCCATCAGTGTTAAACAGATTAAATTTACTTTCATCGGCAAAACTAACATTGTTCCACCAAGTTTTTTCCTTATGAATATATTGTTTTACAAAAGCTAATCTTTTTCTGCGATTCGCCTCGTGTTCGCGCGTATCTTACGTGCCACTCTGCCATTATATCCATCTGTTTTCGACGTATTGTATCTGGATGAAGTACTGCATCCTCCTCCTGAATCGCCTGATTTAAATCCAATTGAAAATTTATGGGATCAATTGAACCGCAAAATTCGTACAACACCTACAAGAACAACAACAGAGTTAAAACAACGTTTGTTAGACGAATGGAAACGGATTTCCCCGGAGTATTTAAATAAAATCATCTGTAACATGTCCAAGCGATTACATGAAGTAATAAAACAAAAGGGTCAACCGACAAAATATTAATATTACGATAACATGATTAAAAAGATTTTCATTTTATATAAAATTAATGTAATT
The DNA here is from genome assembly GCF_051020955.1 of Megalopta genalis. Classification (NCBI taxonomy): domain Eukaryota; kingdom Metazoa; phylum Arthropoda; class Insecta; order Hymenoptera; family Halictidae; genus Megalopta; species Megalopta genalis. Next base: position 3,223,025 of record NC_135014.1, on the reverse strand, counting down.
CATTCACTGTCCGAATATTTTTGCGACGTAGAATTTCGTCACAATCTTGTTTATCGCTTATTATACAAAAAACCATGTGGAATAAACAAACAAAACTTATGTTTCTACTTACTTTAAGAAGTGCTTTATTATATGAGAAGACAATTGATTCACAAATACTATCTTAAACAATCAAAAGGAGCAATAATTCTTCTAACAATATTGTGTCCGAATATTAATGCGAGTCACTGTATATACAGGGTGTCCCATAATTATGTTAACATCTGGAAAGGGATGATTCCTGAAGTCATTTGAAGTAACATTTTTCTTAGCGAAAACACAGTCCGCGGCTTTGTTTACGAGTTACTAACGAAAAACAGTGACCAATGAGAGGCGAGATCAGCTTCCGCGAGCCAATGAAGGGAATTGGGCTTCGTCCGCTCGTTGGCTTGATCGCCTCGCGCTTACCGAGCTTTCCTCTCATTGGTCAGCGTTTCTCATGAATGACTTGTAAACAAAACCGCGGATTGCCCAAGTAACTTGAGAGCAATACTGTTCATTACGAAGCTCGAAGTACCATCGATCTGCTATTCGCAGTGAACAAACTCCTAGATCAAGAGTATTGCCGTTAAAAGAACTGCAACGTCATCTTGTAATTCTTGCCGCGAACAAGTTAAACCGCGAACAACTTACCGCAACTCGATACTTCGAATTAGTTCATATTTAGATCATCCCTAGAGTATAGGCACCTGTATAGATTTGGTGTATGTCAACCGGAAGCTCGTGCACATAAACCGTGCAGTTGTGTTGGCCCAAGTACGCGACCGGGACAAACGCGAAAAATCATTCGAGACGCCTTCGCCGGGCTAGCCTGCACTGTTTACAGGAAAACTGGAGCGTGTTTGGCGACGTTCAGTTGTAGTGTCATCGCAAACAAGCCAGAAAATGCGGGAATTATCGTAACTTCTTCCGGCTACGAGAAATCGTAAAGTTTCGTAGTTATCCCCTTAAGGACCAGTTACGGAGCATGCTAGATCCACGGAATAAATTAAGGAGGTGTTTGAGCGTGACCGGTCAGAAGATTCGATTCTTCTTTTATGTCCCCAGTGGCGGAGTCACAGTGGCGTAAATAGCATTTTCGAAAATGTTGACTTATATGTCATAAAATTGAAATTAAATTGAATTATAAACCTACAAATGGAAATTTTCCTGAGAAAGTCGTCAATATTTAAATTGTTATTGTTCCTTAAAAACGAATTACACAATAACGAACTCCGACTCATTTGAAAGCTTTCAACTAATTATTACATTATCTTCAACTTATTAAATTTCTTGAGATATGAAAAACATTTATATATATTCAGCGGATGACACCGAAGACTCGTCGTAACTCGTGTTACAGACCTAAACGTCTCGAAAAATATTGGAACACATATTTCAGGATAAGCGAATGATATTTTATGGAAATGAATGCGACCAACAGTATCTATTAGACGGAAAGCGACGGCGGGAACGTGCGGTGTTATTGCGGCTTTAAGCGCCCATTCGATTGTTAATAAGTTCGTGAGAAAATGTGAACTGAGCAATAATGCGTCTAGAGCGTTTTATGAATATTTTCGTTTTATCTTTGCACCGCTTCCGTCTGTTTATCCACAATTATTCTACTACACGGGTGAACGGTAATCCTCGGCCTTTTCGCTATATACCGTGGAATATTTCGAATCGGGTATAAATTTGCACGTCGATTAACCATCAGCCATATTTGTGGCTATCGTTTCGGAGCGCAGCGTAACGTATTCTTGACCTGGAAATAAGTAATTGGCGGAAAAACTGGGTCGGTCATATTACTCGGAGTAATTAATTTGGTCTCGAGTGCACGAACCCAGTCGGGACTCGCATTTACAAATTTGCCCGTCTATGTAACACATTTAATGAATGACTTCCAACCTCTATCAAATAATCTTCTATGTATGCTCGAGTAATCTAATCGCGTTCACTTTTTAAAAACAGCTCAGTTGGCTTAGGACAATTTTCATAATTTTATTTATGAATTTTTTCAACGCAGGTTTTAAAATCGCCCTTCTGGACACGTTAGTTTTTCTATAAACCGCAATAAGACATGCAAATATTTAAACGAATCGTCTGTAACTAGATAGCCAACTAACAATATTTTTACTACGAGTTGAATAGCGAATGTTAAATAGCGAACGTTAAATAGCGAACGTTAAATAGCGATTAGTGGAAACGGATATCACAAATGACTGCGGATCTTTAGGCAAATTCTCATTTTCATACATCATTTTACAATAATTAGGATGAAAGAAAAGTTGTCTTTGTTAGCTAAAGGATTGCTCATTACAGAGATAAAATTAAAATGCTGTTGAACTTTCTCAATTTGTGCGGTCTCTTGTATTTAAAAAATCTAGATAGTCTGGTTATAAATGTTAGATCAGTGTATTGCGCAGACGATTTATTTAATAACAGAAATGAATATTTACGAACCGAAAACGTCGACACGGTTTTTGCGGATTTGTATAGAACGATGGTGAAACTGTAAAGCGAAAAGAGTTTATCGTTTCTGGGCTAAATACAGTGGATGGAAAACGGCGGCGCGTTAAAAATGCAGTGCCTTTATTCGGATCTCATTGGCGCCGACTTATCGAACAGGAACTTCGAGTGGGAATTTATCGTGGGTGCGAAGGTATGCGAAAGTATAAACCGTCAGGATAAAGAGAGATTAGTGTGGTGGCATAGCCGCCTTAGGTTGAAGCCGCGGTTCGTAGTGGTAGAAGGCCAATCCTGAGTACGAGACCGAACTTGGCCGGGGTTTACCCTGGAGATAAGTGGTCCTTGTCGGGTTCGCATGCTGGAACGGTACAGAGTTGTGCACCGGGGTCATCCTCAGCCATTGTTTCGCCCAAACTCAAACTATCGTCCCACTAAATCGCTTGCACGCTCGACGCCTTACTTACGTCTGCTCCCATTCTTCCTTATTTCATGCTTCCCATCATCGTCGTCATCCCCGTTCTTTCCTTCAAGTCACAAGACACTGCGGTTATTATCGGCTCGTCTGTTTTATTCGTATCGCGGAACATCGTTCGTAACGTACGATTAATCTACAGTAAATTTTCCCTAATCGACGCTCAGACTGCGCACAAAAATGGACAATTCGGGAAACGGTGATACGATTATTCGAGTCTTGCGGCTCGTTTTTATAATTGTTGACTATCGGTAACTATAAAAACGAGCCGCAAGGCTCGAATAATCGTATCTCCTCTTTCCAAATGTCGGAGGGAGCAGATTCATACATGGCGGCCACTTTAAGACAATGAATTTGAAGTTAACACCTACATCTTATTTGACTCACATTAACGCTAAACCTACCGAGGTCTAAGAACAACAAACACAATTTGCCCCACATTATAAGATAGAATTACAAGATGTAATTTATTCAAGTTTTTCACAATTTTTAAGGTAAGTCCGGGAGAGTTCGAACAGTGGGAGAGACCGGTCAGTGTAAATATCGGGAAGCACTTTCATAATTTGATTGTTGATCACGTATTACAATTGTCGCGAAACTGTATTCTGTAACGACAAAAATTATATTATACAATAAATATTATTAAATGTATGAAAAATTTATTATTCTCTCTCGCTTTACAAACGAACAGAACTTCCCGGTAGACCTAATATATTCTTAGTAGTAATTGATAGATAAGTACACAAGTAATTGACAGATAAGTTGTATTCATTTCTACTTTACATTAAAAATGTGGTCGATCTCTTCCTTAAGTCTGGCATAAACCGACCATGCTAATATGGGAGAGTTCGACCATATTAATCGTTCTGTCCATTAACGGAATTTTTATTCTTTTATCCGGGTTTCTTCGAAGCGGATTTGTTTTCTTTCCAAGCTAGAAGTAGCTTAGCTTCTTTGGAAATGCCAAAGAATTCCGTTTAACTTAGCGAGACAATATCCTTATTTCCACAAACAAGTGCAACTATCATGCTCAGAAGACGCAGTTTTTTTTTGGTTTTTATAGCGGGGGAAAATCTTCAACACAAGATTCCCAGAAGCGGTCAGACTCCCGAAGCATGTGGTATGTGATCTTACCCAATAAAAAGCCCCACTTACGACGACATTACTCTACCCCGGAATCGTTTAACACATTACTTCAGGAATCAGAAAACGCGGTAAGCAACTTGCAGACATTAAAAATAGTTCAGAGAACATTAAGGCAAAGAAGAACAAGAGAACTGTAAAGAAACATAGGAATGTTTCTTTAACACGTTCCGTGCCGAACTTTTTTTACTCGAATCTTCACACTTTGATATTTTACTAAAACTTGATGTATTACGTGCAATTATTAATTCTCGTACACATAACAACGTAACAAAAACTTATCAACGCCCATTCTTGCGGTGGGAATTGATTCTTCGGTTCTAAATTTCTTGTAAACAATTTGTTCAGTTCACTAAGTAAACATGCAAGCGTGTACCATCGATGGTACACGTGGCACGGAACGTGTTAAATATTATAGTTTGTCAAGCGTCGGAATATTTTTGCGACGTTAAATTTCGATATAATTTAGTCCATTGTTTGGTATTACGAAAAGTATGTGCAATAAATAAATAAAATTTATGTTATTACAAACTAAAAAATCAATGTTCTATTATATTATAAAACAAGAACACACCAAATTTACTATTACAAACAATCGAATCCAGCAACAATTGTTTGAATAGCATGATGTCCGAATATTAATAAGAGTAACTGAATACATATTCATTGTATTCATGCGACGACTATATAAAATCTCTTTGTGTTTAATGCTTCTTCTGTGAAACGAAGAAATATTTTTCATCGGTATACATGGATAAATAAAATAAATAAAATGAAATTCGGTGACAATGAGAAATAGGATAAGCGAAATGCTTTAACTAGATTCCGGATCTGTATGCGAAATAAAAGTTGTTTGCATATATTGTACAAAATAGAAGCCTCAAGAAGCCAACTGAATGACACAAGGCATTACAATTACAAAAGAATTCAATTATATTGTATTTCAAATACATTGTAATTCAATTACGTTGCATTTAAATTCACTCATGATTAAAATAATTAGTAATTAAATTTACTGTAAGCTTTGAATTATGCAAATGAGTTACAATATAGCTGAATCACAATGTAATTTAAATACAATGTAATTGATCTGGTTTCGACATGCGTCAGACTGTCACATCTTGACCAGGTTTAACAAGAAATCCTGAAATAAATCTCCCTACTTGGACAATTCCATCTGCATCAAATTTAAGAACGAAAAAATTCGACCAAAAAAAGGGCATCTTCGATGTCAAAGCCGTTAGCAAAACGGCGATCTCCAACCGTTTCCAGAGTCGGTGAGGTCAACGACGAGAGACAAAAGTGGAAAAAAACTTTAGCGCTGAAGGGAAGGTTAGCGAATCGGAGAGCGTGTTTAAGGCTACTATTAATGCAGTTTATTGAATTGTTATCGATGAGCGCGGGCGCGACTAGCGTGGTGTCGTAGGACTAGCAACTTAGGACAGACTGAGCTTTTGGAGTTGCGCGTTTGTCTCTTTTATAGTGGAAGAGAAGAAAGGAATAGATGGACTTTCGTAGGAAAGGAGAAAGTTGGGAAAGTCCCGTGCGGGTCGAGGTGCCCAGATGTGAGGAGAATTGTTCTATTAGGGGTGCGTGATTTTTAGGGAATTTTGAGCATTAGGAACGGTACTTGTTTTATTGCTAGCGGCCGCGCTCAGGTAGAGGGATGCGACGCCACAAAACGCATCATTTTCGCGAGTGTTCAGCATTTTTTGCGTTCCGACAATGCGATCCTTGCTGGTGTCCAGCCGTCCACCCATTGACTTCGCGTCGTCACATTATTATCTAGAAAAGAATAAAAGAGGGAAAAAAGGGCTCGCCACCGTGCGGCGCATCTACGGTTTCATTTGTTCCTTTGATATGAATCGGCAATGTGAAACGCGCGGCGAAGCTTCATGCACGTCATCGGGCTGTGTAATATTTCTATCCTTGCCGGTAATAGATGGAAATATCGGGCCACATACTGTCACGCTTGAACAGGCCCGTCATAAAGGTTACATAGGTCCGTCCCGCACGACCCGGCCACGGTAAACACCGAATGACTGCGTTTTAATTAAATCTCTATCGATCGGACCTGCCCGGGCTATTCACGCATTGATGAGTTTTAATTTTAGCATCTGATTCCCAATCAGCAGTCTCCTGGAATTGGTGGGTGGACGCTGTCTTGAACGACAGAGTCGAAGGTGTCGGGGTTCCCGTCCCTTCTCGTCCTCCAAGAGAAGAAAGTATGTCAAGTTTTCTGGCCCGGTCGGTATCCTCGCTTTATTTCTCTCTAAATTGCGTTCTATGACACCTTACGATATTTATTTATTTATTTATCTATTAAATTCCTACGGAAAATTACTCATTAGTTAGGAAATCAATGAATACAGAGGTTTAGAATAAATAGGTACAATTTTTAATAAAAAATAGTAATATAACCGTAATTCTGTAAATTATTATGTTAAATCTACATACAGACTATAATAATGTTCCGAAATTATTTTATACATTTATTTTATATATTATAATTTATATTAATATATAATTATATATTATAATTTATATTAATATATAATTATATATTATAATTTATATTAATATATGATTATATATTATAATTTATATTAATATATAATTATATATTCTATAATCATATTATCGTGAATGACAATTCCTGTGACGTGTAAGAATCATTAGATTTGTTACAGTTGCAAACAGAAAGTCGGATAAAATAATTTGGGCCATCATTAATCATTTGCTGCAGACAGCAAATTGACAAGAAAATGGCAAATTATTCGAATTGTTCAGAAAGGAGGATTGGGGATTGAGAATTTATCTTGTTTATTTCTGTATATCATATATAATAATATTTATGTATCATATTATTTTTGTTATATCTTTCTCACACACGATAGGATAATCGTTAACGTAAATCCGATATAATTCAGCATTTGAGATACTGAACGCATAATAATTCTCGGTATTCCACATATCGGAAAAATTAGTGTTTTATTAACGAGAGACTATAGTGTTTGCCCGCAGCAAATTTCATTGTGTATTCAGTGCATGCGCAATCTTCCGTACGTTTATCGATAAAACAATGTGCCCGTTCTCCGTGAATATCAATTCATAATATTTGTAGCTGTCGGGTCCAACAAATTAACATTGTGCTTATTAAGAAATTACGAAGTGGGTTTCTTTTTAGGTGGTGCGCCTCTGTTTCAAGCTCACGGGCACTTAATAGCAGAGAATGATGACGATGTACAGAAGAGGAACTTCCCTTCGAGAATCGTTCTTAGATGTTTTGGCGAGGAGATCGACGTTTATTAGTAGGGTGAGTCGAAATTGTTGTTTGAAGGTTGATTTGATTAATTGAAGCTTATTCGAATTATGTTGTTTCTTCCAATAATCTGTTTTTTGAAAAGATTACTGTATGTTTTTTCTATTTTCCTGTATACGTATATCATTTACAATAATAACAGTTCAATGTTTATTGTGTATTTCGGAAGATTGTATAACTTATTTTCTTGTACTCTCAGTCAGCTTAATAAATTTTGCACAAATTGTGATTTTGCTGTACAAAGTCGAATTGAAATAAAAATCATTACACTGCTGCGATATTTTATAGGAATTAATAAATAAAAGATTTTGTACCTTTATGTATATGTACTTTATTCGATTACCTTGCAGTATGAAAAATATAATAATTAAAAAGCAATTACACTTTGGCATCCGGGTGCAGAGGGTTAAAATATATTTCGATCGGGCATTAGTATTAGACTACATCGGATAATAAATTGATTAGTCACGATTAATAGGTGTATAGGTTGAAAGGACAGTACCTTTTCCGAGCTAGTACGAGACTGGTCTTAGAGTACATTGAATGGTTGACGGAAGTGCCAGTGGTCGAGGAAATAAGTGACGATGTGGCAGTTAACATCCGAATGGCTCAGCAGAAGAAAGTAGAAAAGAAAGGTTTGTCCCTTGAGGTTGGTCGAATACATTTTCTCGCAAATTGCGTACCGTTAGAAAATAATCAGCATTTTACTGCGTTGCTTAATTCGTTTAAAAACAATGATTTAAGAACAATTTTCGACTATAAATAGTGAGAAATCTCGGTGAAAATCTCAGAAACTTTGAACGTCTGTCCCTCATGTTTTATGGAGACGTATATTTACGTAATCAAATTCTGTAAATAATCAAAATCAGAGTAACCAGAACTGCACAATATTTACGGGACAGCTTGGTAACACCTACGATAGATGAAATATTATTTTATATTCAAGGATCGTTCTACGCTTCTGATTAGACCGTCTCAAAGGACATCCGTGGAAAAAGCGTACATATTCGAATTGTTCAAGAAATTTCACGCGTTCCGAAAGTATCCGGATAATTTAAAGGAATCTGTGGCAGGTGTCTGCCTCTATCAGTACTTAAGACCTGGTAGAGTGATCGTACGGCAAGGTCGTGAAGCCGAGAATCTCTATTTCATAGTAAATGGAGAAGTCAGCCTATCGAGGACAGTTACCGACCGCTGGACGAGTTCGTGAGACTTTCAAATGTTAAAAAAACTGCGAACGCTTTGCATGTAAAGCTTACACAAATATTTACAAAATCAACGAGAAATCTTTCCTATTCAACTTTTTTAGACTGCTGTAAACAATTAACTTAACAATCAAATTGTCGGAACTTTATGTTTCTCTCGCGCGATTTCTCTTCGTCGAACAATCTAATTTTACATTTCGCCAGTCGATTAGGGTATCCACAGACGATTAATTTTGCTGTAAATCTTACATGTGTTAGATGAGACTAAAGAAATTGATATGGGTGTTTTAACTGCTGGCGACATATTTGGTGAAATTGCATTACTGCATGAGGTACCAAGAACTGCAACAGTAACCACTAAGAGTAGGTATTGTACAAGTCATTTCTATTATAATCATGTATATAATTATATATATATTATATCTTGTATTACTTACAAGTAATTTAGATAACTTTTATCTTCCATAAATGTCCAATTAATAGCATTACTGTTAACGGTAATATCACTATAATTATATATATATATATATATATATATATATATATATATATATATATATCATAATATTATATGTATGTGTATTATAATTATGTATATTATGTAGAGAAAAGTAGTGATATTACCGTTAACAGTAATGCTATTAATTGGTCATTTATGGAAGATAAAAGTTGTCTAAATTACTTGTATATATATCATAATATTATATGTATGTGTATTATAATTATGTATATTATGTAGAGAAAAATAGTGATATTACCGTTAACAGTAATGCTATTAATTGGACATTTATGGAAGATAAAAGTTGTCTAAATTACTTGTATATATATATCATAATATTATATGTATGTGTATTATAATTATGTATATTATGTAGAGATAAATAGTGATATTACCGTTAACAGTAATGCTATTAATTGGACATTTATGGAAGATAAAAGTTGCCTAAATTACTTGTAAGAAGCTCGAATTAGATAAATATGTATGTTGCTATTTAATCATTTGAATAAGTCGAAAATAGTATAACAATGTTCCTAACTTACTCTAACGACATCACAGTTTTGTGTTTCGCCTGTTATAGTTCTGTCATAAAGACGCATAAAATCTGCAGTCCAGTTATTACTAGTAACTTTAAAAAATTTTATTAACAGCTACGGTAGATCTGTTCCTCATACCCGAAGCAAGCTTCAATACGATCCTCCGACGTCATTTAACGAGCGAATGGGACGTTTTGCAAGATGCCTTGGTCCACTTTAATTACTTTGAAACATGGGACCGGGTCACCGTGCGAGAATGCTGTATTTTAAGCAGAATGAAAGACTTCCGGCCTGACGAGGTGAGAAATTTTCAATATTCTGCGTAATAAATATCATATAATCATATAATATTAATAAATATCATATATAATAATAATAAATATCATATAATATTGCTTGCGTAATAAATATCAATAGTAGATCGTTGTTCTGAGATAGCTGTTATCATCGAGTTTCTACCGACATTGAAAATCATTACGAAAATCAATCCACCGAATAGTAATACACAATAAGTGAGAAAATTCGCATATAATGTTTGAAAGAAATTGCAGATCAATTATTTTAATTATTCATATATTTGATAAGCTAAGGTGCAAAATTAAAGCGACTGACTTGAATATCTTCAACTTTAAGTTATCATTATATTTATCAATTCTCGTTATCATATTTCATAAGGTTCCAGATATGTTGGTTCCTATATAGACCCTAATGAAACACGTGAGAAATTCAATTAATTATATCAGAGACAAGATAATCGCACAATTATACTGCGAATCGTTATGCAAATTTCAATTTTCGAAGATTGTTTTACAAAAATCAGAAAATGTGCAACAAACTCAATTTGAAAATACAACACAGATGCATAAAAATTCGCAGTCTGCAAATGACAATAGCTATAATTTGGACCTAAATTTACCCGAGATCCACCGTTCAAGCGTTAAGAAATTAATCAAATTAACACCTTGCCTGCCGCGCCAACGATCTCAAGAATTTCATAAAATTGAAGTGTTCCTTTTAGTCAAATTAATTAAAAAGTTAGTTGTATATGACGTTGATTACGTGGTCAAGGCTCTCATGTTTCGAGAAACCTGATAAAATTAGAAAAATTTAATAACGATTCATTTTCAAATCTGAGCAAATAATTCAATCGACTACATACAGTTGCAGTGGCCCTGAAAATGTTAAAAAAAAAAACCCGACTGTTTCAGGTCTTATTAGGTGACGGCAAAGGAATGGTTAATTACGTCCATTTTGTACTGGAGGGTGAATGTCGTCTTATAGAGCATATGACTGTGCGCGAGCAATTCATGCCCGATGGAAACGTATTTTACGAATTGTACGACCCCAAGGCGTCTATGATGCTGGAACAGTCCGAATCGTCGAAAGGAAAAATCCTCGACAAATACAAATTAGATTCAAAGACAGGCACCAACGGCGGAGAGCATACCTCGACTTTGGAACTATTACGCATGACGGAACGATCAAGATTACTCGCTGAACAAGTCGACCAGGATCGTTCTAGTATCATTACGACTACGCTGTTGGACGTCGTAAGTGCTGCACAATGCGATCATGTTAAACGAGAAGTTTCAAGTTAAACATGCACAATCGAAATTCACTGCGAAGGTACACGAATGGCACAAAATTACGGACGTGGTAGAGATGCTGATGAGACCACCGTCAACGATTTCTCAGCAACGTTATCCGAGAGACGTTCGAACAATTTTTATGCAAATTTGCACGTTTGAAAGAGGCGCCTGCTTCGGTCTAGGTAATATCCGTTAAAATGCTGTTATCGTTTCATTATTCTACTATTAACAGCAGGTTTACGGAACGCGTCGTTTTGGCGCCAAATTCTTGCAACCCACGATCATCGACACGCAACCCAAGATATATCTATTGGGAATTTATTCTATAAAACTTGTTCCGCCGGGGATGGATTACGATTAAAATCGCGAAAAATCTGTAGAAATATATGCCTGTTATTTTAACCCTTTCGCTACGGGCGGGTTCTCCGCCGCGGTACTTCCGCTGAACGGAGCGCCGCGACATCACTGCACGCTACGCGACGCCGATCGTCAGCGGGAGTACCGCGGCGGAAAACCCAAGCTGCTTGAATGTTTTCGAACGAAAAAATTTGTCTCCAAAGGATATTTATAAATAAAGGGTATTCCAGGGTATTTATAACGTCTTAGCATGCGCTCTTTAATTTACAGTATGAGAGGAAATAACATTATGCAATATAGTGCATCTTATGGAGGGCCACTATAGTGACCCGTAGTATCTCAGTGGCATCTTATGGAGGGCCACTATAGTGGCCCGTAGTATCTCAGTGGCATCTTATGGAGGGCCACTATAGTGGCCCGTAGTACCTCAGTGGCATCTTATGGAGGGCCACTATAGTGGCCCGTAGTACCTCAGTGGCATCTTATGGAGGGCCACTATAGTGGCCCGTAGTACCTCAGTGGCATCTTATGGAGGGCCACTATAGTGACCCGTAATACCTCAGTGGCATCTTATGGAGGGCCACTATAGTGGCCCGTAGTACCTCAGTGGCATTTTACGGAGGGCCACTATAGTGGCCCGTAGTACCTCAGTGGCATTTTACGGAGGGCCACTATAGTGGCCCGTAGTACCTCAGTGGCATTTTACGGAGGGCCACTATAGTGGCCCGTAGTACCTCAGTGGCATTTTACGGAGGGCCACTATAGTGGCCCGTAGTACCTCAGTGGCCCGTAGTACCTCAGTGGCATCTTACGGAGGGCCACTATAGTGGCCCGTAGTACCTCAGTGGCATTTTACGGAGGGCCACTATAGTGGCCCGTAGTACCTCAGTGGCATCTTATGGAGGGCCACTATAGTGGCCCGTAGTAGCGAAAGGGTTAATGAAACAACCTAAAATAGCTGCTTTCAATGCTCTGTAGACCTGGTGTCAATATCGAAACGTATGCAGTTTTTCTAAATGCCAGTGTAATCAAAGTGAACTCATTTCACGAATATTACGCAAAATTTTATGAACTTGAATAACAATTGTGGACGCGAAATACGGAACGGTTTTCGTCACAAATACGGGTCGTTAGCCCACCACCTTAAATATATCGCTTATTTTCTACGATAGAAAAGATGTCATGAGGAGAAAAATATTCTGTTCCAAGACACCAATACGGCGATGGGCCGAATTTTTTTCTCAAGATCATTTTTTCTCGAGATTTTAAGGTCATCGTATTTTTTAAAAACGAGACCACATATTTTCACTACGCAGTCTTATAGCATATACAAAAAAATCCAACGAGGTGTAACATGTTAACCTTCGCGCGACCTTTAGCGAGAAAATCATGAAATATTTGTCAGTAATTTCAGTACGCGTTCAGGGACAGTAAACGAAGGAATTTCAATTTCATTGGAACAGTGCATCGTGTAATTGTCCCTAGTGCTTGTAAACAGACATTCGCATTCTCCCTTCATCAGCTAAAGTATGTTTACAAGCATTATTATCAAAACGATAATTTTAGCAGGCGATTATTACTTTGGAATCAGTATCAGTACAACAAGCTACAGCATCGGTATCAGCGCAATAAGCTTATCCATTATGTACACTACAGCAGAAAAAGGGTTCTACGTGAATGTAGATCAATTACTGCAGAACAACTTTAAAATGTACAGCAAGAATTTATTTACCGCCACCGAAAATGTATCCAGGTTCGTGGTGCACATTTTGAACACCTTCTAAAATAAAGATTTGCCTTAAAACTGTTCCAACGAAATTAAAATTCCTTCATTTACTGTCCCTGAACACGTATTGAAATTACTGACGAACATTTCATGATTTTCTCGCTAAAGGTGTCGTGAAGGTCAACATGTTGCACCTCGGTAGATTTGATTTTTTTTATATGCTATAAGGCTGCTATAGTGAAAATATGTAGTCCCATTTTTAAGAAATACGATAACCTTCAAATCTTGAAAAAAATGACCTTGAGAAAAAATTCGGCCTATCACTGTATTGGCGCCTTTGAACAGAATATTTTTCTCCTCATAACATTTTTTCTATCATACAAAGTAAATGATATATTAGGGGGGCCGGAAAGTTATGTCGTTTGTTTACATTAAATTCAAACAGATAAATATGCGCAGAAACGACATTACTTTCCGGTCCCCCTAATATTTAAGATGGTCAAGTTAGGTGAAACACCCTGTATATCGTGAAATTATTTTCATCGTAATCAATCCGGAAATTTGATTAAATCGTATAATATTTATCCGTACATTGACCATGGGAGTATGGTCTAATTCACATGCAATCAATATTACAGTGTACAATGAATATTCAAGGAACGATTTTTCAAAGTGAGAATTGCTGTATTCTCAACTGCTGAAAGATACGTGTGAAATATTCGTCAACAACCTATCCTCCTCTTTAACTTCATCGACATTACGAATCCAGCATATCCTAACACGACAACTTTAGTTGTATATTGAATGATAAATTTCATCCGTTGATCAAATTTAGGCGAGAACATGCATAATCGGAGGATTGTGTGCACGAGGAACATGCGATGCTTCTTGGTACCACGTTACTTCTTGAACGAACATAATCGAGCGAACATTTGGGAGCACGTGAAGCTTTTCATGGATTCAAAATATCCGACGAGGAAGGAGTTGTTCACGAAGTTTGTCCGGGATCGAAAGTACACGCATACTGGTTATTAACCTTTTAGGCACGACGCGCCACTATAGTGGCTTTCGCCGATGCCATCTTTCAGAACGACACGCCACTATAGTGGCTTTCGCGGACGTCATCTCTCTGGACGACGCGCCACTACAGTGGCTTGCTCTAGTAGCTCACTCGCTCATCGTTTGAACCAAATAATCGTCTTCGTATGCATTGTTTCACACTTCTTTTGTCTTCGCATCGATTTACAACAGTCTACAGGGTGTCCCAAAAATGTCTCGCAATCCGGAAATGGCGGGTTCCTCGGATTATTTGAAGCAACTTTTTCCTTTACAAAAATGTTCTCCGAGGCACCGTTAACGAGTTATTAACGAAAAACAGTGACCAATACGAATCGAGTACGGCTGACGCGAGGCGGCCCAGCCAACCAGCGCGCGAAGCCCAGTTCCGCTCATTGGCTCGATCGCCTCGCGCCGACTGAGCTCGCCTCTCAGACTCTGTACAGTACACATCAGACTCTGCCGTCCAGAGAAATAGCCTCGCGCAGAATTCAGCCGTACCTAAAAGGTTAATCGGAATAGTATCCGAATATGAAATAATTACGAAATGTTTTCTTCTTCCCAGATGGAGGCAACACAAGAAGCAGCTGGTCCAGACGATTTGCAAACAAGGTAGACGTCTGCGTAGCAATATAACTATACACGACGTGCCCTATTCTATAAGAATCGAGAACGACGTGGGAATATAAAGAAATTAGTTAATCGGCGAACCATCCAGAACCTGATGTTTTATAGATAAATCTTTTATTTTTCATAGTTCCGTATAAAATAGTTTATGATTAATAAATCTTCTTATTCGAGTGTCTACGTAGAAAAATATTTCGATACAAATATGAAACACCTCGCCGACATTGAAACGTTACACGTCTTTGGTCGCAGTATACACTGATAAATTTTTCGAAACTTGTTAATCGATAACGCTAAACCCTGTGACAAAAACTCGCGTTACAGTGAGTATTAAGTACTGATTAGCAAGTCCGTGCTCATCCATACAGAACTTGTTACTGATCAAAGCGATTCGATTCGAATCGACGCTTTTAGAAGCAGTGGTTCTATCTTTGACAGTTAATAAGTACGTGGTCAAAAGCATTTATATTAAACCCTTATCGTTATGTAAACGCCTATGTAAATATCTTCATGGTATCGTTTCTATGTCTCTCTTAATATTTTTTTGTACATTCGGTCAATTAGAATTAAAATTACAATACAACTCTTTAGGTGTATTGTCTAGCGCCATAACAATAGTCTGCATAAAATGAATAGTCTGAACTGTACGTTACCCTAAACACACTATTCCCGTGTTCCATCAAAATTTCGACGTCGAAACAATTTCAATTTAACAATTCAATTTATAACAATTTGGAACCCGAACAGTCAAAAAAATGTTTATGCATTTATATTATATTTCACTTTGTAAGAATGAAATCTACGTCACAACAATTTCACAGAATTTTGTAGAAAATTTGTATCGAGGAAATAACTTTTTACCAATTGTCCACTTTCAGACTATCAAATCACAGTGAAAAATAAACATACGTAAAATATGAAAGGACCAAGTACAAAATGTTGTGAATTTGCCAAATAACTTGACGATAAAAATTCGGTTGATACGCTTGTGTTCGTGCGTATAATAAATAATAATGATAAGAAATGAATGATAGCGTCGTCTTATTCAAACCAGCATACCGAACCGAACTTCTTAACACAAGTTTTTCGAAAACGAATGCAAAATCGATATTCGAACTGCATTATTATTTTCCACCGAATTCTGCGTGCTCGTTAGATCACAAAGCGGACCCACATACTTTGTATTCAAACAATGAACTATTACGTCAGCAATAAAACAATTGTCTAGATAAATGTACTCAAGATTCAATTGACCCTGGAAAATTCGTTCAATACGAAAAATCTCATTCTTCGGACTGCTGTTTCGTTTATCGACAGAACTGTATATAATGATTCTACAAGCACGCATCCCATTGCAGGCAGTTTTAAGCATTCCGTGCAATGGATTGTACAGAATTGTACAAAATTCTGTCATGGATTGTCCAAAGGAACGTTCAAATTCGTTTCCCTCAAACCTCCCTATTCATGTTTCACTAATTTGTTCGGATATAATCGTTTCTTAATTAAATCCCACTTGGCTTCTAAAAGATATGAACACGTCTGTTTGAGTATGTTTTTTTAGACATGTTGTTCGTATTATTCTTCTCCCTATATCATATTTATAATACCTTCGATACAACAGCTTTGCTCGGTTCTTTTCCCCCTTCCAGTATAATCCGACTGTGCACTATTAGCCGAACATATCATGGCACATTGGATCAATTATTTTACGTACTAAGCTATACTTTACATATTTGTATGTGCACTATTCTGTATAACATAATATACGCTATATTTATCCTGACGTCACGCAAACTCAAACACACAAATTCACGCAGACGATAATCGCACGAGCGAAAAGCACTTTCAAACGAATTGCTCTCTGGAGCAGAATTTTCCAAACACTTGAGATCCCGATATTCGATTCGCCTCTCAATTACCTATGATCACGTAACTAGGATTGCTGAATCCGTCAGGCAAGTCCTTCTTCATATCGCACTTCTGCCGAGGCATATTTACGTAGTTGTCCTGAGTCCTAATGATCGGCGGAGCGAAGCCCATCTTGGCTGTTGGGTTCGAATTCATCTCCGACTTCTTCGCGATCTCGTCGTTTTTTTTATTCAGATCAATGAGCTCTAAATTCTTCGGCGCGTTGCAATAACCGGAATCCCGAGCTGGATGATGAACCCCGACCTGATTCTTCATCATTTGTCTGTTTCTAGCAAACTCTGCCCTCCGCTCGTGGACATCAATGGGTTTGAGATACGGATCATCTTCCTGCTTCTTCAGCATCGGCGACATTTCCACAGCGTCCTCACAGTCAGACGTTGGAGACGGGAAATCGAAATGGGTCCGTTCTTGATGGGGTCTAGGACTGAATATTCCTGACTCTGATGTTTGGCTTCTGGGACTCATGCACAAATAGGCAGAATCCACCGTGGATCCAGACATAGGCGAGTTCACGTACTCGTGAGTCGGTGAAGACAGCATAGCATGGTCAGGAGCCGACAACATCGTCAGGTAATCGTCCTTTCCGCTCTCGAGCAGAATCGTGTTCATGTCCAGGTACGGATCATTTAATTGAATGTAGTGCTGAAATTACCAATGTTACTTTTAATCGAATCTCCTAGAGTTACGTCGTAGACAAACACAGAGTGTCCCAGATAAATGAGGCCACCTAAATATCTTTTTCAGTTATCAAGACGCAACACGTGTTTCATACATATCGTGAGGTCATAATTTTTTGACCTTGGAAAGACCAAGACCTCCAATTATCTGGTAAAACACGCATTATTCCAAAAAGTGCTTCAAGTAGAGTTTGTACAAGTATGTTATCCATTCCGAGACGACATTATCGATCTAAATAAATCATTCAACGAACTTACCGCTCTCACACTGTCCTCCAACAAATTTCCTATACTGTCGACTAACTCCGTGAAACTCGGACGTAGAGTAGGCTTGGCCTTCCAACATTGGCGCATTATTTCATACCTAGAAATATAAATACTATAAAACACGAGTCATCAATTTCAAATTACATGGAATCTGTGATCGATGCACGTTGCAGTTGACCGTGTCATAGGAAAGATTTGAAAATTTATATTCTGCTTAATGTTCGCTGTCTAAAATTCTTGGATGAACTTACACTTCGGGAGTAGCATATTCAGGCTGCTCCATTCTGTAACCCTCAATTAGCTTCTGGTACTGTATTTCCGCCTCCATGCCAGGATATGGAGTCTCGGCCAGTGTGAAGAACTCCCACAGAACTATACCGAATGACCAAATGTCCGATTGCGTGGAGAAAATTCGATCTCTGATCGACTCGATGGCCAACCACTTAATTGGTAATGGACCATCACCTTTCTTTTTATAATTTTCTTCTTTATACATGGTCTTTGCCAGACCGAAGTCGCATATCTTCACAACATTGTTCTCGGCTAGCAGAATATTTCTAGCAGCCAGGTCACCGTGCAGTACCTGTAAATTTATTTCTGGACAATGATGCATGCATCGAGCAATTTATTCACCGACTTAAGTCCAATTCAACTGAATTTCCTATTTCAATACTGTGTGTAAATACATAACGTGTTTACTTGCGTAGATTAGATAAAATTATTATCTCTTTTACTGGATATTATTCTAATTATCCGAATTTATTCAATATTTTAGCCGTTTTAGTTTTGTATTCGACCTATGTGCAGAAAGTATTCATTCACCTTTTAAAATGCAATAACTTTTTTGAAACTCCACCAAACATTTAAGTTGAAGGGACTAGTTTACTGTGTAATGACTAAAACACATTTTGTTAATTTTGCTAATGCTTGTAATGAAACAAAAATATGCGAAGTACTTGTTCTTTAACTTTTATATTTGAAACTGGAATACAAATTTAAAAAATGTATTTTGTAGATCTAGGTAACTTATATGCATACTGAACATTTCATCAAAATTGGTTGACGTTGTCATGAACAACAAACAATTGAAGATCATAAAAATCGCTCTATTTTACGAATTTGAACCAAAAACAGTTTTCAGTAACTTTTCCATCTTTCAGTGGCTGTAGCTTGACTATGCGTCAATCGACTTCAATGAAATTTTCAGTTTACATATAATTTACTGAGATGTATGAAACGCATTTTTGAATTTTCGTTTCAGGATTAAATAAAGAAGCAAAAAGACGAGTGTCTTTTATCTTATGTTGTCATTTTAAGTAACAGCAGAATTTAAAGAAAGGTATGATAGTCATTGTACCATACTTAACAAAAATTCAAGTCATCAAGATCAGATTGAAAAAAGTTATTGCGTTTTAAAAGGTGATCGAATACTTTTTGCCAGGGGTTGTATGAAGTTATTCATATCTATACATATATCATTTTGTCTCAAATATTAAATCAATTTCAATGCTAGCCGCTTGATGTTTTTGCTATGTAAAAATTTGCTTATATAAGTTCCTTTGTGTCCCAACTAGCTTATATAACGTAAGTTCAACCACGAATAAATAAGATATCAAAAGATCGCAGGAACTCGCCTTTCTCTGGCTGAGATATTCCATTCCACGAGCTACTTGAAATGCCCAGGACAACAGATCTTGCGTACAAATTGGTTTTAAATTATAGTCCTTGTAGTCTCCCCGATAGTTACACCACCCAGGTTGAGTGGAACCGTTACTAAGTACGGTACCATCTGGCGACATACTGATACCCTGGGAATCTGTAGCTGCAGCGTGATACTGCACCGAATCAGTTCCCAAATTACGGCTGATACTGCGAGAAAATGACAATTCCGCATATTTTATCCTATCGTGCAGACAGAAGAAAACAGAAGAGTGTTAGCACCGCAACCCCTTGCATGCATCAGTAGTTGTATCGTGTTAATCACAGGAAGCAAATAGTTGCATTTCTATGCATGAAATGATACTGTTACGTCTCTATTTTCAGCATTATGTATTCGAGAAACGATTAGAACAGAATAGATGTACGTTCATATATCATCCTATTTAGAGTAGAGTTCCGATTATTCGACGCTGTTCAATTAAATGATCTAACTGTAGTTTGATTCTACTGCTGGCCAGTTTTCAATCAGTATTAATTATGAGTCAGTATACATGCCGGATAAACGGAATTATATTCTAGTTGAATCCGTGTTATCTGGAAAATTTAACAACTTAAAAATATTCTAGGGATACGGACATGTTCAGGAGGCTCTCCTGCATCCATATCACTCAAAAAGAATTAATTTATTCTTAGAAATAAGGAGAACTTCGCGATACGATTCGATGTAAAATTGGGTGATAGTGGCGCTTCCTGTGGAGTAGAAATGAAGCTCCGTTCGATCTCTGTACAGCGCCAGTTGGGGTAGTGACAAAACGCTTAAACTGTTAGATAAAACCAACCGTTGGTAATTTGACTAACAGTTTGAGCGTTTCGTCACTAGCCAAATTGGTGCTGTATGGATCTCAAAGCGAGCTTCGAGATTGCACTGCAAGGAACGCCACTTGTTGCAAATGGCGCGAATTTTATATTTTCAGCAGCCGATGATTTGTACCGAATTTTATATTGTATATTGTACGAAAAGAAATAGAATTCATGTTCGAAATTGACAATATTAAAGCAATTTGTTTTTATAGCGTAGATGCAGGAGAATTTCCTGAACACTTCTGTTCCGCCAAAATATTTCTTTGACCCCAAAAGACATGCGTATTTTCTTTTGTATCTGTAGTCAAATTTGGAGCAGTCAGTTTATAATTTCTAGGCAATTAAGAGGATTGTAAATAATTTCTTTTCTACACACGGTGATTTAAAATAGGCGTTGGTTCAAATTAGGATACGCTTCCTTGCACTAAATACGCGTTACTTACTCGCCGAAGCATGCGATTTTCAAGAAAACTAAAATTATACAAGATGGTAAGTTTTCCGAATAAAAAATAGAATTCCTGTTTTATCTCTGTTCAGTAGTTTCTACGTGAAAACGTTTACTTCAACAAGTCTTAATCGATTTTAATATGGCTTTGAATAGAGGATCATATTATTGTAAAACGTGCAATTTTTAATTACCACCACGCGAGATAGATTCATTGCTGGAAAGATTCCATAACGCGACACCGTTGTTAATAATTCACAGAAAGTATAAAGGAAAAAGTACAGAAACGAACCTGTTCGTGCTGCACACGCTAGCAGTTCTCGTGAGTAGATCGAGACCGATACTGGGATCAAATTTGCCAGTTGCTGGATCGATCTGATTGATGAAGTCGCCTCTATGCCTCAACAAGTAGTTATGCAAATTTCCAAATCGGCAGTATTCTACGATCACTAACAATTCACCTGGAGAATCAACAGAGATAATTAAATAAACCTGTAATTGCCTTAAATTGATAAGCCAATAATATTATAACTGATTTTGATCGTTGTAATCAAAGTGCCGTACCCGAAATGAGATAGTTATAGTCTATATATATAACTAAAAAGAAATGTATCCCAAATGATTATTAAGAAAATTTACATGAACATAAGCACTTCGAAAGTGGGTACTAATTTATATGAGAAATGGTACTTTAGGCACCAGCAGGCTCTAAATTAATTAATAGGTAGAAGACGTACGTTTCAAGATATTTTTTGTGCAAGCACCAAGAAGATTGACAACGTTTAGATGTTTGCCAAGATGTACCAAGATCTTCAGTTCGCTGGTAAGTGCACGAACATACGTGAGATTGGTAGCACGGCGTACCATTTTTACAGCTACAGTAGTAACTGGCTCGTTCTCGCAAATCCCTTGAGCTTCCGCTTTCAAGACTACACCAAACGCGCCGCTTCCCAATTGTCGTCCTGTAAATCGTTACCATGTACAGTTTCGGTAAATTTTCCCTAATCGACGCTCAGATTGTACACAATAATGGACAATTTGGGAAGAGGAGATACGATTATTCGAGCCTTGCGGTTTGTTTTTATAGATGCTGACAGTCGGTAACTATAAAAACAAGCCACAAGATTCGATTAATCGTATCTCCATTTCCCAAATTGTCTATTTTTGTGTACAAGCTGAGGGTCGATTAGGGAGAATGTCAATTAGGGACACTCATAAAATTGAGTGTACACCTTTTATAACGCAATAACATTTTTAAAACTGGACTAAGTGACTTGAATTTCTTTTAGGTGATAGAGAGGGACTAATCTACTAAACAACTAAAACGTCTTTTTTAAATTTTGCTATTACTTGGGATGACAAAAAAGATATAAAACTCTCGTTTTGTAACTTTTTTATCTGAGCGTATAATGAAATTTTTATCGAATTCGGTTGACGTTGTTATTTGTTACGACAAATTTCATGTCACTTAGTCCAGTTTTAAAAAAGTTATTGCGTTATAAAAGGTGTACGCTCAATTTTGTGAGTAAGTGTACATATAGCCAAAAATATTTAGCAAAACTTACGCCGTTCAACTAACATCTTTATTCGCCTTTCAATAGTCGACAAGAGATTCTCCTAAACTTCGAGAACAAATTCGAAAGCTGTTTTCTCAATACGATTAATTCTCATATAGAACGATTGTATAGACTCTTTTGAGTATAACGGTATATTTTAAAACTAGAGATTTGAGGAGAAATTTCACTATACTATGTGTTGAAAAAAAAAGGAAATTTTAGCCTCGAACAAAAATTAATCTATAGTTTACTTAGTACTAAGATACTAAGATATCGGTTTACATTTATACGGTGATGTAAACTGTATATAATAGATACCGCGATACATCATCACCGGTACCATTAGATACACATCGTGTCCTGACTGTTTGGGGATCCCAGCGTCACGTATACAATGTGAAACGCGACAAATAAACGTCTCTGATTGGTGGATAAGACGAACCCAAGAAGGGTATAAAAGAAGCGTTTTTTCTTACCGGACTCTCGGTAGAGTTTGGTCGCTCGATCGTTTTCGCCCATATACCTTCTCTCAATAAAGGAATAAAATAAAGTCTTTTTAAGAAAAGAATTAGAATCATATTCATTTTCATTCCATAATCCCAACACTATGGAATATATCCAGCTATACTATCCTGTGAAACGCTTATTCAACGAGAAATGAGAAGCAAAAATTTCTAATCGTGCAAGCTTACCTAATTTCAATTTTTCTCTTGGAAATTCCCACTTGTTATCATAGGGCAGGAGTTCCGCTTGATCATCCACCGTCAAGTCTGGATTTAGGCACTCCACAGCTCCCTCCTCAAAGTGCATCAGACCAGCTTCCATTAATTCCTTTCTCATCATCTGCAACACCATAGAAATTGGTAAGATTGTTGTGGAATTGGTATTGCGCAATACCATAAACTGAAATTACTCTTTCACGGCGAACTTTGATGGTGAAGTAGATCACCAGGACCACAACGACCACTGCTAACATGATGACTAAAATGATCAGACCTACCGGCACTCCCTTCCCTGTAAATCAAAAGAAGATTAAAGTCATATTGTTACTATTGCCCCTACACTTTTCAATTTAATGAATTACCTTTCACCACGACCCGTTGTTGCGCTTCTACTTTTGCAATGCGATTCTGTGCGCGACACATGTACTCGCCGCTGTCGATTTCTATCGGATATTGTATTTCAAATTCTTGGTACGCGTTGAAAAACTTGTACCGTTCGTTATTTTCTACCAATTGTGTACCGTCCTATTAAAAGTAAGTTGATGTATAATTAGCATAAAAATAAATTTTCCGATATATAGTAAAAAAGCGAAATATTAAATACAGACGTAGATAGTAAAATATTGAATAAAAAATAAATAATAAAATTCTGATCTGATTTAGAAATTAATTAACTGCTAATCTCCTACCTTAAACCAAGTGATGTTCGGATTAGGCATACCGTCCGCGAAGCATTTAAGACATACTTTCTTGTTACCTGGTGTGTTCAGATCAATGACTATGGTGTCTTTCTTGAAATTGGTATTACTAATAACGGGCGGTCGTGCGGCTAGAACGAAAATAAGATTATTCGACAATTCAATGTCGAACCTCTGTTTAATTATTTACATTTATAATTACCCGTCACTGCCAAATGATATTCATGAGACTGAACTAAATTCCCCGTGGACTTCCCCATACAAATGTATTCCTGGGAGTCCTCCATTTCTACGTTCTGTATTCTTAAAATAGATCTATACGTGAATTGCGTTTTTTCACGTTGGATAGAGATTCTGTCTAAAATATTAAACAAATTGTTTTTGGTTCGTTCAATATCTCATCGAACTTTACTAACTTCTAAAATCGATCGTAGAAAAGTAAATTTCGTAACACGCTGTTAGTACGAATATCGGAAATAGAATTACCAGATTCTACAATTGGACCAGTTTCGCTGCTCCAATAAATGCTGTCCGTATAATTGTAAATCGAAGCGGCGCAAATTAGTTCCAAATCGTCGCCCTCGACCACCAGGTCCATTGGAGGAACAATACCGAATTCTCCGGCTCCATCTAAAATATTTTCAAACATAATTTAGTATATGGAAGTAAAGTGATCGTAGTAAAATGTCAACGAGGTAAGAACTGCGTTAACTATCCGATATCATAGTTGACGAGCATTCAACGAGACAAATGATAATAAACAGTGTTTAAGCAAAAACTTATTACGTCCTAATGGAGTATTAATATACTTGTATATTAATAACAAGTATTAATATACTTGTATATCAATAACAAGTATTAATATACTTGTATATCAATAACAAGTATTAATATACTTGTATATCAATAACAAGTATTAATATACTTGTATATCAATAACAAGTATTAATATACTTGTATATCAATAACAAGTATTAATATACTTGTATATCAATAACAAGTATTAATATACTTGTATATCAATAACAAGTATTAATATACTTGTATATCAATAACAAGTATTAATATACTTGTATAACATTGTTGCATAAAATCTGCCGTCTAATCACGATGTAAAAGCATCCTGGTTTGCTAAGTGTGAAAAGTGAATCTGGCCCTGTTCTTACCGGAAACCAACACATTCTCGGAGACATTTCCGCAGCCAACAATGTTGCACGCGCTGCAGGTTAGTTCGCCGGACATTTCAATGGTCGTCGACACTGTAGAGACCAGGGAAGTTACGGTTCCGCTTTCCGTGGAGTGCTGCGTGAATATCGCTTGATTTAATTAATCGATCGCGATCGATGGTACGTGATTACACGGACATAAATTGACACTAAACCACCGAGCTGGTCGGAACGACCAAAACGTCACATTTTTCATTTCAAAGTTGTTGAAATTATGAAGACTCGTTCACAGACAATGACTGAATCAATATCTTAACCCTAGAAAGATAACCATATGACAACGTACGTAAAAGATAACCTTCAGAGGCGCATGCTTTTCTAAGGCGTCAATTTTATACTAACAATGGATATTTATTTAAGTTAATCTAGTCATTTTAAAGGTTTGGCATTATTGTAAAAATAAAATGCATTTATATTATATTTTTTTATATTTTAAGTAATTTTAAACTTAAATCACTAGACCTCTATGAAAAATTAACAAAAATCAACAGTCTTCGCAGGCGCCTCTGCGACGTAGGTTATCTTTCTCGGGTTAAATACATTCAGTTTTCTCACGATAACGAAGCAACACGTGCCAGTCACATTCCGTGCTCCGCAGGTTTGGTGTCAAAAGTTAAGACATTGCGTACCGTTAAGTACTCATGGACACCATTCTCGCAGGCAGGGAATTTGGGACAGTTGCGGTAACTCCAGGTAATATTCGGCTTCGGGAACGCTGCCACGTGACATTCTACGTTTGCCACCTGATTAGGTAAGTAGTACGAGTTCAGATTCCTTATGTACAATACTGGCTCAGCTAAAAGACCCATTTCGGTTAGACGATTATCGAATCGATACAGACGACTCCGATTAATATCCTTCATATTTCGTTTAGGAACAATGAAAATAGCATACCAATTACGTCCAACGTGAAGTTCAATGTTTCCATTTTATACTGATTGCTAGCCTGGATGGAATATATTCCCATGTCATGGAATTCCAAACGGTTTATTCGCAATATCGGCTTGCAACATGTGACATCGATCGAAAATTTAGATTCCTCGGACGTCGACGAACTCGTGATTTCGTCGCCGTTTGTATTCAACCTACGAAAAAGGAAACTTTGGATATCAGAATATTGGGAGAGTGTTGGTAGACTGCAGACCTTTGTGCAAAGTGTACATTTTCGATATCGATTGGGAAAAAAAAACGGGAACTGCACAGAGATAACGTAATCGAGAAGTTCTTAAAGTTTTCTGCTTCGTCTACTCGTTTTCATCGCACAAACGTATAAAATTCGCAGTCTATCTAGAAGAAACAACTATGGAAAGTTGATGTGTTTAAATGGGTGGTGCTATTAAATGTCTTTGTTATATATACCGTAATTGACTCTTATTACTCCCACAGAATGCTCTATAACATGATATTATTTAAACAGTTTCGACGTACCATTTTAATTTAGCCGGGGGATACGCGTCCACATACACAACCCACTTCACTTGATCACCCATATGATGTTGATAATGTCTATTAGGATCTTGAGTCGTCAGGTCGATGTATGGCTCGATCGACTCTAAACATTCGATAAGCAAAAATCATAGAAAAACCATGTGCGAGACATACGATATCCGTTCGATAAATATTTATCGATAATTCCAACTTGTAAATTGCAGAAGGAACAAAATGAGAAGGAACTATTCGATCTTAACTCGAAGTTACAGCAGATTTCGTGTTTGGGCCACAAGTTCAAATATAAATAATGGTGAGAACGGTTCTTGGAGTTGAGAAAGAAAACATTCGGATTCGACGCTTATTTCATTAACATCGGAAACAATGCTCGAAGTTCGCTTAATAATTCAGCTGTCAAACTACAAGACTCTGCAACATGTTATCCGACGATCTCTATTCTAAAAAAAATCGCACAAAATGTTTAGCATAGCAACATTACTTTTTTAACCAATCC
Source organism: Megalopta genalis (assembly GCF_051020955.1). NCBI lineage: Eukaryota > Metazoa > Arthropoda > Insecta > Hymenoptera > Halictidae > Megalopta > Megalopta genalis. The sequence continues at coordinate 3,196,024 of NC_135014.1, read as the reverse complement.
GTATACCGCGAATCCTATATTTGATTTTTAAACATGTATTACAACAAGGATCATCGTGTCTCGGACGAAATGTTATCGTCGTACTCACCGAGCACCTTGATATACGTTTGCGATTTCTTCTCGGTATAAAAGCTCTTGATTATGCACTGGTAGATACCTTCGTCCTCGTAGGTCACGTTTTTTATGGTTAATTCGGTCGTGATTTTACCGTTACTTCCGTTGTAGTCACGGGTACTGATTCTGTTGCTCTGAAACAACAGAGATTGCAGTCGGGTTTCTACTCGATCCTACTCGAACAGGTGGTTCACGCGAATGAAACTTGTATTTCGAGATCGATACCTGTTGCGGTGTAGACCAATTGAATGTATAGTCGACGACATCCTTTGGAATATTGGTGGTGCAATTCACGTATAGAGTTTCGCCCTTTGTTACGTGCCGCAAAGTATCATTGATAATTGTTGGTTCAGTCAGATTGTATTTCTCTGAACGAAAAGATCGCGAGTTATTAAAAGTCTGTTTTACTTCGTAAAAATACAAATGTTTTCCAAGTCTATCGTGAAAGAAATGTACGTCTTTTTTCAATGATTTCTGTTAATAAATCAGTTCTTTCTATTTTAATTTCTTTCTTCGTTAATAAAATAACTATCATATATATATATATATTTTTTTTTTCTATTATATTCTATATATATTCTTATCTATATTCTTATCTATCTTCTATATATATCTATATATATTCTTATTTTCATATATATATATATCTATATATATATTTTTCTATTATATTCTATATATATTTTTATCTATATTCTTATCTATCTTCTATGTATATCTATATATATTCTTATCGTGAAAGAAATGTACGTCTTTTTTCAATGATTTCTGTTAATAAATCAGTTCTTTCTATTTTAATTTCTTTCTTCATTAATAAAATAACTATCATATATATATATATATATGATAGTTATTTTATTAATGAAGAAAGAAATTAAAATAATAATATAGAAATAAAAATAAGAATATATGTAGATATATATAGAAGATAGATAAGAATATAGATAAGAATATAATAGAAAAAAAATATATATATATTTTTTTTATATATATATATTTATATATATATATTTTTATATATATTTCTTATATATAGATAAGATATATATATATACATATATAACATGAAAATAAGAAAACGATTGTTTTCCACGTAACGATAAATTGAGATAAACAACATTGAACAGGTCTACTTACTCGTTACATATATATGGTACAAGACCTCTTCATTAGGAGCGATGCTGCACGCGTACAAACCTTGGTCGTGTGGTTTGACGTCGTATAATGTAAATCCAAATTTTGGATCGAAAGACGGTGCGTCGTTTATGTCGAGATCCTGCACAATGTATTTTTTTGAATGACTTTTTGTACGTTAATCGTACGTATTATATCACTAGCGAAGCGTGGACAGTTATACAGAACAAAGAACCATTTATCTTTGTCCTTGTGACCAGAACAAATCGATGTCAACCTCTTTCTTCACACGCATAACAAAATATCGTTCTTGCAAACTTTTCTAACATTTCGGGTATACAAAGTTTACAACAAATCAAGCGTTTTAATACTGTTTTAGCAGTTTCAATGTTATGCTGCTTCACGAAATCGATACTATATTTATTAACCGATCGGACACTTACTTCGTCTTGTTTTGTGAGATGGACCTCTGCTGTTGGCGACGTTGGTCTGCAAGGTATAACAATGTTCTCGCCTACAACGGCTATTAAACTCTTGTAATATGTCTGTTCAACAAACCGAACGGTTTCAGCTGAAACATAATAGGCTGTTTAACTACTAAATTGCAGCGTTTTGATTTACAGCAATCTCTGCAGATTTAATCTACTGAACTCCAGTTATCATAGCTAATACTTTAAGGAATCTCCGCATTGTCTTTGTATTGTCTCTAAGTATTGTCTCTAAGTATTGTCTCAATACACTTCAAGGAGTTTCTACATTGAACGTTTGCAGTACAATATAAATAAAAAATACACTTACATTCGACAAAAACGTACACCCAGTTGACTTCTGGGTCGGAATAATTGCGTGCGGAGGTTTCGATGAAGTGATCTGAACAACCATACCAACCAGTGTCCCCATAGACTGCATTCGGTCGAACAAACTCGTACGTGTAGGTGCCATTCTTATCTCGGTTTTTGTTTATTTCGATGGCTGATGTATGAGGCTATTATTAAAGCACATGTTACCATCGCTTTCTTTTTATTTCGAATTGATAATATTATCACATCATGTTGCATTACTTACAAACTCTGTCGAGTTAATGGGATACATGAAGACAATTTCCGATTCGCCGGAACATTGCAGCCACAAACGGTCGCCTTCTTTTTTAATAATTTGATCGGTCGTCGATGATAGATTCGGTTTCAGAGCAGTTGAGTCTGGGGATAAGAGAACAAAAAATTTATTCCAAAACTTACTCGAAAACTATATTACATTCGTCAACAACAAAACGTAATCGTCATTCGCAGATCGCATTTATTAACCAAAATAAAGAAATCAGATACGATTCAAACAATATAATGGTTTACAAATACTTTTATTTCGTTGGTTCATTACGTTTGAACATTTAATAAAGTAAACAGTAGGTTCTAAAATGATCGTTGCAATGCTATCGTATCGTGATCAATGAGATTTTTCGATCCATGTAGTAAAAAAATTAATATTTATAACCAATAAAAATAAGAGACGAATGGGAGTTAGATGGATCATCGTAACATCTTAACGACGCAACGATACGCACGATGACGCAATTTATCGGCCTCATAAATCCTTGGAAGTGATTCGTGTTCTTATTTCACGAATGGAGATACGGGGAAAGTCCAGAGGGGTGCCTCAAGGTTTCACCATTTCACCAAATCAGTTGCAGATATTTCAGGGGCCATTCATCATTTTCATTTGATTTCGACATGAAACTGCAAGAGTGTTCGTTTCACCACGTTTTCGAATGAACTCCAACTCCGACTCACGCTTTAAAGTAAATAATTAACCAGTTTCATTCGACTTGCATTATTTTGTCGTTCTCTCGCGAAAGTGGGCTTGCAAGTGACAAATATTGAAATATCATTTCTGCGTAATTACGAGCGAATCCTTAGCGGATGTCCTGCGGACGGTTTGGTCTCGTCGAATTATTCCTGCCCATGATTCGTCGTAAAAATGTGTGTACACACGTTACCAGTTTGCCTTCTGCAAGCATATACGAGAGTTCGTAGGAAGGAAGTCCTTTCTTTCCTCTACTGATAGCGCACACGCTTTATCAGCTAGCCGGCCCGTTCCACGAGGCAAATAAGTACGTATAGAAATGACTTAACAACAGAGAACTTTTTCCCTGGACCCCGTTATTCATTTAGTGAAAAATAAGATTCGAATAAGCACGGTTTGATTAGAAATCGAGACATTCTGTCTATGGCTTCCTTGTAACAAAAACGCCTGAAGTAAATATTTCTCGACTCGAAACTGTTTGCATTTGAGGATTGATAAGTTACGAATTTTTCAGTCGGACGTGTTTCTAAGTAGCATTACTCAACTGTTTTATTCGATATTTGAGATCGTGACGCCAAACGTACTCTGAAAGCCTATCTATCTATCTATTTATGAACTCACTGATTTATCGAAGATTTGTAATAGGTTTTAACGGTTACGAAGCGCCTTCCAGAGTTGACTCATCCCTCTAGAATTAGGAAGCGAAAAGATCCAAAATTGTGCAGTTGAGAAAAAAAAATACTAGAATTTTTTATTTTACTCATTTTACTAGTCGTATCGCGATGCAATCTGGAAAGAATTTCTTCCGATTCATTCTTTGCGGGCATTTCCAAATAATTCGCACGAATGTTTGGATAGTTCTGGAATTTATAAGACTGAACGTAACCAAATCGCGGGTTATAAGAACCGCCATTTGCAATTTTAAAGCCGATTATCTCGAAACTGCATTTTCAAGAACGATGCAATTATATATATATTATATTTTATATATCATAATTATATATAAACAAAATGATTAATATCAATAATTGTATCTACTTTATCTGAAATTCTGAAACATCATTCTTTATAAAATGAAACTGGAACGTCAATATCAAACCAATATCAACGACCATAATTTTTCACCGAATTTACTCAACGAATTCCACTCTATTACTTTCGATATGAATCTTACTAGCCCCAAAGCACAACTTCGACGACTCTCAACATCCCAATAACTAACTTTTCCTCAAATACCGCGTAATCCACGATTACCATACAAGGTATTAGTATACTGATCGAGCCGTATCAAAACAGTCCAACCGACAAAAAACCGACGATCTTGGCTGTACGCTTTTAAAGCTAAAAAATTCTTGCGTCAGCCAGATTATCGTACAGTTCACGAGAAGTGTGACCGCGAAGTATCGTAAGTTCTTCTTAAAGTTTCCAACGTTCGATTGACTTTCGTTGTGCTCTCTACGACCGTCTCGAAATTTCTTAACCCCTTAACGCGCAGAAACGTATTAACACGGGCGTGCAAAACCAGCCAAAATGTGCAGACCCGTATATATACGGTCAGCGTCGCAACTTATGTTATGTTACCTATATTAATTGAAAAACAGTACGATGGGTACAAAATTCGATCTGCAATGCGATTCAATATTCACTATAATTATTTATCCATTATTACTATAATTATTTATTACTATAATTATTACTATAATTATTTATTACTATAATTATTACTATAATTATTTATTACTATAATTATTACTATAATTATTTATTACTATAATTATTACTATAATTATTTATTACTATAATTATTACTATAATTATTTATTACTATAATTATTACTATAATTATTTATTACTATAATTATTACTATAATTATTTATTACTATAATTATTACTATAATTATTTATTACTATAATTATTACTATAATTATTTATCCATTATTATCCAAAATTGATTTTTTTTGGTCGGTTTTTTTTTTAAATTGTGCATTAAGGGGTTAATCCGTTAACCGATGAGTGACGACGATAACTGGTTATTCGCACGCGTTATCAATGTTCAGTGATTTCTTGTTTTTTTCTCAACTCTTCGCACGACGATTTCCTTTATAACTGCGTTGATCAGTACGTCTTCGTACTTAGTCATTTTCCAGATAGAACGAAACGATTTTTGTTTCTTGCATGTTTCGCTTACTTTCATTCATAGATTTCTATAGCAAAAGAATCGTTTGTTTTAGAAGAAACGAATAACATTTCCCTTTAGTAGATTATGAAATCGTCATCGCGAGTCTGATTCGTTATAGCGCAAGGGGTTAAATGCAGCCAATAATGCTTTCATTTTATTCGATCACAGTACAGTGACCCACAAAAGTGTTCGTACACCTTTTAGAACTGAACTAAACGACTTAAATTTTTTAAAGAAGATAGAGGGACTTGTCTACTAGACGACGACGGAAATGTTATTTTTAATTTTGCTATTACTTGGAATGACAAAATAATAACAATTTTTCGTTTTTTAAGCTTTTTGTCTGAGTCTATGACGAAAGTTCAAAAAATATTTTTCGTAGGTAACTTATAACAACAACTTATAAGAAATTAAAGATCGTAAACATTGCTGTTTTATCACTGGAAGAAATCTGCAGTTTTTAAAATCCTTCATAGCTTGTAATTCGACTCTGTGTTAACTGATTTCGATCAAATATTCAACACAGTTACCGATATCTACAGAAGGCATTTTTTAAATTTTCGTTATAGCCTCATATAAAAAGTTAAAAAACAAGGGTTTTTAGTTTTTTCTTTTCATTTCAATGAATAGCAAAATTAAAAAAAAAAAAGAGCTTTTTAATCATTGTCTAATAGACCAGTCCCTCTATCGTCTAAAAGAAATGCAAATCATTTAGTTCAGTTTTGAAAAATTTATTGCGTTTTAAATGGTGCACGAACACTTTTGTGGGCCATTGTAACTGCGGTGGCACGACTGACTGCAACGCTTTCGTAGTTAGTTTACACATCATTCAAGTTGTTCCGTTACATTCCAAGAGAGTTGCTCGATTTTAGAGTTCGGACGGGTCCACGAGCCGTCGTGCGCTTCTTCGCATGTAAATTAATAAACGAAATTTTTAAATTCACACGAGTGTGCAACACGTGTCGTTTGAAATACAATATTTACATTAAACCGTGAGATCACCGTAGGAGGAAGCTGCGATAAGATGCGACCGACCGGCGAATGCTCGGGAAAGAACGAGTGGTCCCATCGAGATAAACTATCGCGCAGATAGCCCTATTCGACACGCAGATTATTATCCCTTGACTAAATTAGTTTATAGGAACGGGGACGAATCCGATCGAATTGTGTTGTAGAATGAAAGGATACTCAAAAGCACTTTATTTAGAGTTACAAATTCTACTCCAGAACATTCGCGTATCCAGAAAAATAAGTGATGGTGATATATTGCAAAACTACAGAGATACAGAAATCTGGCGTTGGTGAAAATCCCGAGGTGGCAACCTCACGGTTCGGTGTCTACTTTTGAACTGTCGTCTGGGCCCACCTGGGCCTCTGTAGGCAACGGCTCACCCTCGCAAGGGGCCATAAAACTGTTAGGTGGGTCATCGTTGAAATTCCAACAAATTGAAATTCCTTGAATAAAACGTTCGTCGCGGCTTCGAACGAAACGAGTTTGACCGAATGTTTTACAAAACGATCTCGTCAGAAGAAAAATCGTTCCATGCGAAGCGATTTCGGTCGAATAGACATTTTCGTGAAAGGAAAGTTCGAATGCGATTACGCTTGATAGATCGATGACAATGGATCGGTCGATTCCTGTTAAGATAATACGCACGATGCGCTTAAATTGAGGATTATGATTGGAATACCGCTGGGAAACGACCGATTACTGTCGTGTAGGCGATAAAGGACGGTAGTAATTTATGGGTTATCAATATCTAACCTAATTATAGCAGACACTGTTGAGAATCGGCAATTGACACGCGCATTCGTGTTGCAACGTGCGAATTTCTTCTGCACGAAGTAAGTACGGTACTCTTGTTATCACCAGACCGTCATGTTTTATGTGAAGTAAGAATTTTCTGCACCGATTGCGAGAAGCGAGAGCCAAATAGAAATTTATTTAATTGAATTCAACAATTTTAGCAAGTTTAATATAATTTCATCGATTCAATTCTGTATGCTGTTATTCTTCTATTCATTTGCCACTGCTGAACCGACGAAACGTATGAAAGTTCACGTTCTTATACAAAACTTCGTAAAGCAATTGCTTTAAAATCGCAATCAAAAATTTCAATCGATCGATTGAAATTTGATTTGATCGATTACCAGCTTCGATGAATGCCAAGTAAAATGCACGAGTCATTTTATCGGGATCGGTATCTTAAAAGGTTTCAATGATTCTTCCATAGTCTGGTGCAATTAATTCACAAAAACCTTTTAATGTAATATATTTACGATGGAAATAAAATATTCAAGTTTTCGCATCGTGAAATGCAGAATGGATGAGCAAAAAAAAGAAAAAGCGAAGCATCGCACACATTGCAAGAACGTAATTGACAAATGTTTCGATCGTATAGCATTCTTTTCTGGGACTAATATACTTATTACAGAAATGAAGATTAAACAGTTCAAAGACAATGCGATATAATATCTCGAGGATGATGAGACTGCGGATTTTTATGCAAAACGAAAATCGTCTGTATCGCTTGCAAAAAGTAAAAACCAAGAGTCAGCAAGTTCGTTCTTCTCTGAATCGTTTTAATAAATTAAAAATAATACATCGACGCGTTACTAGACGACGACGGAAATGTTATTTTTAATTTTGCTATTACTTGGAATGACAAAATAATAACAATTTTTCGTTTTTTAAGTTTTTTGTCTGAGTCTATGACGAAAGTTCAAAAAATATTTTTCGTAGATCTCGGTAACTTATAACAACAACTTACAAGAAATTAAAGATCGTAAACATTGCAGTTTTATCACTGGAAGAAATCTGCAATTTTTAAAATCCTTCATAGCTTGTAATTCGACTCTGTGTTAACTGATTTCGATCAAATATTCAACACAGTTACCGATATCTACAGAAGGCATTTTTTAAATTTTCGTTATAGCCTCATATAAAAAGTTAAAAAACAAGGGTTTTTAGTTTTTTCTTTTCATTTCAATGAATAGCAAAATTTAAAAAAAAGAGCTTTTTAATCATTGTCTAATAGACCAGTCCCTCTATCGTCTAAAAGAAATACAAATCATTTAGTTCAGTTTTGAAAAATTTATTGCGTTTTAACACGTTCCGTGCCACGTGTACCATCCGTGGTACACGCTTGCATGTTTACTTAGTGAACCGAACAAATTGTTTACAAGAAATTTAGAACCGAAGAATCAATTTCCACCGCAAGAATGGGCGTTGATAAGTTTTTCTTACGTTGTTATGTGTACGAGAATTAATAATTGCACGTAATACATCAAGTTTTAGTCAAATATCAAAGTGTGAAGATTCGAGTAAAAAGAGCTCGGCACGGAACGTGTTAATCATGGAACTGTCTTAAATTGCAAATACCCAATCTTTCCATAAATGCATCAAATCCGCGGGTCTAGATATAATATTTAAGACAACTGGCAAGAACAAATAAAGGCGGGAATGTAAATAAAAGCTGACTGTGCGCGCACCGTCGAGCAGAAAGTGCATGCATTATATAGTTGACTCGTGTCCCAACTGCGAGAAAATATGGCAAAATCGCCATGCGTGTGCGGCACGCAGGTAACCGCATTCCGGTATGAATCACGTAAAGTTTGATCAAACCTGTTTAACTGTTCTTTCATCCTCGCTAAAATTAGTGAACACAAGCCTAAACAAACATCTGACGTAATTCAGATAGGGCATCAAAGTCGCAACTCGTTATTACATGAAAGCGAATTCCGAATAACTTAGCCTTGTACCATCAATCGTTAACGCGACGTGATTGCATTGTGGACACGAAGGAGAAAAATCGGACGTGATAAGCCGCCGTAACGTACGCCGAAGAACTGTATAGTTCGGTACGAGGCTTGAAACGAATCAATTTCTGTCGTCATTATCAACGGGTGACAGCGGTCAAACATAAATCAGAATTTAGAACTGTCGTTCCAGCGTTCCGATTCAACTATATGCAAAATCTCGATTGCTCCTCGTGTGCAATTAAAATCGAGTTACGTCATCTTTGGTGATACTTCCAGCGTTAAAAATAGAAGAAGCGTGCGCGTAATTACCAGTGCGCGTAATTCATCGTCGTGACATTAGCGCAACCGAGTGATCAACCAGAGCTCCAAAACAACCGGCTGCTTTTCGGGGAATCGAGAAGCCTCGAATGAGTGAAACGAAGTCGCAGAAATCGGAGCGATTTAACGTTTGCGAAAACGATCTATAGATCCGGGAACCAGCTCCGTTATAACAGAATCTCGATAGAGATCGTTTTTCTGCAGCTTACAAACACAGTCGATTGTATCGATTCCGAATGAAAAACCAGTTTTCTCGTGGCCATTCGAGTCGTGTGACTCACGATAGCGGTGACGTTGCTCATGGAACGCTTTATGGGCCACAGGTAGACTCGTGACAGGTAAAGCCGCGATTACCTCTGTACAGGTGCGAGAGAAGAGCGACGGCAAGGAGGAATCGTTGCTGGCGGCACACCATTTTTGCTTCACTATCTTCTCGTTGTTTCTTGCTTCTGTTCTGTATATATATACACATATATATCAGTAATCACCGACTGAATCACCGAGCTTGAACACTTTACATGTTTCACAGAGCGGCACGAAACGACATTGCACGGATACATTCGGCTTCCAGAAGCGCGTCACTCTTCGGCTTCGGCGACGATCAGGGCCGTTCTGCTGTGCTCTCTCGCAGTAACGAGCTACAGGCCGCCTCTCCACGAGCTGGCCCCACCCCGGCGGTTCTTTAACTACAACTTATCGACGACAGCGTCATCTTAATCATCGTTCACCTTGATATCGCACTCCGTACAATGCTAACCGAAACGACACTCGCCAATGCGATCTGCTCTGTGCCCAACGCTGCACAGTGTTCCATTCAATTCGAGGTCTCAAATCCGAATTTCTCTGTCGTAAAACAATTAGCAGTCAAACGTAGTTTTCTAACGCTGCCGAAACTTTTTACCGCGTGCGTACAAATGTTCTTGTTGAAATTGAAACATAATGTTTATTAACACGTTCCGTGCCGAGCTTTTTTTACTCGAATCTTCACACTTTGATATTTTACTAAAACTTGATGTATTACGTGCAATTATTAATTCTCGTACACATAACAACGTAAGAAAAACTTATCAACGCCCATTCCTGCGGTGGAAATTGATTCTTCGGTTCTAAATTTCTTGTAAACAATTTGTTCGGTTCACTAAGTAAACATGCGAGCGTGTACCATCGATGGTACACGTGGCACGGAACGTGTTAAAACAAAAATCAATGGACTTTTTCAAGCTTGTGACATCGACGAAATATTTCTCTTTTCTCTTTTTTCTTTTCGGAAACGAGTAAGTAATTGAATACGATATTAACGAAATGTCATAACTTTTTTTGTATCGAATGTTCGTTAACGTCGAAATAATGTTTAAGAATACCTTTGTAACATTACTTTCTGACGTATGAAACTTTATGTCGACGTCACATTCGATTGCCAGAATTTGCGCACAATGGGAAGAATTAGACGAAATCATTGTCGACGTGTTGATTTATTGTAATTCATTGTCTTTTATGTTTTACATGATCAAAATTAATGAATAACGTAATGAAAATTTCAGGAGTGAAATAAAAGAAAACTGTCGAAAAAATATTTCAAATTATACAATTAATGTAATTAAATATTTCGGTATTATAAATTGTTATAAATTGTGTTAATGATAATTTGCATTAAAGTTTCTGTTAAACAAATATTATTCAATTCTTATGCTTAGCTTCTCGAACATGTAAAATTAGCTGACTTACTCCATTATTTTGCTTAAACTAGCTTCCACTTGCTTTAGATTTTATCGCTGACATATGCACGTGTATGTGGCCATGTAAATAGCGTGCATAAAGTGTGAAACGTAACACACTTAAGACTGTAATCTGAAACTATCGAAGACGCTTTTTTAACAAAACAAACAGCAAATTCGACACTGATGAAGCGGATCGTCCATTATTCGTTGGCTTTCGCTACCGTGCGTGCCATAATATATTCAGCTATGAACAGATCCGAATCGTAATTTTAAGTCATAGTTGCTACTTGAGAATAAATTAGGATTGTTAGTAATGAAAGTAGGTCTATTCCAATCAGTTCGGCAGAGCTATGTTTAGCACGATGTTTGTCACGCTGACATACAAGCAACAGTTTTACCTTTATGAAAAATAATAAATTGAAATAAAAATACACTCCTATAATGTTCACTAATTTTTGTTTTCGTGGAAGCAAATTGTATAATGTACGGATAAGTATAATATTTGATTAAATAGAAATAAAATAAAATAAAATTAATATTTCTATTCAAATCTTCGAGAATGTATATTCATATTCACATATCGCAATATTAATAACACTGTGCAATATAGATTTCAGTTTGCTGTATTCGCCAAAGAATTTTTGTAGAATTTAGAATATTTTTATAATTATTACTAGCCTGCAGATCTGTATACAAATTACTAATTTTCTTCATTAGTTTCAAAAATCAAAAGTTACATAAAAGATTCACCTATTCGTCAATCATTTGAACAATTTGACAATAGTTAGAGCAATTTTTTTTCATCAGTTTAACATCACTATTTCATAATCTGCATTCAAAATTTGCCTATTTCATCGTGTTACAGTGGTTCAACTCTTTAAGACTTTATTTTCCAAGAAATCCTCACCATAAGGTCCAAGAAGATAATATGAACGGTAGAGACGATCTTTCGTCCAGTCAACTGCCACACATGCAAATCGTGAACGTTCACTATGCTTGGAAGGGCTCGATTCTTTCACTGTAAGGATCGATCGTGTTACCAAAAGCCAGGATTATGTTTGAGAAGAAAATGAAGCTACCCACATTACGGGTAGCTGAGAACAAAAGGGGAGATGGGAATAGAAAATGGGAGAAAATGGGAGCTGCGAACAGTGGGTCGATATATTTGGCTATTTCGGAGTCGGTGTAGTATACCAGAACGGACATCAGCATCACAAAAAACGCAGCCAAGCACATCTCGGAAACCTTGACTCTTTGGTATACCCAAAGGACTTTGCCTGGTCTCGGAAGATAGCTGTTTGCCTTCATTCGCCGGCTCGGAACTGACATTTCTGAAAGCAGATAATGGAAGTCCTGAGATACGATATAGTAATCGACAGGATGGAGATGGAAAGGTGCTATGAGATAATGAACAGAAACGAAAAAGCAAACCGAGCATTGTCTCGTTCGGAAAATTGAATTTGTTCCTTCGGTACTTTTGGAACAGTAGCATTACATCACAAATCACTATTTCGAACTTTTCAACTGATTCTGATCCATATTTATTGCCATGTGTTTCTGCGACAGAAATGTTTTTTAGGCTCATAGTAATAGTAAACATTGTCCATTATCGCAAAGAAGCGAATGTCACTACGGTTATTATCATTGCACATCCTTCGGAAACGTTTCCTTGCGTAATTGTTATAGTAATGGAGCTAATGTGGTTAACTTGTGGTTTCAACTTATTTTCACCCGTATTTATTGCCATGTATTTCTACGACAGAAACGTTTTCCAGGATCGTAGAAATAGTAAACAATTTCCTTTATCACACAGAACTGAATCTTACTACTGTTATTATCACTACACTTCCTTCGGAAACGTTTCCTTGCGTAATTGTTATAGTAATGGAGCTAATGTGGTTAGCTTGTGGTTTCAACTTATTTTCACCCGTATTTATTGCCATGTATTTCTACGACAGAAACGTTTTCCAGGATCGTAGAAATAGTAAACAATTTCCTTTATCACACAGAACTAAATCTTACTACTGTTATTATCACTACACTTCCTTCGGAAACGTTTCCTTGCGTAATTGTGATAGTAATGGAGCTAATGTGGTTAATTAAGAAGATAAAATTGTTACAGTGATAGTAAAATAGTAAGTTAGTGTCGAAAAAACACTCGGGTAGAACACTCGCTGCAGAAATGCAGCAAAGGAGGAGAAAATTTTTTTGCAAAACAAGACGCTACCACGTCGGTAATTATTACCCACGATTTTGAAGATATGTTCTTGTTTTATTGATGGTATTTCTCTTTTTCATTAAAACCAACGAACCGTGATTGTAAAATTGTTAAATCTAAAGTATAGATGAGTATCTTTAGGTAAGACATCATAGATTTATTAATCAAAATCGACCAACTAATTTTTACTGTCCAAAAATGACTTGGTTTACTGCATCATGTGATACGGTTTGTTTCGAAAAAACTGATATTATAGAATAGAAATAAAAAGTAACAAATAAAATTATAATTAACACTGTTGGGATTATGGAATGAAAATGAATATGATTCTAATTCTTTTCTTAAAAAGACTTTATTTTATTCCTTTATTGAGAGAAGGTATATGGGCGAAAACGATCGAGCGACCAAACTCTACTGAGAGTCCGGTAAGAAAAAAACGCTTCTTTTATACCCTTCTTGGGTTCGTCTTATCCACCAATCAGAGACGTTTATTTGTCGCGTTTCACATTGTATACGTGACGCTGGGATCCCCAAACAGTCAGGGCACGATGTGTATCTAATGGTACCGGTGATGATGTATCGCGGTATCTATTATATACAGTTTACATCACCGTCGTTGCCCGCTGACGGAACCGACGAAAATGTAAACCGATATCTTAGTATCTTAGTACTAAGTAAACTATAGATTAATTTTTGTTCGAGGCTAAAATTTCAACAAATTTGATGCTAAATCGTTCGTTTCGGGTGTATTTTAATTTAAATCATGTATTTCGCATGGATTTGAAACTAAATAGCTTGTTTCGTCTGAAAGTGCAGCTAAATCGTTTATTTGCACGAGTTTGAAGCTAAATTGTTTGATCCGCACGAATTTCAAGCTGAATCGTGTATTTTTCTTGAATTTGAAGTTACATCATGTATTTTGCATGGATTTGAAGCTAAATCGTGTATTTTGCATGGATCTGATGCTAAATCATGTGTTTTGCATGGATTTGAAGCTAACTCATTTGATTCGAACGAACGAACGAACGAACGAACGAACGAACTAAAACAATCAAACCAATCAATAAACGAACCGACCAACCATCCAATCAAACAAACGACCAAATAGGCAAACAAACAAACCAACCATCAAACAAACAAACGAACAAATCTGCGAAAATTATGATTTAGCTCCAAATTCATGCGTTACAGATGATTTAGATTCAAATTCTTGGGAAACATATGTTTTAGCTTCAAATTCATGCGAAAAACATGATTTAGCTTCAAATTCATGCGATGTAGAAGGTTTAGCTACAAACCCATGCGAAACAAATGATTTAGCTTCAAATAATTGCGATATAAAGGAATTAGATTCAAATCCATGCGAAACAAATAATTAAGTCTTAAATACTTGAAAAACAAATGATTTAGCTTCACCTGCATTCGAAACAAACGAGTTAGCATCAAATCCATGCGAAACACATGATTAAGCTTCATATTCATGCGAATCACATGATTTAGGTTTAAATTAATGAAAAAACATGGTTTAGCTAAAAATTCATGCGAAAAACATGATTTAGCTCGAAATTCATGCGAAGTAGAAAGTTTAGCTTCAAATCCATGCGAAACACATGATCAACTGCATGCGAAACAAACGAGTTAGATTCAAATCCAAGTGAAACACATGATTTAGCTTCAAATCAATGCGAAGAAGAAGGCTTATGAAAACGAAACACTGTTGGCCATCGTGCCAGTCTTCTGCAGTTCAGCTCGACAACGCGGTACATACGTGTCGTTAATAGTGAAAACTTCGAACGCGTCGCATAAAAAAATCGGCTCTTTTCAGAGCTATACATATTAACCCAGGAAAGTTCGTCCATAAATATTATTGATAAGTGATCAGTGTTTAGTGATAATGCAGTGAAAGTAAACGTTGAATGCCTGCTCGGAGACATCCTTCTGTTCGTCGCCGTCGGATACATGAAGTGGATTTTACAACTAAATGGGTGAGTTTCTTATTGATAATATTCTTCATATTTCTCTAACAAACATATCCCTTACGTCCTTTAACACGATTATTATTTATTAAATTAGCTTTGCGAATCATTCGTTGAACTGTGTTCGGACACGGAATTATTTAAATAAAATATCATTAACGTAAAATATCATTTACGTACTTTGATAATCTTCACTGTAACCTTGCTTAAAAATTTCATAAGGTACACACGAGCTGTCATGCACACTAGAAAATTAAAACGGCCGTCACGGTTAAATTACTTATTATTTCGGGTCCGAAAAATTAGTAAATATTCTTCAGACGTTCTAAAGTAAAGGTGAACAGCGTTTTTCTTAAAAATATCACTGTTATGTAGTAAAAGAAAATCCGGAAAGTTCTCGCCTTGTGACTTGTTCAATACTTCGAACGCGGATCGAGTCCGTCCTGACCTTCTGTCAAAGCCTCGTGCTGCGGACTCTCTCGAGGACCCTCTCCCTCGCACCGCCACCTCTCATTGGCCAGTGTTTTTCATTAATAACTCGTAAACAAAGCCGCAGATTGCATTTTCGCAAAGGAAAAAGTTACTTCAAATGACCTCAGCTACTCCTCATTTTCGGCTGTTAAAGTAATCGTGGAACACCCTGTATACTGCATACAGTATATAGGGTGTTCCACAGTAGTTTGGTACGAGTATATAATAAATTCCTATTTCCTTAAATCCTTAATTATTTAATTATTTGAATACTTTATCTGCTAAACGAACGATCTATCTGAAACAATATAATCTGATAATATCTTTCAGGATTGTTATTTAAGAGGACACTGTCTAGCTTACTGTAAACAGCACATTTGGATATTACTAAGCATTCATTTGTTTTCCGATTTCACTTTCAAATTGGGTTACAATATTGCTAAATTAAAATCAATCATAGCACGAAAACAAATGTTCCAAAAATTCTCTGCAAATTTAACAAGATGTATTGCAAAATTAAACTGTGACAGTTTTTAAATATTTTACGTTACTACCAAATCATTGAATCTGGTTCCGGAAACTGAATCACCATTCAGATGTCGGTCCGTCGGTGGCATGAATTGTAAAGTTTGAAACACGCCTGTCATTCACGGAGAAAATGGTTGATGTCAACTCTACGTTTGGCTTTGAAGTTTTTCAGTCGTTATACGACAGCCAGGTATCGAAAAAAGAGGATGTCCTAATTTTATTCGTTCATTGGTATTTTATAAAAAATTCGTTCAGGTGTATCGGCTTAGGCGATTCAGTAAGTAAATAAAAAGTGTTAGTATGGTACATCACGCAATACCGGCATCATAATTAGTACGCAATCAACACATTCGATTGACAAATAATGTGATAATACCTAACCTATAAAGAATTTGTATTTATTTTCGTATGACAAATCCCGTAAACTATACAAAAAAATTGTAATTTTATACAACATAGTAACGATCTCATATTAATTAAATGAATTTATAATAAATTAATCATATAGTGTTTTGTTATTCTAAAATACTTGTTTTTTTTTTTTAGAAAGCATATAATGAAACTGAAAAAGGATCAGAATTACTTCCAGCAGAATGGAGCAAAGAATCTTATTATGCTTTACGTTACGTAAAGGATAAAAAGTTATATATACTGCATGGCATAAAGTCTGATGAAGATTTACTTCTAAATTTATTGGTAATGTAAAAGAATGCTGTGCAAAAGCTATTTTGTTATGTAACAGACTCTATACAACAAGATCATAATTCTTTTTATTTTACAGAGAACCGGAGACCAAAGAGTATCCAATATTCAATTTGAAATTAATCAAACTGTAACAGATCTTCGTGGACCATTGGAATCTCTAATACCTTCATACCAAACTGTTATACAAGTTATTCAAACCGATCTGCTGAATCCAATAATGTCTGATAATGCTGCAAATACAACAGCTAATACTTCTACTCAAACATCAACAGAGAGCAGAGATAGTAATATAGTGATTCCATTAAGGCAAGGACTGCCAATACGAGCACGACCAGGATAATATTGAGTTGTATCGAATGGATAAATAACAGTACATCTTTGCAGAATTTGAATAACAATGATTGAATTTTGGCCGACATAATTGGACATTTTGAAATCTTGAACAGCTATTTCCAAATGCAGAAACCAATTCTTCATAGAATTCAAAGAATCAAAGTTAGTCTTCGCGTCTAGCAAGTATAATCGATCCTGTGAGTACGCTTGGTATAATTGCTATCATTCTCCCCTTTTCACTTTCTGTGATTCATTAATTTTGCATAATATGTCTCAACATTTTTTTTTTATCTATTTCAATTAATATTAGTAGTTATTTAAATTCTTATAGCGCTCCGCATGCAGGAAATATAGGTGAAAGAGACCTAAATCCTCTAGCTCGTGAAGGCGGTGGTATGATCTTCGATCCATTTCCTTTACGCGACGGTTTAGCGGGCAGACCAGGCTTAGGAGTTCCAGGGAGGCTACCACCGTAAGTTAACGTATACTAATTTTTCTGAATTATATATTTTCTAATTATTACATATTACCACACTGTAGGGGCGCGGTTCCACCTTACGCTAGATTTGATCCCTTTGGACCTCCACGTTTTCGCGATCCAGATGCTGAGTATTTACGAAGGGAAGGAGAAAGATATTTCTCTTCTAAGAAGTTAAACAAATAAGAAGCAATGTTGTGTATACAAAAAATGGATTAGTTATGTAGAAATCTTTTTTTATTCCGGCAACACATCAGATATATAAGTGGACGTTGCTTCTTCACAAAACGACTTCCATTCTTTTTTATTTCATTACTGACGTTTTACAATATAACAAAATTCATTCAATTTAATCAATATGCCATTAATACAGCGATAGGTAGGAAATTACATTAACAAATTAAATATATAATAATAGTAATTTGTGTTTAAATTGCTCTAACTCGTTAAATTTCTTTCTTTTCTTTTTTTTTTCTTAATCAATTTGATAGGAGACTGTGTTTCCCTTTTATCATTTTTTCGTTTTATTTTATTTTTTTTATTACGTCGGCTCAAAATAGAGGATTTTTTGCTACCTAAATCGTTCTTGCTCGCGGTATTCATATGAGTTAATAGCTTGTTTTCCTTTAAACGTAAAGTACAAAACATCGTACGAAAACGATCACCGCAATTGCCATTATAAAAGAATGGCAATTAAACCTATAATATTTCATACATTGTGTTTGTAATAGATCTTATATTTTTTTCTGTTAAAAATCAAATAAAATTCGACGGTATTTCGATTCAATTCTTCGAGTAGATAAATTTTTACTTCCCTTTCCCCGATACAACATGTAAACATGTTCAGATTAGAACGCATTTTTACATACAATTTTAAACGAGATCTACGAATGCTCATTGATTAAAATTCAAAGATGCAGGGTCCAGACGAAGCGCAATTGTTTCCAATTTCCTTTAAGTTCGTTTTTGATTCGCAAAAAATGTATCACAGATAAAAAATGTTCACTCGGAACACATAGTTACACCGGGTGTAGTAGCAATGTACACGTTCCTTGAAGAAGTGAATCGACGCGTGCGAAAGAAAAAGAAATAAGTTCCGAATTGAACGATAATGAAAAGAAAAACAAAGATTCGTTGATAACATTTTTCCCCCCCTCCATGAATGCTACAAGTGTAAAGTAAATATACCGATGATATCTAACTTTTTTTTTTAAATGGGCTAAGAAAATAGAAGGGAAAACACATTACTGATCAATGATAACCGTAATAGTTAACAGTATTTGAATTGAACTAAGGAAAAACAAAAGAAAGAATCGAACGGTAAAAAGTTATTCGATTTCGGATCTAAGGCTCGATAATTTTACTTTTTTTACGAATGTCCCTCGTCCCATCCTCTGGTAAAAAATATTGCAGTTTTTTTTTTTGTTTAAATATTACAAAAAAGGAGCTGTACCAGGTTTCGAATTTCATTTCGAGTCTGCGATCACGGTGAATGTACTCTTGGTTTACTGTGAAAAATTATGCATGAATAATACGTTGACTAATTTAAGTTCGTTCGCAGAGTTTCGTAGAAAAAGTGTCATTTGGAATATCCTTACATACTAATCATCCATGGAAAACGAAAGAAAACAACACTCTTGTACACAGTATCGGCTAAACCCGAGAAACGGAAAAACACAATTCACGTATTCACGGTAATATACATGCGGAAAACGTACATTCACGTCAAATCGGCAGACACATGAAATGATGCAAGTATTACAATTCATTATTTTAGGAGCGAATTTTCTTTTTTTTTCTCTCTCTCTCTCTCATTCTTCTTCTATCTTTTGAACACAGTTTAGTGTGGCGTACAGCATCACCGACAATTTTACCAAAATCGCTGGAAATAGAATCACGGAGACGCTTCACACAAAACGCGTATGCAGCTTCTAAAATTTATCGAATAAAAGTGGATGTTTAAAAGAATTTTGGTGAAATTGCCGTTAAGCTACGATAAAAGTGATATATAACTCTGGAGTTGTAATTAGTTCATTTTGCTTCGCAATATTCGTTACTGAAGTTTTAACGTAGATTCCAAGTCCAATAAGAGTTAAGAACAATACCCATCAATTCGGCATGCCACTGGAAATGCAACACTATGTTTCTCCCTCTCGTTTTACCTCTATAAATAAAAAAAAAAAAAGGAAAAAAGAATCTAGCCATTAGCGTTCGTTTCTTTAAATTATCGAATATACCTTTACGAAATTTTTCTTTATTTTATATTCAATTTTTATACAAATTTCACGCTTTTCGTTTTATAATTGTGATAAGTGTCTCAAAATATATGCTGCACTTCAATACTAGTCGCTCATGCATCATATTCAGGTTAAACACCAATTTTATGTTACCCGTCAAAAACAAAGAACAATGTCCACAGAATATTTGCATTATCGTGTGCACACCAGTTAATAAATCGGATCGAATACATTTACAAATTAAAGTGAATAGATTGTTATATCAATCACATTCCCTCGAATAAAAATAATATATCACTATTGTACAAACCACACTTTGTTGAGTGTTGTATGATACATACTCCTTCAATAAATATGATTTATCTCATTATTTGTAAAAAAAAGGCTTGTGTACAGATCTTGTCTTTTTATTTGTTCTGGTTTTAAAAATTGTTCTCGATAAGACACTTA
This sequence comes from Megalopta genalis, assembly GCF_051020955.1. Taxonomy (NCBI): domain Eukaryota; kingdom Metazoa; phylum Arthropoda; class Insecta; order Hymenoptera; family Halictidae; genus Megalopta; species Megalopta genalis. The sequence continues at coordinate 3,175,601 of NC_135014.1, read as the reverse complement.
AATATTTCCTGTATTCAACCGTTCTGGAAAAACGTAAGTTTTCATTGCACTAATTTCTCTAAAAAGCTACGTTTTACAACAGCTGGATACAATAGTATCAAAGGAACCATTTTTACAAGAAATGATGAAAATTTAATGCGTTTTCGTTTTCTCTCAATAATCCCTAACATATTTCGTATAAATAACGCATCAACTAATATTCATAAAATGATTGGTAACATATTGAATATTATAATTTTCTAGGACCAAGTAAATGCAGGCTTCGAAAATTTGTTGTACGTAACAGCCTTGAACGAGGCACCGAGTATGATGTACAATGCATAAGTTGATCCAGTTTTTTTAATATACAGGTAATCAGATCCATTCGAATTCGCTACTAACTTTATCAAGCACGAAAGGCTTCTTCTTCCTGATCTACACACACACACAGCATTTTATCTTAATTTAGTATCAAAAATAAATACAAAAACTTTCGTAAATGAAAAGTGACAAATCATTCCAAGTAGTTCTGCTTCTCTCTTAAATCGATTACTGATCCTGATAATGAATTTGATGGTGTGAAATATGATTTTTCAAATTGTTCAAGAAGTAATTTGGTTGCATTTCCATTGATAAGCCTTTCAGAACAGAGTCGGTACAGTATGTCTCTTGTTACCAGGCATGAAAACCTATACAATTAGGTATACCAATCAGTATGAATTAGTAACTTTTTTTCAAAGAAATCGTTTTAATCTATTGGACGCAGCAGGAGTTCTTTTGTCCATTTTTGAGCTTCAGCCGAGATTTGGGACGATATTTTTCAAGATAGGCCAGCTGCTTTGCGTTGATGGCACCTCGTCTTTTCCTAAACAAACACACACAGATTAAGATGTCTCCCTTGCATTATGTACCAGTAGAATACTTGTAAACAATGAATCTTCACTCACTCTCTGATTAATGCAACTGCATCTTCATACTTTAGTCCCAGTTCAATCAGAGCAAGTGCTACTAACACTGGTGCTCTGCCAAGTCCCGCAACGCAATGTACTGCTACACATGCGTCTGGGGACTCGCGGAACCGATTCTTCAGCAATTCGAACCATTCATCGACGACCTGAAATTTAGATTCACTTGTAAGCACATAGACTGACATATGAAACATGGTTTCAGAAAGTTGCAAGGTTTATATTTACTTCGTTAGGTGGAAATGTGCCATCATCGAAAACCAAGTCTATGACATTAATCCCTTCTCCTCTAAGTTCCTCGATCTTGTATGTTGGTTCGCAGACCCTCACTACTTCTTTCACATTGTGCTTCTTCAGTTCCTATCAAAACAACACAGACTCGTTAGCGCCAATCTATACGATTCCTTGATGTTTATTAAGAGGCGAATAAATATAAACTTACTTGGATGAATGTATGAATGGTCTGATCATTGGGCCGATCAGTGATGAGGAACTTCATGTTTTTGTATTCGATTTCGGCGGGCGCCGGCCTGATGTCCTTCACCCTCATGTTGCTCATTTCCTCCTGGACAACAACTGGTATACTCCTGACTCCTTTTTTTGTATTGTTCTAACTCTTTTTAATGATTTTGTACGACACGGTTTCTTTTTGTATTTGTAATGTGCCACACTATACGAAGCAACAAAGATCGGATTTGACAACTTAGCCCATAGATGTCAGTCTTATCGAGTTGTTTCTCATTTAACTAATTGAATACTTTGTTATTTTTTTACAGAGGACAGAACAGTGGGTTCACATGTAGACCTCGAGAAGGGTTGTTGGGGTGCGAATTTCGCTGAAAAAGTGAGGGCTACGTTACATTAGGCGTTGTTGATATGCGATTGATTCCCACTTGGGATCCTTGACTATGATTCGGAAGATTATCTGGAACAAAATTTCATCGTATAAGCTTTCGTCGATAAGATCCAGAAGATCCATGATATTATCGGCACTCACCTATTTGGCACTGGGTGCGCCTGGATCAGGTGCGCTCAGTAACTACGATGCTTGCATTTAATAATGTAAATTAATAATTGATTCTATTTAATTTCTCTATGCCTTGCGTGATGACTAACTGATGATTTTCGGACTTTGAGGCAATGATCCCAATAATATCCAATTTGTTTCTTTTTTTTTTGTTTTTGCCTGATTAAAGATAATTCCTCCTTGCTTCCCCTTTAACAATACCTAGCAGGTTCTAGGATGGTTGGGCGCGTCTCTCTATTTGTGTTGAGCCTGGCAGTATTCTGCACTATCCAGCTGAAACTCCATGTATGTGAGGATGCACTCACCAGGAAACTGTAACAGAAACAAAAGTATAGTTAGTTAATTGCAGAAACGTCTGCCCCGTTTGTGATAAACACACGTTCCGCATTCTAATCATTCAGCAATTTGCATTTCTACGCCCATGCTTCTCGCACAAAGCGACCCGCCGCCGCTTCTACTGTCTAAGCACAAAAGAAAGGTTAAGTCGGTACCCATGAAACATTTTACCGAACATACTACAGAAATATAAATAAGAAGTTGCAGCGTATAGCTGTGTATCTATTTTCGGACATTCTCGGATATTTCTGTTCTGTTTGTACCAGCGGAACAATCGGTTTATTGTGCATCGTCCACACGTGCCAAATGTGATGTTGCGCCAATTTCCTAGAATCAAATTTTCTCCACCGAGCAAACAATATTTCGTTACCTGCGAAATTTCGAACGACTGCGCCAATACGCTTCCGCGACAATTCATTACGAACACAGCACGCACAAAGTTCTGCTCGCCGAGAAAAAACGATTCGTCCGACCACGCAAATAGCTGCGGACCTGCGTTGTCATAATGACATTAGTCGACATCTCGAGGCTCGACTACAATCGATTGCAGCTAAACCTCTCTACACACACCCTCGCATGCACACACGTACACACACGTGCACACGGCATAGACATCATTGCGAAATGTTCTAGAAAATCCTAGTAATCTATTTCGCAATCATCGGCCGATCAATTGGTTAATAAAACGCAATTCAATAAATACATACACTTTCGCAGATCCTAAGAACGAGAGTTCAAGCGAACTATGCGCGAGCCAAGACAAACATTATGTCTGTCTACAATAACAATTCTTATAGACAGTTTAGAGTCTATCTATATTTTCTATGAAATCAGAAGATCCGATATTTAACAGACCATCGATTTAAAATCCGTTCGTTCTCGAAACCGCCGAATTTCAAATTGCCGCGCAAAATTGACCGTCGTCGATAAACATAATATATTTATTTTATACGAGTATAAATGAAATCATTGTTCTCTGCACGAACAACATGATCATTTCTGATTCTAAAATCATTGTGCATTCCTCTCGCGAGTGTTTTGTCAAAAATCGATACGCGTTTTTTTTTAAAGTGGCATCAAGCTTGTTCGAACGTACGTAAAAGCGTTTCGTCGGATCGATCAGATCGTTTAATACCCGTCGAAGGTAAAACGAAAGAAAAACAAAAGGTTCGCGCGACGAGCACCGCGCGACAAGGCGTCTTTTAAATTTATCGGTGGCGCTAGTCGCGCGCGCGCGTGATCGGTTCCCGACTGGGATATTCGAATGATTTCGCCCAGCGTCAAACAAAGACGAGTTCTCTCTCCCTTTGCTTTTTGGCACGGCGGCTTTTGTGCCGATGCCAAACGAAACAGACAGTCTCGAACGTGCGCGTCTCGAACAAGAGCTTCCGTCATTTAATGCATCTGCATAGAGGGACCTGGAATGCTCGTAAATAGAAATGTCTAGGTCAACATTCAGGGAACGTATTGCGGTTCTCGTAAAACGAAAAGAAAAAGAAATAGTAACGAGAACTCGGAACACGGCAGACGAGAAGATAATTGGCGCCGATTGAAATGCTGTCTTTGCTGTTGCATCTTTCAGCGTCAATTTTCACCTTACAGATGTCGCTGCTCTAATTCAATGCTGAGATATGTCTAAATAATGATGTTTGAAGAAAAAGGCGTTTAAAGTTTTATTTTCCTATAATAATTTGCTTCCCGAAAATAATGAAATAAAATAAAATAAAGTAAAATAAAATGGAATAAAATGAAATAAAGTAAAATAAAGTAAAATAAAATAAAATAAAGTAAAATAAAGTAAAATAAAGTAAAATAAAATAAAATGAAATAAAGTAAAATAAAATGGAATAAAATAAACTAAAATAAAATGAAATAAAGTAAAATAAAGTAAAATAAAATAAACTAAAATGAAATAAAATAAACTAAAATGAAATAAAATAAACTAAACTAAAATAAAATATACAAATATAAATAAATATAATAAAAATATATATATTTCTAAATCACGATTTTTTGAAAATGTGTCAGTACTGAATTAGAACAGCTATGTGTCGTTTTACGTCGAAACAATGTAATTTTACTATCTCTGGACGGAAGCATAAACAAAACGTTAAACGTTAGAGGCTAGTGGGGCCCAAGCAGTGGATACTTCGTAGCAAATGCGGAGGATCTAACCGGCGGAAGAGATTCTTTTTTATTGAATCATAACATTCGGAGCCGTGTCAGGGTCACCCCATCTCCACCACGATCCGGCATACTGCCATGCTATCCCGGTTATCCTCTTTTTGGTATACACTTTAGAGTGACCAAACACATCTCGTAGTTTCCGTGGGTCTCAGGCACCGTGCCTAAAACCGTCCGTCAAGGTTCAATTCCGCCCGCTAATTGGAATAGTTTCCGTCGAAATTAATAAGATCGCAAGTTATTATTTCGACGGCATTGCAGACGGCTGCGGCAGAGCATCGCGGGCGCGGGGTTGCAATACGCCTGCAATGACGAAACTTTGGGATAAAATTCCTCCTAGACACACGGCTTACCATCCGGAATCCACGAACAATGACACCTAAGTAGGTTGCGAATTATCTGGCGTATTCTGTTTGCCCATCGAATTCGACTCGACAATCGCTCGACTTAGCCGCTTCTCGCGGTGCTAAGCGAGTGTATCTGCACGGTGGAGTGCGATTATAGACTCATCCCTAAAGTTCGTGCTTGCACCAATCAGATTTCGCGCAGGTACACCACCACTACATACATGGCAATGCCACGACAAGCTTGTGCCGACGAATTCGTGGAAAATAAATGTTCTCGCTTCGGTTAAATTTCATCGTTTAACAACTGTGCATAATAAAAATCCATTGCATTCGATATTACCATAATTCAATCAATGATTTAGAGTTTTGCTCAAAACCGCCCGAGGTCTAAAATACCTAACGTCACCCCCGTTAGTGGTAAGGTTTTAAGAAGTGGAGGAATTAGCTGCTAATAGCTGCGATCAATATAAAGTAAATCTAATATATGTAGTAATCTAATATTATAATAATTACTAATATATAATATACTATTATAATGATTACTAATATAATAATATACTAATATACTGATTACTAATATAATAATATAATATATAATATACTAATATAATGATTACTAATTTAATAATATAATATAATAATATATTAATATACTGTGTGATTACTTATATAATATATTATATATAATATAATAATATAAATTAATAATATATATCTAATCTAATCTAATCTAATATTATATATATAGTAATATAGTAATCTAATATATGTATAAATAGACAAATTAGCTGCTATTAGCAATTCTCCATTTCCCCTTTCATTTCTCGCGTTTCCTCGCGCTGTATTTCCTCGTGATCGCTCGCCAAAAATTTACCGAAGCTGCGGCAGAAAATTTCGCCGATCGGCCGACGACGTCCACGAAAATAGTTGTTCCGTTTCACCGCGGGTCGCTCGAAATCTGTCCCGTTTTTACAAAGCTAACGCGGAGAAGCGAGAAGAGACATCGGCAGCGATTATCGCGACACGACGTTAAACCCGATTCGCCTCTCTCGACAGGCTCGCTCGAAATCTGCATTATTTCTCGAGGAAACTTCGAGGCCCGAAGGGACATCGGGACCGACCTAGCGATCTTTACCTCATCAAACTGTCGCAGGCGATTCAAAGGGCTCCCCTGTTCCTCGCCGACGAGAACTAATGCACGGGTTACAGACAGAGGCTTCGGTAAAATCTGCGCTGTGCGATATCGCTACACGTTCGGCAAAGACCGTTGTCAGCTGCTCGCGGCGGCCCACTTTTAATTTCCGCTCGTTCCGAGAGCGACCGAGCAACGCCGGTTTGAGCGGGTTGTTGCTGTCTTCCGGCCCGCGATTGAAAATTAGCCCGACTGACGGGCGGCCGCGGTCCGGTCCTCTTTACGGTACGTGTCCGCGAATTCGCAACGCACATCGAATCGCAAATATAGTTGTCGATAGTTCGCGGGGGGGAGACGAATAGCGCGGCGGCGGCGTCGTTCCGTCAGGGCGTCGTCGAGACGATTTACGAAATCTCTTTTTACGTAACCTCGCCACCGCCACCCCCGCCGCCGCCACCACCGTCGACGGCGACGCCGACGCTGCGCACCGAATGCGACTTTAGGCGCATCACGAGAGATTGGATGACGGACAGGTAAAAGCGAGAGAGAGCTCGGACGAGAGGAACGCTCGAATCGACGTACCGGAATAAACAGAATAATTGGCAGCGACAGGGGGGCGCGTGCACGCGCGCGAAACGGTTCGCGCGAGCGTAAATCCGCGTCGCGCACTTCTCAAGGTCAAATCGATCTCGACAATCCCATCTTCCATCGATTATTCGAGTCCCGCGAACCCTTCCGACGCACGAGGCTCCTCCGACCCGCACCCTTCCCTCGCCCTCGCCGCGTCGACCAGCCGGAACTTTCTTTCTCTCTGCGATGCTAAACGAAGTATACCAAATTATCGAATGCTCGGCCAACGAATCGGTTTCGGCCGTTCGAACGGGGACACGACCCTTTCCGCGCCGAATACACAATGAGCCCTCCTCCTCCCTCGTCCACCGCGGGAGCGTTTAACGAAGCCACTTGGCCGAGAGGGTGCGGGCGAAACTGTTCCAAAGTTCCGCGGGTTTCGAGTCGCGAGGATTTAATGAAACCTTCGGACGAAACCGGGCTCTCCGTCGTCATTCTGGCCGGTCGTTAAGCGAAATCTCTGGACGATCGGCCGCTGGTTTTTCGGACGGTCGTTTCACCGGGTCGACGTACACGCGGTGGTCGGTTTTTCCGTAGAAAAAGCGGGGAGAAATGTATGACAATTGAAATTGTATATTTAAGAGCTGTGGCGTTTCATTTTATATTACTGGTGCGTGTGTTTGGGTTTTTGTTGGGATAGAACGATGAAAATGAAGTGCAGCGTTTCGGTTGTTTGCGGAGGAATTTTTAAAAAATACTGTTTTTGTTTTCGATTCGATCGTATTGAACGTTCTCTCCGTTTTCATGTTGTGGATGTACATGGTGTTCCAAAATTATGGTACTTCCGGGAAGTGATGGGTTCCTGAGGTGATTCGAAGCAACTTTTTCCTTTATAACAATTTTCTCCGAGGCTTCGTTTACGAGTTATCGATGAAAAACGCTGACCAATGAGAAGCGAGCGCAGCTGAAGCGCGCGGCGGCCGAGCCAACGAGCGCGCGAACCCCAGTCCCGTTTTATTGGCTCGGCCGCCTAGCGCCAAGCGAGCTTGCCTCCCATTGGTCACTGTTTTTCGTTAATAACTCGTAAACGAAGCCTCGTAGAACATTTTCGCTGAGGACAAAGTTACTTCAAATGACCTCAGGAACCCGTTATTTCCCGGAAATACTATAATTTTGCGACAAAATTATATGTATATTGTTCGATTGTTTCTTTGAGAAATTATTTCGATTTTTTGATCGTTCTTATCCTCGTACTCGATACGAACGGGTCGGACGCGAGCAAAAGTCTGCACGTATAATCCAGAAAAGTTAATTTATAATTATTCTCGTTGAAATATTGATAAACCAATAGCACACGTATCGACTACCAGTGAATGAATTATGCATTACGAATTTTGCAGACGTTGCAAAATTGACGAACATCGATGCGTCCAGTTTGTAGAATCGTAAACATAGAAACCGGTCTCTAACTTCGCGATCATTTGTCTTTTATGATCGCTGCGTGGGAGATCGCCGTGCAAAATAAGAGATTATCCGCCGTTCCTGAAGAAGAGAGGAGGAATGATGAGACTCGCTTCCGCAGGAAGAAAGAACGCGGAATATAAAATGGACGATCGGGGAGGGAAAAATAGTTCAGAATTTTCTCGTCGGACGGCCGATTCGGCGGATTAACTTGTAGCGAAACGAGAAAAACCTGGCACTGCGGCTGCGGCTGCGGCTGCGGCTGCGGCCGCTACGAGTTTCACTTCTCTCGGATCGCGATACCCGACCGTAAAAAGATGAACGCTCGTACTCGTTTTCACTGAGCGGTACGTATTCCGCGGTGAAGTAGGTTTCTAGGTTGATTCCAGTGAATCTTTTTTCCGTCGACCCTCTCCTGCACCGAAGGTGCTAACGGTAAAATCCTGATGATCCTATAGCTTTTCCTTCATCGGTGCTCGTCCGCTCGCGCGCGCGTTCGTTCTTTGTTTTTACGAGACGCCGCAGTCTCGCGCCGGTCGGGCACACGATTGTCTCCGAATGATGGATTACGGACCGAAAACGCTTTACAGGATTTTCTGGCCCGGCTTCGCCGCCATTAAAACGTTTATTCGGTCACGTGTCCGTCTGGTCGGTCTTACTGACTGCACTGAATAAAATGGTCTAGCGCTGTTCTCGTGTTCAGAATAAGAATAAGAATGAGATTGAAAATGAGAATGAGAAATGAGAGAATTAAAACAGATTATAAAATATATCATCAATTTATTAACCAGTTAGCTGTGTTTGACGAGTATACTCGTCACGGAGAAGTGACAGTATTTTCTGTCACGACAAGTATACTCGTTAATTTATTAATCAGTTGGCTGTGTTTGACGAATATACTCGTCAGGCAGAAGTGACAGTATTTTGTGTCACGACGAGTATATTCGTCATAGAGAAGTGACAGTATTTTCTGTCACGACGAGTATACTCGTTAATTTATTAATCAGTTGGCTGTGTTTGACGAATATACTCGTCAGGCAGAAGTGACAGTATTTTGTGTCACGACGAGTATATTCGTCATAGAGAAGTGACAGTATTTTCTGTCACGACGAGTATATTCGTCATAGAGAAGTGACAGTATTTTCTGTCACGACGAGTATACTCGTCAATTTATTAATCAGTTAGCTGTGTTTGACGAGTACACTCGTCATGAGGTGGCACTATTTTCTGTCACGACGAGTATACTCGTTAATTTATTAATCAGTTGGCTGTGTTTAACGAATATACTCGTCAGGAAGAAGTGACAGTATTTTGTGTCACGACGAGTATATTCGTCATAGAGAAGTGACAGAATTTTCTGTCACGACGAGTATACTCGTCAATTTATTAATCAGTTAGCTGTGTTTGACGAGTATACTCGTCATGAGGTGCACTATTTTCTGTCACGACGAGTATACTCGTCATGAGGTGGCACTATTTTCTGTCACGACGAGTATACTCGTCACGGAGAAGTGGCAGTATTTTCTGTCACGACGAGTATACTTTATAAAACTGTTAATTTTATAAAATAAAATCGCCTTTTTCATCCGATATTTCAACAGCGACGCTTTCTCTGTGTTCGACGAGTATATTCGTCGTCGCCACAGCTAACTGGTTAACATCGTTCAAAGAAGAAATACGTTTCTATTTCATTCCCGTCTCTTACAATCGAGTTGAACGATTTTCATTTTGCATAAAGATCCGCAATCTACTTGTATAAAAATCTCAGAATAAATGTAAACGAAGACAGGCGTGAAACAAAAATTGTCGCATTCTCTAGCACAGGAAAATTATAAAAACAAAACGAAAAAGTGCTGATCAACGCAACCGTGAGAGAAATCGTACCGCGAAGGATTAGAAGAAATACTTTTCCTCCTTTAAACGAAAAGTAAAATATCTTCTCGATGACTTCCGACGTTCGTATACAACGTGATAAATGAAAAATCCCGACCATTAAACGAACGACACAGCTGCATGCGCGTTCGAACATCGATTTATCCGAGTTTGTTGGTCTACGGAGCCACGGAAAAGATGGGAAAAATATTTTTACAGCGGGGTGGCGGCGCGCGAATGAGGGGGCAGGCAGGGGGGGATCCGAGCTGGCAAGGAGCGAAATGTAAATTCTTGTCCATTCTCTTTTTATCGGCGCCGGTGCATCCAGCGCGCCGGGAAAAAGTTTAATCCCGACGCGGGCGCGCAGAACCGCTAAGCTGATTGCGAGCGTTGGATCGTGAATCAACTGCACCGGCGCAACGGTTGACTCATATTAACTGAAACTTATGCAATTTCCGTGTCGCACAAAACGGAACGCATCCAGCCGATTGGTAATTGGCGAGGAATGCGCGAATGAAAATTACGACGTGCTTCGGCGGCGGCGCGTAATCTTGGGGCGCGAGGAGGACAGGCGGGCGATCCGCGCGCGGAATTGTTGTGATCTTTCGAGGGCGACGTGCATTTATCGAACGCGACGCGTTGATTTATTGCGCCGGCCGCGGCGAAGTAGCCGGCTGCGATTTATCGAAGCGCGTCCACGAGTTCGCGTTGATGGGAAAAGATTTTAACGAGTGTAGATCGTTTTTTGCGCCGTCGCTCGGCAAGTTTCCCGGAAACTCGGCTTATTTCGCGGATCTTTACACGTCTATGATAGCTCGTGCATCGAGATTGGATCGCTAATTCATTGCGAGAACGAGAGACGGGTCGATACCTGATTTTTAAATTCGCGACAATCGAATCCGAAATTCTGCGAGGACTCGAAACCCGAACGATCATTCTCTTCTTTTTTTTTTTAAGGAATATCTATTTTGTCAGGCACCGAACTCTAGGCAAATTCTTCTCAGAAAATTGAACTGTTTATTCAATGTAATTAGATGAAAATTAATAGTAGTTTTAATTTAATTTTTTCTCGTTCCAAACGATTATAATGGATTGGTGAAATCGTGCCAAATTAACATGTGTGTGTGTCCAAAGTCTAAACACAAACTCCATTGGATTATTATCAATTAGACAAAATAAATAAATTCTTATCGGCGCAATGTTCCCGTAAATTGTTCGTACAAATTATTATTTAACTCGGCTTCGGGATTTTCGTATCACAAAAACGGCACGAAGGTTCGAGTTTCGAGAACTCGAAATTTCTCGAGTTTCGAGGTGCTTCGAGAAGTCGATATTTCGAATCTATCTATAGTAATATGTATTATAGTAATGTCTATAGTAATATCTACAGGGTGTCCCCCCCCCCAAAAATGTGTCGCAATCCGAAAGTGGGGAATTCCTGAGGTCATTTGAAGCAACTTTTTCCTTAGCGAAAATGCAATCCGCGGCTTCGTTTACGAGTTATTAACGAAAAACGGTGACCAATCAGAGACGAGATCATTTAGCGCGGGACGGCCGAGCCAATGAACGGAACTGGGCCCCGTGCGCTCGTTGGCTGGGCCGCCGCGCGCCAGCCGAGCTCATCTCTTATTGGTCAGTGTTTTTCGTTAATAACTCGTAAACGAAGCCTCGGAGAAAATTTTCGCAAAGGAAAAAGTTGCTTCAAATGACCCCAGGAACCTCCCATTTCCGGATTACGAGACATTTTCGGGACACCCTGTATAGTACTATGTATAGTAAAAAAAATAAAATCGAGGTGCTTCGAGGATTCGAGATTTCGAGCCTATCTATCTATAGTAATATGTATTATAGTAATGTCTATAGTAATATCTATTATAGTAATATCTATAGTACTATGTATAGTAAAGAAAAGAAAATCGAGGTGCTTCGAGGATTCGAGCCTATCTATCTATAGTAATATGTATTATAGTAATGTTGATATTAATATCTATTATAGTAATATCTACAGTACTGCGTATAGTAATATCTGTAGTAATGAAAATAAAATTGGCAGCTTATAAGATCGGGCGATCGGCTTCTGTTGCGACCCAAACGTTCGTAAATTCTCACACGGAAATTTGCACGGCACTGGTTTAAATCGGCGTGAAATTATCCGGGCTTATTGAGAATGGGGATCCGTAGCGGTTTTATCATTTTTCTGCGGTAGCATAAAGAGAAAGTTCGGTCGCAAGTTGGAAGCGGACACCTGGGTACCCGCCGTTCGTCGATAATAATTCGAACCTTTGTGCGCTGTCCGGGTCGACCCAACTAAAATTGAACAATCGACTTCATTGTTGGTGCGTGCAACGGTTAAAACATATAACATTGAAGATATTAAGAACAATTTAGGAATTTCGAATACTCGTAAACATTCGCATATTAATCTCGAAGCTTTTAAGAGCTTTTAATTTAAGATGATAACGAGAAAGTTAGAAAATACGTTCACAGTATTTGTTTGGGTAATTTTAATAGTATTTTAAAAATAAAACATAAAATATTCTTGATAGTTAGAAAGTTCTTACGTATGTATCGTTGTATAATTGAATTCTAAGCTTAAATTCCGAAGGCATTGTTCAAAGTTTCGTTTCAATGAATGAAGTTCTGGTAAGCGGAGTTCTACTTCTGCACCTTGTTAATTACGTTCCCGAGATCCAGTCGATTCGATGAAACGAAATGAATCATCCAGTCTACCGTACGCGTCACACTTATTTTTTTCTCTTTGCTTTTTTCTTTCTTGCTTCTTGTTTCTGCATTTCATCTGTTCTCGTTGACTACTACTCTCTCTATATTTTATTACTCTCTCTCTCTCTCTCTCTCTCTCTCTCATTATAACAAAAGATTAATCCCCTTTTCATAAATAAAGTTATTATTATATTATATTATTATATTATTATTATTATTATTTCACTATTATTATATTATTTCATTATTATTATTATTTCACTATTATTATATTATTTCATTATTATTATTTCACTATTATTATATTATTTCATTATTATTATTTCACTATTATTATATTATTTCATTATTATTATTTCACAATTATTATATTATTTCATTAGTATTATCATTTCATCATCATTATTATTATTATTAATTATAATCGTTAATCGCCTCTCGACCTGCATCAGGAAGCATCACCGAGAACATAACTATTGCATCAACGTTTCACGAAGGCTGGCTCTCTCGGAGTACTCCATCAATGATCGATTGAGTTGCTTAACGAAGTTTTGGCAAACTGACGGAAGACCGGCGGGCGTTGCGGAGGAGAAATTCGCATGATCGCGTGTAAGCCGCTGTGTCGGATAAATCTAATCGCTCGAATAGGATTGACGGTAATCAACGGGGCCCAAGTGCGGGAGAGACTTAGACGCACCTGATACAAATTCCGTGATCCGTGCTCTCAAAGAAATTGCGTCGTCGTCGAAGAAGAAGAAAAGGAAAAAAAAGCTTCGCACTCTCTTTCGAATCGCTATCTGCGAATTGGCGACAGCATGATTTGGCACGGCGCGAATACAAGTCGGATTTCAATGGCGGGCACGGGGACGCCGAAAGAAAAATATCTTCGGCGTTATGTCACGAGATAACTCGCGTTGATGGCATCGCGCGACCGCTCGACAAGCGACAAGGACGATGCCTGCGCGCGCGACGCGCTTAAATCATCGAATTTATTGCTCGGTTATTTAAACAGCGGATCGGGGATCGTTTGCGACAATTCGTTCGATCGTTCTGATCTTCTCCCAGCGGTTCCCTATTTCGCCACAGTTCGAGAATACAGTGAGTTCTCCCCGATTTTCCTTCTGTTCGCAAGCAAAAATGGACAATTTGGGAAGAGCGGATACGTTATTTTGATACTTTTATATTTATTACGATATTTTTAGAATTGCTAACAATCGGCGACTATAAGAAGATAGCCTTGAGGCTCGAATTAAAATCCAATTGAAGAATAAATGACTTGCGATCAATTCGAATAAGAATTTATTTGTACAAGAATTCACTTGGAAAATAATCGTTTTTAACACAAATTATAGAATATGTGTAATGTTCTTCCTATTGATTAATTTGCTCGATGTCGACTTTTACAATTAGTTAGTTAGTTGTGTCCGACAATTATTGGCATTATTGTTCGAATAATTTTACAATACCTACTCGAATGATTTATTCGAATAAGTAGACAGAATAATTTCGTTACGAACAAATACACAGAACAATCGATCGCGAATAACGCCACAATTGTTATCGAATATTCGATTAAAAAGAATTCGTTCGTGCAGATTATCTCAGATTAATTCGTAACAATTCGACTAATGCCCAACGATGAACCGTACTATCGTCGTAGAACGTGAAAATTTGCCGAGGGGACGGTGATCGACGATTGCCAGAATGACATAATTTCGAGCGAACCAACGACCGCGATGGAATCCTAATGACTTATTCAAGAAAGTTACTAAATACCGATGTCGGTGCGCGGCCTGTCGCACGGCGGTGGCCCGTGGAACAAGGAAATTCATTGTCGATCATCGAGACGGCGAGCGAGACGAATAATGGCGCGGGAGACAAGAGGAATCGCGCGGGTCAAGAGTTCATTGGGTGGTATCGTCGTGTCGGAATTTATCGGACGGCGAAGAAGGAAAACGACTGTGACGAAAGGGAATTTCCCTATGTCAGAAGCGGTTCGTAAACAGCGTCGATAGCCGATAAAAAAATATATGGCCGCAAAATTTCCCACGACCGTCGCCGCGAAAGCTAACGACAAATCGATTAATCGCGACCGCTTGCGTACGAAAGAATGTTCATTCATTCGTTTAGATGTACGGGGAAACATTCATTTTCACGGTAAAGAACGGAAACTGGTATTAATCCCTCGACATTCGATAACGAAGTGGAGACGTCATTCATTTCATGTGCCACTGTAGATTTTGACGAAGCTAATTCGTGTAACTTGAATTATTTATTCGAACAAAAAATGGAGAACGATTCGAATAGTCTATTCGAATAAAAAATGGAGAACGATTCGAATAGCCTATTCGAATAAAAAATGGAGAACGATTCGAATAATTTATTCGAATAATAAATGAAGAATGATCCGAATAATTTATTCGAATAATAAATGAAGAACGATTCGAATAATTTGTTCGAATAAAAAATGATTCGAATAGATAGATAGAATAAAAAATAGTTCGAATAAATAAATAGAATAAAAAAGATGAAGAACGATTCGAATAAAAAATGATTCGCATAAATAGATAGAATAGAAAATGGAGAAAGATTCGAATAAATAGATGGAATAAAAAGTAATTCGAATATATAGATAGAATAAGAAATGATTCGAATAATTTATTTGAATAAAAAATGATTCGGATAGAATAAAAAATGAAGAACGATTCGAATAAATAGATAGAATAAAAAATCAAAAACGATTCGGATAAATAGATAGAATAAAAAGTAATTCGAATATATAGATAGAATAAGAAATGATTCGAATAAATAGATAGAACAATTGGTGACAAATAACGAGTAATTATAATTCGAATAAAATATTCGATTAAAAAGAATCCGTTCATACAATTATCTCAGACATTGCCTCTCACAATTGCCTTCGAATCGTGTCACGTGGCCTCTGAATTGCCTTCGAATCGTCTCGTGTGTCCTCCGAATTGTCTCCGAATCGTGGCAAAAAATTACAAATAGAGAAGTTAAATCATCGTCTTTATCCTTTCTATTCATATTGTTACAGCCAAGTGGCCAGGTTTTATGGCAGGGGCCATGTGCTTGGGCACATGCGGCCCCGTCATAACGTCTCCTGGTCCTTGATTACGGTCCAGTCAATTACGGTTGGGTCTGGCACTGTTCGGGCACGTAGGCCCATCAGCGCGGGATGTCTAGCTGGAGTTATTTTGCCACTCTCCCTGCTAACTCCCGGCCCACCGTTTTGGGGCAGTCTCACTGGATCTGAGATTGCAGTGATTGGACCGTAATTCCTTACCGCCCACCCTAGGTCAAGAAGAGTAGGGAGGACCGAGGTAATATTAGGGATGACCCCGGTCCTCTAGTAGAGAGACGAGACAAACATAGTCGAGAGAAGAACCTCGTCAGCGCCAACGGTTCGGAACACAGGAGACATTCGTGAGACCACAAGGGACTCACTGGACACGAGACCACAAGGGACTCACAAGACACGAGACCACAAGGGACTCACAAGACACAGAAAAAACCTTATTATTCGGACGGCACACCACGTGCAAATTTCTACAAAGCTCGAAGCTCACAAGGAGCATCAACGGGCAGTAACACATATTAATTTACACCGGCATGCTAGTCGCTGCCTTTTTGCGCGGATTGCCCCGGATTTCCCTAAAAACAAGCCACGAGGCCCGAAAGAAATCGCGAAAAACTTAGTATTCTCAGATCTGCCGATTTCAATCTCTCCGAACATTTCCGGAAGAAATGACTGTACCGCGAACACCGAAAGTCAAGGAAATAATCGCGTTCCACCACCGGTGTACTGTGCGCCTTCAGCCGATTCTTCGTTAATTAATTAATTAATTAGCGAACTTCCGGCGCTTTTCACCGGAATAGAAGCGACGCTGGAAATTAATAGCGAAGCTTCGAAACAGGAAACGGCGACGTACATATTTCCGGAAATCACGCGAGACGGAAGAGACGGAAGAGACAGAATAGCCGGTCTCTCGCCGATTTCTATACGAATTTCATAATTCATTACGCAATCCCGATCGCTGCCGCGGCGAATGCGGCGAGATAGACACGCTCCGCCGACTTTTATCGGCCCCGGTTTTTATGGAACCGCCGTAAATCCTCCCGCGGCGGTGCTAAAATATTGGTTTAACTATTGCCGATCCACCCGGCGATTCCCCTAGATAAGCCGCGACCGGGGCGACCGAGAGAAAAATCCACACTAGATACCATCGGCGTAGGTATCGTAAGAACCGGATTAACTTCAAGGCCCCCGATCTATCAATTGTTTTCTTGTTCGGCCTCGTCACGATCGCGAAGATATCCGTCGACGAGTTTACGATGAGAGCCATGCGAAACCTTTGAATTATTAAGATTAACTTCGAGATCCGGTATCAATCCCTTTATCGCGGCCGCGTAAACATCGGCGGCCGCTGATCGCTTTACGAAGAAACAACAGTTTGCTAATCCGTGCGCGTGTAATTGCTGTTCGCCGGGAACGATAAGCGACGTCGGATGTTTCCTGCGAGAGATCGGCTTTTTTGAATATGAAATAACGATTACAGAAACGATGCTTCTTTAATATGCAATTTAATATGCATTTTAATGTGCAAGAAAAAGGAGGTCGTTACGTTCGATCGAATTCTTGTCGCGATTGCTTCGAAAGATCAACGCGTTGCACTCGAGATCTAACTCCGAGGCGCCGGTAAAAAAATTGTTTCATCTCGCTGCGAAATAATTTCTAAAACACCAGCATTGTTTATACTTTAAAGTGTCGCATGCGTCGCGAGACTCAATTATTATAATTATTATGGATCATAATATTGTACTGTGTGGTTTAGAAAAGCTATCTTGGATTTAGATGAATTTCTTTTCTTTTTTTTGAGCTCAAATGACTCCGAGCGCAAAGGGTGTATTTTTTTGAGATCATGTCGTTTCGGTTTTGCAGAGATAAAAACGGAGCACGAGCGGCGGAGAAGATTATTTGAATAACCTTGAAGGATGATCTTAAATACTTCGCGACGAAGATTTCAGGCCTCGCCGATGATAAACGCGTCGACAGGTATATCGAGAGATCGGCAACCATCGAATCGCCGATTTAATTAAAAGTAATCCAGGTTACTGTATGGGAAGATTATCAAAAACGATAGGAAAACATCGATAATCCAGCGTTAAAAATTTCTCGGCTTTCGCGAGCAATTATGTATATTGAAATGTCCGAAATTTACGAGAACGTTCCGCAATAATTTTCATTGAAATCGTAAGATTGATAACATTGCTTAAAATCCGTTCCCCGATCATTTATAAAGGCAAAATTCATTTGTTAAATCAAAAGATAATAGATACAATAAAAAATATAACTTTTCATGTCGTAAAATAATGACATATAAATAATATTATATTATGTACATATAAATAATATAACGACAAATATATATTTAATTAGATATGAAACGTAAAATCGGATCATTGTGATATCTATTTTGTTTTAAAGATTCATTAAATTCCCATATTCAAGAAATTGATCATGATATTTAAGATATTATTAACAATTAAGGCAAATTATTTCATATTATAATTCGTTAAAAAATCTAATTTATTTTAGAGAATATTGAACGCCTAAAATTCGTTTCTGTACCAATTTAAAATAATGATTATAATTCATTATAAAAAAAAAACGGACGATGCGACACGACATGACCGCTCGTCAAAATTTTCGACGCTATCGTTCCGATGGCCGAGACAGCAACGTGGCAGCCAGAGTTTATTTTGCAGTCTGCCGTACGTGTGGATTGTGTGCATAGGATCGCGAATGCCGCAAGTGCATCGAATTCGCAGCTACGGATGAGCATAGCGCGGTTCATAGACCACGTTTCTCGGAAAGTTGATCGATCGACGCGATCAATTCTCGCGGCGCTTCGTGACTCGATCCCATGGAGAAGGGGGGCGGGAGGAGGGGGGTCACTCGATCCGATGAAACCGTAACTCCGTTCGCGCGCGAGGACCTTGTCGTTTTCTCGGGAAAACGGGCACAACACCCGTGGTGCGCGCGTCCCGCCGCCGATGCACATGATCCTGACATTTGGAATGCGCTATATTTATTCGGCAAAGCACGTGTTTACCGAGCATCCCCCCCGTCGCGCCCGCCCCTCGATCTATAAATGTAACACGGGACTTCGGGGCTGCGCTCTTTGTCACGGTTCACCACAATCCCCGCGATTCTCGGCGCGTTGCCGAACAACAGGCAGCGCACTTTTCGTTCCAAGAAAAGTGCGATTCACGAGACGCACGAAAATATTCTAGAAACGATCGTCTCCGACGCCTCTTTGGACGACAAGGCGCCGGTTGTTCGCGGATCTTTTTGCTTCGTCAACGTCTGCGTTCGTTCGATACGAGACTACAGTAGAAAAGGTATGATATAGTTTTCGATTTTCCAAAATTATGGTATTTCCGGGAAATGGAGGATTCCTTAGGTCATTTGAAGCAACTTTTTCCTCAGCGAAAATGTTCTACGAGGCTTCGTTTACGAGTTATTCGCGAAAAACAGTGACCAATGAGAGATCGCTGACGCCCCGCCCTTGCGACCACTGCCGCTGCGTCATACGTCGACGCGACGCGGCATTGGCCGCGAGCGTGGAGCCCCGACCGCGCTCGTTCTCCGATTGGTCCATGTTTTTCGTTGATAACTCGTAAACGAAGCCTCGTTGAACATTTTCGCTAAGGAAAAAGTTACTTCAAATGACCTCAGCAATCGCCCCTTTCCGGATGTTAACATAATTACGGGATAATACTCTGTATATAATAAATAGAGACAGCGGATTTTTATGCAAAATAAAAACGATCCTCGAAATGACTGATTCCTAATCTTTTTCTTTCACAATTCCTGATATTTCTATGAGACATTTTTAGACAAACTTCTTTAATCGAACATATATATTATACTAGAAACTGTACGAAGTTTAAACAAATCTGATCTTGTTATCGTTAAATTGTTATATAAATCAATATACATTAGTTGCAATTGAGGCTCGGTATTTTAGCATTAACGAACACTCTACGAACAAAGGAATTTACTTAATCGTTTCTTCGGAAAGAGTCATCGTAGTTTCAACAATTCGATAATGATCGGTAATAGTTTGATCCGGTACGGCAGGTTCAACGTTGAATCGGTGGCATTAATTGGCAAGATCGACCTAAACAAACGACAGCTGAAAAAGTTGCGTCCGTTGTTTTAAAAGGAGAAAAGCCTCTGGAACGCGGGAATTCCAAGCGATATCGTGCCATAACCGAGACTATAGCCGCCGCTATCTAAGATGAAGAGGACCGATAAAGTTAGCCAGCCGGTTGCTATAATCTCCGAACGTAGCACACTATGGTAATCTCGAGCGAAGGTTACCGTTCACGCACAACAAACGATTATTCAATCGCAAGCGTTTATTATCTCTCGGTTAGGCGCGTTAGATCGTTCGTTCCAGTTCGAAGCTGGTGGAATTATGTCATCGAACCAGTTCGCGGCGGTTTCAAGCGTCGTTCAATTGGTTCGAAGAATTTCGAACATTTCTTGGCCTATAGTCGCGCGACTACAATGTGTATAGAAACTGTCTAACAGGCGTCGCGACGCCCGTCCGTCCGCGTTTAACTTTGCTGGCGCGTTTTTCTATGTGCGGTTGAAACATTTAACCACCGTGGCTCGCCTCTAACTGGTCTCTCGATTTGCTTAATCGCATCGACAGTAATGTCTCTC
Organism: Megalopta genalis; assembly: GCF_051020955.1. Taxonomy (NCBI): domain Eukaryota; kingdom Metazoa; phylum Arthropoda; class Insecta; order Hymenoptera; family Halictidae; genus Megalopta; species Megalopta genalis. The sequence continues at coordinate 3,155,248 of NC_135014.1, read as the reverse complement.
TAATTGACGCCCAGACTGACCACAAAAATGGACAATTTGGGAAGAGGAGATACGATTGTTCGATACCCTTGCGGTTTATTTTTGCAGTTCTAAATTGTCCACAATTATAAAAACGAGCCGCAAGGCTCGAATAATCGTATCTCCTCTTCCCGAATTGTCCATTTTAGTGGACAATCCGAGCGTCAGTAAGGGAGACGTTACTGTATCGCTTGTATGTACAGTAATGTCTCCCTAACTGACGCTCAGATTGTGCAGAAAAATGGACAATTTGGGAAGGGGAGATACGATTATTCGATACCATTGCGGTTTATTTTTGCAGTTCTAAATTGTCCACAATTATAAAAACGAGCCGCGAGGCTCGAATAATCGTATCTCCTCATCCCGAATTGTCCATTTTAGTGGACAATCCGAGCGTCAGTAAGGGAGACATTACTGTATCCCTTGTATGTACAGTAATGTCTCCCTAACTGACGCTCAGATTGTGCAGAAAAATGGACAATTTGGGAAGAGGAGATACGATTGTTCGATACCCTTGCGGTTTATTTTTGCAGTTCTAAATTGTCCACAATTATAAAAACGAGCCGCAAGGCTCGAATAATCGTATCTCCTCTTCCCGAATCGTCCATTTTAGTGGACAATCCGAGCGTCAGTAAGGGAGACGTTACTGTATCGCTTGTATGTACAGTAATGTCTCCTTAACTGACGCTCAGATTGTGCAGAAAAATGGACAATTTTGGAAGAGGAGATACGATTATTCGATACCCTTGCGGTTTATTTTTGCAGTTCTAAATTGTCCACAATTATAAAAACGAGCCGCAAGGCTCGTATAATGGTATCTCCTCATCCCGAATTGTCCATTTTAGTGGACAATGCGAGCGTCAGTAAGGGAGACGTTACTGTATCGCTTGTATGTACAGTAATGTCTCCCTAACTGACGCTCAGATTGTGCAGAAAAATGGACAATTTTGGAAGAGGAGATACGATTATTCGATACCATTGCGGTTTATTTTTGCAGTTCTAAATTGTCCACAATTATAAAAACGAGCCGCAAGGCTCGAATAATCGTATCTCCTCTTCCCGAATTGTCCATTTTAGTGGACAATCCGGGCGTTAGTAAGGGAGACATTACTGTACTGCGCAACGCCGCCCGAATCGTTGCGAATAAAATCAACTGCGAAGTTAAAATTAAATTCTCTCTAATTTAACCTTCAGCTTGTAAACAAAAATGGAGAACTAAGCCCATTTTTACTTAAAAGCTGCGGGAAAACTGCGTAGAATTCACTGTATCGCCGCGAAACGCTAATTTCTGCGCAGCTTCGATGACGCCTACTCCGCGAAAGCATTCAGAAAAATGTTTCTTAAAATAGTCGCGTGATTTCATTCAGCTCACGAAAAAAAAATGTTTGTAGAGTAGTTCGTACGTTCTGATCCGATTCAACGATTTTCGACGATTATTCGTGAAATAGTTGAACGCTTCAACTGCCGCGCCAGTGACCTTGGAATCTTCGTGAAGTGAATGAACCTTACAGCTTCATTACGTTTTCTGGAGTCTAATAAAATCAGCAAGATGCAATCGATTGGAGTAAAAATTACTGATTAAATATTTATTTTCGGCGTGATCCGTATCGATCGCCTAAATTTTCCTCTAGAAAATCCAGACAATAATAATAAAAGAATCAGTTTTATATAGATAATAATAAATCAGTTCTATAGATAACAATAAACCATCAAATAATAATAATAATAAATCAGTTCTATAGATAACAATAAATCATCGATAATAATAATAATAAATCAGTTCTATAGATAACAATAAACCATCAAATAATAATAATAATAAATCAGTTCTATAGATAACAATAAATCATCGATAATAATAATAATAAATCAGTTCTATAGATAACAATAAACCATCAAATAATAATAATAATAATAAATCAGTTCTATAGATAACAATAAATCATCGATAATAATAATAATAAATCAGTTCTATAGATAACAATAAACCATCAAATAATAATAATAATAATAAATCAGTTCTATAGATAACAATAAATTATCGATAATAATAATAATATATCAGTTCTATAGATAACAATAAACCATCAAATAATAATAATAATAAATCAGTTCTATAGATAACAATAAATCATCGATAATAATAATAATAAATCAGTTCTATAGATAACAATAAACCATCAAATAATAATAATAATAATAAATCAGTTCTATAGATAACAATAAATCATCGATAATAATAATAATAAATCAGTTCTATAGATAAAAATAAACCATCAAATAATAATAATAATAATAAATCAGTTCTATAGATAACAATAAATCATCGATAATAATAATAATAAATCAGTTCCATAGATAACAATAAATCATCAATAATAATAATAATAAACCAGACAATCCGTGACATTAGCTGTCCCCGAAAAGCGAGGCCAGTCAGAACGCGACCGTATCGAGGCGTAAAATGATTTTCCAGTTCGAGAAGTGTCGCGAATCATGTACTCGTCGCGTGACGATGGAACGACGCGAAACAAGGAACAAACTACCGCGAAAAATTCTTCGAATCTTCGATTTTCCCAATTCCGGCGAACGTCCGTTCATATTTGCCGGCGGTTCAGCGTCCACAGGTGTGCGAAGATTGGCTCGTTTCGATCGAATCTCGCGAGAGCAACGACGAGGGACTACGAAAGAAAGATAAAAAAAAAGAAAAAGAAGAAGAAGGAAAAGAGCGCCATGTTCGTCGATCGCGGACGTCCGTTCGGCTCAAAAATAGCCGTCGAGCTGATATTCGCAAGTTCTGGCGCGAGCCAAGGTCACCCCGCCTGGGAACGCGATTTCTAAGACGATTATGTTACCGACGTAACGTCCGCAGGTGTGTTCGTTGCTGCGTTCGCCTTCCCAAGGCAGTCAGCTTCTGTAGCGAGTACACGAAAACGCAATACCCGCTGCGCAAACAGTTTCGAACGCAATCGTACCGCCGCGTCGCAGAACGCTCCGAGAGTTCGAGGTATCGATGATTGCGCAATGATTTTTGCCGTTTCGAGCAGCTAGCGACGCGCTCGGGCCGGCACGAATTATTTTCTCGCGCGGATTATTTTTGGTTTGGGACGGAAAGAACGCTGGAGGAGTCGCGAAGAAGCTTGGGGGAAGCTTTTGTGTCTCGGGGTATGGTCCTTTTTAGGGGTTGAAGATACCCTGATAGTCGATCATCGACGGCCTGCTGAGATATTTAATATTATTTTTGGGTACTATTTAATATTATTTTTGGATACTATTTAATATTATTTTTGGATACTATTTAATATTACTTTTGGATAATATTTAGTATTACTTTTGGATACTATTTAATATTATTTTTGGATACTATTTAATATTATTTTTGGATACTATTTAGTATTATTTTTGGATACTATTTAATATTATTTTTGGATACTATTTAGTATTATTTTTGGATACTATTTAATATTATTTTTGGATACTATTTAATATTATTTTTGGTTACTATTTAATATTATTTTTGGATACTATTTAGTATTATTTTTGGATACTATTTAATATTATTTTTGGATACTATTTAATATTATTTTTGGATACTATTTAATATTATTTTTGTTGAAATTTTAGCCTCGAACAAAAATTAATCTATTGTTTACTTAGTACTAAGATACTAAGATATCGGTTTACATTTTCGCCGGTTCCGTCAGCGGGCAACGACGGTGATGTAAACTGTATATAGTAGATACCGCGATACATCATCACCGGTACCATTAGATATACATCGTACCCTGACTGTTTGGGGGTCCCAGCGTCACGTATACAATGTGAAACGCGACAAATAAAACGTCTCTGATTGGTGGATAAGACGAACCCAAAAAGGGTATAAAAGAAGCGTTTTTTCTTACCGGACTCTCGGTAGAGTTTAGTTGCTCGATCGTTTTCGCCCATATACCTTCACTCAATAAAGGAATAAAATAAAGTCCTTTTAAGTAAAGAATTAGAATCATATTCATTTTCATTCCATAATCCCAATAATTTTTGAATACTATTTAATATTATTTTTGGATAATATTTAATATAATTTCTGGATAATATTTAATATAATTTCTGGATAATATCCAATATCATTTCTGGATAATATTCAATATCATTTCTGGATAATATTCAATATCATTTGTGAATAATATTCAATATCATTTTTTAATAATATTTGAAATAAATTTTCAATAATATTTAAATATAATTTGTGGATAATATTTAATATAATTTCTGGATAATATTTAATATAATTTCTGGATAATATCCAATATCATTTCTGGATAATATTCAATATCATTTCTGGATAATATTCAATATCATTTCTGGATAATATTCAATATCATTTTTTAATAATATTTAAAATAAATTTTCAATAATATTTAAATATAATTTGTGGATAATATTTAATATAGTTTGTGGATAATATTTAATATAGTTTCTGGATAATATTTATAATTTCTGGATAATATTCAATGTCATTTCTGGATAATATTTAATATAATTTTTGGATACTATTTAATATAATTTCTGGATAATATTCAATGTCATTTCTGAATAATATTCAGTATACTTTTTGGACAATATTCAACATCATTTTTGGATAATATTTAATACAATTTCTGCATAATATTCAACACAATTTCTAGAAAAATTAATATAAATCTGAAAAAATTGATACAAATCACAGCAGTCGCGGGGAAAGTCGCAGCCTGAAGGTTCAACGGATCCGTGCGAAGCATAATTGGGGGAGCCGAGTAGTTTCTAGACAAGGATCCAGCGACAACCCAATTAACAAAGAGACGTTCACGCGTCCGCGTTGCTCAAGTTCCGACGTGTTCGCGGGTCACGCGTAAGTTCAATGTGCCTGGAGAGAACGAGTCGTCGACGAGAATAGTTGAAAACGGGGGCCGATTAAAAACGAACTTTTTGTTCGTGGGACCACTGTACGAATTCGTAACCGATGGTCCGACGAACGGCGGATCGACAGCGTCGCGCGGACGCACACGTATCCTCCCACGTGCCGCGGCTCCGCATTTAGCAATAACGAGCCGGCCGGATAGAAAAATCGGTCGATCGATCACGCACGCCTTACTACGCCGCAACGGCGGCGGTTTTAGAACCGCCACATACGGGTTGTCGAGGCGGGAGGGGGGAGCACGTCGAGAACAGGCCCGGGAATTATTTCGATGCAATTAATCTATGAAATTGAACGTGATCCGCAATTTCACGGTCCGCGCGGCAAACAACATAATTCGCGAACGAATTCTACCAAACGAGTCCCGTCGAATTAGGATTACGTTCCCGATTCGATGGCGGCCCAGCCCCGGCGCGTACCGTCGAGCGGATTAAATTCCATGGCACGCGACGAGAACCCGACGGTAATCTAAATACAATGTTTCGTCTCGCTCGAGCGGAACGATTCGAAAGAGACGGCGCAGACGAGCGCACACTTTCCGCGCGCGCGCGCGCGTCCGACGCGCACACCTTTTTATTTCCCGCTCGGAGCAATTCATGCCAGTTTGGCGAGGGAAAGCGGTTGAAAAAGCGACAACAGAAGAGGAACGTCGGCGGCGGAACCGGGCACAATAGTGCATTCCATTCGCGCGGCTGTTTACATTTTTCTTTTTGGTCGACGCGCTCCGTCGCGACGAACTTCGCGCCCAGTCGGACAGAGCCGAGAGACAACGGGGAAGAAAAATCCTGATCTTCGTCGGGACGCGATGTTCGCCGATATTGGGCGAGAGAGACGATCGAAGCGCGCTCGAAAAAGCGTCGCCGCGGCCCGCCGGAAGAAAAGCCGCGGGCGCCGTGTCGTAACAGGTTTTCGTTTACACGATTTAATCATCGCTAAGCTGGCAGAGGCTCGCGCCGAAGCGGCTCGCAATGCCAAGGAATCCGCGCGACCTGTTCGGCTCCGAGGCGAGGCGAGGCTTGAATGAGCTATCGAGCGTGTAATCGGCGGAAATTCGGCCACGTGACGGAACGCGGCCAGGAGCGGCGGCTGTTGTAACCGGCGTGGTACAATCTTTCGAACAGAGAGTCCCTCCTCCGGTTTAATAGCGGCACGTTAAACGCTAAATTGCCTTAACCCTTTCGGTACGAGCGCGCCGTCAGCCGTGACGCTCCAACTGTACGGGGTGCCGCGCCGAAAATGCGCACATAGTATTTTCTCAAGTAATAACTGTGCTTAATCCGTTTCTAAATCTTTTGTTTTCTGTAAACAATCTGTAAAGGGCCTACAATACGTTCGAATCTATGAACAAGTTTCGAAGAAAATTGTAACCTCGAATTTTGTAAATCAATTCAGATCAAACGATGATTATACCTACAGCTGTCTTTTTTCGGAATCCTTGTAAGAAAAGACTTTATTAGAATAATTTCTAATATGTCAGAAATATGGCTCGCACGAATGCCATACCGGTCATCGGATGGATGCTGGTATAACAGGGTGTCCCAAAATTATGGTATTTCTGGGAAATGTGGGAAATGTAATTCCTGAGGTCATTTGTAGCAACTTTTTCCTTAGCGAAAATGTTCTACGATGCTTCGTTCACGAGTTATCAACGAAACTCACTGACCAATCAAAGACGAGCTCGGTTGGCGCAAGGCGGCCGAGCCAATCAGCGGATCTGGGCTTCGCGCGCTCGTGGCTCGCCTCTCATTGGTCACTGTTTTTCGTCGATAACTCGTAAACGAAGCCTCGTAGAATATTTTCGCCGAGGAAAAAGTTGCTTCAAATGATCTCGGGAACCCCTCGTCGCTCGGCCACACAGGTGACCGAATGGATGCCGGATATATCCGGCGCTCGTACCGAAAGGGTTAAACGTCGTTGCAGCAACTCGCTCGAACAAGCCGAACCCTTGTTTCCGAATGTTTCGACGGCCGAAAATAGACTTAGCTTGTTTCCCGCGCGACCACTCTGTCCGCGAATATTTTCTCGCGTCTAGAGACACACAAACGTGTGTAACCCCGCCGACGAAAATGACAAAGTGATAGTAAAAGTATTCGTCTCTGCTTTTTCTCTTATTTTTACGACTTTCTGTTACGTCGATGTTATTCAAATCGCATTACTTGCACTTGACATTATCATCGTATTGTAAGTCACGCAAAGGTCGTCGCAGATCAAATTGTTCATAAACACAAGCGTGAAACGCATCAACGTTTCCGTCCGCCAAGTTTTCCACTTGTTACTTTACGGAACGAAGATCAACGGGCTTCGGAATTTCTGAAGAAATCGTCCAGAAACTACGACACGATCCGTGAAATTATTCAGATTATACATATACATATATATATTCAGATACATATACATTTTCAAGGCTTTTTCGTGTTATTATTTCAGAGGAAATTATTGAGCTTCTCTTAGATATACAGTTCGGTCATTGGAAAGCCTAATAATAGGCTTCCGGTAAATAAAGTGTTATACAATGGCGTACGACGCACATATTAAACATCGGAAAGAGTTGATCGAAGCCTTCGCGGTGCCGTTCGAAATCCTTCCGTATTTCGTTCTGTATACGCTTCCTCGGTTTTCCAGAAAATCCGCGAGGAATTATTCCAATTCGGAGTATATATATACATATATGTACGACGAGAATATGCCCTTGAACGCAACTAGTTTCGATGGCAGAACCGAGGATGAACGAAAGAAAAACTGCTCGAATAATAGTGACAATCTAACGTACGAGTATAATGATCTATCTATGTATAACGCTATATCTCGTGTACAATGCTTCCTATATAAATGCTCGGGCCAGGCTAGACCGAGCCGAACACGTACCTTGAGGTCATTTGACGAGGCGGCAGCCAGAGAACGTCGTGTGCTCGCGACGCTGTCGCGTCCCGCGTGCTCTCGAAGCGTGGAGACGACGATCGCAGCGCGTAAAACGGCCGAGAGGGCGGCGCAGGGATCGCGCGGGAGTAGCGACGTAAACTCTCTTGTCACACGGTCGTTGATGTCCGTAGAACTACGTGTTGAACTACACTTGGGAAGTCACATCGTACGAGGCACTTCCGACACACTCGGCCTGAGATCTCTCGTGTCAGCGGGGTCGCGCTAGCGCGCGTGGTTCCGCCAGGTCGTGCAGAGAGCGGCGCGAAATGCGATACACCGGCCACAGGCGTCGACGAGTTTCGCGGGAGACTTCCGAGCGGCGGCGTCGATTTCCGAACAGCACGCGCACTGGACTTTCATCGGCGGCTGCTGTGGCGGCTCTGGATCTGCACGGGCGCGTGGCGATCGACGGTAACCGTGCCGCACTTGTCACGGATGCTCGATGAGAATGGACGAGGAGCCGGGAGGCCCGAGTGAACTCGCGAGCAAAGTCGGGTGTCACCTACACTTCGCGACGGTCGCATCGAATCTGGGCCAGCGGTGGCGCGCCGATGGAAATAGCACACCGCCGCTCCCCCCTCCGCGCGGGACCCCCCACCGCCCAGCCTCAAGCCCCACCGACGTGACCGTGACGTTTCGGCTTGCCGCGGACCAATCCCGGCGCTCCGTTGCCCCGTGACGTCGTTCGTGACCGCCCGGCGAGGGCTACGAGCGTCGCTCGGGCGTGAACAATTCGATCGGTCTGTTGCGTTCGCCGTTTTCACCCACGTTCCGACGACCGTTTCAGCTGCGCTCCGGGCTCTGCTCGAATTAGACTTTCTCGTCGTACGATCGCTCTGTCGCATTTTCAACTCGATCCTTCGCTTCGCCGTGCATCATTCGCGGATTTAAACTGCGCGTGACATCTGGAGAACTCCGCGTTTCTAACGCGTTGCTCGCGATACGGTCGAGCGCCGGTTTATCGACAATAATGTAAATTTGCATGTAACTCGAAATATAGTGAAGCGTAAACGAGATTAAAACGCCCTCGGGGGATTAAAATATCCTGTACGGTGCGTATAAACGTTTCGCATGGAATCACTTCGCTTTTAATATGTGAACGAGCAAGTCGGAGAGCTTGTAAGATAATTGCAGTGTGCCTTGCTTTTTTGATACCTTTTTTGGGGGGGGGATTGTCGGCGGGAAATAGACGCGAGACGATCTCGACGATCGACGAGTATCGGGGCTCGGCCGATGCAAAGCGACAGATAAGAGGAAAACTTGAGAATGAACAAGGCCGTGCATTGACCTTCCCCAAGATAAAGAAGCGAATAATAAGCATTCCGCCGGCCCGGTTTTTTATCTGCGACACGCCAGGCTTATTAATAGATAGCGACAGTTTTATCGGCGAGGGAGTCAATGGAAAATTATGCGTGTCCATAAGAGATCCCTCCCCCCGCTGGCAGGACGGTATCGGACGTATACTCTAAGGATACAGATTCATTGACTTCTTTTTTTTCTTTGTGTCGCCAAGAAAATATTCCAGTCGACCAGGAAAGTTTTTTAGCGACCGTGTACTATTTTAGTGGACAATCTGAGCGTCAGTAAGGGAGACATTACTGTATACAGTAATGTTTCTCGAATTGACGCTCAGATTGCGCACGAAATTGGACAATATGGGAAGAGCGGGTACGATTATTCGAGCCTTGCTGCTCGTTTTTACGATTGTCGACAATTTTCCAACTAGAAAAATAAACCGCAAGCCTCGAATAATTGTCCAATAATCGTCGAAAAATTGCCCATTTTCGTGGACAATCCGAGCGTCAATTCGAGAGACATTACTGTATTTTCGAAACAGCTCCGAAAGCGGACATCTGGCATCGTTTGGAATTTTTGGGGAATGTCTTAATTTTTCTAGGTCTGTTTTTTACTTTTCTAAGTCTCTATCACTCTTTTCGTTCAACGTGTCGGCCGCGAAGAAAAGTTATAGGACAAAACTAGCGTTATGAAAGAACCATCTTTGTATCTCCAAATTAATTGAATCGCTCGTTTTCGACGACGAGACGAACGACGACCCAAAATCTTGAGGAAAATGTGAATTACGAACGAAGGAAGTTTGTTGTTTGAATCGCGGATCACCGATGGCGAGGAACGAGGAAAGCGACGCTAGAAACGAGGAAGTGCTTTTACATGCCCGGAGATTGCTTATCAATTGCTCAAACAGTTAACAGGAAAATTGAAAGAAAATAGAAACTATAGAAAGCAGGAAATCAGCTGTTTTAATCCGAGATTATTGTGCGACAAGTCACGAGGAAGTGTCCCTGTATCTCTCGAGATCGCTCGATTAATTGCTTATCACCGGTGATCGGACAACAGGAAAACCTGAATTAAATATAAATGAAAAATCTGAAAGAAAGATCTGTATTATTGACGAGCGGAGATAAGAAAAGAGCCACTAGAAATGAGAGAGAGAGAGAGAGAGAGAGAGAGAGAGAGCACGTACCTCTCTATCTATAGAGATTACTTAATTACCAATCTACGGCGTCGAGACAACAGGAAAACCTGGAGAAAGCGTGCGCGAAAAATGCAACAATCGTTTGCTTCGGTTCTAGATTATTGCCGACGAGTTCTCTATGCTCTCAGATATCGGCTGATTACATTACAACCTTGACGATTAAATAGACAACGGTAAAGGCTTAGGAAAATATACCTTTGTAACGACCGAGTCGTTACAATGCCATTGAGAAAGTCCGTGCTTTTTAATATTCGGACGTGGCGCGAAGATAACAATAGGCCAGGTATCGAGCAGTTAGGTCCAAGAATGGGCCTCTATGGGAGATTCCTGAGATGATTTGAAGCAACTTTTTCCTTTGTGTTGACGTGATCCTGCCCATTGTCAGCAGGACCATGGTCCTTGCAAATACCAGCAAAAATTTGGTCCTTCCAAATACCAATAAACAGTCCCAATGAATGACGAAGTCGGTAGGAAGAGTCAGTTCGTTCCAGCTAATTCGTTCGCTATAATTGGATCCTTCGAATAGGCGCGACGATATTACCGACGAGCTTCGTTTTAACCCTTTGCACTCGAAGTAGATCTGTAATAATTTTTCTGATTTATAGTATTTTCATTTTATATGACAAAATGTATTTTATGCATATGAAGTTGAGCTTTGTGGCTCACAGAACAGTTACACTTTCGACAATTTTTTAAATCTAAGCTTTGTTAATATAAAACAAATTTATATAACAAATTTTAATGGTGCCTCAGGGTCTCACCACTCCACCCGAGTGCAAAGGGTTAAGAACAGTTTCGACTTCCTCCGAATAAATCTCGCGTCGTGGCTACGAGCGTGGAAAAAGGATTTATTTACGAACATTATTATTTACTATATTATCCTAAAAAAAAATGTAGCTCTAAATTTAAAAATGTGAATCTGAATGATCGACCACTGTGGATAAGAAAAGAGCCACTAGAAATGAGAGAGCACGTGCCTCTGAATCTCTAGATCGCTCGATTACTTATCTCGGCCGCAAATCTTATGAATTATTAATTATATCATCATCGGAGGCGCCGCAGCTAACTGGTCAAATGCAAAATAGCAAAGTCATTTAACGAATTTACAAAACACCGCGTACTTATTCAAATTAGAAACGAGAAAAGCGAACGCGCGTTTAGCCGCTTGCAGTCGATGCAGACGATTTTTATCTCGCACAAAAATCCGCGGTCCAGCGAACAAACTACAAATAAAATAACCTAAAAGAAAAGTGCATCTAGATCATCGGCGACGAGTTCCACGTTCCTGGATCACTCGATCGCCCGCGGATTAGAACAATCGACGAGAAATGCCAGGAAAATCGCGAGCCCTCTGAATCTCTAGATCGCTCGATTACTTATCTCGACCGCAAATCTTACGAATTATTAATTATATTATCATCGGAGGCGCCGCAGCTAACTGGTCAAATGCAAAATAGCAAAGTCATTTAACGAATTTACAAAACACCGCGTACTTATTCAAATTATAAACGAGAAAAGCGAACGCGCGTTTAGCAGCTTGCAGTCGATGCAGACGATCATCGGCGACGAGTTCCACGGTCCTGGATCACTCGATCGCCCGCGGATTAGAACAATCGACGAGGAAGGCCAGGAAAACCGCGAGCCCGAAACGGAGCAATAACGAGGAAAATATTCGAATTCGGAGACAAATAATCTAAAAAAAAATGTATTTCGATTCTGGATCATCGGCGACGAGTTCCACGTTCCTGGATCACTCGATCGCCCGCCAAATAGAACAGTGGACGGTAAAGGCCAGGAAAATCGCGAGCCCGAAACGGAGCAATTAACGAGGAAAATATTCGAATTCGGAGACAAATAATCTAAAAAAAAATGTGTTTCGATTCTGGATCATCGGCGACGAGTTCCACGTTCCTGGATCACTCGATCGCCCGCGGATTAGAACAATCGACGAGAAAGGCCAGGAAAACCGCGAGCCCGAAACGGAGCAATTAACGAGGAAAATATTCGAATTCGGAGACATCGACGACAAGGAATCGTAGGGTAAAGGGGAGACGTATCTCTCGATCTCCCCAGATTTATTAATCCCCCTTTCCTCGATGTCGTCTCCGCCGTGAATTATAGCGGCCGATGGAAGAAGCCTCTAGGGGAAATAGGTCTGGAAATAGAGAGCGACCATAGAGAAGAAGACGTTATCTTTATTTATCAAATTCCATCTCGAGCGACAACGTCTCGTTCGGAGAAATACGAGCGACGAATTGAACCTCCGCGGGAAATTACGAACAAGCCGAGGGACAAGCCGGACCGATCCGCTCTGCTGCGACGTTACCTTAATCTGCGCGGACAAGGTGGTCGCCGACGCAGAAATATACGATTTCGCGGGCGCGTTCGATATAGGTTATCAACGGACGCATACCAATTCATAAATAATGCCCCCCGCGGCGGCGACGACTCGGCTTAATTCCGATGGAAGCGACGAGCGCGGCCAGTAAATACCGGATCGCATGATGGGGCGAAACGGTACCATCTTGGCGGTTCGTCGCCGGGCGGCCCGCTTGCGTCAGAAATCCGCCTCGCGACTTCCTATAAATCGTCCGCTTCTATCGGCGGAACCGTTCGCCGTTTTATTTCGGCGCGACGTCCCACGCCCGCTGCCCTGCCAATTCTAAATAGTTTGCATAAACAACGAGATAACACGTTGCAAAACAGGCCCGGATCGCTGCCTGCCGTTTCTCGAAATTCCGGAATGCCTTCGAATTTACTCGTCGTCGTCCGATGGCGTAAAACGCATTTCGTGCATTTTTCGACCGCGAATGTAATTTCCGAAAACACGACGAATTTTATCGACGGCCGGAAAAATCGTTTGCAAAATAATTGCTTTTTAAGTCCTTTAACGCACAGATTTTTCGAAAAAGACCGGCCAAGAAAAATCGATTTTTTTTTTTATGTAAAGAAACACAATTTAGAACATTGTCTTGGCAAAAAAATAAAAATGAAAATACAAAAATAATCAAAATTTTAATTTTAATTTTGGATTTTGATCCACATCGCAGAGAAGAGCCGAATATTGCAATGTTACACGTACATCGACCTTTTTTTATCTTTCTTTTCGAATTGCTATTTCGGAAAAAATATTTTTATCAGTAAAAATATTTATTTATACTTTTGCAACATAAATCATAATAATAATAATAATAATAATAATAATAATAATAATAATACTGCGCTTTTGTTCCATGGAAAAAGGCTATATTTTATTCTTGAATAAATAAATGTTATAGCTTGCAATCCCATGTAAATGATAAATATCAATAAAACGATTTTTTTTCTTTGCTTTCACGTCGTTACTATTCAATTCTCGATTATATTCGAGCGTGAAAGATTACAGCAGCATAAAATACAACGCCGCTCGAATTATCTCGAATGTGCACAGTTTGGCCTGTTTAGCGCGCTCGAATTAACTCGAGCGTACAAGTTAAGGGGTTAAAGTGTCCAGTCGCGAGTCAAGGGGTTAATTTCGCCGATTCGATCGGCACCCGATCGTCGATCGTCGCGAGGCTAATTCCGTCGGACGATCGATCCGTCGAGCTTCTCGCGAGCATTTTTCTCCGGCGCGGCACGCCGATCCGGGGCGTTTCGCAGGAAATAACGAGAGGGAAAAACGATGCATAATTCATCGCGACGATGCAGGAGATGGTCGGCCGGCAACGAGGGCGTTCTGTATTCAAGAAAGTCTTCCTGCCCGATCTAAAAATAATTCCCTCGCCGAACAACTGTCTCTCTAGTTATTGTACGCCGTTATTTTAACGAGTCGACGACTAGGCGAATTTCGCAACGGCGGCCGTGCAGCAGCGCGTCGCGTGGGCGAGACGGGGCTTTTAATGCGCCCCGGCGCTCCGGGATCGTCAAACGTCGGCGAGAAGGAGAGATAACGCGCTATCAATCGAGCCAATGATTCCGACGTTTCTTCGCCGAATTAAGCGTTTCGGCGAACCCTTTGGCCCGCGCGATCTCACAATTACCGAGCTAAATTTAATACTTCTCTCATTTGGCTGACAGAGAGAGAGAGAGAGAGAGAGAGAGAGAGAGAGAGAGAGAGAGAGAACAGATGAAATGAAATAATAATAAAATAATAATAACTTTATTTATGAAAATGGGATTAATCTTTTGTTACAATGAGAGAGAGAGAGAGAGAGAGAGAGAGAGAGAGAGAGAACAGATGAAATGAAATAATAATAAAATAATAATAACTTTATTTATGAAAATGGGATTAATCTTTTGTTACAATGAGAGAGAGAGAGAGAGAGAGAGAGAGAGAGAGAGAGAGAGAGGAGTAGACGAGAACAGATGAAATGAAATAATAATAAAATAATAATAACTTTATTTATGAAAATGGGATTAATCTTTTGTTACAATGAGAGAGAGAGAGAGAGAGAGAGAGAGAGAGAGAGAGAGAGAGAGAGAGAGATCTTATCCGACTCGCGTTGAATAACGCGAACATCGCCGCATAATCGCTGCATTATCGTTGCGTAAACTTAGTTCGATGGAAAACGAGATTAATTCGAGCACCACGTTTAATGGATTATTAATAAACACAGAGTTTACGCGTTCGCGGGTTGCGCAACTGTTCCGCGCAGAAACGAACTACAACTTTTAACAAGGATTAACGAAGTTCTGCCATTGGCTCCGACCGCTCCTCAACTTGCCCCGATTTTTTAACGGTCCCGGTGTGCTCCGTGAAATAATCCGTGGAAGTAAACAATCGCGGCGCCGAACGATGCGCGGCTCCAATTAAACGAAATCCTGTTCGGACGCCAACTATCGGGACTGTTCGACCAACAATCTTTCAGAAACAATGGGAAACGCGCAACCTGTTCGTTATTTGACTCGACCGCGGATTTCGTAACAAAAGTCGCGGATCGAAGCTGTAAACGGTCGAACGACTGAAACGATGGAAATATGAAAATTCTGTTCGACTGTTTCTCGGTGGTTCGGATTCGATCGAATATTTTCCCAATTAGAGTGCAATTTTTCCTGTGGAATAACAATGATCTGCAGTTTTTGCTAAAGGTGAGTGCCAACCCTGCGAACATCAGATGCCAGTGATTTTTAACCCTTTGCACTCGAAACCACATTAACTGTAAATTTAAATTAACTCTTTTGACTTACGGTATTTTCATTTTAGCGACAAAGTGCATTTTATGCACACGAAATCGAGTCTTTGCGACTCGTACAACAGGTAGACTTTTAACAATTCTTTATACCTAAGCTTTGATATTATAAAAATTATCTTGGAACGTGGTGTAACAATTTTAGTGGTGCCTCGGAGTCAAAATTCGAGTGCAAAGAGTTAAGTTAGAATTTCGAAAATGCTTTCGAAGCATTTTCTCGCGACAATAATTCAAATACGTAGAAATCAATCTCGTATATATATTTTTTACTTGGAAAAGCAATTATTATCCTTGCGAAAACATATCGTCGGCATTGGAAAAAAGCAATGGAATGGACTTCACGTTCCGATGATTTCTTCGAGTGAAAGAAATTATTCTCTTAAATAAAGAATATACAGGGCGTCCCAAAAATGTCTCGCAATCCGAAAGTGGTGGGTTCCTCAGGTCATTCGAAGCAACTTTTTCCTTTACAAAAATTTTCTCCGAGGCACCGTTAACGAGTTATCAACGAAAAACAGTGACCAATGAGAGGCGAGCTCGGCTGGCCCGAGGCGACCGAGCCAATGAGCGGAACTGAGCTGCGTGCGCTGGTTGGCTGGGCCGCCTCGCGTCAGCCGTACTCGATTCTTATTGGTCGCTGTTTTTCGTTAATAACTCGTTAACGGTGCCTCGGAGAACATTTTTGTAAAGGAAGAAGTTGCTTCAAATGATCCGAGGAACCCGCCACTTCCGGGTTGCGAGACATTTTTGGGGCACCCTGTATATTCATAGAATGAATTTCTACAGATTTGAAGTTGCCGCGAGAAGTGCCACAGGGGTACATTCAAAATTCTATCTTACAAATTACCGTTAGCTGAGACCGTTCAAAGGGTTGACCGCCCTCGAATGGATCGAAGATGAGACGAATTCTTTAAACGTGGCTCGTTGTTTCGCATCGGATCCGTTCGTTCGCTCCACGGAAATGCAAAGAAATTGCGCATCCTGGAAACGCGTCTCGCCGAAACGAAAGAAGCTCTTGCACCTCGCCAGAAAATATTCGGGCTATGCGGATGCAGTTTAAACGCGAAATCGCGAGGTATGCAAGAACGAAGCGTTATAAAAGCGTAGAAGCCCCGGCCGGAGGGATTGCGTTTTCCAGGGAGCCGACTCTCGATCAACCGGTGCACACAATCGACTGGCACCGATACACATGCATACATACATACCGGTCCTTATCGTTTCGGAACCGTTTATGTCGGATTTTCCAGCGCGTGCATCGTAATTCCATTCGGATCGGAATCAACCTCTCGCGATGTGCAATCGCAGAGAGACCGGAATCCTGTTTCGCGGTCTGGGATACCTCGGGATATGGATTAACGCTGCTTATAGGCTCTTTTACGAGCGGCAACATGCCGGGGAACATGTGCCAGGGGGAGGGGGGATTGCAAAAAAAAAACCAGCAGCTTAGCCGGTGGCCGACCGAT
The DNA here is from genome assembly GCF_051020955.1 of Megalopta genalis. Classification (NCBI taxonomy): domain Eukaryota; kingdom Metazoa; phylum Arthropoda; class Insecta; order Hymenoptera; family Halictidae; genus Megalopta; species Megalopta genalis. Next base: position 3,138,235 of record NC_135014.1, on the reverse strand, counting down.
CGGGTAGATCTATCATTTTGACCTGAGGAACGCTTTTTTCTCTGTAGAACTTCTTATTTCTATAGAGTACAACATAATTATAATAACATGCACTAATTTTTGAAGTCTTTTATTTCCCATTATTACGGTTATTTGTGTTCGGGATTTCCGAAAGTGCCTCTACCAGCCATAAAATTATTTTATTAGAACACTTAGCCGATCAATCGGGTAGATCTACCACTTTGACCTGAGGAACGCTTCTTTCTCTATAGAGCTTCTTATTTCTGTAGAGTACAACATATAATAAAATGCACATCGGCATACCAACATCACACCCCCTTAGAAATCGAAATGCTACCTACACCCCACTCTCACGACTTTCTCGAATATATAAGACTCCGCTCAACTTGCAAATATTAGTGTAGAAGCCAAGCTCCTTGCTGTGACTCTCAACAAGTGGTGTGAAACGAAGTATAGAAAAAATATCCCTAAAAATGTCCAGAAACATGAGTGACAATTCAAGTGACGAGTTGTTTATGGACACACTATCAGACTGTTCTGAAGACATTGATCTACTGATAAGCGATTGTGAAGTTGACGCCAATAATAGCACCATCGTTCCCATATGTCAGACTAATCGACGAATCCTTTTTGAGTGAATCGGAAGATGATTCCGCCGATGACTCGGAATCAAATGTTATCGCCAATGGCGTCGATGATTGGACAGAAGATGATATTAGAGTTGAACCGAAGCATATGGTCGAACTGCATGCATCAACACAATGCCTGAACATCACGATATATTACTGCTTTTTTGTTCCATATTTGAGTTACGTTATTTATCCGTCACCTTTACTGTCCTTAATTTTCTGACTCTATTACCTATACTTTTTGAATAACCATTAAAAAATAATTATTATAAACTTTTAAATTCGAATTTTGTACAAGCAATATGTGAAATCGTTGAACGAAATTGTTACCGTAAGATATAATTGATCGCATAAATAATTTTCGGACGTTTCCGATTTCAAATAGCGAATTTCAGTCCGTGCTACCTCAGAAAAATGCGCGGTGGACAGCGCAGTTTGGCTTTCCCGAGCGCGGTGGAAACTGTACAGGTCTCTGTGGCACGTGCGGTCGGCTAAGTGTTAAACGCACGATGCCCGCCGGAATTAAACCGATATTTTGTCCGCGAGCGAACCAATCAGTGGTCGTACCTCGTCTCCGGTAATTATTCAATTTGTTCTCCTTCTGTGCACCGTGCAAAAGAAAAGGATTAAAGAAATATTGCAGGATTTTATTGCGTTATTTTGTTCTATAAAGTATCGTACAACGTATGGTTTTAATTAATTCCAAAAAGGCAGCGGTCAGTATGCTGGTGACGACTTAAATTTTTTATTTCTAATTTCTTGCCACGATTCGGAGGCAATTAGGGGGCCACGTGACACGATTCGGAGGCAATTTGGAGGCCACGTGACACGAACATAGCACAGAAAAGTGGATATAAATTGTCCAACTTCGAGTGACGATAACTCCTCGAAAAATTACTTTAGGACGATGACTCTGTTTTTAAATTAAAGCTTGAAACCTTGACTTTAAGACACTGTACTATAAATTTTAAGTTCGACGCACCCTAACCCCTGTAACCCTTTAAATGCGAAGCCATGTTTGTGATATCGAAAATTGCCAAGTTCGACGAAATGCGCATTGATCAGTTTCGACTGACGATAGCTCCGTGAAAAATCGTCGCAGGATGATCACTCTTCTTTTAAATTAAAGCTTGAAACCTCTACTTTAAGAGGCTATTTCTGGATCTTATGTTCCGCGCAACCACGCCACCATAACCCTTTAAATGCGAGGCCATGTTCGTCACACTGAATATCGCCGAGTTCGATGAATTGCACGGACTTTGGACAATTTTTGTCCGAGATGCCATTTGCAGCGGACGAACGATTGTCTTCCGTAGCAATAAATTGCACGGGTGTAGGACTAGCACAGGAAACTTCAGAGCGACCCGAAATTCGGTGTTTCCGGGAGAAATTGCTGTACATCCAGCTGTGTACATTTTGGTAAAATCACCGTTCCGTTAAAACGGACCATTGAGCTATGAAACTCGGGCATGACCGACTGGAAAACCGCGCGAAATTATTACGGACGAATGGCAAAAATTATCCGCAACGATGGACTGAACGTAAGCGACGAAGCAATCGGAGGGCTACGCGCGCGGTTCGCTATCGGCGATCGAAGACGTTGCTCGTTTCCTGTTCGTTGCCTTTCACGGATTCGTCGTGACGCGACGCGGCCGGAGATAACCCGAAATTCTGATAAGGAAATCGTCTGCAAATAGATCGAGAGGTGCTCGATAAAACGAGCGATACGATCTCGTTACGCTAATTTTGTGAACGGCCTCGAACCGATCATTCTTTCTCGAACGCGCGGCCTATCTTTGGTTCGCGGTAAACGCGAACTCGAGGCGAGTTGAAACATGGATTACAGCTACAATTTTTATCAATCTGCCAGAATTCGAAGTTGGCCGTTGTTAGGACTGCTTCGAGGAAATATTTATCTGAGATTATTATCCGAATGAATTCCTTTTGGTCGAATGATTCATTGTTTGTCATGAATTATTCATACTTTTTGTTCGAATATTTTTTATTCGAATATTTTTTATTCAAATAATTCCCTTATTCAAATATCGTTTATTCGAATAATTTCTTTATTAGAATATTTTGTATTCAAATAATTCCTTCATTCGAATATTTTTTATATTCAAATAATTCCTTTATTCGAATATTTTCTATTCAAATAATTCTTTCTTTATTTAAATCGAATATTTCATTCGAATAATTCATCATTTGTCATAAATTATTCTTCCTGTTTATTCGAATATTTTTTTATTCAAATAATTCTTTATTCAAGTGATTCTTCTTTACTTGAATAGTTCTTTATTTATTTTAATCGAATGTTTCATTCGAATAATTCATTATACTTCAAGAATTATCATACTTATTCGAATGATTCTTTATTAGAATTGTTGAGGAGATTATTTGAAATAAAAGAGTGTAGAATGAAACACACATAAATAACTATATTTAAGAAAGAAGTGAAGTAAACACTGTGTAGAAGCGCACAGTATGAGAGTACTGAAGAACCTGAGAGGCCTGGGCGACAACGCATGTTTTTATACCTGTGTACTCTCCTCAAGCATATGGAAAGCCCGCACTTCAGGATGTGGAGGCTTCCCAAGACTCAAGAAATTACTTCTTGCTTCAACACTCCCCTTAAAGCTCTACATCCTTATCTTACAATGAAAGAATTCATTCCACAATCTCTCTTATACTTATAAGGCCTAATTTCCTACTTAAGCTAATATATCTCGGTTTCGCTAGTGCTTTCGTGAATATATCGGCTATTTGTTCTTCACTTGTGACATACATCAAATCAATTTCACCTTTTTTATACAAATCACGCACAAAGTGGTACTTAACCACTTGACATACGAATAAAATGTGCATCGACGCGTCCGAAGAATACTATTTAATTTGGCTCAACTGGACACTCATGTACAAGCTCAGAAACAGGGCCTTTTCTTTTTAAAGTTACATTGCTATATAACATTCAATAGGGTTGAAGTATAGTGTTAGTGTACAACAATTAACACGTTCCCTGCCAGACCGTTTTTTGAAGACTTTCCGTTCAAGCCGCGTGGGGCGTATGCGCCCCACGCTTTACATTTGTATTATTTTGTTTCTGCCGTATGCTTTACAATAATTAAAATAGTGCAAAAATCATAATTATCAAGGAAAGGTTGTATAGTTTAACATGCATAACACAGCAAACCAATAAATTTATTTTTCTAGGAATTACTTTAACAAATACCTGGCTGATCATTATTATGCCAAGCGAGTTGCATCCTCACATATAATTTTTTTTATCATGCCTATATTAGTTTAAAATATAACATTTTAGTTAAATTCAAGTTTGTATGCGATTACAAAGGGATGTTACGATGAACTTTGTTAAAACATGGCAAACATAAGTGTGGTTTATCCACACAACTATCGCAGAATGTTACAACTTTTACAGTACTATAGAACTATAAATCAATCCCAGCTTCAGTGAAGCAGTAAGTATTGTGTCAACGACACGCGAATAAATGACTGATCGGAATAAGAGAAATGCAGTTAAAACAAGTTACAGTAAAGAAAAATTGCCCATCACGCCGCGTGGGGCGTATACGCCCCACGATTAAATGAGGGCATCAGCAATAGTATTAAGATGTCCATAATTGACTGCATAATGAATTTTTAAAAAATTCTTCATTTTACAATGATAATACCAAATGGCTTGAACGGACAGTTCAGCGTGGGGCGTATACGCCCCACGCGGCAGGGAACGTGTTAATAATTTTGCGATTTACAGGCTTCTCGACTAAAATCCACGTCTCATTTTCGCGTAAGGCATTTATTTCTTCTTCCATAGCATTAATCCAAAATTCCTTCTCCTTACAAGTAATTGCTTCATTATAATCGACAGGTAATTTCTCTGCGCGAAAAGTGGTCGGACAACCGTAAAATTCTGTCCGTTTAATCGTTTTCCTATCACGAAGTTGCATTACATTATCATTTTCGATCGAAAATTGCAGAGGCTGTTGCGCTTCATCTGTACTATTATTAATATTGACTTTGAGTTTTGTATTTCTAAAACTAACTTCATTGTCATGTACAACTGGATCTTTCGCAATCTTCTCACCTTTTTTAACCCTTTGCACTCGGGTGGCGACTCTGAGGCGCCACTAAAAATTGCTATACTATTTTTCAAAATAATTGTAATAGTATCAGACTCGTTTATATCTAAAAAGAACTCTTAAAATTGCAAGTTTCGTACTTGTCAATAGGCTTTCATATGCACAAATCGCAATAAGTCATATAAAATGGAAACACCGTAGGTCAGAAAATATGTTTAAAATATAATTAACCCTAGAAAGATAACCATATGACAACGTACGTAAAAGATAACCATACGCTTCAGAGGCGCATGCTTTTCTAAGGCGTCAATTTTATACTAACAATGGATATTTATTTAAGTTAATCTAGTCATTTTAAAGGTTTGGCATTATTGTAAAAATAAAATGCATTTATATTATATTTTTTTATATTTTAAGTAATTTTAAACTTAAATCACTAGACCTCTATGAAAAATTAACAAAAATCAACAGTCTTCGCAGGCGCCTCTGCGACGTAGGTTATCTTTCTCGGGTTAAAATAGCTTCGAGTGCAAAGGGTTAAATGTATCTATATCGATTTTGTTTGCTGTTAATCTCTCGGGTTTAAATAGTACATCGCGTCTCAAAACAACGTCTCCTAATCTTGGCACAAATACCCGATATCCTTTGCAATTTTCAATATACCCAACTAGGTACCCTTTTACTGCTTTCCTGTCGAGCTTCCTCCTTTTTTGAAACGGTACATGTACAAAGCATTCCGTCCCAAAAACTTTCAAATTTTCTCTATCCACCTGTTTTGAAGGTCCCGTTCTGTTTATGACATACGCAGCCTGTGTTCATCGCTTCAGCCCATAACAACAAAGGTAATTCCGATTTTGAATATAACATTGACCTTGCAGCCTCGACTATATAGTTCGATTTTCCCGTTCTGCGACACCATTCTGCTGAGGTGCAACATATCGGACATTTCTGATTTTTGCCGCATAAAGTAAATTTGCCTAAATCCAGAGTAATATCATCTTTAAGAATTAAAAAATACTGTTTTTTCACATAGTCCCAGACTTCATATCATAAACTGTATTGAGTTTCCTCCACATTTCTTGAGCAGTTGTACAACTCAGGAGTAAATTAAGAGGTTTCTTCTCTACTGAAGTAACTATCAACTCACGAGCTACTTTATCAGCCTTTAAAAACCTTTGTAATTTTGCTTCATAATCCGGCGAATTCTCAATCGGACGCTGTAGCCTTCCTTCGCACATATCAAGTGTATCATCGTCATCCTCGAGCAATGTACGGATAACGAAGCGCCATTGCAACCAATTATCACTGTCGCGAAGCTTTTCTACTTTTAAACTCATCGACTCCATTTTTTTTTCTTTTTTAAATTATGCACAATTCACTTCCTTTTAATCGAGTTATTTACACTGATATACTTTGTAATAACCTGGGCTCATAACCTGTTGAGGGGGTTATTTGAAATAAAAGAGTGTAAAATGAGACACACGTAAATAACTATATTTAAGAAGTGAAGGAAACACTCTGTGTAGAAGCGCACAGTATGAGAGTACTGAAGAATCTGAGAGGCCTGGGCGACAACGCATGTTTTTATACCTGTGTACTCTCCTCAAGCATATGGAAAGCCCGCACTTCAGGATGTGGAGACTTTCCAAGACTCAAGAAATTACTTCTTTTGCTTCAACAAGAATAATTCGAAGAATTCTTTATTAGAATAATTCGAAGAATTCTGTATTCGAATAATTCAAAGAATTCTGTATTCGAAAGATTCTGTATTCGAATAATTCAAAGAATTCTGTATTCGAAAGATTCTTTATTCGAATAATTCCAAGAATTCTGTATTCGAAAGATTCTGTATTCGAATAATTCAAAGAATTCTGTATTCGAAAGATTCTTTATTCGAATAATTCAAAGAATTTTGTATTCGAAAGATTCTGTATTCGAATAATTCAAAGAATTCCGTATTCGAAAGATTCTTTATTCGAATAATTCAAAGAATTCTGTATTCGAAAGATTCTGTATTCGAATAATTCAAAGAATTCCGTATTCGAAAGATTCTTTATTCGAATAATTCAAAGAATTCTGTATTCGAAAGATTCTTTATTCGAATAATTCAAAGAATTCTGTATTCGAAAGATTCTTTATTCGAATAATTCAAAGAATTCTGTATTCGAAAGATTCTTTATTCGAATAATTCAAAGAATTCTGTATTCGAAAGATTCTTTATTCGAATAATTCAAAGAATTCTGTATTCGAATAATTCGAAAAAGTAATGCGAAAGAAAGAAATCGATAAACAATGACTTTATATTCTATCATCTCCATTCGAACGAATTATATTCCATACGAGTTCCCGTACAAATAGATTCTCATTCGAACAGAAATCCGCGATCAGTGCGGTCGAACGTTGCAGAATATTTCGGGCATTGGCGCAAGGGTCGAGAAGTATTTTGCATAAGTTAGAGATCGAGGATCGAGAGCATAGGCGGGATGGGCTCGAAAAATAATAGAACCGGACGACCCGTGCCGTTTCCGCCCATTCCGCAGAATTCTATTGCGGCTCGTCTCGCGGAGGCATAAAGGAGAATCGGCGTGCTCCTCCGAGTTCTCGAGGTCTCGATATACTCAGCCTCAAGTGCGCGATGAAAGTAGTCCAATCGATGTGTGTGCTTTGATGTAGCGCGGAAGGAAGGTTAAAAAGTGGTCGAAGGTGAAAGTCTCCGGTGGACGACGTTCGGCAAATTTCTCGCGTCTGAATTTACAGCGGATCGTTCGCCGTGCAAGCACGATCTCCGGCGGTATCCGGAGCAGCTTATGCGAGTCTCCTCGTTCACCCTCGATCGCGAATTTTATTCGAATTCGAACACCTACGAAATTTTTTCGCGATACAGCGCACTGAAATTCATTCGAAAGAAGAACGTTCGACGATGCGACGTTTCAACAAGTGCCGTTTAAAATAATTGGTAAAACGGTATACTTTATGAGGGAAAAAAAAACGTTCGATGTATTTTTAGAGTGTTCTTTTTACGGCGGAATGCGTTAACGCGAGACAGAATTTTTTACCGAATTTGTCGAGGACATTCGAAGATCATTCTAATTCTTTCAGATGGATTTTGACACTGTCGAATAAATTTTATTGTCGAATAAAATCATTTCAATGTCGCACTGTCGAATAAAATTCGATCTGGACAGAGATTTCGTTCGAACAAGAATTCGTTCGAATTTGACTTTATTCGACTTTTATATTAATAGGAATTCGTACGGAAAATAATCGATTTCAATAGAAATGACAGAATACGAAGAATTCCTTCTTTCTTTCGCCACGAAGAAAAATGGCGTAAAAATTAAATTGGCATGTGTATCAACAGATAAGATCAGAAAAAGGATGACGGTGTAAAGAGTGAAACCCTTTAATCCAGTACATTCTTTAAATTCAGTAAAATATGTTTACGCAGCAAGGCGCGCATTCCTGTTTAAATAATAACTTCGCCTCCGAGGCGAATAAACCGTCCCTTAAAACTCGCATTAAAGACCGCGAGGAAATTCGATGAAGTTCCACGGGAGAGGAAGCAGATTATGTCCGCGTGGCCCGTGGTGGTTACAGGAAACGGTGCGGAGAACTGTTACTCTGCATAAAGATCCGCAGTCAATTAGCATCGCGGCGGGGCTGCTGCTCTAGCAGACCGCCACGGTCTGAAAAACGAGGTATCCGGCCGACAGCTGACGGAACGGCGAAACGAGCAATTGGAAAATATTAATTGCAACGGACTGGTTTCCGAGGCTCTGAATCGATAGCACGTGTCCCCCGCGCATATACACGCACTTGAAACGGTCCGCGGGCGGCGACAGGCGTTACGATCGTCGGTGTTTCGTAACAGTGACCAATAATGTCGGCCAAGGTAGTTACTCTCCGGGGAACGTTGATTTAGAGATCGATTTTGTCCCGCTGCTAAGCAACTTCGGATTACCATAAATGAGAAATACACGCGAGCCAGATGGTGAAACAATGGCTCCGCCCTCTCTCGGCCATTATTTCCAATCGCGAAAGCTCGTTTCTTAACCCTTTGCAGTCGAAGCTATTTTAATTCGAAATCCAAAACATGTTTTCTGATCTCCGGCATTTCCATCTTATACAGCAATTTTTGTCCCAAGAATGTCTGGCAATCCGGAAATGGCGGGTTCCTCGGATCATTTGAAGCAGCTTCTTCCTTTGCAAAAATGTTCTCCGAGGCACCGTTAACGAGTTATTCACGAAAAAACAGTGACCAATAAGAATCGACTACGGCTGACGCGAGGCGGCCCAGCCAACCAGCGCGCGAAGCCCGGTTCCGCTCATTGGCTCGGTCGCCTCGCGCCAGCCGAGCTCGCCTCTCATTGGTCACTGTTTTTCGTTAATAACTCGTTAACGGTGCCTCGGAGAACATTTTTGTAAAGGAAGAAGTTGCTTCGAATGACCTGAGGAACCCGCCTACTTTCGGATTGCGAGGCATTTTTGGGACACACTGTATAATTCAGTACGATTTATTCGTACGAAATTGAGCCTATTGGCACGTAGAATACTTGCAATTTTAACCATTTTTTTTACATATGAACTAATTCCACGCTGTTACAATTATTTAGAAAAATAGTATAGCAATTTTTAGCGGCACCTCCGAGTCGCCACTCGAGTGCAAAGAGTTAACCGGCCGCCGGGCGAAAAAACCGTGAAACCTTCTCCTGTGTAGGAACCGAATAACTCTTTCCTGGCAGGCGTGCAAAGCGTCGAATTTCTTTCGATCGACGTTTTCCAACAAACAGGATTCCTTTCGACCGCGGCAACTGCGTCTTGCCGCCATTGCCGCGTGTAATACGAGCAAAGCGAGAATTGTTTTCGACTATTAATAGATCGCTAGACGTCGTTAGAATGTAATTACATACTTGATCCCGTCAATCACGGTCGATTCGAATCGTGCTACCCTGAAGCAGAGTACGAGCAGAATTTTATTCCGCGGACGGATGAAGGAAATAGTATTTTATTCGTCGCTTTGTTTCGTTTAATCGTGGAACGATCTGTTTCGATGATCATTTATTCAATTGAAAATTTCATTCGACACTGTAAAAGAAGAATTCATTTGAATTTGAATTTAATCGAAGAGGAATTCGCACGGGGAATAATCGATTCCAATAGAAATGATGGAATGTGAAGTTTTTTTTTCATAGTTGATCGATTTATTTCTTCTATATCACTTTTTTCGAATTATTCGAACAAAGAATTAGTCGAATATTGAATGTTTGAGTTACTCGAATCATTCGAATGCTGAATTATTCGTGTAAATAGATAGGCGGATTTCGAATGAATTATTCGACAAAAATATATATACAAAATTATTCGAATAATGAATCATACGAATATTGAATTATTCGAATAAAGAATGTTTCGAATATTGAATTATTCGAATAAAGAATTATTCGAATAAAGAATCATTCGAATAAAGAATTATTCGAATAAAGAATCATTGGAATAAAGAATCATTCGAATAAAGAATCATTCGAATAAAGAATCATTCGAATATTGAATTATTCGAACAAAGAGTCATTCGAATATTGAATTATTCGAATAAAGAATCATTCGAATATTGAATTACTCGAACAAAGAATCATTCGTATATTGAATTATTCGAATAAAATAAATAAAGAACCATTCGAATGAAATAAACAAAGAATTACAAGAATACTGAATCATTTAAACTGAATATTGAATTATTCGAACAAATAGATAGAATAATTTCTGACGATTAACGAATTATTCGAAAAAATTAATATTCCATCGAATGCAAGCAGAACTCGAAACTTGCACGAATTCCAGTGCCCCGTGCCATGTCCCCGGTGTAAAATTTTCGGATAACTGTCGTCGAAGTATGCGTAAAACTTCGTCGAGTCTTCGGCGATGGTGTTTTCCGAAGCGGGGCGACAGAAAAGTTTTCGGCCGGCCAATTTAGAAAGTTTTCCGAAGTTAAAATTAGAGTAAGGACGGCACCGGGTAAAGGTTGTCCGGCGTGTCCCGCGTGTTGCGCATGCATCAGAAACGCATAAAAATCCGCAGTCCGCCCTTAGCCGGTCGCGGGTAAAGCGGGAGAGGGGGACGCCTTCTAAACTATGACATTCGGGTGCACGCAACGTCGACGCGGGAATATCTATCAGTCTTGCGCGATGCAACGGCCGGCCACGCGAAACTATGCAACCTTATGCAACGGCATGCAATAGCGTGCAATCGGCGAAGGGTCTGGTTTGACCCGCGCGCGGCCCGCCGCGCGTCCTCGAGCCGCTCGGTGACTCACCCTCCCGCGCGAGCACGCTTTCTCCTCGATTATCTTTCCTCCTCTCTGTGGAAGCGTCGCGACGACACGAGGCTCGAGGGCCGTCCGCGAACGGTCCGAGAGCGCGTCTCCCCGTGATTTATGGACGGGGATGATCGATAGATCGGCGCGAAGACGCGCCGAATTTATCTTCCGACGGGCTCGTCCGCGCGGCGATCCACCGGCAGAAGTCGATAAAAGGGAAGCGGACCGCTTAATATTTCACCGGGCCGAAGTCGGTCTTGCAGAGAACAGATTGCGATTTGAATGACGGGGGGGGGGGGGGGGGGGCGCGAAACCGCGGAAAATTGCGGCTGTCGGGGGAAATTATGATTTTGACGGAACCCCGCGTCTCGGAATAGACGAGCATCCCGGCCTCGAGCTGGTCGGTTCACCGTCTTATATTCTTCGTCGTGGGCGACGACGACGACGGCTGGGATCTTCTCTGTTCATGATCGAACGCTGCAGAGATATGTTAGGCAGTCGAGGAAATTGTTCGTCGATCTCGCGATAAACAGTTTCGCGAAAGCAATTAACGCTTCCGCGACCGCATCGGAAACCTCAGAAATTTCATAAAGGTTGAACATTTTTGTCGTCGAAATTAAAATTGCGAAGCATCCTTATATGGCCTGGATTACTTATTCAACTTTCGTACATCTTGCAAATGTTGATAAAATTTAGAAATTATAAGGTCGATTAGCGTAAAGATTAATTTTTTAACAACACTGTTAGTTGTTACTGTCACTGTTAATTAACACTACTTTCTGTGAGAAATTTTGTTTGTAAGTTTCTTTACTGAAGCATATATTTATAATAAAAATTGTACAGAGTATGAGTAAATTTAATATTATTATTACTAATATTATTTTTTATATATGATATATAAATAAAATATTATATATAATAAATAATATATATATAATATATTCATATACTATACGTAATATATAATATTATTATATTTAAAATTAATATATATAATATTAATATTGTTCTTATATATAATATTAAAATTTATAATATTATGTTATTATTATATAATATGATATTATAATTTATAATATTAATATTATTATTTATAATAATAATGTTATTATTTAGGACTTAATATAATATTATAATTAATATGTATAATATTAATATTATTATTATATATATATAATATTAACATTATTATTTAGGGCTCCGTACTTCTACTGTTAGAACTGCGTCTTACAAGGGTGGAAAAAGCGTTCGAATTGCGAGAAACTCGGGGTCAAGACTGATCGATGCCATCAAAGAAAGGTAAGCAGAAACGAGGGCCACGCGTTGCTAAGGAAAAACTGGAAGATCTCTCCATTCGCTCATCAAGCGACTTCATTTAAAACGTGGAGATCTCCCCATTCGGTCTGCTAAGTGTTAAAAAACGGACGCGCGGACATTCGAGAAGTTTGATCGCCAAGATTCGTTCGTTTTTCTCCTCTTTTCGAACAACGGCGTACGAAACGGAGGAACGAACGAAGAAACGAGAAGTTTTCTACTTCTGCAGCCCCAAAATCTACAAAAGTCCCGAAACTGCGGGAACCGTTTCCCGGCGCTTTCGTTTCACCGCGGCGACGGCGAAAGAGACGTCTCGAAAATGGCGCTCCGGCTGTTCGAGGTTCTACGAAAAGCACGGATTTAGCCAAGGACCTTAGCCGGACCAAATAGATCGCATGCGTTCTACCGAGTTACCTTGTATCGGAGATTTATAAATAGTGCTATGGAAAGGATTGGAGAGGCGGACGACGACGCGCAAACCCGGACACAAAAAATAACTTCGGCGACAGAGCGTCTGTTCTTCGCTCGAGATTTGCTCTAAGTCGCTGCTTTCGTTTTCGCAGCTCTTGGTCATTCTTTTTTATAGATACATCGCTTTGTGCTGACGGAATTGTAAAAATTCACGATATTTTGTAATCGTGTTTATAAATTCTTAAACGATCTTGGAATTTCAATCACGAAAGGGGTGAAAAACCATCTCCAAATTTTCAAGAAACATCTTAAAAAAACCACTCCTTCGGAAACTAATTAAGGCACTATCACCTAAAACAGCGACTAAGACGTTCAATCTTGAAAGGGGTGAAACAGCATCCCCGTTGAAGTCTCGAAAAATGCCTAACCCCTTAACTCTTTGCACCCGACTGGCGACTTCAACTCATTGCTTGAAATTGTTACATAAATATTGTTCCAAATAAATTAAAAAATATTTTGTAATCGTGTTCATAAATTCTTAAACGATTTTGAAACTTCAATCTTGAAAGGGGTGAAAGACCATCGCCAAATCTCCAAGAAACGTCTTAAAAAAACCACTCCTTCGGAAACTAATTAAGATACTATCACCTAAAACAGCGACTAAGACGTTCAATCTTGAAAGGGGTGAAACAGCATCCCCGTTGAAGTCTCGAAAAATGTCTAACCCCTTAACTCTTTGCACCCGACTGGCGACTCCGACTCGTTGCTTGAAATTGCTACATAAATATCGTTTCAAATAAATTCTAATAAATTATAATGAATTACAATAAGTTATAATAAATTACAATAAATTACAATAAATTACAAATCGCAATAAATTACAATAAATTACAATAATAGTAAATTGTTTGGAAACAATATTAAAAAATAATCCAGAAGCAACCTCGTGACGCCGACTGACACGCTTAATCTCCCCGAGAGAGCGAAGAGCCAGCGAAGAAGATGATTCTTCGAAAATTGCGATTCAAAACGAAAGCGATTACGAACGCTCGAGATGGCACGGGCGAGCATCGCCGTGATCAAACGACCCGTGGCACGAGGTGAAATCCTCTCCCGATCGAACGGCGAAGCTGCGCGCGTAGGCGCCTCGGATGACGTCGCCGAGGGTGCCCGCTCTTTCGGGGGTGGGTGTTGGCGCGGTGACGTCGGGGTGACGTCGCAACGATGACGTCGTACGCGGCCGGTGACGTCACCGGGCAACGGCGGCCGGCGCGTGGGGGTACGTTCACCCCGTTCACGCGAACGTAGACTACGAACGGAGGGGATGAAAGTCGATGGTGGCCCGGCGGGGGATGAAGTTTGGCCGGCGACCCCATTTTTTCAGTGTTCCTGCGCGTTCGGTGACGCACCCTCGCCGCTCACACCTACGGACGACGCGACGGAGGGGAGGGAGGGGGGCGAACCTTTGACAGACGCGCGATGCGCGGCCGTCAATGAAAAACGTTTAAAAAAAGAAGTGACACTTTTTTACAAAGTCGCATAATTTTTTCGATGCGTCTCTCTTTCTGTATTCTCTTCGATGAATTATTATAGTAATATTATTTAATTATCTTTACTTATCACTTAATTATTATTATTATGTAATAAATATTCTCGATTGCCCGCGAAATGCAATTTAAAATTAGAGATCCGGAAATTGATATTTGAGTGATTGAGTCTAGGGGGAGGGGGGAACCGAGCCTTTGATAGACGCGCAATGCGCGGCCGTCAATGGAAAACGTTCAGAAAAAGAATTGACATTTGTTTACAAAGTCGCATAATTTTTTCGACGCGAATCGATGCGTCTCTGTATTCTCTTCGATGAATTATTATAGTAACATTATTTAATTATCTTTACTTATCATTTAATTATTATTATTATTATGTAATAAATATTCTCGATTGCCCGCGAAATGCAATTTAAAATTAGAGATCCGGAAATTGATATTTGAGTGATTGAGTCTAGGGGGGAGGGGGGAACCGAGCCTTTGACAGACGTGCAATGCGCGGCCGTCAATGGAGAACGTTTAAAAAAAGAAGTGACACTTTTTTACAAAGTCGCATAATTTTTTCGATGCGTCTCAGTATTCTCTTCGATGAATTATTATAGTAACATTATTTAATTATCTTTACTTATCATTTAATTATTATTATTATGTAATAAATGTTCTCGATTGCCCGCGAAATGCGATTTAAAATTGGAGATCCGATCGTAAAATTGATTTCGGCAATATTGAGTCTAAATAAAATATATTTTAACCTAGTTCTCTGTACGATATTTTCACAAGTTGTATGCATTTTCGCAAAATGATGCAACGACCTTAGAATATGTCAGTCACGCGCGAAAGTTCTCGCGCAAACAGCCCGGATCGTATCGTATTAATAACCAAAATGAACAGTAATAATAACCAAAAAGCTGACGATAAATTCGCAGAGACCTTTTTCAGCCGTAAAGGGGTGAATTTACTGCGCATTGAAACGCGACGACGAGTCCGGTGTACGACTTCGAAGTTCCGCAGAGCTGTGCGCGCATAAAAGATCGCGGCTTGGTCGGAAGAAGCACCGAGGGTGGAAGAATGCGCGGGGAGGGCGCGGAATAACGATCATCGGAAGAGGAACCGGACGGAGCCCCATTCAGCGGAGGCCAGAAGAGTTCGCCCGCAAGTTGCGAGTAGTCGGGGGCGACACACTGGAGAGGCAAAGAAGTCGCGCGGAGGCCAGGAACGGTCTCAGGTGGTCTCGTAAAATCGATAGCCGTATGTAGGACAGTGGGTTATTCGGCGAACGATGATAAGGGGCAACCTCGAATCAAGGATCGCGGCCGATAACGGCTAAGAACGTTGCGAAAGAAGAGAGAACAGGAATAACTCCCAGGGGTGGTGGGCGCGTCCCGGAATAAAACGGCCGGGGGAGGGACTCGCCGGCAGGGGGGAGGGTCCCGCGGAAACGCGGCGGGAGGACAAAGGGAGATAAATCGCGCGGAAATTAAAAGTTTCCCGGCCGCGACGTGATCTGGAACCGAACGACCGGTTCTCCCCGTGGGATACCGGTGGCTCTTTGGTTTCGCGACACGGCCACCCCTGAATTGAAAACTCGGGGAGACGGTCGGCGCGATTGTTAACCTGCGGACATTCCCCCATAAATTTCAATTCTTAATCCCGCGCCAGTTTCCTCGCGGTTTTACCGCGATCGGAATGTTTTCGACTGCGATCGTTTCTTAGAAGGGTAGGAGATTTGATGTTTATTCGATTTTAGGGTTTTATTGCTATTTTAAGGGATAGAGTAATATCTATACTTGATAATAATAAATACTAGAATAAATAATGATAAGATATTAGACATTTTTTCATGACAAGCGTCGATTTCGTCGAAGTACGACAAGGGGTTAATTCATTTATAAATTCTTCGTCAATTTTACTCTGAAACATATATTCTGTATGTTTTCTCCATTTTCGATATAATTTAAAGATACTATATATTACCTTTACAATTAACCCTTTGCACTAGAAGCCATTTCAACTGTAAATCTAAACTAATTTTTCTGATTTATTGTATTTCTATTTTATATGACAATTTTATATTCCGACTCGTACAACAATTGCACTTTTAACAATTCTTGAAATCTAAACTTCGATTGTATGAAAATAATCTTGAAACGTGATATAACAATTTTTTAGTGGCGCCACGGAGTCGCCATTCGAGCGCAAAGGGTTAATATATTACATAGTATATTACAATATTAACCCTTTGCGCTCGAATGGCGACTCTGAGGCGTCACTAATAGAAATACAATAAATCAGAAAAATTAGTTTAGCATAGTAGGATATTATATTACATAGTATATTACAATAAATTGTTTCCTTCTCCTCTGTAAAAAACGTCGTTCTTTCAAGGAAAATCTATCTCAAAGGATTGGAGCCTCAAGAAGAAATTCTTTGACGCGCGTCGCACCGTCCAATAAAATGCGACGACTAGAATAACATGAAAATGAACATTGTATTAATAATTGGCCTGTGCGTTTTGCGCATCTAGGACAAAAACGAGCGGCTCAAGTAAAAAGATTCTGAAGACGTAAGTTTCATTCGACCTTCGCATAAATTATCAAAAGAAACAATTTATCTTTATCTAACCCCTCTTTCCATCGATAAACATAGCACAATTTGATCTCCGTTTCGAACTGAATAACGCCACTTTCTCCGGAATAAAACGCGCGCGGCGATGAAACAGCAAATCCCGCCGCCTCGGCCCGCAGAGTCGCGCGTAGCGATTAAATCGCGATTAAAGGGGATGAAGGCCGATCGACGGGCCCGTAATTTTGGAGCAGCCTCCTGGGAGAGAGAGAGAGAGAGAGGGTCCTATTGATCATCCGGAGTGCCGTCGCATCACAGCCGCCATTACATCGGCGAACGAACCGCGCACGAACGCTCGCAGATTTCGGAGCGGCGTGCCGCGTCGTCGCCCCGGCATGCATGCATTATACAGCCCGAAATCGAGTTAACCCACCCCAAATTCGACGGGTAACGGTATTAACGTGCTCCAACCCCCGGGGGAATCGAACTTGACGGGGGACTCTTCGCAGACAGTGGCGATCGTTAAGCAAGGTCAGTGACACCCGTCGTCCACGCCGTCTACGCCGTCGAATATCTTTTCCCCTCGAACCGGAGGGGCGACGGCGAGGTTGGACACGGTCGATGAGCTTCGCGTCTACGTAAAACCGGCCACGATGCGCGATCGAACCGAGGAGCAAACAACCCGAACAATCTTGTCCGCGAAACTTTCCGACTAACTGCATTCCCCGCGAACCGTTGCGGCGGACGCCCGTTGAACATTGTTGCGGCGCCGGTGCGGCCTCCTTGATCGGGGAAGACGGCTCGCCTCGCGAGAGAAACTTTAATGCACGACGGTGGTCCGACGAGCAGACGCTGATCCGAACGATATTAGACACGTTGCTCTTCGAATCGACGAGCGGCCGTGTTAACGCAGGAGTTTGCTTTAATCGTACTTTTCTAAATTGTTTAACAAATTAATTTCTCTGTTGTCATCGAATTATAATTGCGGCTATTATTACGCGTATCTAATTCGGCTAATGAGCCGGTAAATTTATATTTTCTTTTATGTATTTGTTGTATAGCGAGCAATGCTTTTTTTATGCTTGAAAGTTTATTAGTGTTTGCTCTAATCGCACTTTTCTAAATTGTTTAACAAATCACGAAGCTTTTCGTGATCGAATTATAATTGTTTCGCGGCTATTATTACGCGTATCTAATTCGGCCAATGAGCCGGTAAATTTATATTTTCTTTTATGTATTTGTTGTATAGCGAGCAATGCTTTTTTATGCTTGAAAGTTTATTAGAGTTTGCTCTAATCGTACTTTTCTAAATTGTTTAACAAATTACGAAGCTTTTCGTGATCGAATTATAATTGTTTCGCGGCTATTATTACGCGTATCTAATTCGGCCAATGAGCCGGTAAATATATATTTTCTTTTATGTATTTGTTGTATAGCGAGCAATGCTTTTTTATGCTTGAATGTTTATTAGTGTTTGCTCTAATCGCACTTTTCTAAATTGTTTAACAAATCACGAAGCTTTCCGTGATCGAATTATAATTGTTTCGCGGCTATTATTACGCGTATCTAATTCGGCTAATGAGCCGGTAAATTTATATTTTCTTTTATGTATTTGTTGTATAGCGAGCAATGCTTTTTTATGCTTGAAAGTTTATTAGAGTTTGCTCTAATCGTACTTTTCTAAATTGTTTAACAAATTACGAAGCTTTTCGTGATCGAATTATAATTGTTTCGCGGCTATTATTACGCGTATCTAATTCGGCTAATGAACCGGTAAATTTATATTTTGTTTTATGTATTTGTTGTATAGCGAGCAATGCTTTTTTTATGCTTGAAAGTTTATTAGAGTTTGCTCTAATCGTACTTTTCTAAATTGTTTAACAAATCACGAAGCTTTTCGTGATCGAATTATAATTGTTTCGCGGCTATTATTACGCGTATCTAATTCGGCCAATGAACCGGTAAATTTATATTTTGTTGTATAGCGAGCAATGATTTTTCTACGCTTAAAAGTGATTAATCTCTTCCTTTTTTAAAATAAATGCCCTAAACTTTATTTGCTTGTAAAGCCATTAATTTTTAGGATACTTGTTGAGATAATTTTGTCGATATTTTTATTCGGAAATTTGTTCGAATTTCGTTCGATTTCGAGAGGGTTGTTTCTTGTCACGAAATACTGAAATGTGATATCAAGCGAAACCGCAAAGAAAGATTTATGCGATTTAAGACCATTATATAATACTACATTAGAATCTTAGAATCAATAAAAAAGCAGCAGGAATAAGATTAATGCCAAGGTTACTTTTGAGCTTCACTTTTCAATCCGGCTCGACGTAGGAAACCAAAGGGTTGAATAGTCGAATGTTCGCAAAAGTGGCACGTTTCTGCGACGAATGTTTCTAATACGGTCGGATTTACGATGAAAAATAACATAAATCGGAAAATCGTTTCTTTCGTTTATGTCTTTCGATTCCAAGGGCATTTGGGAAAACTGTTCACCCCAAGCTTCGAGGACAATTTTCATCCCCCGCGACAGGGTCGATCGCCGATCAAGAATCACGCGCGCGAGATATTCGTGAAAGTAGCAAATCTAGCAACAATATTTTCGAAGATCGATGATCGTCCGTGCTCGTGTGCACGTTCGTTCGAAAGCATGGACTTTTCTTCGCCCGACTCTCCGCGGACATTAAAGTTGCAGCAGTCTATAACCCCGCGTTGCTCGGAAAAGATAATCCAAGTTT
This sequence comes from Megalopta genalis, assembly GCF_051020955.1. Taxonomy (NCBI): domain Eukaryota; kingdom Metazoa; phylum Arthropoda; class Insecta; order Hymenoptera; family Halictidae; genus Megalopta; species Megalopta genalis. The sequence continues at coordinate 3,118,621 of NC_135014.1, read as the reverse complement.
AATGAACAGAACAGCTTCATCCGAGCAACGGTATGCGTCTGTTGTGTAGTGGCAAAGAGAGAGGAAGTCGATTGTACGGAGAAGAGCTAGCGAAAATTACCGTGCACACTGACGGAAGTTGTAAATGTTTCACTCGACCCATGCGTTCGGCATCCATCGCATCGGAGGGTGGCTTACCTGAAAGCAGAAAATTCGAAGTTAGCACGGCGCGGCAAGGTAAAAGCTTATTAATAGACGTGTACGGAACGCGTCCGAATCGAGCTTCGGGGTTACTCGGTCGATTAATTCCAGAAAAATTTATTTAGTATGCGAGACAACGATTTCAGCGTATTAGAGGAGCCGTTCGAACGTTATTCAATTTTTGTGATCAGCTGGCGATGCTCCGACCCTTTGCGCTCGTAGCCATTTTAATCCTTTGCAGTCGAAGCTATTTTAACTGTAAATATAAAATCATTTTTTTCACTTGTAGTATTTTTTATTTTATATGATATAAAATGATGCGTATGAAATTGATTCTTGGGACTCGCACAACAGTTACACTCTTAACAATTTTTTAAAATCTAAACTTTGTTAATATAGAACTTATCTTAAAACTTCGTCGTCTTAACCGTGATGTAACCAATTTTAGTGATGCCTCTGAGTCACCACTCGAGTGCGAAGGGTTAATTCGAGATCCAAAATTGTTTCCGCGCATTTGTATTGTATATGTGAAATTAAATTTTGCGGCTCGCGCGACAGTTACGCTTTGAACAGTTCTTTCAAATATAAACAAATTTGATAATATTGAAATTATAATATTGAGAGAGAGAGAGAGAGAGAGAGAGAGAAATTATAATTATAATTAATTATAAATATTGAAGTTATTAATATTGAAATTATTATATCAGAATCGCCAGACTCTGTTCGACTGCAGAGGGATTAAAAACACGTGGTCAAGGCTTGAAGATTCATTTCACCCCTCCAGAATTTTCGCAGAAATAAAAATGTCTCATTTTTAAACGGAAACATAAAACCTTTTTATTAATTAATTTATATAAAATCGCACAGCAGTATAACAATTTCAATTTCGATCCGAGCTGTTACAACAGATTCACAATTCTTGCAAAATCAGTCAGAAAAATCTTCCTAGTTCTATTTATTATTTTAATAACTTGAATTTATTCGTAGTTTTCGATAACACAGGAACCGACATTTTCTTTCGATTCAGACTCTTCTCATTTCTATGACTCTGACTCGTTAACGAAGCGAAGCGTTTAAGGCGACGACGAAGATTTCCCAAGTTCTGCGAGACTCGACGAGAACGATCTCGCAGATTCCGACTGCGAGTGTCCCGGCGAATCCCGTGGGTCGTCTCGGCCCTGGTCGTGAATTTATCCGATAATCACGGTCGTTCGATAAGATTAAGCGGCGTCGCGTCGCAATTACACGGAAATAACGCGCTCGCGAAAGGCCGTCGTTTATAATTGACTTGATCGATACACGCGTAGACGTTACGTTGCACGGTCGTCGAATGGAGGGTGGCGAGGATCTGAGAGATAGTTGATATACAAGATAGATATACAAGATGTTCCAAAAATGTCTTGCAATTCGGTGATGAGGGTGTGTTCCTGAGATCATTTGGAGTAACTTTTTCCTTAGCGAAAATGCGATCCGTGGCTCCGTTTACAAGTTATTAGCGAAAAACACTGACCAATCAGAAGCGAGCTCGGCTGACGCCCCGCCCTCGCGACCGCTGCCGCTGCGTCATACGGTCGACGCGACGCGGCATTGGCCGCAAGGGCGGAGCCACGGCTGCGTTCGCTCTCCGATTGGTCCACGTTTTTCGTTAATAACTCGTAAACGAAGCCACGGATCGCATTTTTGCAAAGGAAAAAGTTGCTTGAAATGACCTCAGGAATCCACCATTTTCGGATTACGAGACATTTTTAGGATACCCTGTATGGATAAAGGAAAATAGATAAAGGAAAAGAGAGATAGAGATAGAGAGAGGGGAGGGGGGAAGAGAGCACCGCCACAGTTCCAGCTACGGTAATCAGTTAATTAACAGGTAACGCTCATTTCTACCGAGCGAGCCGATAAAACGCTGCACGCAGGAACAACCGTTTCCTCCGAGCCGCACGAGCTTCGTGAAATTCAACGCGTCCGATTTCGAAACCTGTTGAACGGGTTTCTTATTTTTAACTGACTTCGCTTGCGAGTTTAATAGCCCGCGTCCCTCTCCCACCCCGCTGTTCCGCCGCCGCGTCTCGATGCCTAATTTATGAATTGTTCGACGTGTCATTAAGACGTGGAACGGACAATTCGGTTTCCCAAAAACCGTCCGTTTTGGCGGCGTTGTCGCGAAAATACTTCACCTGGAAACTTCTTAATGTCTCGATCTCTTAATTGTTCAATTCCTTTATTTTTTTAATCGCTTAATTTTTTAGTCTCTCACCTTTTTAACTTTTTAATCGCTCAATCTCTTAACTTTTTAATACATTAATTTTTCCAATTCTTCGAGACGAAAGGATGCAAATTAATTCGAAGAGGATTCGAGACGCGCCGATCTTTTCGTCGGAAATATGGATCCGACGAACCGTGCCGGTAGGTGACGAGCAATACATGACGCATACGTGCGAATTTATTATCCAGATTCAACCTGTTGAGCTTCCCGTTCGATGCGTCACCGACGACCGTGCACTCGAGAATGTGAAAAATATATACGTACTGCCACTTGCTACTCGCTATACTGGATACGTAAATATTATCTCGGCGGAAGAGTCTGGCAAAAAACCGAAGGAAGCAATCGAGAAATAGACGGACGCAATTATTTTTTCTGTCGATCCTGTTAATCCCATCTCATCAAATTTTCTATTCTACTCTAACATAGTAATTCCGTTCAGTGAACTACTATTATAAAACGGTAAAAAGCCGACAGTAATTTTTTAAAGCATCAAAGAAAATAGTCTTCCATGTTTTTGGCACATGATTGATCATGATTTTCGCCCGTCTGTTCGAAGAAGAAATTTCGCAGATGAAACTCAATTATTTTTCCTACTAATATTAATTTCGTTGTTATCAAATTTTCTATTCTACTCCGAAACAGCAAGAAGCCGACAGTAATTTTTTAAAGCGTCAAAGAAAATTGTCTCCCATGTTTTTGGCACATGATTGATCACGATTTTCGCCCGTCTGTTCGAAGAAGAAATTTCGCAGATGAAACTCAATTATTTTTCCTATTAATATTAATTTCGTTGTTATCAAATTTTCTATTCTACTCCGAAACAGCAAGAAGCCGACAGTAATTTTTTAAAGCGTCAAAGAAAATAGTCTGCCAAGCTTTTAGCAGATGATTGATCATGATTTTCGTCCATCTGTTCGAAGAAGAAATTTCGTAGATGAAATTATTTTGTCCTACTAATTTCTTTTTCACCAAATTGTTTTCTACATTATTATTATTCCCTATATTATCATTTTCTATATTATTAATCTATGATACCTTCTTGATCGTGGTTTTCCGCCTGTCCGTCGATTCAAAGACAAAACAGACGAAGAACGGTCCGCGGCAAAGCATCGTTAAAACGCGAACGCGATTGAATTGAATTGAAGATAATTATCGGGGAAACGATAATTTTCGCGACGCGTCGATGCGACCGACGCATATGTGGCCGGGACGTGCAACAGATGTCTGCGAAAACGTTATACGCGTTTCCACGAGAATGACGTTCCACGATTTGCCGTTTGTTCGTTGCCATACGAACGTTACGAACGTGTTCGCACCGCGTCGCTAAAATGTCCATTCCGCAATCTTTTATTTAAATATTATTATCTTAAAATATTTTATCCGAATATACAAGGTGTCCCAAAATTATGGTATTTCCAGAAAATGAGGAGTTCCTGAGGTGATTTGAAGTAACTTTTTCCTTTACAAAAATGTTCTCCGAGTCATCGTTTATGAGTTATTAACGAAAAAGAAATGACCAATGAGGGGCGAGCTCGCCTGGCGCTAGGCGGCCGAGCCAATGAGCAGTACTGGGCTTCGCGCGCTCGTTGGCTGAGCCGCTTCGCGCCAACCGAGCTCGCCCCTCATTGGTCATTTCTTTTTCGTTAATAACTCGTTAACGATGCCTCGGAGAACATTTTTGTAACGGAGAAAGTTGCTTCGAATCACCTCAGTAATCTCTAATTTCCCGAAAGTACCATAATTTTGGGATACCCAGTACTTAGAGCACGCAAAAAGAACAAGACGCAGATCGTTTTACGCGAAACCTGGCCACCAGTCCGATTCTTCAAATATTGTTCCGATTTTCGTCACGTTTGCACGAGCGCGCTAAAAATTTAGACGGATTCGCGAGACACAGAATTAACGTTGGAATTACCAAACCAGTCGAAATGACTGGTCTCTGATTTTTTTCTTTCACAGTTTCCGATATTATAAAAATATTTCTAGCAGAAATTTTCGGCACGAAGTTTAAATAAATCGAATCTTGCCATTGTTATAAAACGATACACTGTAAATTCTCCTTAATTAACGCTCAGCTTGGAAACAAAAATGGACAATTTAGGGAGAAGAGATAAGACATAACAAAATTAAATAACAAATTGAAAGAATAATGTTCATAGCTTATTTGTTCAATGCTCTCTCCCTTCCTCCCCCTCTCTCTCTCTCTCTCTCTCTCACTGTAACAAAAGATTAATCCCATTTTCATAAATAAAGTTATTATTATTATTTTATTATTGTTACTATTATTATTTTATTATTATTACTATTATTATTTTATTATTATTACTACTATTGCTTTTTGTTATTATTACTATTATTATTATTATTATTATCATTATTATTATTATGATTTCGTGTTAAAGACACGAGGATCTCAAAAAGGACGCCGCGCGTCGTCCACCGGCAAGCCGCAAACGTTCGGAAATCCCGCGACACGAAGCAACCCCCGACGACGTTCCAGCAACAATGACGAATCATTACTGCAGCCGGGTCCCGGCAGTTTTTTATCAAAGCCGGGCACGGGCCGCATTGTCCCGTCAGTCTGGCGAGGGTTAAAAAGAGGAAAGTGAAGCGAAGATCGAACGGGGAGGCGGCGCGTGTAAAAAGTACAACTATAGAAAACCGAGTGGGCGACGAGATCGCCCACGGACGAAACTCGTCCCTTTTTTTTCCTTTCGCCTGCCTAAAGCCGACGCGACGCCGCGTCTGGATCGAAGGAATCGTCAGGGTTCGCGAGACCGACGACTGGTCGTCGACCTTAATTTCGCGGCCCGAAGTAGTTCCAGCCGGGTGCGAGAGACCTTGTCCCCCGGCTCGAATCGAGCCGAATCGAAGCGGATCGCAGGCCGCGTGCGTCGCTTTAAACGCGAGTGTTTGCACAACGCCGTCGAAAACGGAGCTGTCCGCGCGGACGAGCGACGCGTTATCCCCCGCGCGACGAGGGTCGTGTTCACGACGATTTTAGAAATGTTTCGGGAATCTCGGAGAGCGCTTTTTATAGGGCGATGAATTTAACCTTGACGACGGCTACGACGTTGTCGAGTAAAAAGATATCTAGCTACGATTAACCCTTTGCGCTCGAAGCCGAATTAACGCAAAATTTAAAACGGTTCTTCCGACCCACGGTTTCTCCATTATTCAGCAGCTCTTTCAATATAAACAAAATTGATTAATAAAATTATCTTGTGACGCGACGCGACAATTTTTAATGGCGCCTCGGAGTCGCCTCTCTAGTGAAAAAGGGTTAAAGGATCGTGATTTTAATTTTCTATTTAAGAAAAGAAAGAACAATTTTCAACCTTTTGTATCGAAGTTTATAGAAGAAGGAGAATTGTTGATTAATTTTTGTTCGAAACATTTTCTCGTCGAGGCACTGGAATGTGTGAATAATAAATAAGTGAATAATAATAATAAATGAGGAAAAGTTAATATATAGAAAAATAATAGAAAAATTCACGCAATTACTAGAAAGTAAAAATTTGGTTTTATTGAAGGAAATACTGGCCCAGCCATTTTGTATTCAACAAATACTTGGCTAAAAATTAATGTCACTCATACGTGTCTCACGCGGCACTGAACGCATTAAATACGTAATTATATTGATACAATAACACAGAGGTACATCGATATCGTCGTATTTACCAAATATTGGATGAACGGTGAACTGAATTTAAACGTAACCGAATATAACGTTACACGCGGCGTAAATAAGATACGATAATGCACGATGTGAAACATGCTAATGAATGACGGAAAATTACGCACTGTATGAATGTATAATATACTACGTACTATACAGGGTGTTCCACAATTATTTTAACAGCCGAGAACGAGGGGTAGCCGTGGTCGTTTGAAGGGACTTTTCCCTTTGCGAAAATGCAATCTGCGGCTTTGTTTACGAGTTATTAACCCTTTGCACTCGAAGTTTTTTTTGAGTCATATTACCAGCAACTCGAAGCCATTTTAGTGAAAAGATCATATTCACATGTAAGTTCATGATATAAGCATTAAAAGAAAAGTCATCGTTGTATGTTATTATTTTTTTAATTGTTTATGGATACAAACGTCATTTGTCACCAACAGCGAAACATCCTATAACTAATTTTTACGATTTGTCTTTGTTCTTATGTTAAAAACTGAAAATTATTTGCATTGTCTCCGTAGCGGAGCCCTCGAGTTTGAAGACAAATTTTAAATGGCTCCGCTCCGGAGCCCTCGAGTGCAAAGGGTTAACCTTTTAGGCCCGACGCGCCACTATAGTGGCTTCCGCGGATGTCATCTTTCAGAACGACACGCCACTATAGTGGCTTTCGCGGATGTCATCTCTCTGGACGACGCGCCACTATAGTGGCTTGCTCTAGTAGCTCGCTCGCTCATCGTTCGAACCAAATAATCGTCTTCATACGCATTGTTTCACACTTTTTTTGTCTTCGCATCGATTTACAACAGTCTACAGGGTGTCCCAAAAATGTCTCGCAATCCGGAAATGGCGGGTTCCTCGGATTATTTGAAGCAACTTCTTCCTTTACAAAAATGTTCTCCGAGGCACCGTTAACGAGTTATTAACGAAAAACAGTGACCAATAAGAATCGAGTACGGCTGACGCGAGGCGGCCCAGCCAACCAGCGCGCGAAGCCCAGTTCCGCTCATTGGCTCGATCGCCTCGCGCCAGCCGAGCTCGCTTCTCATTGGTCACTGTTTTTCGTTAATAACTCGTTAACGGTGCCTCGGAGAAGATTTTTGTAAAGGAAAAAGTTGCTTCAAATGGCCCGAGGAACCCGCCACTTTCGGATTGCGAGACATTTTTGGGGCATCCTGTATATACAGTATCAGACTCTGTACAGTACACACCAGACTCTGCCGTCCAGAGAAACAGCCTCGCGCAGAATTCAGCCGTACCTAAAAGGTTAACGAAAGACACTGAATATACAACTATAACCTTGAACAGAACGGAAATAAAACGAGAGAATATAACGACGAAATATAGCGATTTCAAACTGTACTGTTTCGATCGACTACTACGGGCGAAAAATGCTCGAACGAAAGAAGGCGGCGCGGGGGTGGCTCGAGCGAAAGAGGGCGGCGCGGGGGTGGCTCGAACGAAAAAAGGCGACGCGGGGGTGGCTCGAGCTCGAATAATACTGCCTATTGATTCGAGCGCGTCTCGCGGAACACTCGAAATAAGTCCGGACGATCAACCCCTTCGTCGAGAAGTGGCCTTGTCATTAGGAGCGAGCCCGTCTTATTAGCGGTGGTTTGTCTAGCCCCTCGGCTTGTTTTTATCCGACCACGTGTCCGAGACTTTAACCCTTCGTAATCCCGCGTATCTTGAAGGTTGCGGGTCCCCGGTTATATTTGTCGAGTTTTCTTTTATTTTTTATGTTTCTAGTTTCTTTTTATATTTTCTGGTTTTGCTTGATCGTTGACATACAGCGTAACGTTTTATTGGAACATCAACATTTTATTTTTAACCACAGTTTTAATTTCTTCGTTACGATTCGGACTTTCAATTTTACTTCGAATATTATATAAATTTTATAATATATATTATATTATTATATAAATTATATAAAATATATATAATAATAATATATATATATATATATATATATAATATATCTAAATATTATATAAAAAGCTTCTGTCGTACATATTTTAATCCCTTTGCACGTAATGCCAATCGAATAACAATCGCAATGCTAAAATACGGTGATACGAATTTATTTATTGCAATTACAAAGTTTATATAAATTTAAGTATAGATTAAATGTAAAATCTGCCAGAATTCGCTCCAGTTTTACAGTTTAAATTAACCCCTTAACTCGCAGAAACGTATATATACGGTCGGCGTCGCAACTTATGTCGCTAAAATGTTCAGATTCGAATATATGAAAAACAGTACGATGGGTACAAAATTCGATCTGCAATGCGATTCAATATTCACTATAATTATTTATCCACTATTTTTATTGAATTTTTAGTAATCTTTGCATTTTTTTTAAATATTTATTGAAATTAAGGTCCAAATATGTATTTTCTTAGATAAAAAAAATTGATTTGTTTTGGTCGGTTTTTTTTTTTAAATTGTGCATTAAGGGGTTAAGCTTCGATTTAAGTGAAATACAGTGAAATTTTTGATTACCAGTTGTATGTATTCGGATTTCTCGCGATCTTAATAAACGCTCGACAGATCACGAGGGATCAGCAGTTGTCTGGCAGCCGGCGTACAAAATAATATTTCCGACAAAAGATCCGTCGAGTTACCGAACAGAAATAATAAAAGCGATCGTCGTTGGTATGTATTCGCGAACCACGCGACGCAACGCGACGCGACTCCAATTTATTCGCGACTTTGACGCAATTGCTCGTTGCCGCCAAATCGGCGGCGCGTTTGACGCAAATTCGCGAGACAAACCGAGGGGGGGAACTTATTTCGACGGGACGGATCGATTGGTACGGCCTCGATATCGATGCGCGGAGTGGGAGATGTGTGTGTGTGTGTGTGTGTGTCCGCCGCGTGTCACTGGGCCCGCGACGATAAACAGCGTTCGATAGCGTCCCGCGTACAATTCGCCTACTCGGATCTGGTTTACCGTTTCCTGTTATGTAAATTCCATTCCGTTGCATTGCATAACGGTGAACGGCTTCGGATACCGGAAGCGGGTACAACCGTCTAACGCGCTCCGAGAAGATAATGCGAGAACCATACTCTCTCGTTGCTCGTTACCTGCGATCGAATGTCACGCGACCGAACCGGGCCCCGTTGGTTCCTGTCGCCGGTCGACTTTGACCCCGGTTGCCCGATTTTTCGATGGGTTCCACGATTTTACCAAGATCGCGCGCGCGCGCGCGCATTTGTCAACACGTGATACAGGATTTTCATTGTTCGAGCTTCGATGTAATATTGTATCGCGTTGTAAATTATAATAATATATCTATCTCTATCTATATATATTATTAATAATATATAATAATATAATAATAATATTAAATTATAATTATATAATAATATTAATAATACATAATAATATAATAATAATATATAATAATATTAAATTATAATTATATAATAATATTAATAATACATAATAATAATAATAGTATTATATTATATAATAATTATAAATTATAATAATATATCTATCTCTATCTATATATATTATTAATAATATATAATAATATAATAATAATATTAAATTATAATTATATAATAATATTAATAATACATAATAATATAATAATAATATATAATAATATAATAATAATATTAAATTATAATTATATAATAATATTAATAATACATAATAATAATAATAGTATTATATTATATAATAATATTATTAACACTTTATCGACCGCTAGCCTATTTATCGGCTTTTCGATTGCCAATGCTTATCGACCGATAGCCTATTAATCGACTTTTAGCTATCGACGGTTTTCGCTTCTTTACTGTTTTGTTAGTAGCTGACCTCCTGTATGCTGACCTCCCCATATCCTTATGAATTATAATTATAATAATTATTATTATTTATTATTATTTTTAAAGGAATAAGCACAACACAATGATGAATAGCGAAAATTTAGCCGGTACTGGGAGCAAATGCGCGCGCGACTAAGCCAGTCCTTACTGAGTGGCAGCCTCAACCACGACCGGACGATAAAGTGTTAATAATATATCATTGTGCGAACCTTCCTGTTTCTCTCGCGTCGCGGGGCATTTTATTTACAATAAAGAATATAATATAGCACAATTCAATCAACGTTCAATCAACAGTAGATTTCAATTCTTTGAATTTGAAGCGTTGATCGTTCGATGATCCGATCTCGACTCTTCGATTGTCTGTTGGTATCACTATTCCGTGGAAACCCCTGTCTTCCATTATTTCTTAAGGTGTTGTTCACAACAAGGCAGTTTCACATTACAGCGACTCGATTTGGACAAGTTTAATGTAACAATATTTATGTGTTAAAAACGCGTTCCTTCGATATCCCTTGTATGCACAGTAATGTCTCCCTAACTGACGCACAGATTGTGCAGAAAAATGGACAATCTTGGAAGAGAAGATACGATTATTCGAGCCTTGTAGTTTGTTTTTTATAGATGTTGACAATTCGTACCATAGATTGAAGAACATGCGAGGGTTACTATAAACTGTTGTAACTTTGCGAGAAAAAATCGCAGCCGAGTTTCTTTTTTTTTTAATTAAAGGGGAAAGATCGAACTTCGATCTGCCGCGAACGGCATCTCGGAGAAAAATTGTCCAAAGTCCGTGCGATTCGTCGAACTCGACGATACGACGTATGACGTACGACGAACATGGCCTCGCATTTAAGAGGTTACAGTAGCGAGGTTGCGTGGAACTTAAAATACAGATACACTGTCCGAAAGTAGAGGTTTCAAGCTTTAAGTTAAAATAAGAGTCGTTGTCCTAAGGTGATTTTTCACGGAGCTATCGTCAATCGAAGCTGACCAATGCGCATTTCGTCAAACCTGGCAATTTTCGATATGACAAACATGGTTTCACATTTAAAGAGTTACAGTGGCGAGGGTGCATATAACTTAAAGTCGAGTACAACTACCTTAAAGTAGAGGTTTCAAGCTTTAATTTAAGAGGAAGATCATTATTCTACGATAATTTTTCGCGGAGTTATCGTCGCTCGAAGTTGTCCTCTGTTAGAACTCGATATCTCGCTTCCAAGTACAGTAATATTTCTCTAATTGTGCGCTCAGATTGTGCACAAAAATAAAAACGAACCGCAAGGCTCGAATAATCGAATCTTCTCTTCCCAAACTGTACATTTTTGAGGACAACCTGAGCGTCAATTAAAGAGACATTACTGTATTAAGTCCCTCAAGTCCCTTGTACTGTCTCGTCCATCGAGAATCGGTCGATCTCCCTCGACATATCGTTCCTGCCGAGATCATGCTCCGAAACTCTCTTTTTTTTTTTTAGTATTGCCGCGTATGGCACTTGAGTTACTATCTCGGCTAGACGGTTCTGCGACGGGCAACCCGTTGCTTCAACTTCTCCGCTTGAATTACAGTTCGGAGAACTGCTCCTCTTGCTTTCCTTTGTCAGAAAGCTTTCGCGAAGCCTTCGTCGGCCTACTCAGAAGCGTGCAGAATATAATTGCTTTTATGCTACTTTCAGCGAAATCGCAATATCGGCGCTCGAGCCGTGAATTCATCAATATTTTCCTCATCGTATAATTTTGCTACAGTTTTATCGATTCCTTGTTTTGTTTACATATATCTGGCCCGGAAATTAAAGAGGGAAGTCCGAACTTGACGATATTGCGAACGACGTGCTCGAAACAAATTTCTCCAAGTCCACAGAGCGCTATTTCTCAGCTCCACTCTGCTTGCTCTTCTTCAGCGTCACGAACATGCCCTCAAATTTGGGACATCACAGTCGCAGCGATGCGCGATATTAAAACTTCGATTATGCTATCGTAAAGAAGAGATTTCAAGCTTGAATTTAAAAAAAAATTCGCAGTCTTGCGACAGTTTTTAACGGAGTTACGGCTGTTCCTCGACGATTCTTCGGCCGGAAATCAGCGACGATTTAATTTTGTCGTCGAGTGTACATCTGCGTGTTCTAAAGAACGCTGCCCGGTTAAATATGAGCGAATAAAATAACGAAACGAGAAGAGAAAAGAGAGCACGGTTTTTTCCTGATTGTACAAAGGACGTTCGACTCGCAACGCTGCGAACTAAATTGCAGAAAGAACGAGCGAGTTCGAAAGTTCGCGGCCTCTGTTCGAGCGAGCCCTTTGCAATCTCGTGTGCACCGAGGACACGTCGCGACCCTATGTCGAACAAGACCGGTTGCGCGCAACTTGCACGTCGAGACGCAACTCGAGCGCGAACCGTAAGCCGATCCTGCAGCGGCTGCGTCGACTGCGCGCCACCCACGCACTCGTGGAATCAATTTATGTAACAATGTATCGTATTCAAAACACACCGGCGAGGTTTTATCGCTGGCTACCAGGGATTACGCGTTACGGTTTGAACTTTCAGCGAATCGTCCTTTCGGAGCGCCGCCCACGCGACCGCGCTGCACCCTGACCTTTCCTGCACCCCCCGCAAATTCTCAACAATGTCGAATAATTGCGGGATTTTGGAGACCCGTGGAAATGTCGGTACTCGTGAACCGTACTCCTTCTTCGATTGACGTAATAGTGATAGTAGTAGTAGTAGTAGTAATAATAATAATAATAATAATAATATATAGGGGTAGAAAAACTCTTTGCTATAGCAAAGAAATAATAATAAATAGAGAAATTTTATATAGCAATCGCACGAGGAAAAGAAGACATTGAAATAAGTGATTTCGATTGTAATAATTTCTTAGAAGAAAAAGAAACTAAAAAAACGTGAATTTTATATTAGTTTTATGTCATTTCAAGTAATAGGAAAATTAAAAAAAGAAGCATTTCAGTCATTGTCCTTCTAAAAATAAAAAAAACCAGTCCTTCTGTCATCTACGATAAAAATTGTAATATAAAATGATAATAATAATAACAATAATAACAATAACAACAATAATAATAATAATAAAACTGGCTTCTGAAAGGCGGATATTAATATTCTAGACCAGTTTTCTGTCCTGTCATTTAAAATAAAAATTGTAATATAAAAATGATAATAATAATAATAATAATAATAAAACTGGATACTGAAAGGGGAATACTAATATTCTAGTCCAGTGTTTCGGCCGCTCAATCTTTTTACGAATGTGCATAACAATAACAACAACAACAATAATAATAATAATAATAATAATAATAAAACTGGATACTGAAAGGGGAATATTAATATTCTAGTCCAGTGTTTTGGCTGCTGAATTTTGTAACGAATGCACACAGATTCGCAGAGTACAGTAATGTCTCTCCAATTGACGCTCAGATTGTGCACGAAATTGGACAATTTGGGAAGAGGAGATACGATTGTTCGAGCCTTGCAGCTCGTTGTTATAGTTGTTAATAATTCGTAACTATAAAACGAGGCGCAAGACTCAAATGAATCGTGTCTCCTCTTCCCGAATTGTCGAATTTCGTGCGCAATCTGAGCGTCAATAAGGGAGACATTACCGTATATAATGATCGAAGACACTCGAGGACGGGGACCACCACCCCTATGAACAGGGGCCGCGTGATCTCGCGAGGGGCGCGACTTCCAGGTCAACCGTGGAAGAAGACGGGCGTTCGAGGACGCCGTTTCTTTCTGAAACGCGATCGCTGGGACAATGTACACCTGCGCGCCGTTCGAGGGAGGAGAAACAAAGACCCTCTCGAAAATAGACCGCCGCCACGGCCACTCTCGCTTTCACGCCTCTCTTGCCCCTCCGCTTCTTTTGAATTAACGCGAGTCTCGCCGCCGAACAGGGCCAGAAGCCTGTTGCTCCTCGAACTTCCTCAATGGTCAGTCCCTCCTTTTCTGCGGGATTCTTATTCACCTGCTGCTCGTGCCATATCCGCTTCCACGAGAGATAACCGTCGCCGAGGTCACCCTCTGCGCCATCGTCGAACGCGCGCCGATATTTCATTCGTTTATTCGTGCCGATCGCTTTCGTCGGAAAAGCGATACAATTTTCTCAGAAACGTGGTCGAGGTCGACGAACATTTTTTAGGAGATAACTCTTGTTCGTTCTGTTCTTTCCGCTTGTTTTCCCCGCATTCTGCGACATTTTCACTTCAACCCTTTGCACTCGAAGCTATTTTAACCGTAAATTTAGAATAATTTTTCTGACTTATGGTTTTCTTTTTTATTTTACGTGACACAGTGCACTTTGTGCGTGCGAGATTGACTATTCTGACTCGCACAGCAGTCATACTCTTAACAATTTTTTAAATCTAAGCTTTGTTGATATACAAATTTATCTTAGAGCAAATTTATCTTTATATAACAAGTCTTAACGGTTCCTCAGGCTCGCCACTCGAGTGCAAAGGGTTAACCCTTTGCAGTCGAAGCTATTTGAATTCGAAATCCAAAACACGATTTCTGATCTACGGTATTTCTATTTTATATAATTTATTGCGATTTATGCGTATGAAATTGAGCCCACTTGCAAGTACAATGCAATTGTAATAGTTTTTGAAAAATAGTATATCAATTTTTAGTGGCGCCACAGAGTCGCCACTCGAGTGCAAAGGGTTAATTTTAAAAGAATGTTCCATCGTTTTATCCCCATGCAGGCACGAACTAGTTTCATTTAAAATTAACCCTTTGCACTGCAGAGTGGTGACTCTGTGACACCGCTAAAATTTGTTATATCACGTTCTAAAATAATTTTTATGTTAAAAAAGTTTAGATTGAAAGAATTGTTAAAAGCGTAACTGTCGTGCGAGGTCGCAAGACTCAATTTCATCCGCACAAAATGCACTCTCTGTCATATAAAATGAAAATGCTGTAAGCCAGAACAATTATTTTAGATTTACAGTTAAAATAGCTTCGAGTGCAAAGGATTAATAGAAAATACAACGATTTGAAATCATTCGTTTCGGACGGTCATTTCGGGTGCTGTTCTTTGTAGGTGAAAAAATGATACCGATCTATTTGAAGTAACAGCAATTTTAAGTAACGAATTATTCTAACTAATTATTCTGATTTCGATTATAACAGAATGATTATTAAAATAATATTATTTTATATACTATTATTATATATATTTATTATTATATAATATTATATAATATAATTATATATATATATTATTATATTATATTATTTATATAATATAATTATATATATTATTATATTATATTATTTATATAATATAATTACGTATATATATATTATTATATTATATTATTTATATACATTATATAATATTATATAATAATAGAAATAATAGATAGAATTCTTGAGAGGAATGTTCATTATCATCGGATAATTATTTAACACAGAACGGTAGCACGCGTTACCAATTAAACCGACATTTGAAAGTCGCGAAGATAATCCGCTCTGTCGCGACTTCTGGTCGCGCAGAAATTACACAGCCTGGTATCGAATTCGTCGGATAACACGATTACAGTCGCGCAGACTATTTATCCATTTAATTGACACTGTCGTCGCCGGGGTTCGCCGTCTGCCAAGCTTCTCCCCGGAGACGAGCGCAACGGTGTTCGCGTGGGTGCGCAGCCATTAATGTGACGCGCGAAGAGGAAAAAAGGCGGATGATCTCGTCCGCGGCCGGAAGCGGATCGCAAACGAATCCGAGGGGATGAGCATCGGCCGCGCGAAATTTAATGCGTGCGAAAGCGCGGCCTCTGCGGCGCGGCCGCGGCGCCGCGCGTTTCTGTTACGCGAGGCGACAGCCGTGTTGCCGCAACAAAGAACAATGGCCGGAGATGAGGAATAAAGGGAACGCTTAGAAAACACTCGCGAAACAATCGAGCGAATGCCGATCGATCGCGCCGCGTCCCGTTTATTCTGCGACTCGCAGTCTCCCCCCGTTTGCCTCGCGCCCCCTCACCCAACCATTCGCGATTCGTCGGACGCGCGTTTATTTTTTTTTTTTTTTAAAGATTCGAGTAAGGCGGACGCGCACCAGTTTCTGGCCAGCTGTATTGTTATTCCGGAATTTGGTAAAATGTTCGAATAGAAATGTCGAATAACGAAGGCAAGATAAATAAAATTCTTTAAGAAGATACGAAAATGGAAGAACTATATATTTTTATTCGACGAGTGTCGAACAAGTAATTTGATTTGCGAATATCGGATAAATATTTTGATTTGCGAGTACAATAATTTATATATATATAATAATAATATATTAATATATATAATTTATATATTAATATATATAATTTATATATTATATAATAATATCATTCGACAAGAATTTATACGGCGAATGAAAATGAATTTCTCATTTGAACGATCGAATATCGAATGAAAAATAGGTGAAAATAATAAAAAAAAAAAAATGAAGAAATATTTGAGTGAAACGAAACTACTTTTACGTTATCGTGATATGTTAACGGAGTTTCGTTGAATTTTCATGAGGGAGGAAAAATGTGTTCAACGAATTACGAAAAACTCCAGGCCGAGACTGATCGATGAGAAGAAAAAACAGGTAAGCGGAACAGAACGAAGGTCGAGCGACTTAATTTAAAACGGGCAGATCTCCCCATTAGGTCGGCTTGAGTATTAAAAGAAACCGGAACGGAGTTACAGTTGCATAAAACGGAAGAGGTGCCTCTCGAAACGCCTTTCGAACGCAGCGGACGAACCGATTTTTACGGAACGGCGGCGAGCACGCGAATATATACAGTGGCCTGCAAAAGTGTTCGCACATCTTTTAAGGCGCGATACGTTTTCCAAAACTGTACGAAATGACTTGAATTTGTTTAGATGACAGAGGGACTGGTCTACTAGACACGATGGTTAAAAAGCTACCGATATCTACGAAAGGCACTTTTTCAAATTTCAGGGTTGAAAAACGTGGGTTTTTAATTTTTTTCTTTTCGTTCCAAATACATAATAGCAAAATGAACCCTTTGCACCCGAGCGGTGACTCTGAAGCACCACTGAGATTGTTGTATCACGTTTCAAGATCATTTTTATATTATCAAAGTGCAAGATTTCTTGAATAAATCATTGAAAGCGTAACTGTTCTATTGATCGCGAGACTCAGTTTCATGCACATAAAATGCACTTTGTTATATAAAATGGAAATACAGTAAGGCAGAAAAATTGTTTCAGATTCACAGTTGAAGTGGTTTCGAGTGTAAAGGGTTAAAAAAACGAGAGATTTTTATCTTATTTGTCTTTCCAAGTACATAATAGCAAAATTATAAAAAAGGAGCATTTCAGTCATCGTCTAGTATGGACTAGCCCCTCTGTCATCTAAAAAAGAATCAAGTCATTTAGTTCAGTTTACAAATAATCATTTCGTTCTAAGAAGTGTACGAACATTTTCGTGGGCAACTGTAAACGATCGCTCTTCCCTCCGGAGCCGATTACTGTGCTGAACAGTAGTACAGTAATGTCTCCCATACTGACGCCCAGATTGTCTCCACTAAAATGGATAATTCGGGAAGTGGAGATACGATTATTCGAGCCTCGCGGCTCGTTCTTATAATCGTGGACAATTTATAACTGTAAAAATAAACCGCAATGGTATCGAATAATCGTATCTCCTCTTCCAAAATTGTCCATTTTTCTGCACAATCTGAGCGTCAGTTAGGGAGACATTACTGTACATACAAGCGATACAGTAACGTCTCCCTTACTGACGCTCGGATTGTCCACTAAAATGGATAATTCGGGAAGTGGAGATACGATTATTCGAATCCTCGCGGCTCGTTCTTATAATCGTGGACAATTTATAACTATAAAAATAAACCGCAAGGCTCGAATAATCGTATCTCCTCTTCCCAAATTGTCCATTTTTCTGCGCAATCTGGGCGTCAATTAGAGAGACATTACTGTACCTTTCGTACAAAGCGCGCGATAAGGTGATTACAGCGACGAGAAAGACGGAGGTTAATGGATTCCGGGTCCAGAAATCCGCGCGCGCTGTTCGGCGCAATCGGGCCCCAGGGGGGCCCCCGGCCGCGCGTGCTAAATTTAACAAACGCCGCGTAGGTGAAATACGACCAGGTGTAATCCGATGTCCCGCGTAAACTGGATGCGCACGTGGTCTTGTAAAGCGAGACGCCGCCGCGGAGATAACGAGACTTTTATTCAGAAAAACCGTGTGCCCCCCCGTGTCATCCGAGCACGGGATCCAGATAAATTCCCCGAACTTCGAGAAAGACGAGCCCAAGGATAGACGGATCCGGTGTGTTGGTCGATACCAATCGGAGGCGATCGTTGCTCTCTTGGCCCTCCGTTTTTAATTAATCTTCTGCGACTCTCGAGCCGCCCCGCTCGCGTCCCACCGATTTTTCGGGCGTTTGCAATGATTTTGCATAAAAATGCTCGGAATAAGAGTTAACGAGTGCTTCGAGGAGAACAAAATGCGATAATAAAAATTTCGAAAAATTGTCCCATTCGATAAGATGCTCGGGTCACCTTGACTTTTTCAAATGGTGCCATGTATTTTTTATTTGGTCATGTTAGAGACGACGAAGAAACGAATTCGACGATGTATTACACGATGACGTTTACACGATGATTATTACTTTTTATTACCTGTTTTTGGTTCGCCATTTTCTTCGCTCGTTCGACTATTTTCGGGGATCGATAATAATCCATCGATAATCTGTACTTCGTATACTTATAATATATATCATATTATAATATATATATATAATTAACATTATATTATACGACTAATCGATATTATATTATTTAATTAATCAATATTATATTATTTAATTAATCAATATTATATTATATAATTAATGCATATAATATGTATTATAATATTCATATAAATCGCAGCCGTTCGTTTTTGTCCCAAATGCGCTTGAAATCCGCGGTCCTATAATTAATAACGTCGAGCCGCGCGCGATTTCGTTCGCGGCAAATGATTGAAAGTTTCGATAAGCCGACGCGTCGTTGCACGGAAATTCGGTGCTCAACGGGTTCGCGTTGAATCGAGCGGACAGATTATTTATTCAGTGCCGAAAGTTGATTTGTATTGTTGGCAGATCGGCTGCCGCGGGGAGTCATCGCCGGGAGGCAATCGAATTGCCTGTTGCGCCAGGGGGTCATTGGTGACTGGCAATCAATCGGAGCACTTGCCCCGAATAAACCGTGATATTTGTTAACATTTCAACGTCACACCGCCGGCGGCCATGAATCGCCAGATATCGCAAAGACAGCATACAGTGGCCCGCAAAAGTGTTCGTACAACTTTTCACAAGCAATAACTTTTTTTTGGAACTGGGCCAAGTGACTTGAAATTTTTCTTTTTAGATGACAGAGGGATTAGTTTATTAGATGGTGACTGAAACTCTTTTTTATAATTGAAATTTTTCTATTACTTGGTATGACATAGAAAAAGATAAAAATCTCTCGTTTTTGAACTTTTCTTTATCGGAGCCCCGTAACGAAAATGTCAAAAATGTCTTTCGTACGTCGCTCCGTCATCTAAAAAATATTCCAGTCGTTTAGTTGAGTTTTAAATAAAATTATTACGTTTTAGAAGGCGCACGAACACTTTTGTGGGCCACTGTACGTACGAAGTATATACTCCGAGACAAATCAATCTCGTAATTTTATAGCGCTTGCAGTTAATGAACAGTCAACCACTTAATTCATTATTCAGGCAAATATGTGCACAGTTGAAAGTGATTTACATTGATCTACTTGGTATGAAAATCCTCATTTTTTCACGAGACTGCGTCCGAATTATTTGTAACCCTTTATGTTCGTTTTTATTACCGGCTCGATTTGACAAATAATATTAAGAGCAATTGCAGTCGCCGGTGGGCAATTTAATTTCGATGATAATTATGTGGAAAAGATGGACCAAAGTTCACTGGAGAGTTCTCATTAAATGGTTTATCAAATATTTCGTTAAATAATTCATTAAGGAATTGATTGAAGATTTAATTCGAAGAATTCGTTAAATAATTCATTAAAGAATTAATTGAAGATTTAACTCGAAGAATTCGTTAAATAATTCATTAAGGAATTAATTGAAGAATCGATGAAAGAGAGAGAATTCGTGAAAGTATTCATTCAAGAATTTATCAAGAATTTATCGAAGTATTATTAAAGTATTTATTCAAAGCATTTATTTAAAGTATTTTTACAAAGTATTATCAAAGCATTTATTTGAAGTATTTATTTAAAAGTATTATCAAGGTATTTAAAGAACTGATTAAACTATTCATTAAAAAATTCATCGGAGACCGTATTAAAGGATATCGCCGGTGTTCGTTTAAAACCGTCGACGCACGGATAAATCTGTCCGACATGCGACAGCTATTTACATCGAGGTATTAATTACGCCATTTTGTTGTAAACGAGCAACAAGACAAGCCACGGGAGACACGCAACACCGGACGGACCAAGGGAATATTTTTGCTGGCGTCGAACACGATGATATTCCATCCGCGCCGCAATTAACCGCATCTTAACTGCGCGGGGCAATTGGTTTTGCAACTGTTCCACGAGGCGGGACGACGCTTCGCAATAAATGCGAATCGCGTTTATCGACGTCGCTGACGTCAAGCCCAATGCCGGGCCGATATACAAGATCGACGGAAAGATCCTTCCAGAGAATTCACCGCGACCACTAGAAGAAGCTTTCGCGCGTCTGTCAATTCGTTCTTCCGATGCCGGATTAAAGGGGGAAGCGCATTTTCACGTCGCTGTGGTCGGGGAATTTGTTTCCGAGAATTCTTCGAACCTTGAGCGTGTCTCGAAATCAAAGATTTCCCGTTTTTATTTCTATCTTTTGCTGCGCCCTTGCAACTCCTGACGCAGGTGAAAATAAAATTCGAAAGGAAGAATTTTTCATTGTTTCTAGAAATTCTAAAAAATCGTTTCAGAATGACAAGTCAGGGTTAGATAAAAAATGAAATTTTTCATTGTTTCTAAAAATTCTGAAAAATCGTTTGGCAACATGAGAAGTTCAGGGTTGGATAAAAAAGGAAATTTTTCTAGCTTCTAGTAGAAGGCTTAGCTTCAAATCAATGCTAAACGAATCATTTAACTTCAAATGCTTGCGAATATAAGTGATATAGCTTCAACTGCATGCGAAACAAACGAGTTAGCTTCAAATCCAAGCGAAACACATGATTTAGCTTCAAATCAATACGATGTAGAAGCATTGCTACTAAAAATTCTATGAGATTGTTTGAAAACACGATAGGTCAGGATTAGATCAAAAGTCAAATTTTTCATTGTTTTAGGAATTCTAAGAAATTGTTTGAAGAAACGATAGGTCAGCGTTAGCTAAAAAATCGAATTTTCCATTGTTCCTAAAAATTCCAGAAAAGTCGTTTGAAAACACGATAGGTCAGGGTCAGCTCAAAAATCAAATTTCTGATTGTTCCTAAAAATTCTAAAAAACTGTTTGAAAACACAATAGATAAGAATTAACTAAAAAATCAGATTTCCCATTGTTTCTAAAAATGCTGAAAAATCGTTCTCAAACACAATAGGTCAGGATTAGATCAAAAGTCAAATTTTTCATTGGTTTAGGAATTCTAAGAAATTGTTTGAAGAAACGATAGGTCAGCGTTAGCTAAAAAATCGAATTTTCCATTGTTCCTAAAAATTCCAGAAAAGTCGTTTGAAAACACGATAGGTCAGGGTCAGCTCAAAAATCAAATTTCTGATTGTTCCTAAAAATTCTAAAAAACTGTTTGAAAACACAATAGATAAGAATTAACTAAAAAATCATATTTCCCATTGTTTCTAAAAATGCTGAAAAATCGTTCTCAAACACAATAGGTCAGGATTAGATCAAAAGTCAAATTTTTCATTGTTTTAGGAATTCTAAAAAATTGTTTGAAAAAACGATAGGTCAGCGTTAGCTAAAAAATCGAATTTTCCATTGTTCCTAAAAATTCCAGAAAAGTCGTTTGAAAACACGATAGGTCACAGGGTCAGCTGAAAAATCAAATTCTTCATAGTTGCTAAAAATTCTAAAAAACTGTTTGAAAACACAATAGATAAGAATTAACTAAAAAATCAAATTTCCCATTGTTTCTAAAAATGCTGAAAAATCGTTCTCAAACACAATAGGTCAATCTGCACAATATAAACGCATTGAACGCGCTAAAATAGCGCGCGAATTGCATGAAAATTGTGAAATTGCGAAGTACGGTGCTCCAATTATTTTTCTGTCTGCGAACGCATAAAATCCCGAGGCCACTGATCAAGAAAAAAAAATTGAGCGTACAGCTAAGTGAACGCGAGGAGAAGAAGAAAAAAGGGGATCGCGACGTAAATGCGCTAGCCAGATCCTCCGCGATGCACCGCTGAAAGTGTTCCAGAGACACTTTTTGCAGAGATGTGCAACTGATGGACCAGCCAATAAACCGGGGGGGGGAATGCAGCGGCGAGACACTTGCCCCTCCCAAGCTCTTGTCCCTCTTTTTACGCACGAGTCGTGGGTGTGCACGACGTCACCCGGCTCTTTTTTTCCGAGAAAACCATGCGCCAGGGATAGCAATACTGGGAAACGAGGATAACGTTCGATCGGTGGATACAAATTAGACAGTGGGTCGCGGGTGCTCTCTCGATCAATTTATACGCACCGGGTGTCCTGGAAAAATTGCCTTCGGACTGCGTGCAGGTTTTCACATCGAAAATGCATGAAATATTCAAATGAACGGACAAATTCCACGAAGTCTAAGCAATTTATCTGGCAAAGCGAACATTAATTCTTTTACGCTCGGCAGAAGATTATTTATATAATCTTCTGCCGAGCGTAAAAGAATTAATGTTAATAATAATAATATTAGTTAATAATTAATATTAGTTATTAATTATTATGTTATATTATTTACATAGAAAAAGGTTATTTTATTTTTTTCATTTATAATCTTCGCAATGTCGATAATCTTAAGATAAAAAATGGCCTCGGTTGGTCTAGCGTCAACTTATTAGTTAATTTATTAGTTAACACTAGATCAACCGAGACCATTAATAATTTATATAATATATATATATATATATATATATATATATATATATATATATATTATATAAATTATTTAAAAAGAATTAAAAAAATAAATAATAAATAATAAAAATTAAAAATTATTAAATATGTGTTATATTTGTATTTCAGAAGATTATTAATAATTTTGTGATCAACATAGAAGCGATGGCGAACGCGTTAACAATAAATCTACCGAATTGGAAAAGTTACTAACGCGTATTGTTTTATAACGATACGAAGGGACTGCATATATCGAATGCATATATCATTTTACTGCAATGCATGCTCGAGTTAAAAAATTCACTCGATAATTACCTATAAAAAAACTCTTCGTAATATGTCAACAATTTTGAAATAAAAAATGGTCTCGGTTGATCTAGTGTTAGCTAATAAATTAACTAATAAGTTGACGCTGGACCAACCGAGGCCATTTTTTATCTTAAGATTATCGACATTGCGAAGATTATAAATGAAAAAAATAAAATAACCTTTTTCTATGTAAACAATATAACATAATAATTAATAACTAATATTAATTATTAACTAATATTATTATTATAACACAATAATAATAATAGTATAACATAATAATTTCATTGTTATCTTCTCAACAATTTTTATAAGAGCGAAACTTGAAATATTTATAAACTAATGGCACGCGTATCGAGACACGCGCCATCGCTCTGTCGGGCATTTTTCGACCGTTGTTTTTTTTTTCCAATGACCCATGGGACTCGAATGATTGAAGAACGCTCGAAACGTTCGTAAATTTCGCGGAACGGAGGAGGAGCCCGCGAATGGGAAACGCGAGCTCGGCCTTGCGTTCGATGACGTCAAGCTGGGAACGCCGAGAAACGCGGCGGATCGCGAGCGTTTTCCATCGCGTTTATTAGCACGGTATGGACGGTACGGACGCGCGAGCCGAGCGATCGGGCAGGGAGCACGCGCGCCTCGTAACCATTTTTTCCGCGTTTCGTTTTCAACGATTCGCGCCGCGCCGGGCCCGGAGTCGCGAAGCTGACTCCGCCGGAAACGTGACTCGGTGGTGTAAACTTTCCGAGATACGTTCAGTAGTACCTTGACTTTGTAGCGACTGCTCTCTTCCTACTTTCTTCGCGTACGGACAGCAGCGCCAATTACTGTGCCCCTTTTAACACATTGCGGACGGCTCGCGAGATATCTCGTTTTTAGCAAATTGAACGTTGCGGACGGGTCACGAGATGTCTCGTTTTCATGTTTTTTTTATTTAATCGGCAACGAGCAACCAGCCGCAAATATTTCTGCTACGTAACCATGGTAACGAAGCCTCCCGCATTCCTAAGTAATTTTAGCGAAACAAATGAATCGTTCCAAGCATGTAGAAATGATCAGTCATTATAGCCACTCTAAATCAATATTCAAATTTGTATAATAAATAATAGTTAAAATGTAAATAATCTTATATAATAAACAGATATATAAACTATGTATATATAGTATTATTTAAGAATACTAAATGCAAATTAGAAATGCGCGTATCCGCTTCCTGTTACTTGCCAAGCATGTTTTTGGAGCGTTCGAAAATGTGCGGTCTTTGAGGGCGTGTTGAACGCGTGTTAACAGATTTCGGGAGTTCTCGCTGCGAAACGCGACTTTTGCAATTTAAACGACGCTTTCGAAGGACTTGATAATATGGTTCAATTCGAAGCTCCTTTCGTCGATAGAAATTTTCCCAATTAAGAGAAATTTATATGGAAATTATTAGAAGTTATTAGAAATATTAGAAGTTCTAAACACAAAAATTCGAATAGAATTCGAACACAAAATTCGTGTTTCTCCGTGATCTTAATATCTATAAAATCAACAATATTGTATTATTTCACCTAAAACGATTTGTTTGACCGAATATTGATGTGAACGTTGGTTCGATATTATCCTAAGTTCTATTTGAAAGTATTTTCGAAGTACATTTTCGCAAACTTCATAGAAAACTTTGCGGATTCGGTATCAGAAGATTGAAATCATTTTTCTGATATTTTAACACTTCGACGGCCGTTGTCGCTTTCTAAAGAAATGTGTTATAATTATATTGTTAACAAAATGCAGCCTATTTATATTATTAACAAAGTATATCGTGATGGCGCTATTAAAAAATTCTGTATCATAATTATACCGTCGTTCGTGACAGAATTATTTAAGATTTAGTTTTTAAGAATTTCCTTTTACAGTGATCCACTCTACACAACTTCATAATTTTATTCAGATTCGCAAGTAATTTTAATTAAATTGAACGAAATTCTCTAATTTTATGAAATTTTTCAGAATTGAGACAAATCCATCTTTTGTATGCTCCATTAATATGTTCAATTAATTGGACTTAAATAAACGATAATATGTTCAATTAATTGGATTTAAATAAACGATAATATGTTTAATTAATTGGATTTAAATAGACGATAATATGTTCAATTAATTGGATTTAAATAGACGATAATATGTTCAATTAATTGGATTTAAACAAACGATAATGTGTTCAATTAATTAGATTTAAATAGACGATGATATGTTCAATCAATTGGATTTATATTAAAATAAATATAAATATCAATTAATAATTTATAATATAATATATTCAATATAAATTACTAACATACTACGTATTAATTGTAATAAAATTACTTTAATTAATTAATATTGTAATAAAATCGTAATATTAACATATTACGTATTAATTGTAATATGTTAATATTGTAATAAAATTGTAATATTAACGTATCACGTATTAATCGTAATATGTTAATATTGTAATAAAATCGTAATATTAACATATTACGTATTAATTGTAATATGTTAATATTGTAATAAAATTGTAATATTAACGTATCACGTATTAATCGTAATATGTTGATATTGTAATAAAATTGTAATATTAACGTATTATACAATATTAACATCAATATAAAAATTATTATATATTATTAATTGATAATATATACAATTAATTGCATTTAAATACAAAGCCAACGAAGAACGATACAAAGCCACCGCTTCCGAGAAAAAATACCAGCGACCCTGAATCCAACTCGAGAAGTATCCCGTAGCTCGAACATAACGAAACGTTATGCAACTTATAATGCGCGCGGACCTATGCACTTCGGCCCGCCCACCGGTCGGGCATTGAATATCATTTTAGCGTAGAACGAGAATTTCACTGAGAAATAACGAATTCACCGTTGGTACACGTGTATCCGCAGCGGAAGGTTGTAGAGGTCTTCTCTTCACCTACACATACGAACGACGCACGAACAGACACGATACACGCGCGCGCGCGCGTGTGTGTAGACACGGTGTATGTACTCTCGATCGAGTACCTAGCACGGGCAAAAGGGAGCCGCGAAGCAACATGTTGCAACACGAATGCAATTTCACCGAACGCGACGATAACGGGCGCGACTATGAATCATGTTACGTGTTCGATGTTTCCAAGAATGACGCACACGGACAAGATTGCCCGACGCGATAATTTCGAAGCGGTGTTGTACGACGGCGGCGCGGGGCGCGGGGGGAAGGGGGGGGGCGCGTCACTCAATTTTTATGCGATAATCGTTGAACCGCGTCCCTTTCGCAAGCTGAGCCTACAAGCCGTCCCACTGTCCTACATTTTACCCGCGGCTCGACCGACTCAGCGCCGATTAAATGAAAACAGTCTCTTTCGATAGACCGCGCGAAGGATCGTCTTCAGGGCGGACAACCCTCTTCAGGGTTCTCTCAAGGTCGATGGGCTCGAAGAGAATGATCCGTCGGATCTAACATTAATATGTCGAATCGAACACTATTATCTGTCGGATCTAGCAATGATCTGTCGGATCTAACACACGCGGACAACCCTCTTCAGGGTTTTCTCAAAGTCGATGGGCTCGAAGAGAAGAATGATCCGTCGGATCTAACATTAATCTGTCGAATCTAACATTAATTAGTCAGATCTAACAATGATCTGTCGGATCTAACACACACGGGCAACCCTCTTCAGCGTTTTCTCAACGTCAGTGGGCTCGAAAAGAACAATGATCCGTCGGATATAATAATAATCTGTTGAATCTAACAATAATCTGTCGGATCTAACACACACGGGCAACCCTCTTCAGGGTTCTCTCAAGATCGATGGGCTCGAAGAGAACAATGATCCGTCAGATATAACATTAATCTGTCGAATCTAACATTAATTAGTCAGATCTAACAATGATCTGTCGGATCTAACATACACGGGCAACCCTCTTCAGGGTTTTCTCAACGTCAGTGGGCTCGAAAAGAACAATGATCCGTCGGATATAATAATAATCTGTTGAATCTAACAATAATCTGTCGGATCTAACACACACGAACAACCCTCTTCAGGGTTCTCTCAAGATCGATGGGCTCGAAGAGAACAATGATCCGTCGGATCTAACATTAATTAATCAGATCTAACAATGATCTGTCGGATCTAACACACACGAACAACCCTCTTCAGGGTTTTCTCAAGGTCGATGGGCTCGAAGAGAACAATGATCCGTCAGATCTAACATTAATTTGTCGAATCTAACATTAATTAGTCAGATCTAACAATAATCTGTCGGATCTAACACACACGGGCAACCCTCTTCAGGGTTTTCTCAAGGTCGATGGGCTCGAAGAGAACAATGATCCGTCGGATATAATAATAATCTGTTGAATCTAACAATAATCTGTCGGATCTAACAATAATCTGTCGGATCTAACACACACGGGCAACCCTCTTCAGGGTTTTCTCAAGATCGATGGGCTCGAAGAGAAGAATGATCCGTCGGATCTAACATTAATCTGTCGGATCTAACAATGGATCTCTTGCATCGCGAGATTCGAAGATCAAGTTGAAGTCTACCAACACCTTGCCACCCCGATGTCGCCTTCAAGAACACGAGAGAAAGCGTCGGTGTCGGTTCGCCGCTGAACTACAAACGCTGCCGGCGAATGAAAGCGTATCTGTCCGCAGGTGCGGACTTGGAAGCGCTATCGACGCGGTTGCAAGTTGCTGGAAAGCAAAGCTTTGCTACCTGCGAACGAGGTCTCTGAAGTCCAACCCCGAAGTGGCGTAGACTGGGCAACGACTCTCTCGATGGAGCAGCTGACGGGGCTCTGGCGAACTCCCATCCGACCTTTTTCGGGGCAACAACGAAAGATCGTAGCTCTGGGGACGCGAGGGTACGTCTCAGACAACTCCTTTTAACAATTAACCCTGAGGGGGTCGTCCTTGGACGCTCTGAAGATAGCGGAACAGAGTAGTCAGAACGCCAATTGGACCAACATCGGACCCTTGGCAGTCTGTTCACCGCTGCTTTAACATCTTCTGGCACTTTCGCTAAGGAACAAGTTACTTTGAGTGACCTCAAGACCATTTCCCGGAAATGCGATGATTTTGGGGCACCCTGTATACATTAACTGTCTCGTTAAGGTCTATAGACAAAGTAGTTGTGTCTATAGACAAGTCCGGCAGGAGTATCTTAAAAACTATGTTTAACAAACATCATGAATAAATGAGCCTGAGCATAGTAAGTTACATTTTTGACGGATGGTTGCGTCGTCCGAGTGACAATGGAACTGAAACTGATAAGCTAGAACTTATCATAATACAGGGTGTCCCGAAAATGTCTCGCAATCCGGAAATGGGAAGATACTGAGGCCATTTGGAGCAACTTTTTCCTTTGCGAAAATTTTCTCCGAGGCTTCGTTTACGAGTTATCAACGAAGAACACTGACCAATAAGAGGCGAGCTCGGCTGGCGCGCGGCGGCCCAGCCGACGAGTGCACGGAGTGCCCAGTTCCGCTCATTGGCTCGGCCGTGTCGCGCCAAATGATCTCGCCACCGATTGGTCGCTGTTTTTCGTTGATAACTCGTAAACGAAGCCGCGGATTGCATTTTCGCTAAGGAAAAAGTTGCTTCAAATCACCTCAGAAATCCCCTACTCTCGGATTGCGAGACATTTTTGAGACACCCTGTAGAAGATCCCTTGCATCGTGAACATTCTAATAAAATTCGTTTGATTATCGCTGTGCCGCGATAAAAATGAATTTTGAGAACTGGTCAAAAATTAAGGTCGTCGACGCGGTAGTCCACCCGGTATGTAAAATATCCAGCGATTACCATAAATCTTCCTTAATCGACGCTCAGACTGTATAAGAAAATTTTATTAACTATTACTAATTGTATTAGTAATATACATAATATATTATATTTATATTATTATATTATATTATTATTATATATATATAATATTATATATATATTATTATATTATATTATTATTATATAATATTATATATATATTATTATATTATATTATTATTATATATATTATTATATTATATTATTTTATATATATATATATAATTGTTCGGAGCCTAGTTGATAAATCTAGTTAGTTAATAATAATATAACAAGTTAGTTATTAATAATAGTTAATACATTTTATATATATTATATTATATTAATATAATAATAATATATAATAAATATAATAATAATAATATAATAACTAACTTGTTATATTATTATTAACTAACTAGATTTATCAACGAGGCTCCGAACAATTGGAAACGACGTCTGTGACCGTCGCCGAGTCACACGACAGCCGCGTTTCCGTCTCCCTTCCAGCCCCTGCGACCGAGAGCCGTCTGCCGTGTGTATCGGCCGTGTCTCGATTCATAGGGTCGAAAACAGGTCCTGAGGCGGCCAGACACAATTCAATCCCACTGTGGGGGGATCATGGGTGTGTGCTCGCCATCGATCATCGCCGAGATCCCCGATGACCGCACACGAGGCGAAACAGAAAACACGCGTGGGGGCCCAACTCTGCCGTGCACTCCACGTGCTTCACCGTGCCCTCGACGTGTTTACAATATTTTCTATCCTTCGTGTAATGATAATGTGTGATCGCCGATCGACGGCAGGAGCCGTTAACACCGTCGTCCATCCGGCGTGGATCGCCAAAGGGATCCGCAGAAAATGTTCTTTGCTTAAATTTCGTTTTCAATTAAATTTGCTTAAATTTATGCGCAGGGCAGGCGTTGACACCTTTCTGAAAATTTACTTTTGCAAATTCTGTTATACGTTCGATGAAAACCCTGCTGAAAACCTAAAAATCCTCGTCTTATTATAATAATATTTTTTGAAAATATTAACCCTTTACTATTTAACCCTCTAGTATTTTCAAAATAATGAGAATATCTCCTTCAAAGATTTTAATGACACGAGAAAAGAGCGGTACACAGTCATTTCCGCCGGAAATGCCAAATTTCGGGTTGCTGTAAATTTCCCCGCGCTACGCCTATGTTATTTATTGCTGCGTCGTTGCTAAGAGTCGACGGAGTTCCCGGAAGGCAACACAAAATGGCCTGTCCGGGTGTGAGTCGGGTAAGAAAACCCGCGGAGCTACAAACCACGTGCTAGATACAGTTAACTCTCCCTAATTTTCCTTCGACTTGTAATCGAACCCTGCACCTAGTTTTTGCGACTGTTGACAATCGGCAAGTATTAAGAATGAACCGCGAGCCCCTTCCCAACTTCTACATCTTTGTTTACAAGCTGAAGGAAACTTACTGTACTAGGTACGCGACCGTCAAATCGCGGCAAGAAATTAGAAATGGAAAAAGTTAAGTCATCGTTTTTATCCTAGCATTGCCATGTATTCATATTAATGTACAAAATCGCGACTTAACCCCTTAACTTGCACGCTCGAGTTAATTCGAGCGCGCTAAACAGGCCGAACTGTGCGCACTCGAGATAATTCGAGCGGCGTTGCATTTTATGCTGCTATAATTTTTCACGCTCGAATATAATCGAGAATTGAAAATAACAATGTGAAAGCAAAGAAAAGAAAATCGTTTTATTGATATTTATCATTTACATGGGATTGTAGGCTATAACACTTATTTATTCTAGAATAAAATATAGCCTTTTTCCATGGAACAAAAGCGCAGTATATCAAAATTGTCCACCAAAAGAAAAAAAAAATGATTTTTTTTGGCCGGTTTTTTTCTTCAAAAAAACTGTGCGTTAAAGGGTTCACATTCTCTCTGATCTGTCGGTTTCAATTCCTCTCTGGGAGAAATTACTGTATTCTGATCTGTTATTGTATGCGCATAATTAAATTATATACTCATATATTTTGAACATAACCTTCAAAGCGTTGAACATTTTCTAAAAAGTGAATTGGAAACAGAGCTCGATCTACGACCCGCAGAATTATTATTTCTTATTGTTAATTATTACTTCTTCTAGTATATTATTTCTTGATCACAGAATTACGGTTAAATTCGAGTGCAATTAATTAACCTCTTAACGCACAGTTTCTTTTGGAAAAAAACCGGTCCAAAAAGATCAATTTTTTTTATGTAGAAAAACACAATTTAGAACATTGTCTTAGCAAAAAAGAATTAAAAAGATAAAAAAATAATCAAAATTTTTATTTTAATTTTGGATTTTGATCCACATTGCAGAAAAGAGCCGAATATTGCAATGTTACACGTACATCGACTTTCTTTTATCTTTCTTTTCGGATTGCTATTTCGGAGAAAACATATTTTTATCAGTAAAAATATTTATTTATACTTTTACAACATAAATAATAATAATAATAATAATACCGCGCTTTTGTTCCACAGAAAAAGGCTATATTTTATTCTCGAATAAATAAGTGTTACAGCTTGCGATTCCGAGTAATTGATAAATATCAATAAAACGATGTTTTTTCTTTGCTTTCACATTGTTATTTCCAATTCTCGATTATAATATATTCGAGCGTGAAAAATTATAGCAGCATAGAATACAACGCCGCTCGAATTATCTCGAGTGCGCACAGTTCGGCCTGTTTAGCGCGCTCGAATCAACTCGAGCGTGCAAGTTAAGGGGTTAA
Organism: Megalopta genalis; assembly: GCF_051020955.1. Classification (NCBI taxonomy): domain Eukaryota; kingdom Metazoa; phylum Arthropoda; class Insecta; order Hymenoptera; family Halictidae; genus Megalopta; species Megalopta genalis. Next base: position 3,086,651 of record NC_135014.1, on the reverse strand, counting down.
TTTCTGTCGGCTATACTGACAACGATCTCTCCCGACTGACCGACGCCGGAAATCATAGCGCAAGCAACATCGGTCACGGGTGACCGACGGAGAATAGCCTCTACCGCCGTGACGGCCAACGAAACAATTCACGTTGCCAGGCGGTCGCAGGTGACCGACGGCGAAATGAAAGTTCAAATATCGCGGCCGTCGGATGCGGCCGACAATGGAATACCAGGTTCGAACCGCATCGGTCACGGCTGACCGCGCCGCATGCACCGAACTGCGACTTATCGTTAGAGCAGGGGTGTCAAACTCGCGGCCCGAGATGAACATTTTTGATGTCAGGTATCAGGACGTAAACAATAATTTAACTTTATATATGTTTATTACAATTGTATTATTATATTTTTTATTTACTAATTATATTTATTATATATATTATATTCAATATAATAAATAAATATAATATATTATATTAAATATAATAATTAAATATAATAAATTATATTATATATTACATTATATTATATTAAATATAATAATTAAATATAATATATATTATATATATATATTATTTTTATTTATTAATTATATTATAATAATACTAGTCAAAATAAAAATATTTGTTTCTATGAACATTGATTTTTTTTGCGGCCCACCTAAAGTTAAGCCTTGTTTATTTGGCCCAAGTTAGCCTTTGAGTTTTACACCCCTGCGTTAGAGGCTGCCGTTAACCGGAATCGGTTTTTATTAATTCGACACACACGTAAGGCCCGATCGACATTGAAAGTGTTCCAACAGGATAATGATGGTGATGATGGTGATGATGATGATGATGATAGTCGTTCCGACTATGAAACTGGGAACGGTCGGTGGGTGTCGCCGGTTTTCGGGACACGTCTCGAAGCATTTCCCATTTTTAGAATTGCAAATCAACGACGGATATGGAGTACTGGTGCATTGTGGAACCCTGTCACGCGACGGTGAACTCGCTGACCGGATCCCTTGGCGTGCACGTGGACGAGCGAGACTTCGAAACGTTTTCAAATATGCCGGACTTCGTAGAAAATCAAACGCGGCGCACCCCGTTGGTGTGTACACACACAGAGAACAAACTCTGAAACGATTTCAGATGTGACGAAATTCGAGCCGATTATTTTTCGAAAGTGGCATAAGTCACTTTAACGTAATGAAAAGTGGTGATTTTTTAATGTTTATACGAAATTATTTATAGTGAGGAAAATATATCAGTATCCTGGGATAACAAATACAAGTAAATCTTCTCGAAAGTTAGCGTCCATATTTTGAAACGTGTTCAAACGCAAACCCTTAAATGTATCGACTTCAAAACAAAGTGACTTATGCCACTTTCAAAATAAACGGCTCATTTGTGGAAAACTAGATTGCGGATTTGATGCATTCATAATAAAAATGGATGAACGAAACACAAGAGCAGCGAGGACAAAAAGGGAATTTGAAAATGCCGCAGTATTGCTTTCACAAACATCGTTAACCCTTTGCACTCGAAGCCAATTTAACCGTAAATCTAAAATAATTTCTCTGACTTATGGTATCTCCATTTTATACGACGAAGTGCATTTTATGCATATGAAATTGAGTGTTGCGATGACTTGTGATGACAGTTACACTTTTAACGATTTTTTAAATTTAAACTCCGTTGGTATAAAAATTATCTTGGAACGTGAGCTAACAATTTTTTTCAGTGCTGCCTCAGAGTCATCACTCGAGTGCAAAGGGTTAAAAGAAGAAACACATTTTTATCTCGTTTCTGTTCGATACACGTGGCAAATCGACTCCAAAAAGTATCTAAAATATGTTAACCCTTTGCGGACGAAGCCACTCGACGGGTATCGCGTCGCTGTAGACGACAGGTATTGGATATAAAATAAAAATGTTATAAGATACAATTACATTATTATAAGATTATAAACATGTGGAAAACTTTGCCGGTTTCTCTGGTAGCGACACAGAAAGACCGACTCGTCAAACTGAAATTCGTTCCGAACCTACGGCTAAATGAATAAATTTATATTAATAATTACCACTATGCCGTCCGCGGATCTTAGATATGATTCTTTTGTTCGACGCCCGACATGATAGCTTGGAAATTGTAGATTTTAACAAAAATGTCGAAGATGCCGGTAATATAAATTCCTGAAATTGAGATAAGTCATCCAAGAATTTCCGTACTTGATTCTCAGTTAAAAATGCCGAAGATGCCGGTAATATAAATTCCTAAAATTAAGATAAGTCATCCAAGAATTTCCGTACTTGATTCTCAGTTAAAAATGCCGAAGATGCCGGTAATATAAATTCCTAAAATTAAGATAAGTCATCCAAGAATTTTCGTACTTGATTCCCAGTTAAATAAGCACGATGCTACAGTTAGTTCGCCGCCATTTAATACCCAAGAAATATAGTTCAAATGTTATTTCAGTTTTTTTAAAATGGCGCCAAAGTGGTACCACCGGCATACAACGGATAGTTTTTTACATGACACCGGCGTGGTGCCACCGGACGGTATAGTGTTAATAAATTAATAAATAAAAAAGAAAGAACGGTTAAAAGACTCGGGCGGCTATTTGCCGAGACTCGTCCGCAAAGGTTTAAACTTCGTAAACGATGAAACACGTGTGCCATCTCTTGGTATACGCGTGGCGAATCGCCCCCGAAACGTTCCAAAATTCGACGAGCTTCTAATAAACGAAATAGCACACATATAATAATAATGTCCACGCAAAGGAACCGCTAGGAACGGTCGTGAAATCCGACGAATTCGATGGAAAACCGCCGACGAATTTCACCGAGAACGGTCATTTCCTCGATTCCTACAAGCGACGTTCTAAGCCCGGTTTAACGAGCCCTGGAGGAATCATCATCGTGTACGACCAGGGAAGATCCAGGGACAGACCGCGATGCGCCCTGGCTGTCACAAAGAGGCCGCCGTTCAAGAATGAATGCTTAGTCCGTGCACGCACAATGCGCGGCGTCCTTGTCGCGCCCGCCCCCGTCGTCGTAAAACAAACGTGTGCCACGACGGCGGGGAACGAACACATTGACTCCGTGAAACGCTATAGAACGCCGAACGGAAGCACGCTCGAGCGTCGGATGACGAGAAGGGTGTCGAGGAACGGTCCCCGACGGACGGGTCCTTTCCCGAGCCGCGAACGATGCTGACTTTTTCGAACGAGCCGACCAGCAGCGTTTTCCCGTATATGTACAACACTGTTCACCTGTGCTTCACTGGCCAATTAAAGGCAAAAACATTGGCAATCTTCACTGAACTGGGGCATCGGACCTGAGAGAGAAAGAGAGAGAGAGAGAGAGAGAGAAGAGGTAGAAGAAAAGAGAGAGAGAGAGAAGCCAACCCCCACAATGTCCAAAAGGCCCAGAATCCTGGTCCGTCTTAACGGAGGAGCCCATAAATCATCGCGTTGATCCTCCGACGGTTGTAACCTGTGCGAACCGGATACGGCCAATGAATTCGCTTCAGTTTTCCTATAAATATTCATGGCGAGCCTCGCCGCTGCCGCCGGCGTACAGGTGACACGGCCAGAGGCGGAGTATATGTTAAACAACAGACGAGTAGTCCCCGGATAAGCGAGCACTGATCGCGTTCCAGCCACCGCGAATGTGAAAGTTCGCCCGAAGGAGGCGGACACTGACAACGACGGCCAAGAAGAAGGATACGAGATACGAGGCGTCGAGGGTCGCTCTGGTGGAGGGATTATTTCCAAAGCGAAGGGCAGAGGAGGTTGGCGGCGTCGGCGTCGGCGGCAACGGCAGCGGCGGCGGCGGGCTGCGGCGGCGACGGGCTGCGGCGGGTTTCGACGGGACGCCAGAGTTCGTCGTCCGCGCAACACACGTATTTCGATGCGTGTAAAACCGTGGAGAGGACGAGGAGGGCTCGGCCGTGGCTAGGAGAGGCGTGAGCGGGAGCGCGAAAGAGAGAGAGAGAGAGAGGGAGAGAGAAACACGCACCAAAAAACCCACACCACTGTACGGCGGGACGGACACACGTACGTGCGCCACATGCACGCAGCCGGAGGACCGAGCAGGAGGGACACGCGCCCGTAACACACGACGTGAAATACGACGAGCGGCCGCCGAACGGGGTTTTTCGGCAGCCGATGGCACTCGCGAGCGGAACGCGGAACGCGGATCGGGTTTGGCCTCGGCGAAGAGACGCCGCGTGAAATAACACACCTGCGGTTTCGACACTCACCTGAATCGCCATACACATTGAATATGGAAGGTACGGTGGGGCGTTCGTTAGCGAAAACCCGACTCCGTAGACGATTGAAATACACCGAACACACTCGCGCACGTCCGTACGCCACAGAAGCCTGTGAACAATTGATGGAAATGGCGGAAGACAGCCGCGAGGGGGCCGACGTCGCCCCGCGTTCCCATTGGCCGACCGCGCGTCCCGCGGCAGATTCGAACCAGTCGAAAAGCCACGCGCGTGATTTTACGTCCTGGCTCATTTCTCGGTGCTTCGTGCAACGATGTTTCGTACAGTTTTGCTCGGTTTTTCCAGGTTCTCGCGAGGGAATTACATTAATTTCCGGTTAGTGGAAGTCGTGAATACAGTATCGAATGTACAGCCAGTCTCAAAACTAACGGTGCAGGAATATTAAACTTAGCGAATAACAATCTATTTCTAATATTTTACTATTTCAATTACAGGTAAAATTAATATTTATGTTGGTATCAATAGGTAATAATTTAAATTAATCTTCCTACGTTGTAAATAGTAAATAAACATAAACGAAGGATAAATAAGAATAACGGTAGAGATAATATTATACGTGATTGTCGAAGCTGTGAAAAAAAAAATGCTTCGCTACAAGTAAAATGTTACTCATTTTATTCACAATATAAGAAATAGTGTTAAACGAACGACTTTCGCGAGGCTTTTTTTAAACTATGCCCTTGTATTTAATATGTAACATTACATAAAAAGAAAAATGCTACGCTACAAGTAAAATGTTGTTACTCATTTTATTCACAGCATAAGAAATAGTGTTAAACAAACGACTTTCGCGAGGCTTTTTTTTAAACTATGCCCTTGTATTTAATATATAACATTACATAAAAAGAAAAATGCTACGCTACAAGTAAATTGTTGTTATTCACTTTATTCACAGTATAAGAAATAGTGTTAAACGAACGACTTTCGCGAGGCTTTTTTTGTTTTTAACTATGCCCTTGTATTTAATATGTAACATTACATTTATCCGATGTTACTATTATTATCTTTCTTTAACTGTTTTACACTTGTTCGGATAAGGATAATTATTATTGCGATAAACATTCCAGGTATTTTGCGACAGCTCACCAGCGCTATCGTATTTCTAGAGAATAAGACCGTTGATGACGAGCAATGAAAGTAAATAAGACCGCAATCAATGGTTATTTTTAAGCATATCGCATGCTCGACGATATTATGCCGTGTTTCCGGTACCGGGAAAATTACGAACTGATTCGGAACAAGCCAACCCTTTAATTCCGCGGAGTTATTTCGACTTTCGGCAACGCGACTAATTGCACGTTTTTATTCTTGGCCCGGAGGTCCCGATGTTTGAAATGATTTTCGTGGAAATAATGACTGTCCCAACCACGAGAACGACAATAAAATTAAGGTCAAGTTTAATAGCAGTAGGACTCGCTCGCTGAACTTTACCCTTTCTCCATTGCGATCCGTCGTCTCTTTCGTTCATTTAATTATTGCAGTTCTTTCATCCGCCATTGTACGCACGTCCACCGACATCGTAATTATTAGATAATTGCAGTCTCATTGTGCTTCGACGAATTCTCCGTCGCTTCGCGATTTCTTGTGCCCCGAATACGTTGAAAACCATGGCGACACGCGTTCCGCTTATTTCCAGAGCTCGCAGAAGGGTTCCTGCGATCACTCGAAGTAACTTTGTCCTTAGCGAAAATGCGATCCGCGGCCTCGTTTACGAGTTATTAACGAAAAACATGGACCAATGGGAGAGCGAGCGCGGCCGGCGCTCCGCCCTTGCGGCCAATGCCGCGTCGCGTCGGCCGTATGACGCAGCGGCAGTGCTCGCGTGGGCGGGGCACCAGCCGTACGCGATCTCTCATTGGTCAGCGTTTTTCGTTGATAACTCGTAAACGAAGCCGCGGATCGCATTTTCGCTGAGGAAAAAGTTACTCGAAATGTTCTCAGGAATCTCTCCTTACCGGCTGTTGACATAATTACAAAATGGAGGTACTGGAGGCAAGGAAAATTATTTCGAATTAAAGTTAATCAGAGTTAAAATGGCGTGGAGCGTGAAGGATTAAAATACTTCGAGACCAAGACGATCCCGAATAGACCGCGAATCATCGTGCGAAATAAAATTGTTCCATTTGTTTTCTATGAAACAGAATTTGAATAAGAACAAATCGTTCCGTTTAATAATTTTCTTAAGTCCAAAACAGTGTAACCGGTGTTCATACGGTTTCATCTACTTAGTTTTGTCCATAAATGCACAAAATCCGCGGTCCATCCACGAATGACCGTCTCCTCGTATCGAAACATCGTTCCCTGAAAATCGAACGAATTAGAAAACCGAACGTGTCCGGTCTTGACGAGAACACGAAACGGGGCGGACACGTTGTTTTAACAGGTTTCAAAACATTTATTCATTGTAAATACATTGTTTGTGCCTTACTTCTGAAGAAATTAAGTTCGGATGAGAGTCGAGTAAAAGGCGTTACCGATAACAACGACGACCGCGATCGCCGTTCCCCGATCGATCGGTGACAAAACGATCGCTCGAGTTTCCAACGACGACTTACAAAGCGTTTCGGGGTCTCGGTTCTAAGGAAGAGATTCGGAATATATGTAGTCTGACATCGAGAGAAACGGAACGGAACGGAACGGTGTCCTCGTGAAAGAACGAGTCGTATGACCGCGCACGCACGACGATGTTCGTTCTCTCTGATCGAGTGGAGAACGAACGGGGAATGAAAAACCATAATCGAAAAGAGGGGGTTGGTTTCCAGGGAGAGAATAAAAATCATAAAACCGGCGGATACGAGAATCTCTTACGTCTAACATTATTTTATATAATCTCTCTTTCTCTCTCTGTACATATATAGATCTCTCGTTCTTTCTCTTTCGCTCGAATTTCTAGCTCTCTTTTTCTCTCTCTCTCTCGCTCTCTCGCTCTCTCGCTTCCTCTCCGTTCATAAATTACAATCGTTTTTCATCACCATTGATTTCCTTGCCAGTTGTACCATCGTCGCGCGTTTCTCGCGAATCGCGCATTATTTTTTTGTTTTACTTTTCTTTTTTTCTCTCAAATCTTTCTTTCGTTTTAAGGCATAGTTCTCAATGTCACCAAGCTGCGACGAACACAGGCTCGTCCGCGAGTTCAACGAGAAACAGAGGAATCGATAGATTCTCGATCGTTTCGCACGATCAACAGCACCGTTCCCGAGGATTCTATTCGCACGACCTACGTCACGCGAGCAGCCATCGAACCGCAGATTTTTACGGAGATCTCGAGCCGCCCGGATTCAACCCTTTGCACTCGAATCGTAATTCCGCGTGTCGCCGTTAATAATTGCCGAAATGTTTTTTCCGAAACAAATTTGTGTATTTATAAAAATAATTAAATAATGTGTAGTACACAATACATAATATATATTAATATATATATGTATATATCTATAATGATATATATAAATAATATATGATATGATACATAATGCATATTAATATATATGTATATACATAATAATATATATATATATATATATATTATTATATATATATTATCTATCATATTGTGTATTAATTATATATATTATTATGTGTATATATATTAATATATATTTATGTATCATGTTGTATATTATATATATATATATATATATAAATAATATACAACATGATACATAAATATATATTAATATATATACACATAATAATATATATAATTAATACACAATATGATAGATAATGTATATTAATATATACGCATGCACGTAATAATATATATAAATAATATATAATATATTTATAACAAACTTTAAAAATCAATAATAAAAAGAATTTGATAATCAAATTTATAATAAATATAACATATTTATAACAAATGATTATAAAATAGAATTATAATTATGCGAATCTGTATCCAAGGAATCGTTGGAATCGTAAGTGTCGCATGTAATTAACGCGATTAACGCCACAGGTGTCAAACGAGTACGAGCCTGGGAGTTGTAAATGTCGCCGTAGTTTAAGAGAAACCGCCTCGATTTCCGAGCGATAGCAGCTTCGACTGCAAAGGGTTAATCATCGCCCTGCAGCATCTTCCTGAGAGTCGGCGGACATTTGAAAGGCCCTTCGATGGCCCTTTCTCGGCCCTTCTCGTCGATATTCGGCCGTTTTTCTTGCCGATTTCCCGAGAGAAAGAGGTCGAAAAGCCTGACACGCTCGAGCACACGGCTTCGCGGAATCGTCGCGAACGGTTCCGCAAGGCAGCCGTATCAAATCCGCGCTCCGGTAACGCTCGCTCGCACAACAATTCCGGGAATTCGATTCAAATAATTCTCTCGCACGCCGCGCGATTTCGCGCGAACAGACTTTTTTGCGAACGCGCGAATACCGCGGCGCTGAACGTCGAGACGACGTTGACGTCCGCTTGTTGCGAAGACGACGGCTCCTGGGCGCGGCGAGATCGGCTGACAACTTCTCCGAGGCTTCGCTCGCCGTGAATTCTTCCACGCGATCGGCTCGATTCGAAGCGATTTGACGCGGTCTCGAGCAAAAGGATCGCGCGTTTATTAACCTTCGGACGGCGGGCCGTTTTTCGCGCGGTTGCGACAGCCGCGGCTGGGTCCGCTCGAGATTTTTACGATTCGTTCTCGCTTGTATATATTTCAGGACTGTTCCATTTTTAATATATTTATGACTATTTTTGAGACGTTGAGACCGATAGTTAACCCTTTGGACTCGAAGCCATTTTAACTCTGCGTTCGAAATGGTTTTTCTGACTTACGGTATTTGCATCTTGCATGACTTAAGTGCATTTCAAATGCATGTATATGAAATTGAATTTTGTGACAACAATTACGGTTTTTACCGTTCTCAAAATATAAACAATTTTGATAATGTTGAAATTATTTCGAAACGTTATGTAACAATATTAAGCGGCGAGTCGGAGTCACCAGTCGAGTGCAAAGGGTTAATCCTTTCATCAGCTTCGATATTAATAGTTAATAATTCCGTGCGACTGGAGCGAAATTAACAATTTAGACGGGATGCTTGTAATTCTGGGTGCGGGTGGACCCGGCGCCCGCCATCCGAGGGTTAATTAACGTTCTTTTGGAACGTTGAAATATCTGCGATCTTCGTGTGAATTTTTTCAGATTTAAAAACGTACCCCGTCCCCCCTTTCAACCCTCAAAAAGTATTAGGACACCTGCAGCGAATTAGATGAATATGAAAATTCTACGTAATTTTTGTTATCATTTTTGAAGCATGTTTCAAAGTTTTGGAGTAACGAGAATTTGAAAATATTAAGCAAGTAATAAATAATAATAATGAAGAATACTAGTGAATAATAAATAGTAGTAATAAAGAATAATAATAGTGAATAATAAAAGTAATAATAAATAATAATAATAAAGAATAATAAATAGTAATAATGAATAATAATAGTGAATAATAAATAGTAATAATAGAGAATAATAATAGTGAATAATAAATAATAATAATAGAGAATAATAATAGTGAATAATAAATAGTAATAATAGAGAATAGTAATAGTGAATAATAAATAGTAATAATAAAGAATAATAATAAAGAATAATAATAGTGAATAATAAAAGTAATAATAAATAATAATAATAAAGAATAATAAATAGTAATAATGAATAATAATAGTGAATAATCAATAGTAATAATGAATAATAATAGTGAATAATAAATAGTAATAATAGAGAATAATAATAGTGAATAATAAATAGTAATAATAAAGAATAATAATAAAGAATAATAATAATCATGAATAATAATAATAAAGAATAATAATAAAAAATAATAATAAAGAATAATAATAACAATAAAATCTGCGACAGGAGCGAACAGGTGAACGAAGCGATCTTGAATCGTGTGCAGCCGACCTCCTCGCAGCTGCGGTTGTTAAAATCGTGGTCCCGACGGACTAGCGGACGAGATCCCGGTCCCCGCAGGAACATGGAACAGTAATTCTTTCCTTCCGAACAACAAATGAATCGTCGATCAAGAACCGTCGCGCGCGTACTCCAAGAAGAAAAACAGTATGTACATCGACCGAGAGACAGAGACCTGCTGCGATCGTTCGTTCGAATGGCCGATCGATCGGTCGTCGTCGCGCCGGAAAAGCGCGTTTGTATGGAGAGACGACGTTTACTCTGTGTTATCCCTTTCTATCAAATATCGATTGGCGTTCGCACGTGGTTACGATACGTGTGGGAGAAACGATACGTTATACCGTACACTTTATTCGGGGAAACCGTAAAAAAAAAGACAGAGGAGAGAAACGCGCGGCTCCGTTTTGGCCGATCGATCGATCGTGCGAGACGCCGCTGGAAAAAGTAAGAAAACGGAAGAACAAAAAACAGAAAAAAAAGATAAAAAAAAAGACACGAACGTACGAAAAATTCGATATGTGTTTATTTCTTTTTTTCTCTTTCTTTTTATTGAAAACGTAGTTTAGTGTGTATACGCCGCCATTCGCTAATTAGAATTCGAATCGTTTCTCAACAGACAACAGAAGCAACAAGACGCACGCGCTCGCCTCTCACATTCATCGTCCCCGTAAATCGCTCATCTCGTCGCAGAATCGGATCATTTTAATCGGAAGTTCGTTCGTACGTCTCGGATCACGGCGCTCGATCATCGAAAGCTCTCTCTTTTTCTTTCTCTCTCTCTCTCTCTCTTTCTCTCTTCTATACGAACGTTCGCGCGAACAAAACGTAAAACGGGCTACGATCACGGCAAACTCGTCGTTTCATTAGCTCTTTATTTTTTTTTGTTCTTTTTTTATCCTTGCGATCCACCAACGCCGTCGTCGACTCGAAAACACTCGATACCCCTAATTTGTGTGAGCTTTGTTATTTTCGCGTCGATCCGGGGACGAGCATAATCACGACCGATGAGGGCGCGCGTCGAGACTCGGTCTATCGATCGATGGATCGATGGATCGGATCACGATCCGGCGGACACGCGTGCACAGATCGACGCCGCAGCGGATTCCGCTCGTCCCCGGTCCGAGCCCCTAATTCCCTATAAACTCTCTCTCTCTCGCTCTCTCTCCCTCTTCAGCCACCCCCACCCCCTGTTCCTCTCAGCAACCACGTATTGCTTTTCATAAACTTTACACAGAACCGTCGCAATTTCATATCACTCTTCGGTACTGATCAAAAACGTTTCATATTGTTTTCTGCTTATATTATGGTCCCTACAAAAAATACATTACATCTATAAGCAGTTTATATTTACTGTATATAATAGTCAATATCTATGTACACAACATTTTTCTTTTAATTTAAATTTCTCGTATTACCTATTAGAACTCCCGCTTAATACTTAAAACGCATTCTTCTCTCTCTCGCTCTCTCTCTCTCTCTCTCTTTCGCGCGCGTTCGTTCGCATCTTCTCACCTTGTTTCCTCGCATTCCTCCACACGCACGCCGCGGCACACACTCACGCGCTAAATAATCTCTTTCGCTTTCCTTACCCGCCTCCATTTTTTTCGTTTTCTCTGCTTTTTCTCTTTCTTTATTTCTGTCTTTCTTTCTTTCTTTCTTTCTTTCTCTCCGTTTCACTGTAGCGTTGGGAATGTTACATTACAGCAAGTATGTCGCGACGAAACAGAAATGTCGTTCGAAATCGACCATAAAATTAACGGTTAGAAGTGAACGTAAACCAACGATGTGTTGAAACGCTATCGTTACGAGTAGTAGTAGTAGTAGTAGTAGTAATAGTAGTAGTAATAATAGTAGTAGTAGTAGTAGTAATAATAGTAGTAGTAGTAGTTGTTTATGGTAGTAGTAGCGGTACAGTAATATGTCTCTCTAATTGACGCTCGGATTGTCCACGAGAATGCGACAATTTTGGAAGAGAAGATACGATTGTTCGAGCCTTGCGGCTCGTTCTTTACAATTACCGATCGTCAGTAACTGTAAAAAACAAGCTACAAGGCTCGTATAATCCTGTCTCCTCTCCCCGAATCGTCCATTTCTGTGCAGAAAAGCTGAGCGTCAGTATGGGAGACATTACTGCAGTAATCATCCTTTCTTTTTCGTTCACGGTGGCGCGGTGACGGTCGACGGTTTTTAAACACTGTAACCGAGAAACGAATCGTCGGCGTGGAGAAATCAGATCGGTTCGTTCAGGATAATCGACATCGACGCGGGCTCTCGTTTCATTTTCTTTCTTTTTTTATGCACGGTTCCCACCTCCGGTTTTTCCGGTTCCGTTCGTCGCGCGAACGCGCTTCTGTAAAAATATCTCAGCAACGCGAGTGAAAAAATTGTGCGGGTCGCCGCGCGCGAATCGCCCGTCCCCTAGAAATCGTTGCGCGATTTCTATTGTTCGTTTTCCGTCGGCTTTTTGTTTTGCAGTTCTTCGTCTTCCGCGGCCGTGGTTTTCGCGCGCGTCGAAACGTAACGTGTTCGGAACGATGGCGACCGCGTAAAATCTATATTTTTTTCATCGGTTTTTACGTTACACGTGTCTTAGCGTGCCACACACGCCCCGCTCCGGCTCAGCTCCGGTCGCTCGATATAAATCGTTCTTCTAGCTAATTAATTATGTACAGTTGCGGTGTGTGTCGGCGGGTGTGCGCAGGATGGATCGCGCGGTCGCTTGGATCCGCGAAAGTCGTTTCCACGGAAAATCGCTGGATAAGTTATGGAATCCCCGGTAATCTGTCTTCGATTCCGGGAGGACTGTTTCTAAGTGAAATGTTTACCGCGTGGCGTTTTTCATCAATGAACTAGATGCGATTTAATGAGTGAACGGAATTGAGTCTTAATTCACGTATTCGTGATAGCGTATATTATACAATATTGTGTATAATTTTATAAATAATATTGTGCAATATTATATTGAGTATGTTGTAAAATATAAATACATAATAGAATATGTATGTAATAATATATAATATTGCATAATATTATATAATGTTTGTGTAATGTTCGTATAAGCTCTGCGTAAATATAATATTATACCAATATTATAGAATGTAATATTATATGTAATATTGTATAATATTATATATAATATTATTACTATATTATATATAATATTATATTATGTATTATATTATATAATATAATACATAATATAATATTATATGTAATATTGTATAATATTATATATAATATTGCATAATATTATACAATATTACTACCACTACTTATAATATTATATGGAATATTGTATAATATGATATTATTGTATAACATTATACAATATTACATATAATATTATAAGTAGTAGTAGTAATATTGTATAATATGATACATAATATTGCATAATATTATACAATATTACTACCACTACTTATAATATTATATGTAATATTGTATAATATGATATTATCGTATAACATTATACAATATTACATATAATATTATAAGTAGTAGTAGTAATATTGTATAATATGATATATAATATTGTATAATATTAAACAATATTACATACAATATTACATCATGCATTATATTCCATAACATTAGTATAATATTACATATTCTATTTACGCAGAGCTTATGCGAATATTATACAACACTATGCAATATCATACACATATAATATTATATAACGTATCATAGTCGACAATATTGCTACAATATTACGTATCATTACGTTCACGCAGAGCTTGTACGAGAAACAATTACGCGTATCCTAGAGGAATTCCGAGGAAGCAACTGGCGACGCTACGAACGAGATAAGTCACTGTATCTTAATCGAACGGTAGTGTACGAAGCTTGAAAGGGAACAATTGGAGAACACACGATGACACCCCGGATCGACCTTGAGTACCGGAAGTTGTGCACGATCGTTCATAGCTTACGTGTTCCTTGTATCGGGTATTTTGTCATCCGGCACAAAGCGTTCGTGGAAGGGTGTTACGTGGCGCAAACGATAACTCCTTCGATCAGGTGTTTGTTGACGTTAGATAGGACGGTGTACAGCAGAACGAGGTTGTTTTATCAACAACAACGTGTTTACGGAGAGCTCTCGGCAAGAAAACCCGGGTGGTCTCTGTTCGCGGCACAACGAACTCGGCTCTTCCCGGCGAGACTCTCGCCGCACCTGAGCTCGAATCGTCTTTAAAATGTGGCTGAAACTTCACGACAAATTTCAGCCACATACATTGAAATTTCGATAGTAAAATTCCGACGAAACTCGTCGCTCGAAAGTTAAAAATTGAATCCATCCGAGATCTATTTCGTTTTTTGTCGACTGTAGCCGAGAGAGTCTCGTTATCCGAGTTAAACAAAAAAAGAAAAAAAGGAAGAAAAATATGGGACAGATTCCCGAAGGAGTAATGGAGACTTTTTGAGACCGTTTCGCCTAATCGATGCTGGCTAGAGAAGCCCTAGGCGTGTTATATTCTATGAAATAGAATCCGATCCACCGCTTTTTTCGTTTTACACGCGCGCCTTGGCAGTTCCCCGTAATTAATCCATTTTGCACCGCGATAAAACAGATTACTACTATCCAGTAACACAATTACCGCTAAGAGTTGTGTCCAATGATTACATTCTTTCTTTGTTTTTTTTTCGTTTTGTCCCTTTTTGTTCTATATATTCACATGATTCATCTAAATTGTACCTTAAAATACAAGCATCGAAACGCGTTACAATATACGTATATTAAATCCGGATCCTAAACTCGTCGATTACGAATCTATGCGATTGCGCTTTTTCACCAACGTTCTTTCTCTCTCTCCATTCTCTCTTTCTCTTTTTTTTCTCTGTATTATATTACACCTAACGTTTCTCTCCGTTTGTATCTAATATCTATGCACTTCGAAAAATAAGCCGCAAGATATATTTCACATTGTAGCTGCAGCCTACTGCAGATAAGCGTTCGTAATCTCCACGATAAAGTCCGGGAAAAAGAGGAACGACGCTCGGCGCGGTTCTCGCAACAGTGACTCATCCGGCGATCCACCCTGCGCCACGATACAAATATCCTCGCCCGGCGACTTTTGTGTAAATTGTATTTGATTCGACGTGTATTCTCTCTCTTTTTTTTTCTTTTGTCATCTATTCACAGCACTTTTATTTTATTTTATCTCTCTCTCACACGATTTTCCCCCTCGTTATTCAGTTAAACCTCTACAGGGGCCGCGTTCGCCCGGGGTCCACCGTTCTATAGAGATTCATATCACAAAAGTAGGTATATATGTATGTATAATATATATGTGTACATATATATTATATATATATACACGTATATGTATATATGTATATATATGTATATATATATGTAAGTGCATTATAATATGTAGTTAGAGAGATCATCGCGGTCTCGAGGATGGCGGGAACGGCGGATCCCGAGGGCACCCCGGCCGAGTTCGAACATCAAAATTGCCTCTAAAATATAGTAGCGTGTACTACACTTCGAAAAATTGACAGTGACGGGCCAAACAGCGGTGCGAGATTATCGTACATAGGCGTAGGCTGCGGGGTCTCCGCGGATCTATCATACAACCGCTCGCTGTACAGAATCGAACGCAACAATCTCGTGACAATTTACAATTTGTTCTACGATGAGAAACGAGCGAACAAGAAGAGTCTGTACAATTAAAATGAATCGTTCCTACACCGTGCGAAATTCGTTTGGAGAAATTTGGAACAACGCTGCAGCCCCGCAGCCTATGTTAAGTGTTCGTTTCTTTCTCAAACGTAAGTAAATGCTGTGACATGTTTTGCCGGAACGGTGTGATTGTATGTGCATGATTGTATACAGTGTATTGTGTGCGCGTGTGTGTGTGTGTCCCTGTCTGTATACTTGTGTGTGTGTGCGCGCGCGCGCGCGCGTGTCTGTTTGCTTAAGTGTACATTGTTCGAGATTACGTAAAAATTAACGCTAGAATCGTGGTAACGATTCGTGGAACGGTTTTCGTATCCGAAAGCGCGACATCGGTGGAACAGAGTATAAATCATCGGCTCATGCAAAAAAGAAAGAACGGTGTTTAAACGTCTATATATAGATATAGATATATCGATTACATTTAACCCCTTTGTTTTGTTCTGTAAAACCACTTGTACAAGTTCCATTACTATTCTCATTCTCGTAGTTCTTCATCTTTGTTTGTTTCTTCTTTCGTTTAAAAGAAATTGAGCTGAAGTAACAATATTCAATAATTTCACTTTTTTTCTCTTAGGCTATAAAGACTTCGTAGATCCACAGCGATAGATTCTCTCTATTCATATTATCCCGGTTCCTTTGTATCGTTCCCATCAATTTACGTTAGAGGTGCATTATAGAATCTCTTTTCCTGAGTTAATATAGTTTCTTTCTTTCCTTATTTTTTTTTTTCATTAGCTTTCTTCGTAAACGCATCTTTGTTTTTATTCGTCGCCGTTGAACTCTTCATTTGTAATATCGAAAATTGATACGACAGGCTTTCAGGTACAAAACAAGTAGACTCCTGGCCAGTGGCGGATTATCGCGGATCTCGTCACGATATTAATCACTATGTTACATTATTTCGTCGACGCAAAACACAAATCGAAATTAATTCGCCGGTTCGGAATTTCAGAAGCGATTTGTCCGTTATAATCCGCCACCGAGTCCGCCGGCTCGCCGGATTGTCAGCGAGCTATTGACAACGGCCGCGAGGCCAGAACATAGTCCCGGAGTGACGTTTAACCCATTTGCATCATCGCTCTACTTAAGCTTTCGCATCGAAACATCAGCGACGTTCAACTGACGAGTGAATCTTATCACCACGCGCGGTCGATCGTATGTGCAGTAACGCGCATCGAAATTATTCATCGACTTTATCAAGAATGTACTTTTTAAACGATGATATACAGTGTTATATCGCAGTTCACATTTTTTTATACAAAAGGGAAAGCAAATATTTTTTATAATAAAATAAATTTATTTAAGTTAAATGAGCATATTAATAAATTAACGTTCGTGAAATTCATTAAAGTGGTCGATACATAATGATTAAACGTGATCTGTCCCAACTAAAAGATATTTTCCGACTAAATACAAAAAAAACAACGTAAGCTAGCGGAATATTCCGCGCTTGGTGATAGTCGACTGTCGCGGCTCGCGGAATATTCCGCGCAACGATGTAAATGGGTTAATCCAAATTGACCCTTGATTTCGCCGAGTAATTAATTAGTATTCGTTAACAAAAACCGTCGCGAGTCTCCCTTTCGTTTCCCCTCTTCTTTTCCCATCTGCTCGTTCGTTGCTTGGAAGCATAGAATTCATTTCGGTAATAGGACACGAGGCGGCACCGCCGTGCCACCCCGAAGCATCGTCTCCGTTTCCGGTTACACGCTATAGTTCTCGGAAAAGCTCTTAAAATAGTGGTGTGTCGCTGATGATTTTGTTCTTTTTTTTCTTCGTTCGAGAAGAAACAAAAGAAAACAAACAACAAAACATTCGAGATCAGGCGTCGCTCGTTTCAAAAGCGCAGTGTCTCCGGTCTTATCCCGCTCTCCTCTCGACGAGAGAGAAGAGGGAGGAGCGAGATACAGAGCCGAGAACAAAATGAAAAAGTCACGAAGAGAACAGTGGAACAGTTATATACGCCGTTGCAATCGATGGTACGAGAACAGAAAAAAGAAAAACGTATTCCGCAAACGAGTCAACTACGATCCTTTGTCGTCCGTGTTTTACATCACTATGTTAAATTGACTACTTCATTTCTGAGAAAGCCTAACCACTAGTTATAAAATAAATCGCAGCTCTCGATCTGCAATCAATGATATTCATTATATAGATCGTTAACTCTATCACTTAGTCGATTACTTTTTTTTTTCTTTTAAATGTACGTTTGTCTAGTCTTGTATTTCTTAAGGCAGGAATTTTTATATTTACAACGTTTGTCCTTGTTGGCCTTTGCTTTTCCCTATTTTCTTTTCTCCTATCCTACTTCCTCCTCCTCCACCACCTCCTCTTCCTCCTTCTCCTCCTCTTCTTCTTCTTTCTTCCTTTACTTTTCTTTTTTTGTTCCTCCGTCTTGTTTCGCAAAACCGTTCAAGGCTGGTTCCGTCGAAACTCGTTTCGGGCACCACACGAATTTCTCGCGTTTCAGGTTCTAACGCCGGTTAGAACGGTGTGTCCGAAACGAGCCACCTTTGTTCACCTATTATGTTCCTATTTATTGACATGTACAGGATGATCCTCAACGCCCGTTTGCCATTTCATTTCCCGTTTCATTGTCGAACGACGACGACGACGACGACGACGACGACGACGACGATTCTTTTCGCGTTGACTCAACGACGAAGACCGGCCAGAAGAGACACGCGAAGTCGGTTTTTCACGTTTTCGGGTGACCTTGAATAGTTTGCGGCCAAGATGAATACGCGTCTGCTGACCTACCTTGAGTCGATCTTCACCTTAAACATATTATGATCATAGATTGCGCCGCGCGACACTGGATCCTTATCTCGAGTGGTATTTGTATCGCATCTTACATCGTTTGCGTACACGCTACACGCTTCTTCTAGATAAGTATAACTGTAGTAGTGATATAGTAAACACCTACTGTTTAATTAGGATATTAAACGTGTAACGAGCAATTACACGGAAAAGTCTAGCTTTCGATTATTCGCCGCTACGGAAAAAACAGGTATCGATACACGCTCCCTATACGTTACGAACGCTATTTTTTTAACGCGAAGCACAGTTCAAGGTCAACGAAAAGATCCTACGGCTAAACAAAACGGGAGTCGATCTATGGAACACCGGTTCTCTTTTCGCGAGAAGAGAGAAAAGAAGGAACGCGGCTCGACTTCGTCGTTGAATCACCTTCTTCGACAGAGAGTGTCCTTGAGAAACATTCCGTCGGCATTGTTCAAGAGACAAAACCGGCAACAGAGCGACCGGATCACCCCGTAGTAATCGCATCGCCGTAAAAATGTACACCCTAGTGATATTAGATTCCTAAAAATAGCCAAACCATAAATGGAGATCCATGGCAAATCATTTCGTACCGGTTAAACGATACATCCCGCGCAAAAATGTAATCATTGTAAAAATATCCTCGGGCCCTGCGGCCCGTTGTGTGCAAGAATATACGAATGTATGATTCCACTTATAGTTCCAACGGAATTTAAATACGGTCGCTCTTCGTTAAATCTCATTAAAAAAGTATATTAGCACCATAAATACATGGATCCACGGCTCTCCTCTGTCCCGACCAACCGATATATCCCATTCGGCGCGCTGATCCAGGGAGCATGGCCGAGCCCCCCCCCCCCCTTTCAACCCCCCTCGTTATAGGATTGCACAAATCGTTAGCGATCTAGCTGCGACGACAAAATGATCTGCCATCGACCCCGTGTATCACCCACTTTGATATAGAATCAATTGTACAGCCTCTAACGCGCGGCGAACATTAAACGTTCCTGGTGTGGTTCTCCATTGGTTTACCAGTCAGAGGTTTCACCTCAACATCTGGCTCTTCGAGAGCGAGAGGGGCTTGCCTCGTGTCCGGTACTTCAACGTCCATCGCGCTCTTCGACCGGTTCGCAGATTCCGTCGAGTCCTGGGTCTGGTTCGACGAACCGGTCTCTTCGAGGTTCGTCGACTTCGTGGGCTCCGTGGGCGAAGACACCGAAGACGGCGTGGCCGTCTCCGAATTCGGAATTGTGCCGTCCTCCACCATGTGGTGGTGCGGTTTCTCTTCGAACACTGAAACACAAGGCGATAAAATCAAAATCTACATTTAGCAAGACTAGTAGCACAGATAAACAAACCACCAGCTTCTCCATGTATATTTATTTATTTATTTATTGCTACTGACTCTATTCCTTGAGAAATAAGTTCGCGAAGATCCGTCGAACGAGGCCCACTTACATTTGTCAAGACTGATAATTGACCCTACGAATTCATTCACAGTGAAAGATGGCGCTTGATCCTCCAGCTGTCTTCTCCTTCTGACCAGCCACCAGTCGATGAGGAACAGCGCCAAAGCTAAAATCTTAATGCCGGCACAGAGACCGACATATCTGAAACGACAACGTATCTCAATCAATCCGTTAACAATAAAGAATCGAAGAGTAAAGAAACAATTAGAGGACACGGTACTGCGAAGAGCTGCAAAGAGAGCGATAAAGGAGACTTTCACAGCTCCGCGTAGCACCGATTTCCAGCCGAGATTACGCACCTGTATCTAAATTGTTCGATGTCGTAGAGCAGACACCGGCCGCCTTTCTCCCCGCAGGTGCTTTTCCAAAGCAAGCACGTGGAGTCGATTAAGTTACCGAATAAAATAGGAGCTGGTATATAACCGAACAGTCGAAAGATTACAAACTGCATGCCCAACGCGAACGATCTCTCCTCTTCGGAGACCGACCTGCAAATGCGACATCATAAATGCTACATTACAATTCTATCACGAGGAACATAAACAAAAATTATCGATGGAACGTACCTTAACACTATCATCAGTAATGGCATCTGCGTGATAGCGACGATGAAGGTCATAAAGAAAAGTAATATTAAGAAAGGAAATATAGTCCTGCACGGTGAAGTACATGGGCCAGCAGTTGCTACCGGCACCACTGTCACTTCCGCAAATTCCGGAGCTGCTGGCGGCAACATTGTTAGGTTTCCGTGTATACCTATCGAAACACCAGGTGAAATTAGGACTTATATATATATATATATATATATATATATATATATCTGCTAAATAATAATATCTCCTACAAAAATGGATGCCACGAAATTGTCTATCCATCAGCGATATTATAATATAATAATACTATAATATAATATAATATAATACTATACTATAATATAATATAATATAATATAATATAATATAATATAATATAATATAATATAATATAATATAATATAATATAATATAATACTATAATGTAATATAATATAATATAATATAATACTATAATATAATATAATATAATATAATATAATATAATACTATAATATAATATACTAAATAATATTTTATTTCCGAAGTGGACGACACTGAGAACGAGCTGAGACGATACGAGGGATGCTTACATGCACAGTTAGTGAAATTCGATTTCGAGCTGAAGGCAGTGCAACCCGCATGACAAGGACTGAAGTAGGTCAGACCGTTGTTTCCACAGACAGGCTCGACGTCCGTCATTCGACACTCGCAACCGAAGTTGCATGCGGCAGTGAGGTTTACTTGGAAGGGCTCGGGGCCCTTCGTGCTGCTGTTAAAGTACGGAATAGTGGTCCCAGCCATTTTCACGTTGTCACAGCCGAGGAAAAACAGGAGGCCGTAGCAGACCAGGCATATGATGTTTGAGACGAGGACGAACTGGACCGCGCCCTTCGGTCTTAATTCTAAACGTTTGAGCAAACATCCGCCGAAGAAGATGCCGATGCAGGCGCCAGGTATCGCTATCGAGCCGGTGAACACGCTCGCCTGGCTCTTGCCCAGGCTGAATTGCGTCTCGAGGTACTTCGGCAGGAATACCACGAAACCGGAAACGATCACCAGCTCCATGCAGGCGCCCAGACAGGTCACCACGTACACCGGATTGCACATCAGCCTCCACATGCTCCTTGGTATATCTGTAAAGACATGATTCAACGGTTTAGCTCATCCGAATCGTGTTCTATCAAGTTTATTTAATTTCAGCTGGACCCTATTAAAAGTTCATTTTACTTCGGCCGAATCTAATTATTCGTTTATTTATTAATTGAATATATGCAGAAAGTTTCCCTTTGCAATAAATTCTCCCTAATTTTGCTTCAACTTTCAATCGGAAGTGGGCGATTTGGGACGAGGAGATACGATTATTCGAGTCCCGCGGTCGTCAACAATTATAAAATTGGTATTATAGGTATATATAAGTAAATATTATAAAATATATAAAAAATGCTAGGCTTGAATAATCGCACTCCCCCAAATTGTCCATTTTTGTCTAAAAGCCGAAGGAAGATTAGGGAGAATTTACTGTAGTTATAAAATTTAGAAGAAAAAAAATACAGAGGTCAGATATAATAAGATAATCGCAATTCCTTAAATTCATATGAGAAATCTGTACGGACCATAATAATCTAGACATAACCTTAACATAACCCAGCTCTATCAAATTCATTTTACTGAATGTTAGTTATGCGTTTATTTATTAATTGAATATGTACGGAAAGTTTCCCTTTACAGTAAATTCTCCCTAATTTTCCTTCAACTTTCAATCGAAAGTGGACGATTTGGGACGAGGAGATACGATTATTCGAGTCTCGCGGTCTTCAACAATTATAAAATAGGTATTATAGGTGTATATAAGTAAATATTATAAAATATATAAAAAATGCTAGGCTTGAATAATCGTACTCCCCCAAATTGTCCATTTTCGTCTAAAAGCTGAAGGAAGATTAGGGAGAATTTACTGTGGTTATAAAATTTAGAAAAAAAAGATACACAGAGGTCAGATATAATAAGATAATCGCAATTCCTTAAATTCATATGAGAAATCTGTACGGACCATAATAATCTAGTTCTACCGAGTCACATTCTTCAAATATCTATGCAAATTTCTGCGGTGAAAAAAATGCAGTTTCGAAGGTCGTCTCTATACCTTTCACGTCCTTTCCGTAACCGCTGTCGTCCAGCTTCTCCTTCTTCGGTTCTTTGCACTGCTCTTTTTCTTTCTGCGACGACGATTTATTCTTCTCGATAATGCGTATCTTCTCTTTCTCGCGTTGCAACGTTTTCGGGAAACTGAAGAACGGGATCGCGACCAAGATTAAGAGCAGACCGCAAAGCAGAAATCCACCCCACCACATGCCGACCCATCTGTGGTCGCCTGGATCTGTTCACAGATACTCGGCGTTATTCTTTAGCGTCCGGTCTTTAGCGTAACGAACTATGTTGCACGGTACGAAAAAGAAAATGCAACGATGTCTTGTATTTCCGAAGGTTCCCACGTATTTATAAATTCAGAGAGAAAAAAACCATTATAGACGTTGACCTTTCGCGCGAGCTGTTTTCATTCTTTAGCCTTTGGAAGTTTGATCGCTCGTTTCTAAACGATTTTCTATAAAAACGCGAAAAGAACAATCATCGATCCGTTTACCTATGCTGATAATAGTCCCGGAAAAGGAATCCATGTGAAATGATAGTAAGTAAGCTCCGAGAAGGAAACCCAATACCGGTCCGAATGCTGCCATGCTGTACATACAACCTGAAAGAACAATCAATCATATTGCAATTATATCGTAATTGTATACAGGTTGTCCCAAAAATGTCTCGCAATCCGAAAATGGCGGGTTCCTCGGATCATTCGAAGCAACTTCTTCCTTTACAAAAATGTTCTCCGAGGCACCGTTAACGAGTTATTCACGAAAAACAGTGGCCAATAAGAATCGAGTACGGCTGACGCGAGGCGGCCCAGCCAACCAGCGCGCGAAGCCCAGGTCCGCTCATTGGCTCGGTCGCCTCGCGCCAGCCGAGCTCGCCTCTCATTGGTCACTGTTTTTCGTTGATAACTCGTTAACGGTGTCTCGGAGAAAATTTTTGTGAAGGAGAAAGTTGCTTCGAATAACCCGAGGAACCCGCCCCTTTCGGATTGCGAGACATTTTTGGGACACTCTGTATATATAAATTATATTAGAATTATTCGAAATAGAATTTTGCTGTTACCGATATATAAAGAAGCACTCTCCGGACGAACATGATCGTCTATGTAAGTGGTACCAAGAGTAAACAGAGGGGAACCACCGCAGCCTAATAATAACTGAGCAAGTACAAATAACATAACAGGGCCAGCAGTGGATGGGGATCCTTGAATGCAATTATCGCCTCTTAAATTGTTGTGTGGTGCCAGCGGAGGAGATGATAATCCGGACGACAAGCGACCTAAGACGGAAATCAACTTATATCAGCTTTGTCCGACGTGCTCGGACGATAAAAAGCATTCACACGTTGCTCGGATCAAGTGACATTAAAAGCGACGCGCCGTCGTTTCAGACGTCTACTTCTATTCGGATGATCAGAAAATTATATGCAACCGTCTTTGAATAGACGTTCAATTCCATTTCATTTCGAAATCAACTTATTTCATTCGATTCAATCGAAAACGAAGGATACAGTCTTAGAATCAAATTTCTGAATCCGAGGACGCCTATTTGAAACAGTGACAATATACAGGCTGTCCCAAAATTATTTTACAAGCGAGAAATGAGCGGTTCCTCGGGTCATTTAGAAACAGTGACCAATCGGAGATCGAGTGCGGCCGACGCTCCGCCCATGCGCAGTGCCAATGTCGCGCCGCGCCGGCCGTGTGACGCAGTGGCAGTGCTCGCGAGGGCGGGGCGTCAGCCGTACGCGATCTCTGATTGGTCAGCGTTTTTCGTTGATAATTCGTAAACGAAGCGATGGATTACATTTTCGCTAAGGAAAGAATTACTTCAAATGATCTCGGGAACCTCTCATTTCTATTATTGTGCAATAATTTTGGGACAATAAATTTGGATCTTGTTTCTCTCCAGACAAATGGTGCGTTGTAATTGTAAAATTTACCAAGTCCCATGTCCTGTTCACGCAAGGATACGCCCCGGCAAATGTTGTCAGAGCTGGAGTTGTTCGCAGCCGTCATCAAATTAGGCTCGGCCGTGAAGTGCGGCACCATAAAGATCATCGATCCGAGTCCCATTATTACGGCGCCTGAAATTTTCATTCCATTACGGCACTGCAACGGTCGGCAACGGATAATATTATGCTATTAATCCCTTAATGCTCGGGAGGCCTCGTGTTCCATTCGATCTTGCCAGATCTATAAATATGTATCAATGCCTGATCCAAATTATACCGCAACGGAAGAACGCGGCGATCCGCGACACCTTTCAATGCGTTCCATTCAAAAAGAAAAAGAAACTGTATGTATATTTGAAGTCTGTTGAAATAAATCAATATTTCTTCCGAATTATTTTCTGAGGAAATCAAAAAAATATTCGCACGAAACTATCGGAATATTTCGCTATCTAAGAATTTACGATTTATGTTACGGTAGAACCTCGATATTAACCGAACTGGATTTTCCTCCTCGTTCTCTATTATTCAGATCTGTGATTGTTCCAAATAATAACGGCTATACAGGGTGTACCATAATTATGCGAAAATGCAATCCGCGGCTTAACGCTGAGAATACCGACCAATTAGAGGCGAGATTAGTTGGCGCAAGGCGGTCGAGCCAACGAGCGGTCGAAGCTGATTGGCTCGGCCGCCTAGCGCGAGGCGACGCTCGCCTCTCATTGGTCAGTGTTCTTCGTTCATAACTCGTGAACGAAGCCACGGATCGCATTTTCGCCAAGGAAAAAGTTGCTCGAAATGACCTCAGGAATCTCTCCTTCCCGGCTGTTAAAATAATTATGGAGCATCCTGTATATAAAATGTGTTTGAGTCATACAAAATGGAAATACTGTAAGAAAAATTGTTTGGAATTCAGAGTTAAAATGGCGTCGAGTGCAAAGGATTAAAACACTTCGAGATCAAGACGATCCTGTCGCTTGTAAACAGACTGCGAATATTCGTGCAAAATAAAATGTTTCCAAGACGATTCTATGAAACAGAATTTGAATAAAAATAAATTGTTTCGCTTAATAATTTTCTTAAATTGAAAACCGTGTAACAATGTAACAAATGTTACTCGATTCTTCTTCCCTCGATCGAACCCCGACCTATCGTCTCATCTTATCACATCAACAATTTATCGGAAACTATAAAAAGAAATTAATCATCAATCTTCAGTTCAGATAATCGAGGCTCCTCCGTATCTCTTTCACTTTCGTTCGCATTCATAATTTTCCTGCGGCACTGGGAACTAGTTTAATGGGATTAAGAGCGTCCGTGCGCGTCGATCAGTTCTCCTCTTACCAATCGCAATCCAAACTGGTATGTGTCGGCGGCTGCCGAGGTAGCTGACGAAGATGACGGTAATGACGTTCCCGATCTCGTAAGAGCTCGCGATGACGCCGGACAGACTGGACGGGATTTCGAACCTTTTCTCTATGGTTGTGATCACAGAATTTATGTAACCTGAACTAAGTGCCTGTTGCAACGTGACGAGAAACGATAGGAGGAACACAAACACCTGAAATCATCGAAAAACGCACCTTTGATCCCCTTGTCTTACCTGAGCCAGATATGTACAGTAAAATTAAATCTCTAATTGATGCTCAGCTTCGAAACAAAAATAGATCATTTGGAAAGAGGAGGTACGATTATTCCAGCCTTGCGGCTCGTCTTTATGATCGTTGACAATTCGTACCATAGATTGGAGAACATGCAAGGGTTACTATAAACTGCTGTAACTCTGCGAGAAAAAATCGCAGCCGAGTTTCTTTTTTTTTCAATTAAAGGGGAAAGATCGAACTTCGTTCTGCCGCGAACGGCATCTCGGAGAAAAATTGTCCAAAGTCCGTGCGATTCGTCGAACTCGACGATATGACGTATGACGTACGACGAACATGGCCTTGCATTTAAAGGGTTACAGTGGCGAGGTTGCGTGGAACTTAAAATACAGATACACTGTCCGAAAGTAGAGGTTTCGAGCTTTAATTTAAAAAAAGAGTCATCGTCCCGAGGTGATTTTTCACGGAGTTATCGTCGCTCGAAGTTGTCCTCTGTTAGAACTCGATATCTCGCTTCCGAGTACAGTAATGTCTCCCTAATTGACGCTCGGATTGCGCACAAAAGTAGACAATTTTGGAGGAGTAGATACGATTGTTCGAGCCTCGTGGCTCGTCTTTTATGGTTATCGATTGTCGACAACTGTAAAAACGAGCTGCAGCGCTCGGACAATCGTATCTCCTCTTCCCAAATTGTCCATTTTTGTGCACGATCCGAGCGTCAGTTAGGGAGACATTACTGCATCCTGCAGGTGCGCTGCGATACTGTCACGGGTATTATCGTCTTCCGCGATGGCTAAAATCCTTTCACGGAATGTCGACGGCTGCTTCAACGTCGTATCCTTTCGAACGATGACTCACGAAGGTTCATACAATAGTTAGATCCGCGTGCGCCGCGTTGCAGCGGAGCCGGCGGGGCTGCGGCGATCGATCGCGGCTTAAATAAATCCCCGAGTCCCGATCTGCCGGGATTTGGAAGAAGAAGTCGCCGAGATATAGGGGGAGAGAGGGGGGGAGAAGTTCGCGTTACCTTTATTCCGGCGAATCTCTGTATAAAGGCCGGTCTGCAGCTCAGGATCCCGCAGTCCTTCGAGTCCGGATTAAACGGCGGTGTCTGCGGCCTCTCCTTCTCCGTCCTGGATTCAACCGTGTCAATGAAAACACACAAGATCGTAACGTTCCCCGGTGCTGCACACGGGTTTATCGAGAATCGTCCCGGTCTCTTCGGATTCGCGGTTCAACGCGGACGCCGAAACGTTCGCAAAATTCGTCCGCTCGACGCTGGAACGCTCGCCGCCGTCGGAATTACTCGCGTTCGATTCTTTGAAATCCCGCGATCGATTCTTCGATCTTCTATTTCACGGTCTCTGGGATTATAAACGATCTTTTTTTTTTGGACGGGGTCGCGTTACCTAGTTCGATGGAATTTTGGCATCGTTGCGACGCGCGTCGGTCGCGTTCACAGGCGGTTCCAGCGTTCAGCATCGAGTTTTTTCGTTAGTTCGCGACTACTAAATTGCCGGACAGTATCGTTTATCTACGGAAGAGCTACGCTGATGAGAAATGTAGAACTTGTGCGAGAGAGAGAGAGAGAGAGAGAGAGAGAGAGCGTTTCGTGTTTTGCTTATGTTATTACACGGGTGTCGTCGCGTTAATTACACAAATCGAACAATTTACCTGTCCACCATGGAAGCACTGGGATTCCTGCTGTGACATTTGATGATAAAATCTCTGAAAAACGGCAAAAACGAGAAACAAGAAGCATGAATATCTCGTGCCATACGATGGTACGGTGGAGTGCGTGATGAGTTTTAGTAAACGAGATGCAGGTGAAAGAAGCTCGACGGTCCCCGACGCGTCGGGCCCCGCGTAACTCCGGCGAAGAATACATTTTTTAATCTCGCCGATCGAAGAATAAATTTTCTTCATTCTTTACGTGCCGATATTTGTCGTTCCGATGCTTATTTGCACACGCAAATGTACATATAAATATATTATTTATTTTAGATGTACTATTTATTTATTATTTATATTATCTAACATCTGAAAAAAGATTCAAGTAATTTGGTTCAATTTTGGAAAAATTATTAACCCTGTATTTGCTAAATAAACCATCCGAATTAAAGCATTGATAAATAATAAATAATAATATATATAAATATATTATATATTTCAAATATACTATTTATTTATTATTTACATTACCTAACATCTCAAAAATGATTCGAGTAATTTGGTTCAATTTTGGAGAAATTGTTAACCCTGTATTTGCTGAATAAACCATCCGGATTAAAGCATTGATATAAGTTATAAAAAATAGTATATATAAATATATTATATATTTTAAATATACTTTTTATTTATTATTTATACTATATTAATAGATAATAAATATTAAATACAATAAATATAAAATAGTAAATATAAAATAATAAATATTAAATATAATAAATATAAAATAATAAATATAAATATTGAATAATAGATATAGATATTATATATATAAATAATAAATAAATAAGACGATGAAACTTGAGCGCTAAGGAAAAACTTGAAACTGCACCCTCCAGCAAAAGACGTTCAATTTGTAGGACACCGCCGCGGCGGGGTCCGGGGCTAGGTATTGTAGAACACAGGCGTCCGCGCGTCTAATAATAAAGTTTACGCGCGGTGCTGTGTGAAATCATCGTACTTCTTTCACCTCGCGAGTACAAGAGATCCAGCGATCGAAGCGAAGCTTCGATCGGAAGGAGTGTCCGAAGTAGAAAAGCCGATGACGAGCTCGCGAGCCGCAATTACGGAACGAACTATTTCACCGGTGCGGCACGAAAAATAAATGTGTCACGGTCAGAGAACGCACGCCGCGCGGTGCGTGCTTTCACTCTCTCCACGTTTCGCAGCTGTTGTAATTCCCGTGGTGTTGGCCCGCGAAACATTTCTCCTGCGAATCCCAGAACGAGCGCCCGTGCCGGCGCGGGGCGCCCCGGGGTCGGTTCTCGCGCCGCCCCGTTCGATTTCGCAACACCCTTGGCGAACCGATCGCGTCCGCGGACAGAATGTATAGTTTTTCGTACGGCCACGAGACGCGAATCGGCTTTCTCTTCTTCATTTTTATGTACTACGCCCGGGGAGAGCTTAGAAGGAGCTGCGCGTGTGTGTGTGTGCTGGCCAAACGATGACGCAAGAGTGACGTGGGTGGTGTGGCCGCGGTTTTGTTAGTCGCGTAATGTGCGCTGCGTGTTTCCGACGACTTTTGCCCAGAAATTGGTAAAGCATTCGTGAGCGTGGGCGCGTCGCGGTTTTTTCTATTTTTTTTTGCCGGCGTTTTTCTATTTTTCTTTTTTCACGATGACGTTCATCGTCCGTGGAAATTCGAAGCTTCAAGCCGAATACACAGCAGTTTTTATACGCAAGGGTTGATTCACAAGTGGACAGCTTCGATGTTCAGCTAGCTCTTCGTGGAACAGGATTTTTGAGAGATCAGGGTGTCCCAAAATTATTCCTGAGGTTATTTCAAGTAACTTTTACCTTTGCGAAAACGCGATCCGCGGCTTCGTTTACGAGTTATCAACGAAAAACGTGGACCAATCGGAGAGCGAGCGTGACCGGGACTCCGCCCGTGCGGCCAATACCGCGACGCGGCGGCCGTATGGCGCAGCGGCAGTGGTCGCGAGGCCGGGGCGTCAGCCGTGCGCGATCTCTCATTGGACAGTGTCTTTCGTTGATAACTCGTAAACGATGCCACGGATTGCATTTTCGCTAAGGAAAAAGTTGCTTCGAATCACCTCAGGAACCCCTCGTTTCTTGAAGGCATCATAATTTTGGGATACCTTGCGCATACGAGATATGCCTGAATAATGAAGTTGAAAGGAAAAGGCATTTAAAGTATTATCATCCCGATAATAATTTGCTTTTCGAAGATAATGAAATATTATGTTCACTAAATTTTGTACAAATGTACATTGAATTCATCATTGTCCACATTTTGTAGATATTATGGACGGTAGCCTAGTTTTTGATAGACATACCACTATTTTATATTGTATATATTTAATATTATATATAATATATTATATGCATATATTTAATATATTATATAATAATATATAAATATATATTAATAATAATATAATATTTAAATAATAATATTATATAATAATATATAAATATATATTAATAATAATATAATATTTAAATAATAATATTATATAATAATATATAAATATATATTAATAATAATATAATATTTAAATAATAATATTATAAATTAAATATATATATATATATCAGCGTCCGGACTCCGATTTAAGGTTGAAGGTTTCCGGAAACCGATCTCTTTTTTTCTCGCTGGCTGAACATCGTTGCTCGACTGGTCCCAGCTTGTCTCATCTTGTCCCGGTTTGTCCCGGCCCGGGCGTATCCGGGATACCTCATAGACAGCAGGCACACTCACCTATGGTCCACGAGGCCAGAACTGGGATTCCTACTGTGACACCTGATGACGGTGTCGTGAGTCAGTCTGCTGCCGGTTGCCTGCAACGGGTCTGTGGCTTCGTCGGCGACCGTTCCCGCGGTCTCCGCGTACAGCCCCGTCATGGCGTACATGCTCTCGTTCCTTCGATGCCCGGCATGGTAATTGCTGCCAGACTCGGACCTGGAAGCGAACGATAGAACGGCGAAGGTCAGCGGGCAATTTGGAACCGATCCATTAGCTCCGCGCGGCTCGCCCCATCCACGGACCACCTCGACCCACCCCTCTCGCCCCTACGCGACCGCCCTCGCAGGACCACCCCCTCATTAGCCGGGAGCAATATGTATAAGTACATCCGATAATCGAATATACGGGCAGGATTAAAAGTATGCCGGGCGACCGGGCTCGGAATTAACAGCCGGATAATCCGCGTCGATGAACCGGCGACTCGGCTCCTCGACGTCGCCCGCCGAAAACTTTCGAGCTTTATCAAGGATTTACGCGGTCGTCCGTGTTTTCTGGCGAATAAGCGAAGCGTTGTCTTCTAATCGGTCGTAGCAATGAATTCTTGCCGATTTGTTCGATGAACGATATACATGATGTACGATTGGAAAAATGATATCCTTCTATTTCAATGAATTTGAAATAATTTGCAGACTGTGTACGGGGGGTAATGTCTCTCTAATTGACGCTTAGACTGTGCAGAAAAATGGACAATTTGGGAAGAGGAGATACGATTATTCGAGCCTTGTGGCTCGTTTTTTATAGTCGCCAATTGTCGACTTTTTATTATTTAAACAAGGCGCGAGGCTCGAATAATCGTGTCCTGTTCGCAAATTGTCCACTTTTGGGCGCAATCTGAGCGTCAGTCAGAGAGACATTACTGTACAGTGAATTCTCCCTAATTTTCCATCAGCTTGTAAGCAAAAGAGGACGATTTGGGAGGAGGAGATGCGATTATTCGAGCCTCGCGGCTTATTTGTATAGTCGTCAATTGTCGGCGATTATTAAAACGAGATGCGAGGCTCGAATAATCGTGTCTCCTGTTCGCAAATTGTCCACTTTTGGGCGCAATCTGAGCGTCAATTAGAGAGACATTACTGTACAGTCAATTCTCCCTAATTTTCCATCAGCTTATAAGCAAAAGAGGACAATTTAGGAGGACTATATAATAACTATAAATAATAATATAAAAATAACTATAAAAACGAGCCGCAAGGCTCGAATAATCGAATCTTCTCTTCCTAAATTCTCCATTTTTGGGCACAATTAGGAAGCGTCAATTATTTATCCAAGTACTTGGATATTACAGTAATGTCTCCCTAATTGTCGCCGAAATTGTGCACTAAAATAGACAATTTGGGAAGAAGAGACGCTATTATTCGAGCCTTGCGGCTCGTTTTTTATAATTACCGATTGTCAATAACTATAAAAACGAGCCGCAAGGCTCGAATAATCGTATCTCCTCTTTCCAAATTGTTCATTCTTTGTGCGCTAATTAGGAAGCGTCAATTAGGGAGACATTACTGTACTTGGATATTACTTGCTGGCAAAACAGAAAAATTTTAACGAATATCGTTAACCTCTTAACGCTTTATCCGCGATGTTAACCTCTTGACGTACCATTTATTTCGCAATTACTGCGATCAGAAATTGTTCGAACGCAACAATCCCTTAGAAGGGAAAGAAAATTGATGTTGTTGTGTGCGCCTAAATTTATTTAAATGCTTAAACGTCGATGACAAGGGATTAGAATTTTATTCCAGTTTTAAAGGATAGAATAACATTTATACTCTCGGATAAGTTATTATATAATATTATAAAATAATATAATACAACATAAAAATATTATATAATATTATAAAATAATATAATACAACATAAAAATATTATATAATATTATAAAAAAATATAATATAAAATAAAAATGTTATATATAGTCGTTCGGAAAGTTGTTTTGTTTCTCAAACAAATTTTCGTTTTGCAAGCTCGTTAAAGAAGCACGTGATTCAGCAAACGACGGGGCTTCTACGGGATAAGACTTTGAAAACACCAGAAAAATGTCGGAAGATTTTTGTTTTATTTGAAACGTTACCAAAAATCGTCTTTTATTTTCTCGTGAAAGAACGACACAACCTTCCGAACTACTATATATAATATTATATAACATTTCTATTTTATATTATATTATTTTATATTATTATATAATATTTTTATTTCGTATTATATTATTTTATAATATTATATAATAACTTATCCGAGAGTATAAATGTTATTCTGTCCACGACGAGTGAGACTCGTCAAAATACGGCAAGGGGTTAACTACATGTTTGTGACTTTCCCGCGTCCCATTGCGCCGATCAGAGATCAAAGTAAAAAAGAAAAGAAACGAAATAATGGCATTGAATTAGGTATGAAGAGGCGGGCAAGAGCGTATCGCCGGTCGCTTCTGAGACAGAAGGAGGAGGAGGTGGGGGAGGGGGAGAAGCGGTGCCGAGAAAACGATGACTCTAATTTCATTCGAGGAATCAGCACTCTCTTTCTCGGCCCGGTGGCCGAGCACGGGGAGACGTAATAAAATACGAATGCCATGGGACAGGAAGTTTGTTACGTCGTTGCGAACGCAATTTCTTGGTTGCCCGTCTCGTTAACGAAGAAGGGAGAAGACAAACAGAATCCTGGAAGCCCCTGAACGTCGGAACCTGTACTTACCTAAACATTACACGTAGAGAACCCCACCCTCCCTCCGCCGGCCCGACAGGCCGAAGGATCATATTACTTCGCGAGGTAACAAGAGCCTTCCTTCCCGTGTTATTTGAATTTTTCCGCCACCCCTGCGTGGAACCACCGCGTTCGCGGAACGCCACCCCCGCGCGCGGACGGCGTCTCGAAACACTGTGAAATTGCGCGCGCGCGTGCGTCCGTGTCGGCGATCTTTCGCCGGCGTTCGAATATCAACAATTTCGCGGTCGCCGTTTCACGGTTATAATACGCGAACCGTTATCTTGTCCCGCGATTTATATCTGGTTCGGCTGAATCGATTGCTCGCGGCGCGAACGCCAGCTGCCGTTTCGTTCTCGTCGCGAGAAGTCTAGACGGAATCAAATATAAATTAAACGAGTGAGATCGAGCGCTGGTTTTATTCGTAAATAAATTCTAAAAGATCTGGAAAATTTAAAGGATCCTTGAATGTATTTATATGATATTATATAATGTTTTTGTTTGCGTTATATTATTTTGCAACGTTATATAATGTTATATATTTTTATTTTATATTATACTATTTTATAATGTTATGTAATATTTTTATTTTATATTACATTATTTTATAACATTATATAATATTTTTATTTTGTATTATTATTATTTTATAATATTATATAACATTTTTATTTTGTATTATATTATTTTATAGTATTATATAATACTGTGTAATATTTTTATTTTATATTATATTATTTTATAACGTTATATAATATTATAAAATAATATAATACAAAATAAAAATATATGTAATATTAAATATTATATAATAATTGTACTATATAATTATATAATATTATGTAGTATTATAAAATAATATAATATAATTAATATTATATAATCATATAATTATATAGTACAATTATCCGTGAAAATAAAAAGGCCTGAAAGATTTACGAATGAAATTTAATGTGAGATTTAAACGATTTTAACATTTACCGGCGACTATGAAATCGACGCGCGGGGTATAATGATCGCACCCCCTCTTCCCAAGTCGTCCATTTTCCTTCAGAAGCCGGGGACCAATTTCGGATAATTCGCTGTAGGCCGGACTCGTCGAAACGTCCGGCGGAATTCGAACGTTCTCGCGTGTCGCGTCGCGGACGCAGAAACAGCGAAAGAAAGGATCGCGAAGGGGCGCGGAGGGGGTTAAGCGGGGACATCCTGTGGGGAAGCTGTGTTCCGAGGCGTTGTTCGCGGACAAAGAGGGCTGCGGGCCCTCTTTGAGTCAAAGAGGGCGGAAAAGTAAGGGCGGCGGGCGGCGGGCGGCCGTGTAAGAAATTCCGTTCGCGGGGGCGGCTCGTAGAGGCCGAGAAAACCACCTTTTGTGCCCGAAACCGCCGCCGCTCTCGTTCCTCTTGTGGCCACTTTCGGATCGTTTGTGGCCAAAGGCACTGGATATGCTCTCGGCCCGTTTGTGACCGCTCTCCGAGCGTTTGTGGCCGATGAAACCGCCGCCGGACTCGGTGCGCTTGTGGGCGAACATGCTCGAACTCGAGCCGTTCCTCTTGTGCCCGCTGGTGGACGCCATTTTCTTCGTCCGGCCCGGCCCGACTCGGTTTGCGCGCGACTTCCGCTGCTTCCCTCCTACGAAGCTCGCTGAATTACGGCTTTACCGGCGACATTTTTGCCTCCGTGCTTCCGTTCCCTGCGAACAGAAACAAGAAATCCCGTGTTAATCGTCTTCGTCTGCGTTTCGTTTCGTAGAATGTCTAGGGGATCCGATTCACCCGGTGACCCGCGACCCCTTTCGCGGCCATGTTTCACTGGAACCCTGAACCGGAGTTCGGCGTTGCTCGGATAAATGTTTATCAAAGACGATTGCTTGAACGAATTCCGTTCGGTCGAATATTTTATTCGTTGTAAATTATTCTATTTATTCGAGTAATTCATTATTCGAATGATTCGGAAAAATAATATGGAAGAAGTCGATAAATATTTTATATTGTGTAATATTGAAAAAATTCTTTATATTATATTATATTGAAAAGAATTCTTTATGCTATAATATACTGAAAAAGCACTTTATATTCTATTATATTGAAAAGAATTCTTTATACTATAATATATTGAAAAAGCACTTTATATTCTATTATATTGAAAAGAATTCTTTATGCTATAATATATTGAAAAAGCACTTTATATTCTATTATATTGAAAAGAATTCTTTATGCTATAATATATTGAAAAAAGCACTTTATATTCTATTATATTGAAAAGAATTCTTTATGCTATAATATATTGAAAAAAGCACTTTATATTCTATTATATTGAAAAGAATTCTTTATACTATTATATAATATATTGAAAAAGCACTTTATATTCTATTATATTGAAAAGAATTCTTTATGCTATAATATATTGAAAAAAGCACTTTATATTCTATTATATTGAAAAGAATTCTTTATGCTATAATATATTGAAAAGAATTCTTTATACTATAATATATTGAAAAAGCACTTTAAATTCTATTATATTGAAAAGAATTCTTTATACTATAATATATTGAAAAACGCTTTATATTCTATTATATTGAAAAGAATTCTTTATGCTATAATATATTGAAAAAAGCACTTTTTAGATGATAGAGTGACTAGTGGACACCGACTGAAATGTTCTATTTTTAATTTCACCAATTTTCGGAGCGACCGAAAGAAGATAAAAAGAGTATCCTCGTTTTTTAAACTCTTTTAATCCCGAGCCTGAAAGTTGATAATGAAAAAAGAAGACTGCGTTTTGTAGGTCCCGGTGGCTTGTGTGCGTTCTGAAAATTCCATCGATAATCCTCCGGCAAATATTTAACGTCCTCCTATCATTATCGCACATTTTGCACCGACGCTCCCCCGCCATCCTTCATCCAATATCTGTTGAATCGCATGAAACATTGATGCCAGGATTGCGGAGCGAACAAAGTGACTCGATATTATTACATGTACGTGTATGAACGTTAGAAAAGCGTATTTACCCAGTTTTACGTTGCCCCTTATTGGAGCACATGCGTTAATGAATCGACGAACCGAATGTACATCGACGACTTCAATAAATGTAAACAGCAGGAGAATCTGCGACATTATCTATTCGGTTTTTTTCTTAACTCTTTTAGCCGACGCAATCTTTGAGAAGTGTGTAAATTGCTGTAATTATATTGTATATGATTTTTTTGGTATTTCGTTTAAATACCACACTTTTATAAAATATATGATTTAACAAGCAATATCAAATTATGTATATAAAATATATATATATATATATAATACAATATAAGTACTTATATTACAAAATATGTACAATATAATACAATATAAATACTTATATTATAAAATATATACAATATAATATAATATAAGTACTTATATTTTAAAATATATACAATATAATATAATATAAGTACTTATATTATAAAATATATACAATATAATATAATATAATATAAGTACTTATATTATAAAATATATACAATATAATATAATATAAGTACTTATATTATAAAATATATCCAATATAATATAATATAAGTATTTATATTATAAAATATATACAGTATAATATAATATATGTATTTATATTTTAAAATATATACAATATAATATAATATAAGTACTTGTATTATAAAATATATACAATATAATATAATATAAGTATTTATATTATAAAATATATACAATATAATATAATGTATATGATATATAGTATAAATATGTATAAAATATCTGCTTAACTAGTCAGCCGTTCTCGACGAGTATACTCGTCGCGTACGTGTGTTTCTCAATTAATGCGTGTACCGTTGTTCGGCAGCAATTTAAAAACAAAACTGTTGCTCGCGCTCGCCGAGCGTGATCGCAACGACGCGACGGTACCAATTGTTTTCCGCGTGTTCCCCAGTCGATTGCAATTATCATGCGGCCGATGATAAAGTTCCACGGAACGGACAAACAAACGGCGTCACGGGAGAGGGGCAGATACAGTTATCCCCCTCTGTTCCTAACGAAGACGACAGCGATTCCGCTCCGGAGCGCTCGAACCCGCGCTGCTGAACGGCCCTGACCTTACGGAAGCCGGTTCGTTGAACTGTTCAACAGAGAGTTGTCAATTGGACGCACGATTGCATCAAACGTGCTGTCGTCACGCGGATTTGCTTTTTTTCAACGGGGCGAGAGCGGGTGTTCGAGTTCCCGTCGTCCCTTGACACGTTCGCTTTATCGAGTGCCTTCGAGTTCACTCGAAACTCGAAACTCCATATCGCGTTCCACGCGTTCCGGTTTTCTGTACCGGAGAAAACCGAGGTCGCTCTTTCCCACTTTTTCCTCCGCCATTTTCTCTCGCTCCGTCTTCGCCCTTGAGTCCGGACACGTTCCTTTGAAATTAACGCGTCCCCCGCGCCTTTCCGCGCGCGGACGACCGTTTCCGCGCGGGGACGCGACGGCTCTCAGATTTCAATGAAATTCGTCCGAAACGCCTTCTTCTTGCACGCCAACAACAATTCGCAGAAATTTCCTCGCAATTTTGCAGAACGTTTCTGAGAACGAAAGGGAATTTAGTTTTCGAGCAATTGAACAGCTTTGACCGCCGCGCCAAGAAGCTTGGAAGTCTCATAAAATCAGAGAATTTTATCGAATTAAAATATATTAAAAAATATATTATATATAATGTGGCAAAAATCGACTTTTAAATTTGTCGAGAAAAAATTATGTCGGCCATATACGGTAATGTCTCCCTTACTGACGCTCAGATTGTGCAGAAAAATGGACAATTCGGGAAGAGGAGACACGATTGTTCGAGCCTTGCAGCTCGTTTCTATGGTCGTTGACAATTCGTGCCATAGATTGGAGAACATGCAAGGGTTACTATAAACTGCTGTAACTTTGCGAGAAAAAATCGCAGCCGAGTTTCTTTTTTTTTAAATTAAAGGGGAAAGATCGAACTTCGTTCTGCCGCGAACGGCATCTCGGAGAAAAATTGTCCAAAGTCCGTGCGATTCGTCGAACTCGACGATATGACGTATGACGTACGACGAACATGGCCTTGCATTTAAAGGGTTACAGTGGCGAAGTTGCGTGAAACTTAAAATCCAGATACACTGTCCGAAAGTAGAGGTTTCGAGCTTTGATTTAAAAAAAGAGTCATCGTCCCGAGGTGATTTTTCACGGAGTTATCGTCGCTCGAAG
Organism: Megalopta genalis; assembly: GCF_051020955.1. NCBI lineage: Eukaryota > Metazoa > Arthropoda > Insecta > Hymenoptera > Halictidae > Megalopta > Megalopta genalis. The sequence goes on along the minus strand of NC_135014.1, from coordinate 3,047,896 downwards.
TTGTCCTTTGTTAGAACTCGACATCTCGCTTCCGAGTACAGTAATGTCTCCCTAATTGACGCTCGGATTGTGCACAAAAGTAGACAATTTTGGAGGAGGAGATACGATTGTTCGAGCCTTGTGGCTCGTCTTTTATGGTTATCGATTGCCAACAATTATAAAAACGAGCTTCAAAGCTCGAACAATCGTATCTCCTCTTCCCAAATTGTCCATTTTCGTGCGCAATCTCAGCGTCAATTAGAGAGACATTACTGTATGACCGACGCGGCGGTCGCAGCGTGTTGCACAAGATTCGATTCTTTATCGGCGAACATTTTGGAAACGCTCGAAATACCGAGAAACGACGTCTAATCTTAGAGGCTGTACATCCAGCATACTAAAACGTGTTGCGAGATTTTATTATAGTATATAAACTGGAACGTGTTGGGGCCAGGAACGAAGCGGTAAAAGTGGTGTATGCGTCAGGAATCTCGCAGGTTCGGCACGTGGGAAATTCAAGATGATACGGAATTTATTCGGTGGAAATTATGGCCGTATCAATTTCACGGGGAACGGTATCTTTGACGCGCGGCGATGATTCCATTTCCAGTCGTCGACTTGACTTTCGTTTTACTTTCTTATTTTAGGCGGTAATTTCTTCGATGCGTTTACTCTAAGCATACAGCGCGGTCCGTCTCTATCTCTCCTCCGGTCCTCCGGATCTCGGTTAAAAGAGCTGCCTTCAATTAGTCGAAAATCAAAATTTGCTGTTCCGATTGCTAGAAGCGGCCGGTTAAGCGTAATTCGTTTGATGAAATCGACGACAACGCGACGATGTTTTCTTAACCCTTCGATCGACACGCTGATGTAAAAGTTGCATTTCTTTATTGTCCATGTTTTTATTAGTTCATGCGCTAGCCAAGAATAGAACGCGATGAATCATTTGTTTAGAATTAGAGAACGCAACTTCTTGCACTTTTTATTTAGAGTTTACGGAGAGTTCATCGCTTTTTTTTGGGTCCATAGAATTTGTGTTGGCGATGTTTCTTTTTTATAAATACGTGAATTATAAAATATTCAATATTGAATATTCAATATATAAATATTCAATTAATGCATTGACTTCACTAAATTTAAATGTAACTGTTCGTTTCGTAATCAATCTTTCTGAAATAGTGAAAATTAATACAATTATTCTTATAATTATAATATAATCATAATTATATTTTATATATTATATAATATATTATAATGTAATTATTATTCTTACAATTATATTTTATATATTATATAAATATATAATATAATATATTATTATATAATTATAAATGTATTATAATTATATATTTTCGTTTTGTAATCAATCTTTCTGAAATAGTGAAAATTAACAAAATTATTCTTATAATTATAATATAATCATAATTATGTTTTATATATTATATAATATATTATAATGTAATCATTGTTCTTACTATTATATTTTATATATTATGTAATATATTATAATGTAATTATTATTCTTACAATTATATTTTATATATTATATAAATATATAATATAATATATTATTATATAATTATAATACATTTATAATTCTTACAACTATATTTCATACATCATACAATATATATGTATATATATATATATTATAATATAATTATAATTCTTATAATTATATTTTATACATGTATTATATAATATGTTATAATATAATTATATTATTTTTATAGAACAATCCTAACGAAATTTACGACCCAACCGATGAGGTACTGTTTCAAATTTTCGGAACTGCGACCGCGACGTTTCTCCTTGTGAAATGTCCCCGAGCCGCAGAAATTGTCCCAAAGCCACAGGTGTCCCGATCCACACACCGGTGTGTCATCGACACGTAGAGGATATCCTAAGGTTCCGATAAGAAAAACTGTGTCAGCCGCAGAGATAGCTGGCGTCCGAAATGATCTCGCCTCGTGTCGCGGAAGTTGGCCGCGCGGGCCCGCCCCGCCCCCCGTCCGGAACTTTAATTGGCGCCGGATTAATTAATGCACCGTCGCGAGCCCGGCTAACGCGGCCGTCGCGACGGGGACGAAGCCGCGTTTATGTAACGCGTTAATTGCGCAACTTGATTCGAAACTTTCGTCGCGGTGGTCCGCGCGGTGTCTTGCGACAAAGGCTCGAGATTTCGTGCGATGCTCGGGCCCCGAACGAAACTCTCTCCCTTACCCTCTCTCGCTATTTCTCTCGCGAAAGGCGAAGGTAATAATAGGTAATGATACCGTCAGCAGCCGAACGAGCCGCGTTCAGAGCTCGGTCAGACTTATAGAGAAAATATTTCGGTTGTTAGTTTCAGTAATAAATTGTTTATAATTCCGATAAAATGGTATCTCAAGCGATTTAGTAAAATCAGAATATTTCATTCGACGATAATAAATTAACACGTTCCCTGCCGCGTGGGGCGTATACGCCCTACGCTGAACTTTCCGTTCAAGCCATTTGGTATTATCATTGTAAAATGAAGAATTTTTTAAAAATTCATTATGCAGTCAATTATGGACATCTTAATACTATTGCTGATGCCCTCATTTAATCGTGGGGCGTATACGCCCCACGCGGCGTGATGGGCAATTTTTCTTTACTGTAACTTGTTTTAACTGCATTTCTCTTATTCCGATCAGTCATTTATTCGCGTGTCGTTGACACAATACTTACTGCTTCACTGAAGCTGGGATTGATTTATAGTTCTATAGTACTGTAAAAGTTGTAACATTCTGCGATAGTTGTGTGGATAAACCACACTTATGTTTGCCATGTTTTAACAAAGTTCATCGTAACATCCCTTTGTAATCGCATACAAACTTGAATTTAACTAAAATGTTATATTTTAAACTAATATAGGCATGATAAAAAAAATTATATGTGAGGATGCAACTCGCTTGGCATAATAATGATCAGCCAGGTATTTGTTAAAGTAATTCCTAGAAAAATAAATTTATTGGTTTGCTGTGTTATGCATGTTAAACTATACAACCTTTCCTTGATAATTATGATTTTTGCACTATTTTAATTATTGTAAAGCATACGCCAGAAACAAAATAATACAAATGTAAAGCGTGGGGCGCATACGCCCCACGCGGCTTGAACGGAAAGTCTTCGAAAAACGGTCTGGCAGGGAACGTGTTAAACAGATAAAATATTCCGAATTATGGCACAAATATTTGCCGTGCTTTCGTCAAATCAAATGCTAGTTCAAATGTTATCTTGAAAATGTTTTACAGCGTATCAGAATATTTGATTTTTGAGGGTACGTTCTTTCGAACAAATAAAGTATTTTGTTTTCAAAAGCACTTTTCCTCTTCGAACATATAAAAATAAAATAATTAGAGGAAAAGAATAAAAGGAATATTAAAGAATAAAAATATCTCGTTCTTATTACAAATTAAATATTTTATCTTTAAAGTTACATACTCTTTCGAACAAATAAAATATTTTATTCTCAAAGTTACGTACTCTTTTGAATAAATAAAATATTTTACTTTCAAAGGTACATACTTTCGAATAAATTAAATACTTTATCTTTTTAAAGTTACATACTCTTTCGAACGAATCAAATATTTTATATTTAAAAATATCTGTCTTTTGAAGAAGTAAAACATTTAATTTTTGAGGGCACATTCTCTCGAACAAATCCAACAATTTATGCTGAAAAGTACATTCATTCGAACGTACGAAAATATTTTGAAATATCTGCATGATCTAAAATAAAATCTCTAATTACGATTTGTCATTTAAAACACTATTTTTTCTCAGCTCTAACCAAATCTAGCCGCGCGTAGAGAGCCGCGTCTTGCAAAATTTGCGTGGAATGATTTGTCTCCGCGCATGGAACGAGGAAACAGAAGCTACAATTCTTCCGTCGACGCTAATTGCTGGCATCCTGTTGACTTTAATCAGCGGTGCTCGGTATGAACGTTCGGGAAGAACGCCGCGACGTTCTCATAATTTTCGTACGTCGTGTACGAACGCAAGCGTTGCCTAATTTCGAAGAAGTTTCGAAACGGCGATCGTTCGATTCTTCGTCCATCACTTTAGCGGAGGGTATAATTATTTATTGTCGATCTCGTCGGATCGTTTGTCAAGCTGCGAAATACTGCAGCACGTTCGATAATAATCTGAATCTGACCGAATCGCGAAAAATAAGGACGCAACGATGCCGCGTATTTACGAAGCATGACGCACATTATTGTGCGCACGATGCAGTAATAAAAATCGGTGTTTTTGCCGAGCAATTATTTGTTTTTCTCTCCTCGCTTTCGCGGACTAGTGGACTATCAATTTCATGGGCTCGCGATAAACGCGGATGAATTGTTGCATTAGAAACGAATAAATGTTGCAACAAAATTGCGGAGAACGCGAGTATCTGTGCTGCAACTAGAATTGCGCGTCATTCGAATTCTTTCGAATAGGTATTTCTATGAAATAATTGTTCGAACGAATTCTTTTCAGTCGAACATTTTATTCGAATAAGAATTACTCGTTCTAGCCAAAAGGAAGAAACTTTTTCGCGCAGCTGTACAAGAAAAGCGAATTGTAAAAATTAACAGAGAAGAAATTGATTGTTGAACTATGGAATGTTCTATAATTTTGATTCGAATCAATTCTTATTCCAATAACAGATAAATTTTTATTCGTGTAACAGATAAATTCTTATTCGAATAAAAAATAGATTCTTATTCGAATAACAAATAAATTCTAATTCGACCAACAAATAAATTCTTATTCGAATAACAAATAAATTCTAATACGACCAACAAATAAATTCTTATTCCAATATAACAAATAAATTCTTATTCGAATAACAAATAAATTCTAATTCGACTAGCAAATAAATTCTTATTCCAATATAACAAATAAATTCTTATTCGAATAACAAATACATTCTAATTCGACCAACAAATAAATTCTTATTCCAATATAACAAATAAATTCTTATTCGAATAACAAATACATTCTAATTCGACTAACAAATAAATTCTTATTCCAATATAATAAATAAATTCTTATTCGAATAACAAATAAATTCTAATTCGACTAGCAAATAAATTCTTATTCCAATATAACAAATAAATTCTTATTCGAATAACAAATACATTCTAATTCGACCAACAAATAAATTCTTATTCCAATATAACAAATAAATTCTTATTCGAATAACAAATAAATTCTAATTCGACTAGCAAATAAATTCTTATTCCAATATAACAAATAAATTCTTATATTCCAATATAACAAATAAATTCTTATTCCAATAAAAAATAAATTCTCATTCGAATAACAAATAAATTCTAATTCGACCAACAAATAACTTCATATTCAAACGGATTTCTATTCGACTAAAATCCTATTCGGTTAAATCGTTTCCCAGATCGATTTCGATTCGATATTTATTGGATAACAATTTCCGCAACAAATCGAATTTGATTCGTGAATGCTCATCCCTTAGCCGGCGTCCGGTTCGCGTAAAAATCGCGAACAATTCTCGGCGATTGAACGGAGGATTCGCGGACGTTTACGGCGGATCGAAGCGCGCCGCTGGTTAATAAAATGAGCGATTATCGGGGCGCAAAAGCGTGCTCGCGTTTGAAAGAACCGTGGTTCCTCGGTGGTACGGTTCGCCGAGCGGGCAACAGATGAACAAAAAATTAAACCCGTTCGCGGCAAATACGTACTCGCGAGCAATCAGAGAGAGAAAGAGAGAGAGGGAGAGGGAGAGAGAGAGAGTGAGAGAGAGAGGGAGAGAGAGAGTGAGAGAGAGGGAGAGAGAGAGAGAGAGGGAGAGAGAGAGAGTGAGAGAGAGAGAGTGAGAGAGAGAGAGAGGGAGAGAGGGAGAGAGGGAGAGAGAGAGAGAGAGGGAGAGAGAGAGAGTGAGAGAGAGAGGGAGAGAGAGAGTGAGTGAGAGTGAGAGAGAGAGAGAGAGAGAGGGAGAGAGAGAGTGAGAGAGAGAGAGAGTGAGTGAGAGTGAGAGAGAGAGAGAGGGAGAGAGAGGGAGAGAGAGAGAGAAGCATGTCCGAGCCGATGGCACAGAAACGTACACTCCTCGTGTTCTCGTGTTTCGCCGGGACACGTGGGCAATTCTTTTTTCGCTCGGCTTTTTTAGATTATCGACCGTGCGGGACCTTGATTTCGTTGCCGATGAAAAATTGAAGGAGCTATGTGTTGCGCAGTATAGCCAGTTAACGAATTCAAAGTCAGGGATACGTCGTAATGATCGCTATGGTATAGCCATCGAGGGCTCGCTCGGTTTCCAACTGTGCGCGCCATCCTTGCCGCGAATTAGACGATCTTTCGTGCATGCACGATGCTCTTTCTTTCTCTCTCTCTCTCTGTATGTGTGTTCCCGATGTCGATCGTTATTTGCGCCGTGCTGTAGTAGCCTTCTACGGACCTGGAATGCGTATTTTTTCACTCGCGGACACAGGAAGTTGACGATTTTAACAGCATTGCCGCATACTAGACCTTCTTTCGCCGTTCGTACGATTCTTTTCAAATCTCCGTTCTCGTCGCAATTCTTTTGTATCTCGTCAATCGTTGTGTCACTTTTTTGGTCTTTTTTCTTTATTTCATTTCATTTGCGACTTAATGTCATACTATTTTAATGTGGGCACTTTCTCTCGTTCATCAAATAAATATTATTGATAATTAAATATTATTATTGTTATTATTACTGTTATTATTATTGTTGTTGATGTTACTGTTATTCTTATTATTCTTATTATTATCATTGTTGTTGTTCTTATTATTGTTATTGGTATCATTGTTGTCGTTGTTGTTGTTATTAGTATTATTGTTCTTCTTCTTTTTATTATTATTATCATTGTTGTTGTCGTTGTTGTTATTCTATATATTCTTATTGTTATTGTTGTCCTTATTATTATTGTTCTTATTATTATTATTATCATTGTTGTTGTTGTTATTATTATTCTATATATTCTTATTGTTATTGTTGTCCTTATTATTACTGTTATTCTTCTTATTATTATTATCATTGTTGTTGTCGTTGTTGTTATTCTATATATTCTTATTGTTACTGTTGTCCTTATTATTATTGTTCTTATTATTATTATTATTATCATTGTTGTTGTTGTTATTATTATTCTATATATTCTTATTGTTATTGTTGTCATTATTATCATTGTTGTTGTTGTTGTTTTTATTATTATTGTTCTTCTTATTATTATTATTATCATGGTTGTTGTTGTTGTTTTTATTATTATTGTTCTTCTTCTTATTATTATTATCATGGTTGTTGTTCTTGTTTTTATTATTATTGTTGTTGTTCTTCTTATTATTATCATCATTGTTATCGTTAGCATTATTATTATTATTCTATATATTCTTCTTCCTATTGTCGTTGTTGTTCTTATTATTATTGTTCTTCTTCTCATTATTATCATTACTATTACTATCATCATGATTATTGTAGTTGTTGCTATTGTTATTATTATATATTTAACAAACGGTAACAACATCTTCGTTCGCTCGCGAACTTCGCGCCGTCGTGATTTCATTCGATTTAATCGAGAAGCCGTTCTCGTCGGCGTTCACAGATATAATTGGCATGATTCATAGATAAGGCAGTCGTCGCTCGTCAAAATTGTGAAACCAGGAAAACTCTGAACTCTCATGAAAAGCAAATTACTTCGCCCGGAGACAATTGCGCCACGAGAACCTCCGACGATTGTAATTTTGTTTTTGTACTCGCCGCATATTTATGATTTATTAACGTCATAGCATTACGTCCAACGGCTTTATATTGTATCCAACGGCTTCGTATCGTGTCCACGTTGCGATTCATTAATATCGCGGATTCATATTCTACCATACGTCAAGCCCGCCGGCTCTTCATCAACGAAGGAGGAATCAATTACACAGCGGAGATTAATGAAACAGGCATACCAAACTGCGGCACATTAAACTCGTATGCAACAATCTACGTGCCGTTCTAAAAAAAAAGGAAAGAAAAAAAACTGACTGCGTTGCATACCGTCTCCTTCGATTATCGATCCTTGAAAAGAAAAAAGTTAGCGAAAAAAATCTCTGTAAATCATAATTCCAACCGTCCGTTTAACGCACGATCGCGCAAACATGCGCGTGCAGATTTCGACAGACTGGCTTTGCAGACGCTGTACCAGAGATATTATCGAATTCGAACATCGCCGTCGTTTCTCTGGAAGAAACGAATTTCGGATTATTTTTTTTTTTTTTTTATTATTATTATTAGAAATCAGCAATCAGAATACAAATTCTATGGGCCGATGTGATCGCTGGGGACTTGATGTGTAGTCCGTTAATAGCATGATGAGGGCTTTCCCAATGGAAAGTCCTCCTGAACCTCATTTAAGGTCGATTGGCCATCTTCTTTTTAGTCTCCTGCTGTATTGTTGTTGTATGAGCGGCATAATTAGTGGATTTGTGTGTTCGCTTAATTTAGTGAAGTGCTTCCTACTTCTTTCATGGATGGTGTCAATGACGAAGGGAATACCAAGATCATTATGAATTGTTTCATTGGTAACGTACCAAGGGGCGTTAATAATTGTGCGAAGTGCCTTGGATTGTGTTCTTTGGATGATGGCTATGTTGGTTTTGCTGGCATTTCCCCAGAGTTCTTCGGATTTTTAGAGATTCGAATCTGTCTCGAGAACAAAACAATCGGCAGAAATTGATGTTCGGTCTTTCCTCGTTCGGTTTTTCACCAATCGTGTTAACAGCGGTGCGGCACACGAAAGTGTTCGTGCATCGTTCAAAACGCAATAACTCTTTTTAAAGCTGCGTGAACCGAACGAAACGATTCGACGAAATAACTCGATTTTTTTTTTAGACGATGAACGAGTCTGCTGGGCAATGTCTGTAGTTTCTTCTCTTTTCATTTTGCCGTTACGTACTTAGGACGACAAGAAAAGATTAAAAACTCTCGTTAAAAAGCTCTCTTAATTTGTTTATCCAAGCCTGCAACGAAAATTTAACAAACGAAAGTTTTTAATATATTCTTGACTTCTTGTTTCAGGTATGTAATAGTAAAATTGAAAAAGAGGGGATCGCAGTCATCGTTCGGTATTAAAAAGAGCAGAAAGAGATGCCACTTTGAGATGAATATATTTTGTCGTCGTATCGAGTCGTCGTCCGAGTGCAAAGGCTTAATCGTTGTCGAGTAAACTAGCAGCCCATCGTCTGCAAAAAATTCCAGTCACGCGATTCGATTTGGAAAAGAAATTGAATCGCGTTTTTTGAACACTTTTGTGGGCCACTGTACTATAGGAGAGCAGATAACCCGTTTCGGATCGACCGAGATATCTTATCAATGCGACGGATTCGGATGCATCGACGAATTTCCAATCCGTATAGTGTGACTCGACATTAAACCTAAGCCGAGCAGATGTATCAGCTGTTGATGCTTCGTCGACTGCGCCGGAACTGCTGCTTGAAATCTTTCGACGAGTTCCTCAAAGGCGAGCAACTTGGTCGATTGGAAGCGCGTCGATTGACGCTGAACAAAACTATCTCTCACCTTTTTTTCGCGTTCTCTCCCTCTCTCTCTCTCTCTCTCTCTCTCTCGCGATCTCTCTCTTGCGTTCTCTCTTTCGAGCTCTCTCCCTCTCGCATTATCTCTCTCGCGCTCTCTGTCTCTCGCGCTCTCTCCCTCTCGCGTTCTCTCTCTCTCTCTCGCGCGCTCTCTTCCTCTCGCGCTCTCTCTCTTTCGCGCTCTCTCTCGCGCTCTCTCTCTCGCGCTCTCTCCCTCTCGCATTATCTCTCTCGCGCTCTCTGTCTCTCGCGCTCTCTCCCTCTCGCGTTCTCTCTCTCTCTCGCGCTCTCTTCCTCTCGCGCTCTCTCTCTTTCGCGCGCTCTCTCTCGCGCTCTCTCTCTCGCGCTCTCTCTCTCGCGCTCTCTTCCTCTCGCACGCTCTCTCTCTCGCTCTCTGTCTCTCGCATTATCTCTCTCGCGCTCTCTCTCGCGCTCTCTTCCTCTCGCGCTCTCTCTCTCTGTCTCTCTTTCACTCTCTCTCTCTCGCGCTCTCTCTTCCTCCCGCTCCTCCCGCTCTCTTTCTTTCTCCCTCTCGCACTCTCCCTTTTTCCCGTTTTTCACGAATTCTCCGAGAACACTGGTTCGATCGGCGTCGCCGATTAAATTCGGCCGGCAGTTAATCCGGATCGAATTAGCAATCGGGAATGAGTAACGAGCCCGATTACGAGCCGATCGGGCCCGAGCACAAGATCAAAACCGTCGTTAATTTCGAGCACAATCATTTTTCCAGATGGCACGTTTCACGTGACCAGATTACCAGCTTTATCGTTGCATAACCACCACCGCCTCTGTATGCATTGTGGTGCATGTTTCGACTTCTTCGCGAGAAGTTTATTTTTTCACAAAAATAGTCGGTAGACTTTGGTCGGTATATTCTTCGTTGGTTTATAAAAAAAAGGTAAACATGGAGAGTGAACATTTTACTGCAAAATGTAATGTAAATCTAACATTGGGATCATCCATGACACCTGCATTTAAGGGTTTAAGGGTTGAAGAATTTAAAACGTATCAAACATCTTTTTTTAGTTTTAAAATTATTATTATTATTATTATCTTGTTGAAGATTTTTCCCTGCTATAAAAACCAAAAAGAAATTATTATTACTATTGTTATTATTATTATTATTATTATTATTATCTTGTTGAAGATTTCCCCTGCCATAAAACCAAAAAGAAATTATTATTATTATTATTACAAAAGCTCTATGTTAATAATGACGTAGATTATTAACGTTGGGGTCATCCATGACACCTGCATTTAAGGGTTTAAGGGTTGAAGAAATTAAAAATGTATCAAAAATCTTTTTCTGGTTCTAAAATCATTATTATTATTATTATTATTATCTTGTTAAACATTTTCCCCTGCTATAAAAACCAAAAAGAAATTATTATTATTATTGTTATTATTATTATTATTATTATTATTATTATCTTGTTAAAGATTTCCCCTGCCACAAAAACCAAAAAGAAATTATTATTATTATTATTATTATTACAAAAGCTCTATGTTAATAATGGCGTAGATTATCGAATCGATAAAATAACGCCAGTTTCGCGTTCGGTCAGCGAATCGAATTTCGCCGGCGGCGTTAATTCCGGTAGCAATTAGATTTCTCGAGAACGTGTAAACGTTTCCAGTGGTGTGATTAGTTAAAATGGCTGCCCGAAATATTCAATGTGCCGCGGCTTTTAGCTCGATTAGCTTTCGACTGGACGGCGAGAAAGAGAGAGAGAGAGAGGGAGAGAGAACGGAATTGACCTCGAGCGTACCAAAACCGCCCGCAATTAGCAATTCGGAAGTACGTTTATAGAAACGCCACGTCCCCGATCAAAATGGCCACCATCGGCGGCGATGAACGCCGCCGCCACGTTCTCCCCGTCGCGTCGGTGCGATGATCAAATCGTCGTTAGCGGACCGGCGGTTTGTCGCAAACCCAATTACATACCGCCGATCGCATTATGTCTGAGGTTGTGTGCCTCGTTCCACCGCTAACCCTCAAATAGCATTACGGGGTTATGGGGTTACGTGCACGCGAATCCCTTCCGGCCGCTATTTTTCTCGTTTCGCCTCTCTCTCTCTCGCGCGCGCTCTCTCTCTCTCGTTTCGCCTCTCTCTCTCTCGCGCGCGCGCTCTCTCTCTCTCTCGCTCACGTTCTCTCTCTCGCGCTCTCTCTCCCTCTCGCGTTGTCTCTCTCGCGCTCTTTCTCTCGCGCGCACTCTCTCTCTTGCGTTCTCTCTCTCGCGCTCTTTTTCTCGCGCTCTCTCTTTCTCGCTCTTTCTCTCGCTCGCGTTCTCTCTCTCGCGCTTCCTCTCTCGCCCTCTCTCTCCCTCTCGCGTTGTCTCTCGCGCTCTCTCTCCCTCTTGCGTTCTCTCTCACGCGCTCTCTCTCTCTCGCTCGCGTTCTCTCTCTCCCTCTCGCGTTGTCTCTCTCGCGCGCACTCTCTCTCGCGCTTCCTCTCTCGCTCTCTCTCTCCCTCTCGCGTTGTCTCTCGCGCTCTCTCTCCCTCTTGCGTTCTCTCTTACGCGCTCTTTCTCTCTCTCTCTCTCTCTCTCTCTCTCGTGCACTCTCTCTCTCTCTATCTCTCTCGGGCCATTAAATTCACAGATGCCTCGATAAACCAGGCTTCTGTTTGCTCGGTTGCGGAAACGATCGCGGAACGAATTTCAACAGAATTTACTTTAATGAAGAGACAACTTTATTCTCCGCGGCTTGGCTTTTATCGGTTCGTCCGATTAAACGATGCGAACCGTGCTACCAGAAGTTTCACGATATTCTTTTGATCGCCGTCGGGCCGTCGCGGATCTTTATGCAAACACGCAGTTTTTTCCAATTTGTTCACCGGCGGTTCTACGATAGTCCCAAGGAGAGCTCTCGCGCCTCGTCGATCATTCGTCTAAGGCGAGCATTCGATATAATATAAACGTCCGAGCATTTGCGAGATGCGAACCGAAAGGAGAACCGGGAGAGAATCGTTTCATTTAGCGAACGGACGAAATTGTTTTCTATTTGCCCGTTCATAGCGGAGTTTCCTTTGTAGGCGCAATAGAAGCAAGAACGGTGTGCAAGTCGATTGTTCGGTCGACCGTTGCTTTTAATATTATTAAATCCTATTTACTTTGCTTTAACGCTTCCCGTTTGACTTTTTTCATGATTTTCAAAGTTACAGCTTGTGAGCGGCTAGTTCGGCGAAAAAGTCGTTACAATTTTCCACGTTTTACTGCGTTTCATGGAAATTTGAATTCGCGGCTTTCATTTTCCCAAAAATTAACTTTTTCCATTTACGTACATCGTTTCTGCTTTGAACGGCGAGGATGTTTACGGCACACTTTTTTTTGCAGCTTTTAATATCGTCACTGAAATCATTTTCTATCTCTTGTTATTCTTTTATTGTTTCATGCTTCCTCGTGCTACGATCGCTTATTAAAATATAAGAGATATAAATATTAAATAAATATATAAGTACTAAAATATTTATTATAAAACTTATTATAAAATTATGTATGCACATATAAGTATTCAATAAGTATATAAGTATTAAAAGATTTATTATAAAATTCTATATACATATATAAGCATTCAATAAGCATATAAGTATTAAAATATTTATCATAAAACTTATTATAAAATCATATATACATATATAAGTATTCAATAAGCATATAAATATTAAAATATTTAACATAAAATTTATTATAAAATCATATATACATACATAAGTATTCAATAAGCATATAAGTATTAAAATATTTATCATAAAATTTATTATAAAATCATATATACATACATAAGTGTTCAATAAGCATATAAGTATTAAGATATTTATCATAAAACTTATTATAAAATAATATATACATATATAAGTATTTAATAAGCATATAAGTATTAAAATATTTATCATAAAATTTATTATAAAATCATATATACATATATAAGTATTTAATAAGCATATAAGTATTAAAATATTTATCATAAAACTTATTATAAAATCATATATACATATATAAGTATTTAATAAGCATATAAGTATTAAAATATTTATCATAAAACTTATCATAAAATCATATATACATATATAAGTATTCAATAAGTACACAAGTATTAAAATATCTACCATAAAACTAATTACAAAATGATGTATACAAGTATTAAAATAAGCGATCGTAGCACAAGAAGAAAAAGAGATGGAAAATAATTTCAGTGACTACATTAAAAACTGCACGAAAGAATCTTTAGACTCGACGAAGCTACGGTAGAAAATTTCGCCGATAATGTCCACGAAATTAGGTGTCTCGTTCTCCGCTGCACGTCCTACCCCCTCTCCCGAGCGGATTCGTCGTCCCGGGCCGATCGAACCGTCGCGCAAACGAAGAGCGCGAATGCGTCACTGTCTGCCGGAGTGTTTGCGGCTACGGCGAAGTGTCGTCAGCGAATAAGCTGTTAGCGGGAACCGCCGCCCGCGGGTCCACCGTGTGGAAACACTTTCGGCGAAATTGCCGAAGCACCGTTAAACCCGGCGCCGCGTCCCCGCGTCCCGTCCGACGATGCCCGACGACTCTGTACCGTTCGATAGCACGCGCGCGTACCGTCCTCGAGGCCGTCGAAAGAAGAGACCTCGATTCGCTCGCGAATTTTATTCATTCGGCCGGGCGTCTTTCGAAATCAATTTTTATGCCGCGCATGGCTGCGATTTCGTCGGAAAGATGACACACAGCTGCCGCCGAGGAAAATGAACTTTCCCGTGGAACAGCCGTTCGCGTGCTGCGATCCTTGGGACCGTCGGAAAAAGAACGTCACTTTGCTGTCGATATAAAGTCAAAGGCGGATTTTCATCAATTTTTGCAAAAGACGCTCCGCCATCAATTTGACAAAAACGGACACTTTTTCGTTAGATAGACATTTTGTTATAGACTTTTAAAGTGACGTTAATGTAATGATTATAAAATATGATAACAATTTTGAGAAGTCACTTTGCTGTCGATATAAAGTCAAAGACATTTTTTCAGCAATTTTTGCAAAAGACGCTCCGCCATCAATTTGACAAAAATGGACACTTTTTCGTTAGACAGACATTTTGTTATAGATTTTTAAAGTGACGTTAATCTAATGATTATAAAATGATAACAATTTCGAGAAGTCACTTCGCCAAAGTGTCAAAAAGTCAAAGACATTTTTTCATCGAATTTAAAAAAAGTATTTTCTAATAAAAATATAAAGACACGCTGAACTGACGACTTTAAACTGTTCCATTTGCTATCTACTCTAAGAAAAAACCCTCTGCCACTGATTTAAAAGCGACAATCTGCCTTTAAAAAATGATAACGTGTCGGTACGTTTAAATAAAAAGCGTACATCCGGTAAACAACTCTAAGTTACGCGTATCAGGAAACGCGATTAAACGTACTCAAGCCATTAATGTTGAACAGTATCGACTGAAAAAGGTCGCGTCGCCGCACAATGTTCAAAGGGGCCGGGAAGTGTGCTACCTCCAAAAATCGCGCAAAGAGAATCAAGAAATGAACCGCAGTGGACAGAGCCTAGGCTCTGATGCACTCTCCCCCGCTATGCAGCAAAGTCGGTGCAGCAAAGTCGGTGTGCAACTGCAGAGATCAAACAGCTTGCAAAAGTCGAGCATGACATACACACACATACGCGCACACCCACGCGCCGCTGTTTATCGTTGCGAGCCGGACCCAATGTCACGAGTACCGCACGCGTTTCGAAACGTTCGATTGTAATCTACGGCACGAGGAGCGTTAGTCATCGCGAGGGAGAGAGAGAGAGTGAGAGAGAGGACGTAGAATCTATTTGGTAGATCGTCGAGGAGAAGTAAAAGTGGGCCTGCAGCTTCGGAAAGCTGAAGAATCCCAGCCGCGACGCTCGCTTTTCGATGAGATTTTGCACGGTGGTAGAGCTCGTAAAACGGAATCCAACGATACCCGGTTTCGGTTGCGGACGGCTTACGGTTTCTGAGATATTTAATGTCAAAGTTGTCGCTAACAAAGCCAGAAAGATGCGCCGGATTTCGGGCCGCGGCACCGTGCGGCGGAGTGGGGAGACGTCGGAGAAGCGCTCGCGAGACGATGGAGTGGAGGAGAAGTACCTATGGGAAGACTCTCGCTCGCTCCCACTCCTAACGTTCCCCCTCCACCGTTCCCACATCACCAGCGAGCGCGTCTCTGGCACGCCTGAACGCACGCGGCGCAGCGGCACGTCTTTCTGGCCTTGTCACCGGCAACTTTAACGTTAAATATCTCGAAAACTGCGAGCCGCCCGCACGGAAAACCGGGTATCGTTGGATTCGGTTTAACGAGCTCTAGCACCGTGCAAAATCTCATCGAAAAGCGAGCGTCGCGCCCGGGGACCACCCTTCTGAGACGTCCTCCGCGCCGTCGGCCGATGTTTTTTTAACGCCCTGTATTATCCGGCGGTGACCCAGTTGCCGGCGATCCATCATTCCCATCGTTGGGCGAATGATATCGTGCGGTCTGGCCGTGCGCGTGGCGCGGCGCGGCGCGGCGAGAGGCGGGGGTGGCAAAGCGCGGGTTGTGCAAAAGTGTGCACGTGGTGGAGGAGGCCGAAAGCGGCTCGCGGATTCGGCGAGAAGTTGAAATACGGCGTTGCGGTAGGATATCGTGCGATCCGGCATCGGCATCGGCATCGGCGTCGGCGTCGGCCGAAAGGCTGACCTAGTGCCCAACCCATCACCCGGGAACTTGAAGACCTCCCAGCACGCGAGGGACCATTCAATCTGCACGTGAGGATGGATGGATGCCCGCTGGCTTAGACCGTGCCACCGTGATAGGGGGCGACCAACGGGGCTTCGGAACCGAAGCACCGAGGCAGAGCTCTTGGCAGAGCAGCGATCCATCGACGAAAGTCGGTCTTGAAACTTTCAAATAATATCATGCGATCGCCTAATGTGCAAACAAAATGTTAATGCCGCGACATTTAACCCTTTGCGGCGAGTGTCGGTAAATAGCCGTCCAAGTCTTTTTACCGTTTTTTTAAAAATTAATTTATTAACACTATAATATACTCCTATACTATATACTATACTATACTATATACTATACTATACTATACTCCTATACTATACTATACTCCTATACTATACTATACTATACTCCTATACTATACTATACTCCTATACTATACTCTATACTCCTATACTATACTATACTCCTATACTATACTCTATACTCCTATACTATACTATACTCCTATACTATACTCTATACTCCTATACTATACTATACTCCTATACTATACTATATATATATATATATATATATATATATACTATAATATACTATACTATATATATACTATACTATACTATACTATACTATACTATACTATACTATACTCCTATACTATACTATAATATACTATAATATATAATGTAACACACTCCGGTGGCACCACGCCGGTGCCATGCAAAAACTATCCGTTGTATGCCGGTGGTACCACTTTGGCGCCATTTTAAAAAACTGAAATAACACTTGAACTATATTTCTCGGGTGTTAAAAGGCGACGAACTAACTATAGCACATCGTGCTTATTTGACTGAGAATCAAGTACGAAAATTCTTGGATGACTAATCTTAATTTTAGGAATTTATATTATACCGGCATCTTCGAAATTTTTGCTAAAATCTAAAATTTCCGAGCTATCATGCCGGCGTCGAACAAAAGAATCATATCTAAGATCCGCGGACGGCACAGTGTTAATTGTTAATATAAATTTATTCATTTAACCGTAGGTTCGGAACGAATTTCAGTTTGACGAGTCGGTATTTCTGTGTCGCTACCAGAGAAACCGGCACAGTTCTCCACATATTTATAATCTTGTAATAATATAATTATATCCTATAACATTTTTATTTTATATCCAATACCTCTGTCGTCCACAGCGACGCGATACCCGTCGAGCGGCTTCGTCCGCAAAGGGTTAAACGCAACGCTGAAAAATGGACACCGTTTACGTACTTTTTCACCCGGCAATGTTCTAGCTGCTGTCGCGAGACGAATTCGACGATTTACTCTGCTGTAACCTTAAACCTCGAGACAACGCTAAAATCATTTTTGCATTGGATCGCCGTTTCGCCGGGCCGCTGTGCAGCGACTGCCGGGGTTAGGTTGGATTCGCTTTCGAACCGCGATATCACGACGAGCCCGGCGCGGATCGATGCGGCACGCGCGCGATCGCCGGCTGCTGCACCTCGATACAAGATCGATCGATCGCCGGGAACGACGCGGTCCGCGCCGCGGAAACGGCGAACCTCGCGGCGACGTTAACGACCAGCCACGATTTAACACGTTCCCTGCCAGACCGTTTTTTGAAGACTTTCCGTTCAAGCCGCGTGGGGCGTATGCGCCCCACGCTTTACATTTGTATTATTTTGTTTCTGGCGTATGCTTTACAATAATTAAAATAGTGCAAAAATCATAATTATCAAGGAAAGGTTGTATAGTTTAACATGCATAACACAGCAAACCAATAAATTTATTTTTCTAGGAATTACTTTAACAAATACCAGGCTGACCATTATTATGCCAAGCGAGTTGCATCCTCACATATAATTTTTTTTATCATGCCTATATTAGTTTAGAATATAACATTTTAGTTAAATTCAAGTTTGTATGCGATTACAAAGGGATGTTACGATGAACTTTGTTAAAACATGGCAAACATAAGTGTGGTTTATCCACACAACTATCGCAGGATGTTACAACTTTTACAGTACTATAGAACTATAAATCAATCCCAGCTTCAGTGAAGCAGTAAGTATTGTGTCAACGACACGCGAATAAATGACTGATCGGAATAAGAGAAATGTAGTTAAAACAAGTTACAGTAAAGAAAAATTGCCCATCACGCCGCGTGGGGCGTATACGCCCTACGATTAAATGAGGGCATCAGCAATAGTATTAAGACGTCCATAATTGACTGCATAATGAATTTTTAAAAAATTCTTCATTTTACAATGATAATACCAAATGGCTTGAACGGAAAGTTCAGCGTGGGGCGTATACGCCCCACGCGGCAGGGAACGTGTTAACTTGCTCGAGTTCACGCTGCTACCTTCGGCACAGGATCTACAGGGTGGTGGTTCTGCGAGCGACTGCCGATCTACCGACTTATTATACCCTTGCTTCGCTAGAATGATGTAAAACAGCAGCTGAGATCACTGCGTTCGCAATTGTACGGGTTTTTGGTGATCTGCTGATAACTTTGAGGCGGAATTAGGGGATGGACTCGACATTTCTGGGTGATCGTCAATCTAGAAGACGATTTTTTTTTTTTAATTCGTTTTAACCCTTAGGGGGACCAACACTATTTATTTCCAGTTTACACACTGCCAAGTCCAGACTGTTTTTCAGACGGAGAGAAATTTTTTACTGAAAACTTTTCTGTCAAATGCAGAGAAGAGATATTTTCGTTTTTTAAATAAAACTTCGTCGATATATATTTTCATCGTTTCCAATGTTTCCTGCCAGATTTTACGGTTTTAGTGATTTCTACCACTCTGTTTACTGTCGCAAGGCGGTGGGTTACTGGGTCAAAATTGACCCGGAGTGTACTTAAATCGTTCATCGAATCGCTGAATTTTCGACAGTTGAGTGAAAGAAATTGCTGTTACATCAGGAACGACAGAAAGGCTTATCAGCCTGGACTGCGGATTTTGTGCATTTATGGCAAAAATGAACAGGTAAAGAAATCGTAAGGTCACTGTGAAAATTGTATCAAATTGTACATATAAAATTGTAAGGTCATTAGAAGAATTTTAGGATATTGTTACATTATATTGAAGAATTTGAGGATATTATACATTATAATGGATATATACAGGGTGTCCTATAAATGTCTCGCAAGCCGAAAGTAGGGGATTCCTGAGGTGATATGAAGCAACTTTTTCCTTAGCGAAAATGCGATCCGCGGCTTCGTTAACGAGTTATTAACGAAAAACAGTGACCAATCAGAGGCGAGATCATTTGGCGCGAGACGGCCGAGCCAATGAGCGGAACTAGGCTCCGTGCGCTCGTTGGCTGGGCCGCCGCGCGCCAGCCGAGCTCGCCTCTTATTGGTCAGTGTTTTTCGTTAATAACTCGTAGACGAAGCCTCGGAGAAAATTTTCGCAAAGGAAAAAGTTGCTTCGAAGGACCTCAGGAACCTCCCATTTCCGGATTGCGAGACATTTTCGGAACACCCTGTATATATTTACATTATATTATTTTTACATTTACATTGTTACGAATATATACATTATAATGAACTCATTATAATTACTAAAGAATCAAAGACATTTTCAACTAATTTATGTTTCTCACAATGAAGTAAAACGATTTTTATTTTGCATAAAGATCCGCGGTCTACTGACGGACAAGCGTGCAAGAAATATTTGGAAAGATAAGCTGCGAAAAGATTGCCAAATAAAGCTCGGAATTGTTATAAACATCGTCGACAGTGCGGTCGTGAAAAATGGCTCGTCGTCCGAGGATTGAAATCAGCAATTTTGCCATCGTTTCAACGTAAAACTCGCGCGCTCGCTGATTTTTGAAATATTTACCGGAACAATAATAACCGGCGGTAATTTGATGGCGCGGTTGAAGGGTTAAGGTGCACCGAGGTGTCCCGCGGGAAGCTCCTCCATGATATTGGTGGACGCGGCGTCACGGTTAATTGCAGCTGCTACTGCATCACGAAGCGCAGGACGAACTTCTTCGGCTGCCGGGCGCATTTTACAATGCAAATTAGAGGGGAGTCGGGGAGATTTACCAAGTTAAATGGAAACAAGGGTTCACGGTGTCTCGAAGACCGGGCGAGGGTAGTTAGTTTGAGTTTTCACCCCGAGGACCGTGCGAGAGAGTTTAACACCAACGATTCCGCATCGGTAACCGACTCTAAATTCATAACTAGATTCTCGTGTTTTATGCGGATTTCAAGTTTCACGGCGACCATTTCACTGCAAATCGGAACGGCGCAGCGATTCCATGGACTTGTTTAGGAAGATTCGTTAGAAGAGGAAAGCATGGATTTTTCTGTTCTACAGGGTGTTCCAAAAATGTCTCGCAATACGGAAATGTGGGGCGGCTGAGGTCATTCCAAGTAACCTTTTCCTTTGCGAAAATGCGATCTGCGGCTTTGTTTACGAGTTATTAACGAAAAACCACTGACCAATGAGAGGTGACGGCGCGAAGTTCGAGAGCCCGCAGCCACGAGGCTTTGAGGGCGGACTCGAGTCGCGTTCGAACTTGTTGAAGCAAAAAGTAATTTCTTGAGTCTTGGAAAGCCTCCACATCCTGAAGTGCGGGCTTTCCATATGCTTGAGGAGAGTACACAGGTATAAAAACATGCGTTGTCGCCCAGGCCTCTCAGGTTCTTCAGTAGTCTCATACTGTGCGCTTCTACACAGTGTTTCCTTCACTTCTTTCTTAACCCTTTCGCTCCGAACGACGGATATATCCGTCATCCATATGAACACTCGCGGAGCCGAACGCCGGATATATCCGACATGCTGGTAAAATCGCGACCTAATTTTTGGACTGCACCGCCTCTTGTTACTATTGCGTGAATCTTTTGACGAAACAAACAAACGACAGTCCGAAATAAACGACACACCATTCAAGTTATATTTGTTCTACCTGCATTTCCCATTATTATTGTGTTACATGTCATAAAGGGATAGAAAATCGAAAGTACTAACTTTAGGACTAATTATTATGTATTATGTTTTGTATCATGAATATTATGTTTTATTTTATTACTGTATATTATATATTATTTCTTCACTTTTTCCATTGTTAATGAAACTTTTTTTACCTATTAAATAACTTTATACCTTATGCAGAAATTATAACTATATTGTTTTAAAGAAAAATCCCTTTTCTTCCCAAATAGACTATCCACGCGCAATCTGCACAATTTCGGCGGGTGGTTCCGTTCAGGAGGGGCGCTACGGCGGACTGAACCGCCGTAGCGAAAGGGTTAAATATAGTTATTTACGTGTGTCTCTCATTCTACACTCTTTTATTTCAAATAACCCCCTCAAAACAGAACTATTGAACAAGTCGCGAAGCGCGAACTTTCCGGATTCTTTTTTACTACGTAAAAGTGATATTTTTAAGAGAAACGCTGTTCACCTCTACTTTAGAACGTCCAAAGAATATTTACTAATTTTTCGGACCCGAAACTATTGGACTATTTTCTCTCTTTTGAATACTCAGAAGTTTTTCCTTCTAGCATATAAGTTACAAAAACGAATCGACGCCGAGAGTCTCGCCAGAGTACCATTAGATAAACAATGATTTCATATGTATATAGAACAGAGTGCTCTTTGTCTTTAGGTGACGTTTTTGGTTTCGTCTTTGTGAACAGTCTTCAGTCTCCTGGAGCAATCAGGAGAGTAAAGACGGTCCTTCCTCGTACATCAAATTAATAAACCAAAAGGGATAAGTTTAATTCACTGCGTTTTACTTTTATTTATCTACCCATTTCCAATAGAAACAATATGTAGTTTAACCGTGACAGCCGTTTTAGTTTTATGGTGTGCACGACGCCTCGTGTGTACCGTACGAAATTTGTACGCAAGGTGTACAGCGAGGATTAACAAAGTTCGTGAATGATATTTTAATTGAAATAATTCCGTGTCCGAACAGAACTCAACGAATGATTCGCAAAGCTGATTTAATAATAAATAATCGCGTCAAGGGACGCAAAGAAGGATTTGTTTACTAGAGAAATATGAAAAATATGATCAATAAGTATGTATTAATCCTCCGTAACGTAGCGGACACCTCCGCACAGTCCCGCATTCGTTGTAACGCATTTTTCAAGCGTAACGTTCGATGCTCGTACTCCTTCGCAACCGTGTAATTTATTCATCGGGAACAGTCTGTTATAGTATTTTGCAATGTTGCGTCGTTTCTACGATAGACTCGAGGAGAAATTGAACGAGCACGTTCCCTAACAGCAGCATTGGGCAACACGTTTTATTCGAGTGACGGATGAAAGATATAAAAGACTCCGACGAGAGCAGAATATTTATCGAACAAATATTTACCCAGGTTAAACATTTATCCGAATCGAATTTTATTTCGATAAAAATCCGCTCGAACAAGATTTTATTTGGCGCAGGAATTCGTAAGGAAAATAATTCGTTCGAACGAAAATAGCGTAAAGCGTTCTTTCATAGTTCATACGTTTTTCTTTCATTTATTTATTTCATATTATTTTCGCCGCTTGCTCGAATAAAGAGATCGAATGATTTATGGCGTAACGTGAATTCTGCGAATAAAATATTCCACCGAAATTGAATTCGTTCATTAACACGTTCCGTGCCACGTGTACCATCGATGGTACACGCTCGCATGTTTACTTAGTGAACCGAACAAATTGTTTACGAGAAATTTAGAACCGAAGAATCAATTTCCACCGCAAGAATGGGCGTTGATAAGTTTTTCTTACGTTGTTATGTGTACGAGAATTAATAATTGCACGCAATACATCAAGTTTTAGTAAAATATCAAAGTGTGAAGATTCGAGTAAAAAAAGCTCGGCACGGAACGTGTTAATGATTATCTTCGATAAATATTTAGTCGAGTAATATTGCAGTGGCGTGGAGTAATATTAGGAACATTGGGTAAATAACAAGTGACGTAATACGTTGAAAAAAATGTCTCCGCGAGCGTAACCCGACCCGTTGTTCAGGCTACGCACGCACGTGCCGGAGCCACTGTCTTTACTTCTGTGACTTTCGCAACGGCGGCCAGCAGCGGACACACTTTTTTTCGACGAGAAGAATTCGTTCTGAAGGAAACGCTACGCGACGGTAGTGTGTTTACTAACTTTATCTACCGGTGAACCGCTCTCTCCGATTTTCTTCATTATTCTTTCGCGATTCGCAAACTCTACGGATAGTTTTCTCTTTCGTGTACGAAATTCTCTTCCGACTTCTGCACAGCTTTCACCAAATTTGCAATCATTTTCAACGACAAAACAGCGTCGTCGAATCGAATGTCTCGTTATTTTCGTTCATCGCGATGTGACTACTTGTTAAACGTCAACACATGGCAATCCGGTACGAAAAATTCTTTGAGAAAGTAACGCAAAATACATTTTTAAAAGGATACAGTAATGTCTCCCTTACTGACGCTCAGATTGTCTCCACTAAAATGGATAATTTGGGAAGAGGAGATACGATTATTCGAGCCTCGCAGCTCTCGTTTTTATAGCTGTTGACAATCGATGATCATAAAAGACGAGCCACGAGGCTCGAACAATCGTATCTCCACTTCCAAAATTGTCTACTTTTGTGCGCAATCCGAGCGTCAATTAGGGAGACATTACTGTACTCGGAAGCGAGATATCGAGTTCTAACAGAGGACAACTTCGAGCAACGATAACTCCGTGAAAAATCACCTCGGGACGATGACTCTTTTTTTAAATCAAAGCTCGAAACCTCTACTTTCGGACAGTGTATCTGTATTTTAAGTTCCACGCAACCTCGCCTCTGTAACCCTTTAAATGCGAGGCCATGTTCGTCATATTCGGAGGCCACGTGACACGAGCATAGCATAGAAAAATGGATATAAATTGGCCACTTTTCAGTGACGATAACTCCGCGAAAAATCATCGTAGAATAATGATCTTCCTCTTAAATTAAAGCTTGAAACCTCTACTTTAAGGTAGTTGTACTCGATGTTAAGTTTGATGCACCTTCGCCACTGTAACTCTTTCAATGTGGAGCCATGTTTGTCATATCGAAAATTGCCAAGTTTGACGAAATGCGCATTGGTCAGATTCGACTGACGATAGCTCCGTGAAAAATCACCGTAGGACAACGACTCTTTTTTTAAATTAAAGCTCGAAACCTCTACTTTCGGACGGTGTATCTGTATTTTAAGTTCCACGCAACCTCGCCACTGTAACCCTTTAAATGCAAGGCCATGTTCGTCGTACGTCATACGTCGTATCGTCGAGTTCGACGAATCGCACGGACTTTGGACAATTTTTCTCCGAGATGCCGTTCACGGCAGAACGAAGTTCGATCTTTCCCCTTTAATTTAAAAAAAAAGAAACTCGGCTGCGATTTTTTCTCGCAAAGTTACAGCAGTTTATAGTTACCCTTGCATGTTCTCCAATCTATGGCACGAATTGTCAACGACCATAAAAACGAGCTGCAAGGCTCGAATAATCGTATATCTCCTTTTCCGAAATTGTCCATTTTTGTGGACAATCTGAGCGTCAATTATAGAGACATTACTGTATCCTTCTGTTATTTTCTCTGTGCTCGCCGATTTTGTTGCAGCCGCGATGCCTATTGTCGCCAGAAACCGTGCGGACGGCACTTGAATAGCTTCGACGGCCGCGCCAAAATGCTTGAAAGTTTCCTAAAATCCGAGTATTTTATTGAATTAAATTAGTATACTCGCAAATTACTCCGCCAATAATCGACTTCCAAATTTGGCGAGAAGAAATTGTGTCGGCCATATACAGTAATGTCTCCCTTACTGACGCTGAGATTGTGCCCAAAAATGGACAATTTGGGAAGAGGAGATACGATTGTCCGAGTGCTGCATCTAGCTTTTATAATTGTTGACAATCGGTAACTATAAAAATGAGTCGCAAGGCTCGAATAATCGTATCTCCTCTTCCCAAATTGTCCAATTTTGTTCATTAGTCTCTCGATTCGCAAGCTCTACAGATCATTTTCTCTTTCATGTACGAAATTCTCTTCCAACTTCCGCACAGATTTCGCCAAATTTGCAATCATTTTCAACGACAAGCCAACGTCGTTGAATCGAATATATCGTTATTTTCGTTCATCGCGATGTTTCTATTTGTCAAACGCCAAACAATACATAACGATCCAGCGCAAAAAATTCGAATGCCACGAAATTAGAAAGTAACGCTCCAAAATCGACACCCATTGCAAGCGCAATACTTTCCTAAAACGATACATCACCGCGTTCGACGCGTGGCAAACGATCAAATTTGTCGAAAGAGCTTCCCAGGAAGATCCGTCGAGTCAGCGTAGCGGGAGCCCGGGCTCCGTGAAAAGCGACACTCGGCCGGCTAAAATTACGCGGAAGATGGTAGATTTTCGAACCGGAGTATAACCGTGGCGTGAGGAATCGTTCGTCCTAATACTGTTACCGCGGCCTGGAGAGAGCGACTTCCCGGTTTTTGCTGTTTCACTCGACAAACAATCCAGCGTCACGAAGGTAGGCGGCCCGCGCGCGCGCGCACAGCTTTTGCCGGCGTGTATGTCGGCATTGTGCACCGGTGAATCGGCCGGCGACACGCCGTGCAGAACAGCGAGTCGAACCGCGCCATACCAGGCCTTATAGCTACGGTTGTGCTATAGCGGCAGCCAGGCAAGCCAGTGCCACACGCCGCCCACAATGCGCGATTGTGTGCCCGCGGATCGAGGATCCAGAAGACACCGCGCGCGCGGCTGCCACGGTTCCGCTGCCTTTTCTTCTTGCCTGGCCCCGTTCGATTAATTCCTCTCTGCTCCCGACGATGCGTCATCCGACACCTGGTTACTTTACCAACTTTATTGTTTCCTATGTCAGCCGTGTTCCGGGTATCCTGATTTCCGCGAAACGCTGCACCCGATTCTGTCGATCGCCGCCCATTTCGAGATCTCGCGGCCGTCGATTTTGCTGCGTCGGGACGGCAAAATGCCGATTCGGTCGAGCCTTCTTTATTTATTTATTTATTTATTGGATATATCCGCGCAGTTCAATGATTAACCCTTTGCACTCCGATGTCCCCTTTCGTGGGACATCGTGATTCTAGCATATCACTCGGATGTCCCCTCTAGTGGGACATTCAAGTTTATTAGTGATTACGGGGAATTCAGTTATTTCAGCGCAACTTTTTCAGACATGCACGTTTCCCTGAAGTTTTCTCTTGAAATTGCGCAAGAAATCAAATCAAAATATGGTAAAATTACTGAGATATATACAAGAAATGACAGCGGGATTTGACGAGAACGTGAGAGGCGTGCTCACGACGGTCCGAGCACTTCAAAGACGCCGCTTGAAAAGAGCGATAAGGCAAGTTTGTAGAAGAAAGATCGGTACGCGAACATAGCGCGCACTGTATAGTGAGATTTATAATCATAAAATCTGGAGGAAAAGATTTTCAAAGCTGAACTCGGTCTGGTTCGAAGCGTCGAGCGGTATAGATAGATCTAACGAGTGAGAAAATCGGAAAAGCGATTCTTCTCTTGGTAAATAAATTGTTTGGTAAAAGTTTTTTTGATAAATATCATCTTGCGAGTTGGTAATAACAATTAGAAATTTTCAACCTATGTATTTATTCATATTTTTTATTAGAACAATGGCAAAACGTTCAAACACGAATGAGTCTCATGACATAAGTAATAGTGAAGATGAGCTCCGGATAGACGTTCATACAGATATGTTAGAAATGTTACACAGAAATGTTACTACAGATATGTAGAAGGTTTTCTTCTACAGTTAGTCCATCGTTTTGATAGCAGCGATAGTGATATCGTCCAAGCAACAAGGCGACGAGAGAAAGAGTTCGCATAGACAGCGATTACAACAACGAAACAAATGATAAAACAAACGATAACAAAATTATAAAAAATAAAATATTGATTTTTTTGCAAATTTCTCGATTTCAGCCAAATTCATATAAGTCCAATATCATTATAATATGTTAATTAGTTCCAAAACCATACTAAATAATACGAGGGTCTGTAAATGCCCGTTTCTGCCGAAAAGTGGCGCCGAGTAGCTGGTAGCCAATGTCCAGAATGGTTCGGAGTGCTGAGGGTTAATACCAGTGCCAAAATAATGATTCAGAAAAATATTTCCATGGAAAGAAGAAGAAGACCGACGACACCCTATCATCAGAGCATAGTCCTCCAATCAAACTGGTGCAAAACGTTATTATAGTCCATATAGATCTGTCATATTAATTTAAGGAATTCCGGTTAAATTATTTTTTATTACTTTGATTCTCTAACAATATTCGTTCTAAAACTCTGTATTTTGTATTCTTCTTTTTTGTATTTTTTTTTTATAATAAATTTTAACTTTCTAGTTTCGGTTTAATCGATTAAATTTCTTTGACTTTGTGGGAATTTTAGTGGTCGATTGCTGGCGTCGAACGCGTCAATATTACGAGGCTATCGGAAACGTTGCTATCAAATATGTTTCACCGGTAGAGACGGGGACCAGATCGCAATTATCCTTCAAGAAGATCGCCGAAGCAGGCCTCGTGTGCTCCCTTGTTAGCGCGACACTAAGAATAGCACAACTAATTGCAAACGTCAGCGGCGTGCAAATATTTTCTTCCGGCGTAAAATTTGAATCCGCAAAACTGCGGATCATTGTGCAAAATAAACAGCTAACATACGATGCTCTTTTTCACAGAATTTTGTTTTTATTTCGCTTGCGCGGGGTAAGACGATCAAACATGACAAAGAATTATAAACCAAATTTTTAAAATTAAAAAATAATATTTTAGAAATACAACGTTCGTCAAACTTGACAATTCTCCATGTGACAAACATGGCCTCGCATTTAAAAGGTTACAACGACGAGGGTGCGGCAAACTTAGAATTCGTAGTGCAGTGTCTAAAAGTAGAGGTTCCAAGCTTTAATTTAAAAGGAAGATCATTATTCTACGAACATTTTTCGCGGAATTATCGTCACTGAAATTTGGCCAATTTATATCCATTTTTCTATGCTATGCTCGCGTCACGTGGCCTCGCATTTAAAGAGTTACAGTAGCGAGGTTGCACGGAACTTAAAATCTAGATACCCTGTCCGAAAGTAGAGGTTCCAAACATTAGTTTAAGAAAAGAGTCGTTGTCCTAAGGTGATTTTTCACGGAGCTATCGTCAGTCGAAGCTGACCAATGCGCATTTTGTCAAACTTGGCAATTTTCGATATGACAAACATGGCCTCGCATTGAAAGGGTTACAACGGCAAGGGTGCAGCTAACTTAGAACTCGTAGTGCAGTGTCTAAAAGTAGAGGTTCCAAGCTTTAATTTAAGAGGAAGATCATTGTTCTACGATGATTTTTCGCGGAGTTATCGTCACTGACAGTTGGCCAATTTATATCCATTTTTCTATACTATGCTCGTGTCACGTGGCCTCGCAGTTACAGTAGCGAGGCTGCGCGGAACTTAAAATCGAGATACACTGTCCGAAAGTAGAGGTTTCAAGCTTTAATTTCAAAGAAGAGCCATCGTCCTACGATGATTTTTCGCGGAGTTATCGTCGATCGAAGTTGGCCGATTCGTATCGAACATTTTTCTACGTTACAATTATAATATTTTGAGAAATGCATATATAGGAAAAAAAGCTCGATGCATCGGTAACTGGGAGCCTGGACCCGGTCGCGGCTCGTCATAAATATGGAAGATCCGCGGCGCACGGTGATTAGGATCGGCGAGCACGGCCAGCCGGTTAATCATCGAATAGTTCGCCGATAACCGATCGGCTAATAAATTGGTTTATCTGCGCGGAGTTTTCGTGGCACGGTTTCCGGCCTATAAATCCCCTGTTCCGGCGCATTAATTGGGGGGGGGAGGGGGGAGGGGTGCCCCGACTGGAAATTCTATCGGCAAGAAAATTGCGCCGCCCGGGAAACGGCGGAAGTAACGTCCAATTTTGCGCTGCGGATGATGAGGCTGCTGCTTGAGAAATTGGCAAGGTAATAACGGACGATCGGCCGGCGCAGGTAACGAGTTGTTTACCTGCGATCGACGTTTCGGCCGAACGAAACACACGCGATCGGAGAATGCAGCCTCGATACGGGAACGCTGAAAAATTCGCTCGTGATTTGATCATGCTCCCTGTCAGTCTGCCAATACCCTATATTCCCAATACGCCTTACTCGATGTAATGCGCTCGAGTCGGAACGGCAAATATAATTAATTATAACGTGTACGATCGATCTACGAAATCAAGATCTTCGATGAAAAAGATTATTCGATATTAAGTGCATAATATTCGTAGTTAATTGCATTATGGCGACTTTGAATCGAAATTCGATTTGCAGGTAAAAAAATATCGACTCGAAGAAATCGATTTGAAAATCGATTCTTCGGAAATCAATTCGATAATCGATTCGATAACCGATTCGACAATCGATTCGATAATCGATTCGACAATCGATTCGATAACCGATTTGACAATCGATTCGATAACCGATTTGACAATCGATTCGATAACCGGTTTGACAATCGATTCAATAATCGATTCGATAATCGATTCGAAGATCGATTCGATAATCGATTCGAAGATCGATTCGAAGATCGATTCCAAAATCGATTCTTCAGAAATCAATTTGATAATCGATTCGACAATCGATTTGACAATCGATTCGACAATCGATTTGAAGAAATTGATTCAAAAATCGATTCTTCAGGAATCAATTTGATAATCGATTCGACAATCGATTCGATAACCGATCTGACAATCGATTCGATAATTGATTCGACAATCGATTTGAAGAAATTGATTCGAAAATCGATTCGAAAATCAATTCGAAGAAATCGATTCGAAAATCGATTCATCAGAAATCGATTCGAAAATCGATTCGAAAATCGATTCAGGATCGCCGATCTCTAGTCCAGTCCGAACAGCATAATGCAAACAGGAGCGAAGCGCGGTAGATGGAAAAAGTAAATTGGAAACCGTAGAACGGAATTTTTCACCGGGAACACTTTATTTTCAAGGAAATTGATTTCAAATATTCATTCGATTAAAAGTGAATTCGAAACGCCGAGCTACACCGGGACGAGATTGATATCGGGTACACGCTTCGAAAATGTTTCCGAACAAATACATACGCACGTATACGGTGTGACGAATTGTCCGGTAGAATGTCGCGTACAAATACATTCCGTTCCAAACGCGTTAATAATTGATTCTTTTCGCGAAAAATCCGAGCTACGGAAGCGCGCTCGAAACGGTGAATTAGTTCTGCTTCGCGATCAGTGTCTGGTTCGAGCAGATGATAATTTCCACGGTACGACAAAGGTAAGGGGAAAACGCGCGTTCTGTCTGCGCACGACAGACCGTTTCTACTTGGAAGCGAGTGTACAGAGTACAGTAATGTCTCTCTAATTTACGCTCAGATTGTCCACAAGAATGGACAATTTGGGAAGAGGAGGCACGATTGTTCGCGCCTTGCAGCTCGTTTTTATGGTCGTTGACAATTCGTGCCATAGATTGGAGAACATGCAAGGGTTACTATAAACTGCTGTAACTTTGCGAGAAAAAATCGCAGCCGTGTTTCTTTTTTTTTAAATTAAAGGGGAAAGATCGAACTTCGTTCTGCCGTGAACGGCATCTCGGAGAAAAATTGTCCGAAGTCCGTGCGATTCGTCGAACTCGACGATACGACGTATGACGTACGACGAACATGGCCTCGCATTTAAAGGGTTACAGTGGCGAGGTTGTGTGGAACTTAAAATACAGATACACTGTTCGAAAGTAGAGGTTTCGAGCTTTAATTTAAAAAAAGAGTCATCGTCCCGAGGTGATTTTCCGCGGAGTTATCGTCGCTCGAAGTTGTCCTCTGTTAGAACTCGATATCTCGCTTCCGAGTACAGTAATGTCTCCCTAATTGACGCTCGGATTGTGCACAAAAGTAGACAATTGTGGAAGAGGAGATACGATTGTTCGAGCCTCGTGGCTCGTCTTTTATGGCTATCGATCGTCAACAACTATAAAAACGAGCTTCAAGGCTCGAACAAATTGTCCAAATTGTCCATTTCTGTACACAACCCGAGCGTCAGTAAGGGAGACATTACTGTACAGTACGTACATACATAGTTCGCACCGTAGAACGAATTTATCCTGCTTATTTTCAAGCGCTGTAAATAGCCGGCGACATTCGTGGCCGCTAATTAGAAAGATATACAGCTGGCGGACATAGAATTGCGTTAAGGGGCGCAGATGAATCGTGCCGATAGGAATGCGGCCTGGCATTTTTGTGAGGTTTCACGCAGATTCATCGCGAACAATGGGAACCCGGTATCGATCTGCTACAATGGGACACGAAATTGATACCGCGGACACATGCGAGACCACCGTTATTAGAAGAATGGTAACATAATTGTCACGGTTACGGTTCACCACGTTAGTCAACCGACTTTTTTTTTTTCTTTTCTATTAATTACTCTCCGATCATTTATCTTTCATCTTTTCGGCAACTACGTACTTATATATGTGTCTGATAAGATCTATGACCTAATATGTGAATAATTTTTCCTTTCTTTCTATTCTTTTTTCCCTTTTTTTCTATTCCCCTTTTCCTTTTTTCTGTTCTTTTTTTTCCTTTCTTTCTGTTCTCTTTTTCCTTTTTTCTCTTTGTTTGTATTTATGGCAATTGCTACATAAAATCTCTCTATGTATTTGTTTATTTATTTGCTTATTGAACATATACAGGAAGTTATTCATTAGTTATAAAATTGCAGAAAAAAGAAAATAAAAATACAGTGATTTAGAATGACTTGATAGAAATTAAAGTAAAAAGAAAATAAGAATAAAAGAAAATTGTTATCTTTCTGCCTGTATACATGAATACATTATTATTATTATTATCTTGTTGAAGATTTGCCTCGCTATAAAAACCAAGAATTATTATTATCATTATAAGAAATGCGAATCTGTCGAAAAAACAATCGCGATGCTTATTCCGCGCGACGGATCTCGCTCCGAGACCAGCCACGAGATTCCTATCTACGTCGAATTTACCGCGCATCTTTCAACTGGACCAGATTCTCCGGCACTATCTAACAGATTGGACGATTTTACTTGGACCGGGCAAGCAACGAACGGCTCGCGTCGATCTATTTCGTACGTGAATGCAGAATCAGATGTTCCGATCTGTGCATAATCTGACGCGCAGAGCGTATGCAACAGTCTCATAAGAGGCTGCTCCAGACACTGGCACTGCGAGGTCGCCTGAAATCTTAAAAGGCTGGCTGGCTGGCTGGCTCGTGCTCCAAATTACTGAAACGCAAGAGCTTAATTACCTAAATACTTCCTTGCCGATTATATTCCCGTTTGGCAATCTCTCCACGATATTCGCTCTTTTATTCTTCCATTCGAATTATTCCTTTTGTCGCAAATTTCATGCAAACGCTAACGAAATAACCGATAATCGTCGATAAAAATCTCTCCATTCGTTTATTTATTTATTGAATATATACAAGTTATCCGTTAGATATAAGATTACGACAAAGTGGAAGATACAGAGGTTTAGAATGGCTTGATATAAGTTAACATAAAAGAAGAATAGAAATAAAAGAAAATTGTTATTTTTCTACCTGTATATTAATAGATCATTATTATTATTATTATTATTATTATTATTATTATTATTATTATTATTATTATTATTATAAGAAATGCAGATCTATCGAAAAATAATCTCTATGATCTCTATGTTACGTGTTTGATCCGTGTTAGGTCTATGTTATATGTTATGATATGTTATGTTTTGTTATGTTTTACGTTATGTTTTATGTTATGTTATGTTATGTTATGTTTATGTTATGTTTTATGTTATGTTTTATGTTATGTTATGTTATGTTATGTTATGTTATGTTATGTTATGTTATGTTATGTTATGTTATATGTTATATGTTATATGTTATATGTTATATGTTATATGTTATATGTTATATGTTATATGTTATATGTTATATGTTATATGTTATATGTTATATGTTATATGTTATATGTTATATGTTATATGTTATATGTTATATGTTCTATGTTCTATGTTCTATGTTATATGTTCTATGTTCTATGTTCTATGTTCTATGTTATATGTTATATGTTATATGTTATATGTTATATGTTATATGTTATATGTTATATGTTATATGTTATATGTTATATGTTATATGTTATATGTTATGTTATATGTTATGTTATGTTATGTTATGTTATGTTATGTTATGTTATGTTATGTTATGTTATGTTATGTTATGTTATGTTATGTTATGTTATGTTATGTTATGTTACGTAACGTTATGTTATGTTAGGTCAGCAGAATGAGCGTTGATTAAAAAAATTCGTCGATGATTTCGTAGCGTCGATAAATGCGTGCCGTCGACGAAACTCGATGTCGACGAACCCGCGTCGACGGAAAACATAGTCGGCGAAGTGATTGTCGATGATTTCAAAGTAGCCCGGCTCCTTTCACGAGGAGTCGCCGTTGAAAAAAAAAGAAATAGAGAGCGCGCGGAAAAACGATCGAAAGCTCTATATACATTCGCGAGCGACCCACATATCGTTATTTACCGCATCTCTTGCGGACCCGTTCGGCAGAAATATACCTGTCGGGACGCTCTCGCGCTCGGCCAATCGAAAAACGGAAATAAAAGTTTCAACCGCGCGCACTTCCGTTGCCGTGCCAGCACCGACGACGCCCCGTCTCCTCCCTCGGAAAAGGCCGCCGATTAGATAATACAAACCATAAAAAACCCGGCGAAAAAACATTGCTCTTTCAATTCCACGATCGACGAACGCCGCGTAGAGAAATAAAAAAAGAAAAGAAGAGAACCTTATAAATCAGGAGGAAACGAATTCTCGTGAGCGCGATCGATCGGCCGAATTCCTCGTCCGCGTTTGCGTTCCGCGGACAATTTTTTTCCCATCCCAGTTGATTTTTACTAAATTTACTAAATTTATTACATTGTGTGTGTAAAATAACGCTGTAATAGGAATAATCGTACTAAAGAAATTTCGTGAAATTCGAGTCATTCGTTCGATCGAATTAGAATTGACGAGTTGAATTGCTAGACAATTGTATTCGTGACACGATTTGGTACATGTGATGGATTAGAGTGAACGTTAATTTTCAAATCTAAGCAAATAATTTCATGTCAGCCACGTATGTATGGACGACATGGCAGTCAAAGCGAATGCTTTATTAACATAAACGGCGAGATTGCTAAAGTGTAAAGTAGCTGAGTAAAGAAACGTGAATCACAACAGGAATTAATACTATACTTTAGTATTAATACTACATACTAAATAATAGTTTTTGATTAAACAGCGGATCTTAATGCGAAATAAAAATTAGTTTCATTTAAGGAATAGAAAGGATTTTCATTAATTGCAAGATATAGAAACTACGTAGACATTTATTCCTTTGTTAATTATTTTTATAACATTTTATTTATATATATTTATACTTTATATATATGTATTTATATTTATATTTTCGAAGATCGATTCGACAATCGATTCGATAACCGATTTGACAATCGATTCGATAATTGATTTGATAATCGATTCGATAACCGATTTGACAATCGATTCGATAATTGATTCGACAATCGATTTGAAGAAATCGATTCGAAAATCGATTCGATAATTGATTCGACAATCGATTTAAAGAAATCGATTCGAAAATCGATTCGAAGAAATCGACTCGAAAATCAGTTCGAAGAAATCGATTCGAAAATCGATTCATCAGAAATCGATTCGAGAAAATCGATTCATATACTTTATTATTAAACTATACTTTATTATTAATACTAAATACTGAATAATAGTTTTTAATTATACAGCGGATCTTAAATAGTTAAAATAAAAAAATAAAAGTTAGTTTCATTTAATGAATAGAAAGAATTTTCATTAATTGCAAGATATAGAAACTACGTAGACATTTATTCCTTTGTTAATTATTTTTATAACATTTTATTTATATATATTTATATTTATATTTTATATATATATATATTTTTATATATTTATATTTATATTTTATTTATTATACTTATAACATTTTAGCGAGTTCACAGCGACGCGATGATATTTTCAAATCGTCTAAATAATTTCACTGTTTCCCATTCGATTCGCTCATTTTTCTCGCGAGCGCACAAAATCCGCGATCCGCTTATGAATACGTCATTAAAAGTCAATAGAAGCCGGAACCCATTCGTCATTGAAACTGATACGATATGATGTAATTCAGGTTGACAGAGGAGATATTCGATCGAAACAGAGAACGCGCGGTTATCGAAAGAATTATTCATAACGCAGCTGCTGCTCGCGTTGATTAAGAAATTATCCGAGCACACTCGATCCAGATTACATACAACGTTACGATATCTGTTGTTCGTTGCCGATTGTTCGATCGCAACGATTCGAATTTCGATCGCGCGACGACGCGAGTTTTACAGCGCTTATTTACAGCGCTTCGAATTCGGCCATTATTTTTACAACAATCTAAGCAACGTCCGCGTCGTCATTTCAACGGAACGGAATAATTAATGACAGGGCGACTCTCGCGAGACCGGTCACGGAATAGACGGTAAAGAGCTTAATTACGACAATGATTTGATTAATGCTGCTCGAACATGTAGGAATTCGTCCGAAACGTTCCGGGTACAGAAATAAACGACGGAAGCCTGTTTGCGGTTCAATAAACTATCTTCATTGAAATTCGATGCCGGGCGTAACGGTCCGCGGGACTTAAACCGCACACAGCTCCAAAATATTTCGTCGCTTGACTCGTTTAATTGGCGTCTCCTCTCGCGTCCGCTTTTCGGAAGCTGATTAAAAATCCTACCAGTTCTCGGTAATTTATGTGCTCCGAAATAATCCTCTTAATCGAACAGCCGCTAAATCGACGAACTGACGAATAAACGTTTTTTTTACTTCTCTTCCTGGATCGCAGCGTTACCGTAATTGTCGCAA
Organism: Megalopta genalis; assembly: GCF_051020955.1. NCBI lineage: Eukaryota > Metazoa > Arthropoda > Insecta > Hymenoptera > Halictidae > Megalopta > Megalopta genalis. Next base: position 3,011,623 of record NC_135014.1, on the reverse strand, counting down.
TACTATGAATTAAAAAAGATATAGATGAAATTTTATGTTATGAAATGCTGTAATTGTTTCAACCGTGCTGCAAATCGCTTTCTTAATTATTTAAGAAAGACTTATCTTACCAAGATTACTGTTCACCATTCTTCGACCCAATTTTTAATATTTTATATTGATCTTTAATTTTATCTTTTTATTTTAGCAACGGTGCTACTTGGGTGTCCGGATAATTCGATTGCGGATTTTACGCAATTAGGAGAGAAATGATTAAAGCCAATAATAATACAAAATTGTAAAAATATTTAATGAGTTTAGAAGCACTGTTGTGCATTATTTTCAACCGATTCAAATTATTGAGAAACAACATAATTGGTTACGTGCATCCTGTGTCTTGTAATTAGCGCAGACAATTTCTATTTTCGCTTAATAATCCGCAGTCTACTGATAATGTTACATTCATTATACTTCTTATTTCTCGCTTTCTGTATTGCATTATTATACAGGATGTCCCATAATTATATTAACACGCGGAAAGGGATGATTCCTCAGGCCATTTGAAGCAACTTTTTCCTTAGCGAAAATGCGATCCGCGGCTCCGTTTACGAGTTATCAACGAAAAACACTGATCAATGAGAGATCGCGTACGGCACACGCCCCGCCCTCGCGACCACTGCCGCCGCGTCATACGGCCGACGCGACGCGGCATTGGCCGCAAGGGCGGAGCCCCGGCCCCGCTCGCTCTCCGATTGGTCCACGTTTTTCGTTAATAACTCGTAAACGAAGCCGCGGATTGAATTTTCGCTAAGGAAAAAGTTGCTTCAAATCACCTCAGGAACCCCTCATTCCTTGCTCGTACAATAATTTTGGGACCGCCTGTATTTATACGAACGGAAAGATCCGATACACCAGGAAGTGTTCCCTTAAGCTCGAAGATCAACCGGCGATACTGTTCGGAAAGGAAATCGAAGGTTCCGTGGTAAAAAATGCAAGGGCCATCAGACATCGATGTTGCCCCGAGGGTCGGGCCAAGGAAACGTTCGATCAGCCTCGACTTTCATCGGGCCGTCGTTGTCGTCGTCGTCGTCGTCGTCGCTGTCGCTTCGTGACCGATTATAATTGCTTCATCGCGAAAGAAAACTTCTCTAATTACTGGTACCACGGATTCCAACGACACCGAGGAAACTTTCGCCGAAACTTTCGACGGCCCCGACAACGATGTCCGAGGTATTTCGGTGCGAAGGTAATGCATACCTTCAACCGGGGACACCCGGTATAGGACCGAGAACCACCCGGAAACTTTTGGCACTGCAATAACATACCGCCTATGCTGTGCTGCGGAAAAATATAACGCGACCGCTGCGCGATATACAGGGCCCCGCGAACTACGTGGCCCGACTCGCAAGGACTGCCCGCCTTCTTCCTGTCGCGTGCCGAACCAATACAGGCGATCGTCTCTTTTTCGATGCGATTCGGCGAACGGTATGAATTAAAAAATGCTGCACGAACTTGAAACTCGTTCGATCGGTCAGCTTCTTACAGAGTTGCGAAGGTCTTTCGAATTGTTTAATATGTAACTTGTCATAATTATGTAACATGCTGATATATAATATATTATTAATATATATATATATATAACATATTGATATATAATTTATTATTAATATATATTAATACATAACATATTGATGTAGAATTTATTATTAATATACATTAATATATAACATATTGATATATAATTTATTATTAATATATATTAATACATAACATATTGATGTAGAATTTATTATTAATATACATTAATATATAACATATTGATATATAATTTATTATTAATATATATTAATACATAACATATTGATATATAATTTATTATTAATATATATTAATACATAACATATTGATGTAGAATTTATTATTAATATATATTAATATATAACATATTGATGTAGAATTTATTATTAATATATATTAATATATAACATATTGATGTAGAATTTATTATTAATATATATTAATATATAACATATTGATGTAGAATTTATTATTAATACATATTAATATATAACATATCGATATATAATTTATTATTAATACATATTAATATATAACATATTGCTATATAACTTATTATTAATATATATTGATATATAATTTATTGTTAATATATATTAATACACATATAACATTATATAACATATTAATATATAACACATATAATATAATATATTATTTAATAATGTGAAGAAGTATCTCTGTTCTTTTTCGTATATATTATACCATTAATTGTTAGAGGATATTTGTTAAGATAATTTTTCAGATATCTTTTTTAAGGTATATACCAAAAAAATTTGCTGGAAATTTTATCGGAGCAGAACCCGTGGCGTCAAAGAAAAATGACCCAGCGCTCGTTTTAGAACCGCGCGGTGCATAAGCATGCATGAACGCGTCTGACCATCTCCGGCCGTTTCTACTAGCAGACGGACACGTTCCGCGCAAGTTTATAAAAATCGCCTGAATAATTAACAGGTCGCGGTGAGCTTTCTATCCTGTCGTATACGTTCCTCCTGCAGCATAAATCTCGATTTAGTCGACGCTTCAGTGAATCCGTCTCGGGGGGGAAAAAAGTGAATCTGCATAAACATCCGCAGTCTGCCAACGACAACAACGGCCGGCCAAACGCCGGAGTGCCTCGGGTAAACTTTCGGCATCGTTTTTCTCGAGTAGGAGGGCTCCTGTTCCTCTCCTTCTCTCTCTCTCTCTCTCTCTCTCTCTCTCTCTCTCTCTCTCTCTCCCTCTCTTTTTCTTCGAAATCAGAGTTGGGCAAAAAGTTATAATAACAAAGTAATCTGATCAATGATTAACGATTATAGCTTGTGAGTTATTAGAGCTAATTTATAATAATTGGGCAAACGATAGCTTGATTAATGATTAACGATTACCAATCTCCTAATAGCCCTCTCTCTCTCTCTCTCGTTCTCTTTCTCCAAATTAAAATTGGGCAAATAGTTATAATAACAAAGTAATCTGATCAATGATTAACGATTATAGCTTGTGAGTTATTAGAGCTAATTTATAATAATTGGGCAAACGATGGTTTGATTAATGTTTAACGATTACCAATCTCCTAATAGCTCTCTCTCTCTCTCTCTCTCTCTCTCTCTCTCTCTCTCACTCACTCTTTCAGAGTCGTCCAGATCGCCATACCTGTTTTCATCGCACTGAAAATTAAAGCCACGGGTCACCGGACGTATCGACTCCGCGATAGCGTAACCACTGCAGTCGCGAGCATGCACCGACGCGACGCGACGCGACCCGCGGTTGCTAATAACTGCCTATAAACCCGGCTGCATACAAGTCGTCCGGTGACCCGTGTGTCCGCGATCGCGCCACTAATTCGTCTTCGCAATGTTGACGGTATGCAACGTTTCGCCGACGAAAGGCGAGACACTGCGCGGCACCGTGAAATCAGAATGTCGAAGCATAAATACTGCGAGCAGCAATATGTACGTAATGTCTCCCTAACTGACGCTCAGACTGTGCAGAAAAATGGACAATTTGGGAAAAGGAGATATACGATTATTCGAGCCTTGCAGCTCGTTCTTACGGTTGTTGATAATTCGTGCCATAGATTGGAGAACATGCAAGGGTTACTATAAACTGCTGTAACTTTGCGAGAAAAAATCGCAGCCGAGTTTCTTTTTTTTTCAATTAAAGGGGAAAGATCGAACTTCGTTCTGCCGTAAACGGCATCTCGGAGAAAAATTGTCCGAGGTCCGTGCAATTCGTCGAACTCGACGATACGACGTATGACGTACGACGAACATGGCCTCGCATTTAAAGGGTCACAGTGGCGAGGTTGCGTGGAACTTAAAATCCAGATACACTGTCCGAAAGTAGAGGTTTCGAGCTTTAATTTAAAGAAAGAGTCATCGTCCCGAGGTGATTTTTCACGGAGTTATCGTCGCTCGAAGTTGTCCTCTGTTAGAACTCGACATCTCGCTTCCAAGTACAGTAATGTCTCCCTAATTGACGCTCGGATCGCGCACAAAAGTAGACAATTTTGGAAGAGGAGATACGATTGTTCGAGCCTCGTGGCTCGTCTTTTATGATCATCGATTGTCAACAGCTATAAAAACGAGAGCTGCGAGGCTCGAATAATCGTATCTCCTCTTCCCAAATTATCCATTTTAGTGGAGACAATCTGAGCGTCAGTAAGGGAGACATTACTGTACACGGAAATTTGTCGGTACGATCGTGCGACCCGAGACGAAAATCTGGCGATTCGTTGGATGCCTGAAGAGAACGTATACATATATATTCTGGTCACACAGCAACGTCGGAGGACGCTTAACGAAAGGGGGAACGACTGCGTACGCGTGTCGACGCGACGGGGGGTCCGACGAGGAGAATGAAAGTGACGTTCATACTAATTATATCGGCGTCGCCTTACTCCGGCGTGTATCTATCGGCTGTGACGCGCGTCGTCGTCGTCGTCTTCGTCGTCGTTCTTCCCGTCGTACCGTAATTTTTGCTCGAATGAGGCAAGCAACGGCTGCTGCGCGGGAGCCGGTTTGCCCGCTCGCATTCGTCCGCGCTAAGAATAAATGCTAAACACCCGATTGGCCTCATCTCACCCGCCCTACCCCTTATTTTCAAATGTTCTTGCTCAATCGCTTTTATCGGCGATTACGATCGCTAGTTAGATGCCGCGGATTCGGTCGATCGATCAGCCCGCTAATATCTATGTACTCCGCTCGATTCTGCTTTTGCTGTTGCGCGAATCGAAGCCAATTTTCCTTTCGATTTGCTCGCCTCGAGAAATATGGAAAGGTCGTTTGTGTTGCGCCAACGCTGATGCGACTTTAATTGAATTTCATTTGTTTTTCATGGATGGGCTCTTTTCATTTTTCTACGCGGATTCTGCATGATAATAAATAGTAATCATAATAAATAGTAGTAATAATAATAATAGTAATAATAATAATAATCATAATAAATAGTAGCAGTAGTAATAATAATAATAAATGGTAGTAATAACAATAGTAATCATAATAAATAGTAGTAGTAGTAGTAGTAATAATAATAATAGTAATAATAACAGTATTAATAGCGATAATAATAATAATATTAATAGTAATAACAATAATAGTAATAATAATAGTAATAATAATAACAACAGTATTAATAGTAATAACAATAATAGTAATAATAATAGTAATAATAATAACAGTATTAATAGTAATAACAATAATAGTAATAATAATAGTAATAATAATAACAGTATTAATAGTAATAACAATAATAGTAATAATAATAGTAATAATAATAACAGTATTAATAGTAATAACAATAATAGTAATAATAATAGTAATAATAATAACAGTATTAATAGTAATAACAATAATAGTAATAATAATGACAGTATTAATAGTAATAATAATAGTAATAATAATAGTAACAATAATAACAGTATTAATAGTAATAACAATAAAGTAATAATAATAGTAATAATAATAACAATAATAATAGCGACAGTAATAATAGCAATAAAATTAGCGATGATCATCGATCGGCTAATTTTCCGTCAAAGCGCCCCGATCAAAGGAAACATCCGGCCGTGAAAATGCAGCGGAAAAGACGAGTTCTCGTTCTCCGAGAGTCGCTCGTCGATGAGCCATAAAGACCGGCTGAGAAAACGGCCGCGGCATTGACAGCCCTGAATTTCTTATCGGCCGATCAAAAACCGTCAAGTTCAGAGAAGCCGACAATGTTAATTGCGCTCGCGTGAATGGACGGCGCACGATCGGGGTGTCCCATGGTGTCCCTTTTATCGACTCTGTCGCGTCACGGCATCGGTAATAAACCGAGATTGAAGATACGAATTTAATCGCTTAATCGATGGATCGATCCTTCGGCTAACTATCCCCGCCGACCCGTCGACTACAATGGGTGCTCTTTCCTGTCGCCATTACGGTACACGAATCGCTATACTGAAATTGCGCTGACGAAACTATTTATTCATTCATTTATTTATTTATTTATTTATTTATTTATTTATTGAATGTATACGATAAGTTTACAAGCTTTAGTTATAGGATTACTAAAAAAAATAAAAATATGAAAAATCACTGTGCATACGTATAGTTTCGTGTCAAAGTGGCGTATCTTTTTAAATTAGTAATAATTAATTTAATTAGCGTTCTTTTGCTCGCACCGTGAAATAAAACTCTACAAATGCAAGCTCTTTCGTTTAGTAATTCCCATAAAATGTCACAGCAACGTAGCGATTTTGATCTCGGCTCGACTTTCTGCAGCAAAGTCGCGATCCTTTTGGCAGAGAATACAAACGATCAATAATTTGACGAATATTTACGAACATTTACAACGATTAACCCTTTGCACTGGAAGCCATTTCAACTGTAAGTTTACATTAATTTTTCCGACTCGTGGTATTTCCATTTTACACGACAAAGTGCATTTTATATGCGTACGAAATTTATAGTCTCGCGGCTCGTACAACAGTTAGACTTTTACCAATTTTCTTACGTCTAGACTTTTGTAATGTAAAAATTATCTTGCAACGTGATACAACAATTTTAACGGTGCCTCGGAGTCACCACTCGAGTGCGAAGGGTTGATATCGAACATAATTAACCCTTTGCACTCGAGTGGTGATGCTGAGGCACCATCAAAAAATTGTTACATCACGTTTCAAGATAATTTTTATATTATAAAAGTTTAGATGTAGTAGTAGTAATCATAATAAATAGTAGTAGTAGTAATAATAATAATAATAATAATAATAATAATCGTAATAAATAATAGTAATAATAATAAATAGTAGTAGTAATAATAATAATCGTAATAAATAATAGTAATAATAATAAATAGTAGTAGTAATAATAATAATCGTAATAAATAATAGTAATAATAATAAATAGTAGTAGTAATAATAATAATCGTAATAAATAATAGTAATAATAATAAATAGTAGTAGTAATAATAATAATCGTAATAAATAATAGTAATAATAATAAATAGTAGTAGTAATAATAATAATCGTAATAAATAATAGTAATAATAATAAATAGTAGTAGTAATAATAATAATCGTAATAAATAATAGTAATAATAATAAATAGTAGTAGTAATAATAATAATCGTAATAAATAATAGTAATAATAATAAATAGTAGTAGTAATAATAATAATCGTAATAAATAATAGTAATAATAATAAATAGTAGTAGTAATAATAATAATCGTAATAAATAGTAGTAGTAATAATAATAATCGTAATGAATAGTAGTAATAATAATAATAATCGTAATAAATAGTAGTAGTAATAATAATAATCGTAATGAATAGTAGTAATAATAATAATAATCGTAATAAATAGTAGTAGTAATAATAATAATTATCGTAATAAATAGTAGTAGTAAAAATAATAGTAATAATAATAATAATGTAATTAATAATAATAATAATAATAATGTAGAAAATTGTTAAAAGTCTAATTGTTGTACGAGTCACAAGACTAACTTTCATATGCATAAAATGCACTTTGTCATATAAAATGGAAATACCGTAGTCAGAAAAATTCATTTAGATTTACAATTAAAATGGCTTCGAGTGCAAAGGGTTAATATCGAGCAACGTGTTCGAACCGTGTCTCGTTTCGGAACGGTAACATTTTGATCGAGATTTTGCGCCACGAAGGAAACAATCACTCCGAAGCGATCCATTTAGACAAGAGAAAATAATTCTCGCTTAAGTAACGAAAAAGGGGCTGTGGGGGAGAGAGGACAGGAACAATGGGCGAATTTGTCTATCTCCCGATCGGAGGCTCTATAATGAAGGAATTATCGTTCCGCCGGGATCGGGGCGGCGTTTGCATAATTAAATGCCCGCCGGATTACGCGCGTATTGGGGGAAAATGATGCATCAAAAGTACCTTAACGGGATTATCCGCGCGATGAGTGTAGTAGCGCTTGTTCGCGCGCGCCACGGGGAAAATTCGACGGAATAGTTCGCCGGTAATTAGTTTTCCTTTCGGAGGAACGCGTTTACGTAACTGCGGCAGAGATTGTGTGCGCCTGTCGACGTTCGACGGTTGTCATACGAGCCGCCATTACGAACGGCCGCCCCCGATGGATCGCGCGAACTTCTTACGAGATCCCGGGTTCGCGGTATCCGACGTTCATTACATCATCAAATTCAATTATTATATCGCATTAGGCGTCTTAGAACCTGCTTCGTTCACGCAGAAATAACGATCCGCTGACGTGCGCGGGTGGTAATCGGTTTGTTGTTCGCTGTGCGCCTTCGGAGTTTATGCGCAGATCGACGCAGATCCGCGGTGGTCTTGAAGCCGGTAATTTATGGCAGAAATTCGATTTTTGGATATTTTCGTGTTATTAGAAAATTTGTTTTCCTCGAAAAAGGGCTATTTTCGAAGCCTCGGGACCCGAAATATTAGATCTTTCGGATTTGAGGCGTATAATTTAATATAATAAGTCTTAATATAATATATATTAATTAATTAATATTGTATTATATATATTATTGTATATAATATCATTATATTATATTTATATGTATATAATATATACACTATATTTATATAATATTATTATATTATATTTATGTATAATATATACTATATTTATATAATATTATTATATTATATTTATATAGAATATATATACTACATTTATGTAATATTATTATATTATATTTATATGTATATAATATATACACTATATTTATATAATATTATCATATTATATTTATGTATAATATATACTATATTTATATAATATTATCATATTATATTTATATAGAATATATATACTATATTTATGTAATATTATTATATTATATTTATATGTATATAATATATACACTATATTTATATAATATTATCATATTATATTTATGTATAATATATACTATATTTATATAATATTATCATATTATATTTATGTATAATATATACTATATTTATATAATATTATTATATTATATTTATATATAATATATATACTATATTTATGTAATATTATTATATTATATTTATCTATACTATATACTGTATTTTTATAATATTATTATATTATATTTATATATAATATATATATACTATATTTATGTAATATTGTTATATTATATTTATATGTATATAATATATACACTATACTTACACAATATTATTATATCATATATAATATTATATATATCATATACAATAATATAAAATAATATTACATATCATTTAATAGAATTTCGCAACGTGTTGTTATTGAACTGCGAATCTTCACGGAAAATACAAAATTTCGATTGTCTACGCCGGTAAAATCAGAGAAGAAATTTTTCTGTACCTTTTTTCACTCGCTCTAGCTACGTCAACAAAATCTTGGCGGTCTCTGGTTCGGAGGTAGTCGCAGCTGCAACAAAGAATACGAATTATATTATCATATTACATATCGTCGCGATCGCAACATAAATTTGTTTACGTTTACTAAAACTATTCGGTGCAAAAATCGGTCACAAAAATTTAATTCACCACGAAATTCAGCGAGACATTATTCGAGATATTTCCCGTACGGAATGCGCAGCATCTGCTTCCCAAACATGCGTTCGCATAATATTTCACATGCTAGTCATCTCCCCTCCCCCGCCCTCCCCCCGGGCTTCTATAAAACCGCAGCGGGAGGACCGTAATTTCGTAAGAAAATCTCGGCTGTTCCGTAGACCGGCGATCGCGAGTTTCTTCGGGAGGCCACGACGAGCGGGGACATTGAAATCCCGCTTTTTAAGGAGCATCCGCGCGAGCGCGATTAATTGGAATGCCGGCCACGTGCTCGATCGCGAGCCTTGCGCCGCTCTATCCGGGACACTAAAGGCTGGACTTTGCAAGCAAACGTTTCGCTACTTCTAAATATAAATCTCGTTCCTTGAACGAGACGGACAGAGAGACAGAGAGATCCGCTTAGGTTCGGCCGTTGTACACACCCCTGCAAAAGTATCGGGACACCTGCTGATTTCGTGTAAATTGCAATTTCTCGGTCGGTTTAGGTGATATTTCACGTTTAGTATTACGGTTTATGGCATCGTATTAGGCGATTATGTCAGCCATTCGTTGCGTTTCGTTCATTTTGTGCGACATGTTTCCGAAATATACTATAAGTATATACATTATACAGTTATAATATGAAAATATAAAAATATAAAATAATAAAATATAAAAAATATGAAAATATAAAAATATAAAATAATGAAATATAAAAAATATGAAAATATAAAAATATAAAAACTAAAAAAATATGCTATGCACTATAATACATATATATAGTATAGTATAGTATATATATATGTGTACATATCTCTATAATGGAACCAAATGGGATTAGAAATGGTGGACGAACCGATAAAACGAAGGCCGAAGTTGGTCTAAGAAATGATTAAAAAACGCATGATTATATAACGTAAAATAGTGTATAGGTATATGTATAATACTTGTTATAACTTCGTACAATCCGCTTCGAAATAAATTGAAGACATCACAGCAATTTCCCATCTGTTTCTCAAATTCGCTCAATTCTTTGCGATCATGCTAATACTTTTGGAGGAGAGTGTATTCGGCACAATTACACGCGGATTACTGAAATCTCTTCATTAACCACGGAGAACGGGCCATTCTCGCGGTTAATGCGAGCCAGATGGAACGAGTCCGCGCGGCTTCGCGCATTTTTTTTCTTTTTTTAAACGCGAATCCCCTGTTACGCAACTCCCGTTGCACGACCCGTTGATAGAAATTCGTTTTTTTTTTTTTTAAGACCCGGGAAACTTCGAATTTTTACGACAACCCCGAAGCTGGAGCTAATCCGCTTCGCCGGAGAACCGTCGTTAATTCGCGCGATTCATTGCCGGCTGCGATAATACGCAGCCTTTCTTTAATCTTTCGCTGGTGTTATCTTATATCTGTAATATCACGTTGAATGGAAACGACGTGTGCGACCGGAAGCTCGAGTTCTATAAAGAGACTGATTCATGGGGCGATCTTTAATAGCAGTATATTACCGTTTCATACGGTCTACGGTCTTGTACATTTTCTAATTAATTCAGGCGAGGTTCGCTCGAAGTCTAGTTTTCTCGACGAAATCCTTCGGTTCCGGATTACAGTAATGTCTCCCTTACTGACGCTCATATTGTCCACTAAATTGGATAACTTGGGAAGAGGAGACACGATTATTCGAGCCTCGAAGCTCGTTTTTATAGTTGTTGACAATCGATAACCATAAAAGACGAGCCACAAGGCTCGAACAATCGTATCTCCTCTTCCAAAATTGTCTACTTTTGTGCACAATCCGAGCGTCAATTAGGGAGACATTACTGTACTCGGAAGCGAGATATCGAGTTCTAACAGAGGACAACTTCGAGCGACGATAACTCCGCGAAAAATCACCTCGGGACGATGACTCTTTTTTTAAATTAAAGCTCGAAACCTCTACTTTCGAACAGTGTATCTGGATTTTAAGTTCCACGCAACCTCGCCACTGTAACCCTTTAAATGCGAGGCCATGTTCGTCGTACGTCATACGTCATATCGTCGAGTTCGACGAATCGCACGGACTTCGAACAATTTTTCTCCGAGATGCCGTTCGCGGCAGAACGAAGTTCGATCTTTCCCCTTTAATTGAAAAAAAAAGAAACTCGGCTGCGATTTTTTCTCGCAAAGTTACAGCAGTTTATAGTAACCCTTGCATGTTCTCCAATCTATGGTACGAATTGTCAACGAATACGGAGAAATTTTTAATCACCCTTTTCGTCGTGTATTCTGTCAGTTTGTTTGCGGATCGATAGCCAGCGAGTTTCATTGTCCGGCGTGGGCGGCTCTAAAGACTTATTATTATTGTTGTTGAGGGGGGAGTGGGGCGACGGCTATAGATCGGTTTAGAGCGGCGGCATTGTAGTAGCGCGATAGAGATCGCGCGGCTTGCCGGGCCGGGCCTCTTACAAAATTAACAATTGAGGTCTCGTACGTTCTTGCAACCTGGAAGAGAGCGAGGTCAGTCCTCGGCTGCGAGATCGAGTTGTGAGACCGTAATCTCCGGGATCGTTCTGCAGGAAACCCGAGACCCGCCGCGGAATCGTGGGCAGGATAATGAGGTCACGCGCACGGAATTACGGAACGCTTCTCGATCTATCGCAGAAAATTTTAAACGCGGCTCCGCCGGATGGACGGACGGATTCGTTTTTAATGACCCGGCCGAGCGGACATCTCTCGATGTGCCTCCGATTCGAGAGCGAACCCTCCTCGTCTTCGGGCTCTTAGACCCGGAACGAGCCCGCTCTCGGCGCCGCGATGGTCGAGCTATTCGCTCTTTGATTGCGTGGTTAAATTCCTTCGATAATCATTATACTGCTCCGTTAATCTTTAGTTCTCTTTTTTCTTTTTTTTTTGTATTTACGAGGGTATTTGCCGTCAGTACCGAACTACAGTAATGTCTCTCTAATTGACGCTCAGATTGTCCACAAAAATGGACAATTTTGGAAGAGGAGATACGATTGTTCGAGCCTTGCAGCTCGTTTTTATGGTCGTTGACAATTCGTACCATAGATTGGAGAACATGCAAGGCTTTCTATAAACTGCTGTAACTTTGCGAGAAAAAATCACAGCCGAGTTTCTTTTTTTTTCAATTAAAGGGGAAAGATCGAACTTCGTTCTGCCGCGAACGGCATCTCGGAGAAAAATTGTCCAAAGTCCGTGCGATTCGTCGAACTCGACGATACGACGTATGACGTACGACGAACATGGCCTCGCATTTAAGAGGTTACAGTAGCGAGGTTGCGTGGAACTTAAAATACAGATACACTGTCCGAAAGTAGAGGTTTCGAGCTTTAATTTAAAAAAAGAGTCATCGTCCCGAGGTGATTTTTCGCGGAGTTATCGTCGCTCGAATTTGTCCTCTGTTAGAACTCGATATCTCGCTTCCGAGTACAGTAATGTCTCCCTAATTGACGCTCGGATTGTGCACGAAAGTAGACAATTTTGGAGGAGGAGATACGATTGTTCGAGCCCCGTGGCTCGTCTTTTATGGTTATCGATTGTCAACAACTATAAAAACGAGCCGCAAGACTCGAATAATCGTATCTCCTCTTCCCAAGATATCCAATTTAGTGGACAATATGAGCGTCAGTAAGGGAGACATTACTGTATCCCCCTCGCGCAAAAGGAAACATCGAGCGAGTACCTGGCGCGGCGCCATTAATCGCTGCCCTTATCTGATTTCAATAGACCAACAGAATTATACCTGTTCGCCGTTCTAATCCGCTTAACCTGCTCTATCGGAGCTCCAGGAGAATGGCGGCCTCCGCTTCGCGGGCCCACAGTTCTGGGTTAACACGCTGACGCGAAGTCAAACGGTGTTCCTTTGTCGCCTCGCCTGCTCTACCTGCGTTACCTCGTTATCCTCCTGCCCACGGCGTGTGTGTATGTGTGTGCGTGTGCTCTCGTGGCCCTGGAATTTCCCACAGATCCCGATCTGTCCTCGATCCGCCGAGGAAATCTTTGTCTCGCGGCCGAACGCGATCGCGGGGCCCGCGAAACCAGTCCGACGACTTTACTGTTAGCCTGACTCATAAGTTAGCCTGACGAATTCGGAGGCTCCTGCCGACGACCAAGCTGAGAAGCTCTGTCACTCTTCCACTACGTTTTCATATTTCTCGGAATTTTTATCCGACCGCAATAGCGCTTCGATCCTTCTTCAGGCAATTCTGATTTTCTGTACGTTTTTGTTTAGGTTTTTTTGGTGTTGTTCGGGCAATTATATTTTTGTTCGCATTTTTCTGACGCTCTTCAGGCACTTTACGTTCTTCTATATATTTTTCTTTATATTTTTCTGGTGTTATTTAGGTAATTATATTTTTGATTGCATTTTTCTGACGCTCTTTTCAGGCACTTATGTTTTTATCTATATTTTTGTTCACTTTTTTCGAATACCCTTGAGGCACTTATATTTTTCTTTACATTTTTCTAATGCTCCCGAGGCATTTATATTTTTGTTTACATTTCTCTGATGCACTTCAGGTACTTACATTCTTGTCTACAGTTTTCTTTATATTTTTCTAATACTCTCGAGACACTTATCTTTTTGTTTATATTTTTCTAATGCTCTCGAGGCACTTATATTTTTGTTTATATTTTCCTAATGCTCTCCAGACACCTATATTTTGCTCTATATTTTTCTTTATATTTTTCTAATGCCCTTGAGGCACTTATATTTTTGTTTACATTTTTCTAATGCCCTTGAGGCACTTATATTTTTGTTTACATTTTTCTAATGCCCTTGAGGTACTTATATTTTTGTTTACATTTTTCTAATGCTCTTGAGGCACTTACATACTTGCCTACATTTTCCTTTATATTTTTCTAATACTTTCCAGACGCTTATACTCTCGTCTATATTTTTCTTTATATTTTCCTAATGTCTTTGAAGCCCTTATATTTCTGTTTACATTGTTCTAACGCTCTCCAGACACTCACATTTTTTACTATATTCTTCCAAAGCACTTCAAAGCACTCATACTCTAGTTCCCACCTTCATCCAACAATTTCTCCAAACACATTATCCAAGATACATTTCTCACAGACCTATTAGCCTTCCCGTTGTTTCGAATGCAATTTATCGGCACTTAATCGAGTAATTCAGTGAACAATTTACATACCAGCAGTCGAAACGACCCGTCGACCCGCCGTCCGACGGTTGATTTACGACACGCAACAATTACGGGATGGCTCGTACCGTTCTCGGTACCGAACAACAACGATCGTTCGAGCGTAAACGGACGAATTAGGGTACAGAGACTTTCACTGGTACACGACCGGTGTGTCCCTGGCGATCCTGTAATCCCGATTTGGGTCGAGCGCCCAGCGCTCTTTTCCCGCGCGTTCGGCCAAGCTATTCATAAACTGGCCGGTATCAATTAGCAAACGAATGAATCGGTCGGCGGGCGCGAACGACAATAAAAACCGGCGCGAATCCCTCGAAAGCGACGCGTTTCCGTTTTTACACGCGGGGAACAAGCCGGGGACCCGGTCGTTAGGTGCTCGCGGTTAGAGCGGCAGCGTTAACGACACCGGCACGCTCCTTTCCCGTCGGGCCAGGGGGGAGGGAGGGGCCGCAAAAAGCAACTGAGAAAGAAACGACCGGGCCTCGTCTCTGGTTCGCCGCTTTACGACACGGTCCCGGCGCTTTATTGTTTGCTCGTTTCTTTGTTTCCCGTTGTTTGGCCGGGGCACACGCAGCTGCGGAAGGATTTCACGTTGCCGCGCAACGCCGAACGATTACCGGACCGCTTCGCGTGCTAATGAAGAGTAATTAGCGGGCTGACAGCGCCGAACGACACTTGTGGCGTGGCCCGGGATATGATATACGTGGTGGCGGCGACGATGAACATTGCGCCGCGCTCTGTAACGCGCTCTTCCCAGAAACCGAGAGAACTCTCGGAAAACGCGAAAGTATTCGTACGACGTTTATCTGACTTCGCATGTTAGCCAATTAGTGTGCAGAGTGCTGGCACGTTCGACGTTGGCCGTATTTAAATGTCTCGTTCGGTTGCGTTTTTATAATCGCGCATTTGTTCGTTTCGATCTTGACCGACGTTTGATACTTTTGATGTAAATTCTCCCCGATTTTTCTTTTTACCTTTCCCTAAACGAAAGTGGACTGTTGGGATTATTGAATGAAAATGAATACGATTCTAATTCTTTGCTTAAAAAGACTTTATTTTATTCCTTTATTGAGAGAAGGTATAAGGGCGAAAACGATCGAGCGACCAAACTCTACTGAGAGTCCGGTAAGAAAAAACGCTTCTTTTATACCCTTCTTGGGTTCGTCTTATCCACCAATCAGAGACGTTTATTTGTCGCGTTTCACATTGTATACGTGACGCTGGGATCCCCAAACAGTCAGGGCACGATGTGTATCTAATGGTACCGGTGATGATGTATCGCGGTATCTATTATATACAGTTTACATCACCGTCGTTGCCCGCTGACGGAACCGACGAAAATGTAAACCGATATCTTAGTATCTTAGTACTAAGTAAACTATAGATTAATTTTTGTTCGAGGCTAAAATTTCCTTTTTTTTTCAACATGGACAATTCGGAAAAGGGGATACGATTGCAATTGTACTTCGCTTTTATAATTGTTGACAAGAGGCAATTATGAAAATGAGCCGCGAGGGTTGAATAATCGTATCCCCTCTTTCAAAAATTGTTCATTTTCGTTTAGAAGCTGAAGGAGCATTGAAGAGCATTAGACAAATGTGGACAAGAGTGTTTGAAAAGCATTAGAAAAGTATAAATAAAAATATGGACGAGAATGTAAGTGTCTGAAGAGCATTAGAAAAATATATAAACAGAAGTATAAGTGCTTCAAGGACATTAGGAAAATATAAACAAAAAAATAGAGGAAAGTATAAGCGTCTGAAGAGCATTAGAAAATTATAGGTGCCTCGAGAACATTAAAAAAAAATATAAACAAAAATACAAGTGCCTCAAGAGCATTAGAAAAATATAAAGAAAAATATAAGTGTTTCGAGAGCATTAAACAAATATAAACAAAAATACAAGTGCCTCAAGAGCATTAGAAAAACACAAAGAAAAATGTAGACAAGAATGTAAGTGCTTGAAGAGCATTAGAAAAATATAAACAAAAATAAAAGTGCCTCGAGAGCATTAGGAAAATATAAAGAAAAATATAAGTGTTTCGAGAGCATTAAACAAATATAAACAAAAATACAAGTGCTTCAAAAGCATTAGAAAAACACAAAGAAAAATGTGGACAAGAATGTAAGTGCCTGAAGAGCATTAGAAAAATATAAACAAAAATAAAAGTGCCTCGAGAGCATTCGAAAACAATAAAGACAAATATAATTGCCTGAATAACATCGGAAGAATATAAACAAAACTACAGACAAGAATGCAACAAGATCGAAAAATTCACGTGTAATAACCTCAGTTTCGATCCTGGATCGGGCGCGTCAGTTAAAGTTACGTAAAGGTCGCGTGGGGGTGCGCGGCACCCCAAGAGGCACGTTAAAAAAAATAATACCGAGAACAAAAGCACGCCACCGCGACTCTTAATTAAAAGACTATTGCAGCTGTCGACAGCTAGGCGACGCAGCTTAACATTTCTCTAAATACCGAAGAGACGTAAATTATGAAAGAAATGGCGGGGTGTCGGTCACCCTGCGCGGTCGTTCCAGGGGTTAAAGGTCGCCCGCCTATTCTTGTCGCGAGTGCGATAAAATCCGCGGTCCAACCGTTCAGAATGAAACGCAGAAACGGAGGGCAGAGGGAAAGCGGGGACTGAATATCTCTAATTGCGAGAACTCGGTCGTACAACGTGCGCGAAACAAAAGCCGAGAACCAGGTATCGGGGTCCATCGGACCGCTTGACCAAGGTTCACCCGAAGAGACCACCGAAATAAACGAAGGATATAACTGTAAAGCTATTGGCCAATCGCTTCCGTGTGACATCATTGTCGAGGTCGATGATTCACGGACGGAGAAAAGGGAACACTCGGCAAGAGAATCCAAGAATGGACAAAAGAGAGAGAGGGAGAGAGGGAGAGAGAGAGAGAGAGAGAGAGAGAGAGAGAGAGGAGAAGGAAAGCAAGAAGCAACAGCTGTTGAACCGGCAGCAGAAAAATTTCGTTCATTGCCAGAGCATGGTCGACGGCTTCAGTCCTTGGCGAGCTGCACCAGTGCAACCGGTCGAACTTGCAATGCTCGAGAGTCGAATTTACCTACTTTGCTCGAACGCCGCACTTCCGGTCGTGTCTCGACGCTCTTGACCGTCTAGCAACCTCAAACATTCGGGACGAACAAAATCATTTTCTCGGTGCGATTTACAGCGTGTTCCATAAATCATGGCACAAATTCGGTTATACATAGAAAATCATATTTTTCAATCATATTTTTTTCATATATATTTTATATATCATTATATATCAATTTTAATTAATAATAATAAATGTAATATTGATAACAATAATAAATAATTTAATTATGTATATAGATAGATAGATATAAGTTAGTTGTTATGAATAGTATTAATAGTCTAATAATAATTTAACAGTATTAAATAATAATATAATTTTAAATTCGTTGTATAAATTATTGTATTTTATTTGAGTCCAACTTGTTGTATTTTATTCTATTCTATTCTATTCTATTCTATCCTATTTTATTTTATTTTATTTTCTGGTCTCATTTTATCTATTTCATTTCATTGTATATCAATCAAATTCAGTGACATAGCGTTATATATGTATAATTGAGACATATATAAGCGTTATATATAATTAACATTCAACTGTACCATTTTTCATTTTAATTTGAAGCATTCAAATCTCTCGGAAATTTATTTGTTTTACTATATATATACATACACATTTAGGAAATACACTGAGTCATCTATTCGTTTACATATTATATACTAAATATTGAGATTACGTTTTTTTAAGAAAAGACAGAACATTATAAAATTAACGAATATTATTAAATACAGAGAATATTAAATATATATATATATATATATATATATATATATATATTTATATATACATATTACTATAAATTAGAGAACATTATTAAAATAGCGAAAATTATATATTACTATAGTTAGATTATTATACTAGACATTTATCATACTAATTTAAGAAATTGCGGTTATCTTGTCATACCTAACCTCTATTTTTTTTACATCTTTTTTCTTTATACATTCTTTTTGTAATTTTATAACCGAATAAATATCTGGCTTAACTAATAAGCTGTCAGTACCGATCGGAGCACGCACTTAAGTTCGCGTATTTGTTCCAACTGCACCACGGCTCCGAACTCGACCCACTCGGAGGGGTGGGGGGGACCGTTAACCGACACCGCGCGAAGGATAAACCCAATTCTCTCGCGCGAGCCACGATAATGGATTCTCTTCGAAGCAACGAACGGCAGAAGTGCGATGTTTGACAGAAAGTTGGAAGCGGATCGATCCAATTCGATTTCTTCGTGGGACGGACGCGTCGCAGCCAGCCAGCCAGCCCGATCAAAGGTTTCGGCTGGCTTTTGGACCGGCGCCAGAACGGTCCGCGGAACGTTGTTACAATGCTAATTCGTGATCGCAATGTCTTGCGGTGCCAGGCGAAATTATGCGCCGCCGCGCTGCCAACCTTATAACGCTTTATTGGCGGTTTCGAGCCGCCGCGCGGCACGCCTCCGCTTATCGTGTGTATCCGCCGCGTCGATACACACTGCGAGAATACGGTTGTGTTGTTGTGCGTACGCGTGTGCGCGCGCGTAGTTGGCGAATGAAACGCGGATATCGACGGCATTCATGTTTACCGCGGCCCGCTCGGGATCGGACGATAATTGCACGAGGATCGAACGACCTCGCGGTTTCGAGGCACAGTTTCTTCGACTCGGATTCCCGGCAGTTGGTAACGTCTTCGTTGCGCGGGGGGTGTTGTAGCCGAAGGAACGATTCGAGAGCGTAATTAACCCCTTGGCGTACCTTGACTAAATTTACTCGAATGCTTATACAGGGTGTCCCAAAAATGTCTCGTAATCCGAAAGTGGTGGGTTCCTCGGGTCATTCGAAGCAACTTTTTCCTTTACAAAAATGTTCTCCGAGGCACCGTTAACGAGTTATTAACGAAAAACAGTGACCAATGAGAGGCGAGCTCGGCTGGCGCGAGGCGACCGAGCCAATGAGCGGAACTGGGCTTCGTGCGCTGGTTGGCTGGGCCGCCTCGCGTCAGCCGGACTCGATTCTTATTGGTCGCTGTTTTTTGTTAATAACTCGTTAACGGTGCCTCGGAGAACATTTTTGTAAAGGAAGAAGTTGCTTCAGATGATCCGAGAAACCCGCCATTTCCGGATTCCGAGACATTTTTGGGACACCCTGTATATATATCGACGACAGAGATTAGAATTTTACTGCAATTCATAGCTGTAGAACGACGACGGAATTTTAGATCGGATCAACTTTCGTCGGCTTCCCCTGCTGAATCGTTATTATTAGACTGCGGATCGTTCCGCGAATTATTATTACATTGAAAAATAAAAAATTGTTCTATTAAAAACCAACGTGTATTCGAAAAGAAATTATTCAAGATTTTCTATATCTATATACATATAGCAATAAAATATTCTAATATATATACATAGAATAATAAATAATATATAGAATAATATATAGAATAATAAACTAAAAAAAAAATATATATATATAGTAATAAAATAAATGTTCAGGCAATCTAGTGTTAATATATTATTATTACTATTATTATTATTATTATCGTCACGGTAAATTATTTTATGCAAATTGCAAGTAAAATAAAATCGGAGCCAAGTGCCCTTTTTTCTTTAATAATTTCAGCGAGTTGCACGCGTATAGATGTCCCCAAGTTCTTGTAACATTTACATTTTGTTTTTTAAAGTTCACATGCCCATTTTTGTCATAAATGCACGGTCGCGCGAAGAACGAAGACGCGTGCACAGACGCGCGCGTATGCGATGGACCGAACGAGAGGGGTCGTAACGACGCGTGGGTTCTCTGCAGATGTGCGGTCGCAAGGGAGGACCCGGGGCTGGTTGCGGGCACCTTACCCGATGAATCACGTGGGAGGCCCTTTGCCGCCACGGCGAACCCCCTCCCGGCAGCTTATTTTTAAAACCGCTAACGACATTCTTCTTTTCCACAAAGGTCGACAACGGAGCGTTCGAGTAAGTCTGACCTCGTCGCAACAAAATCGATCGGAATCGTTTTTTTCGTTTATTATATATCCATTATTCCAACATTCCGTTTATTATATATTATATTATATTAATGTTAAGCGAGTAAGTAAATATCGGTAATAAAATATAGTTAATTTTATCAAATTAAACCGGCTTCTCGATCCAATATTTTAACAGCGACGATTAATTGTACACGGCAACGATCAATTGTCTCATCCGAAAACCTTCGAAGAACGCGTTTCAAGGAAAGATTTGTACGCTCGAAAGACCGAAGAAAATCGAAAACGACCCGGTGTACGTTATTGTTGCAACAATCTCGCGTCGGGGAAAACAGTTATCGAATCGCGGCCCAATTTCGCGCGCGCTCGCGCTACATCGCATTTCAATTCCATCGAAAATCCTCGACATCGAGTGCGACCGATTGACCTATCGGTGTTCGGGATCGGCCACTCGAAAATCCCTTTTCCAACGATTAATTAATTTCGGTGGAAAAGCCGTGTTCACGGTGTTCGATTCAATCGCCGCCGATACAGCGCTGTTCCGCGTTCAAGGACGGAAGAATTCCTCTACTTCTTCTTTTTTTTATCGGTGAAAAGAATCGAGCAGGGTTCACCATAGCTTTTGACTACTCTTAAAACGTTTCTTAACATTAAACCTTGAAAAATGGTCTAAAAATGATCGACAAAAATTGCCTGATCATCATTTTAATGTAAATGACAAATTTAAATTTGTCACTAAACTAAAATTTTATCAAGAACATTTCTCGACGCAAAGATTTGCTCAAATTTTTCACAATCTTTATAAAGAGATACATTCAACAATTTTTAACGGAAGCAGCTTTATGACCTCGACAATTATGAAATAATAAAAATACGAAACCGATATTTATATTTATTTATTTACATTTCGGTTATTTATATAACCTCGTTCAATCTCGATTATTTAATAAACGGGAAAGCCTCGACAATTACGAAATAAAAAATACGAAACCGATATCTGTATTTATTTATTTATATTTCGGTTATTTATATAACCTCGTTCAATTTCATTTATTTAATAAACGGAAAAACCCTTTGGAACAAGCGTTACAGAGTCGCTCGCAGGTGGACACGGCGCGAAGGTATTGCTCCTTAACCCTTTCCGCCCGAGTGGCGTCTCCGAGGCGCCACTAAAAATTGCTATATCACGTTTCGAACTAATTTTCAAAGTATCAAACTTGTTCATATTTAAGGAACCCAAAAGCGCAAGTATTCGACGTAACAATAGCTTTCACTCGACTATAATTCTCGACTATAATTCTCAATAAATCGTAAATAAGATGGCAATACTGTAAGTCGGAAAACATTTTTCGGATTTCGAGTTGAAATAGCTCCGACTGCGAAGGGTTAAAATTAGCGCAGAGAATCCCCCCTTCTCCACCGACAGGTACGCAAGATTCAGTTATTTTCGGAATATTCGCGTTCAAGTTAATATTTCCGTCGGAATATTTTCGACTTCCGTACGGCAGAATAAGGTGGAGCTTCATTGCTCATTCACGCGGTCGATGGACCCGCATGTTCGCATGTAGCCTCGCCAGTCGACCAAAAATGATTTAAACACGGCTGCTTAAATAATCATCGGGACGAGGCTTCGAGTGGAAGCATAAAACCCGAGACAGAGGATCGCGCCGCTGTCCGTCGAGTTTTCGAGCGAAATTCTCCGGGAAATTCTACGGAGGAGCCGCCGCCGGCCGTTCTTCGATTTATTTGTAAATCTGCCCCCGGAGGAGCATCTTCGTTTCGATCAGATTGCAAATTACGTGCCCGACTGCGATTCGCGGCGAGTGTCGCCGGTCGGCCGGTATGAATCGACGAGACGGCGGCCGCCTTTTCATCCGTCGAAAAGGGGAGAGAAGAGATCGAGGAGAGCCGAAACCGAGGAAAGCGCCTAGTCAATTGAGATCGTAAAAATTAGCCTTGGTGGTTTTTTAATTATTATGATTTATTATTATTTTAATTATTATTATATTTTAATTATTATGATAGCTGGCCAAGAAAGATTCATCCGTGCTAAATCTCAACCCTGTAACTTGTTCGCGAGGGTAGTTACGGGATAAATTAGATTGCGCGTTTTTCCGCTCGTTTTAAAATTTTAGAAAAAAACGTGACTTATTCTGGAGATCGAGTCGCGTGTTATAGAATTTTTTCAAATTTTTCGGTTGCAAGCTGCGGTCGTAAAAAATGAGAAACCAGAAGAAAGTCTGAAAATTGAATATTTCTCGAAAATAAAAACAGGGGCGGTTTCTATATTAATTCCCTGATAAGATACCATCGCAAACAGTGCGCTCAATTTTTGTCAGATCTCTCGTGGAAAAATGTGGCTATTTTTCTAATTTAATATCACGTGGTTTACTCGCATGACTTTAAAAATATTTCTGTAATATTCTAAAAATATTTTCTTTCAATACTTGAAATATATTTAAATCAAAATACATACAAAGATAGTAAATAGTAGTAAATAGTAAATAGTAAATATTAAATAATAAATAGTAATTATAAACTCTATCTAATTTACCCTGCGTAACTACCCTCACGAACAAGTTACAGGGATGAAATTTTGCCCAGCCGAGTTTCTCTCGCTCAGCTATCGAACGGTATAATAATTAAAAAACCTATAAGAGCAATTTTGACCATCATAATCGGCTAGACCCTTCATGATTTTCGCGTACGTTCTGGCAACGCGGCCGCCAATCGGTTTTTCGAGGCAGGAGAGGTGCGGAGACGCGGCCGCGGAACGGGGAGAGAGCAATGGGTGTTTTCTCCCGGCAATCTAGGAATCGCGCGGGTCGAGGTTCACGATAATTTACCGGGGACCGTGTAACGGCCGAGGAATCGATATTCCTGAAGCGAGAACGCGGCCGCGACGGAGAACGGGAAAATCGTCGGCGGACGAGCCGCGTTTCGTCCTAAGAAAACAGCCGCGGTCGTTCGTATGACCGCGTTTGCAGAAATTCGCGGGAACGGCCGCAGTAAAACGGCAACTGTGACGCGGGGCCACCAGTTCGGGCCAGCTGCGGTCTGCCAGCCATTAGCCGCCCGCGGACCGAACGATTTTTCCTGCGAATCCGCTAAAAATTCGTGACAAAACGACGCCAGCGATAATCATTTCCTTGAACCGGGTGTGCAGAGTAGAAGGGTTAAAGGGCTGCAACTCGAGGGCAAAGGGTTAAAGGAGCATATAAAGTGCCGAATATTAACACGAAAAAATTCGCGCGATATCGAAGTCGTTTAATTAATAAAACCGAAACTAGGAAGTGAAAATTAAGAAATAAAGAAGTGAAAAATAAGAAATATTAGTTCAATGATTTTGTGTACTACGAATCCTAGTAACGTTCACTTTGTTCAATATATTACAATAAAAATGACAATTTCGTAATCGCTCGATTACGATTAATTTGCTTCGAGCCGATTGTCGCGGTAAAAATTGTTTACGTCGAGATTAAAGAAAATGAAGGAAAAGCTCGTTCCCCGACGTTTCGCTAACTTCATTCAAACGCTGCTGCGTACTTCGACGCCGGAATAATTCAGCATTCTATTTTAAATTTCAGATGAAGTCCAACAGCGACGGTCACCGGAAATCGCCTTCCTCGACGGGACCTCCAGAAATCGGCCATAACTTTGTAACCGATGCAAATGTTCTAATAGAAAATTTATGAGATTGAGGGTAGTGGCGCCGATTACTGTGGGGTGACCGACCGATCGCTGCGCCTTTGTTTGTTTTGTATTAATCGTAATTAACTTGAATATTCATCGAACAAGATATTCTCAATCTTTTAAATCAAAAATAAACAAAATAAAATAGTTAAAAGATCGAATAAAATTGAAAAAAAATTCAATAAAATTCATTCGCGTTAATTGGGCTTGAAGACAAACGAAAGGCGCAGTAATTGGTCATCTCGCAGTAACGCTGAACCTACCATCGCCGTGCAAATGGCCACATTTCTGATTTCACAATTATCGAAGTCGCAAAGAGCTGCTAAGCGCTGTCGCAAAAATTGTAAAAAATAATCTCGCAATTCTTATAAAATGTCACTTCTTGCTAATCGTCTTTAGACCTCGCCAGGTTCACTGTCAGGCCCGCAAATATGTCCCGAATGAAGTCGCTCGGTTTCGATCGAATCAAATCGCAAGAGACCGCCCATTTCCAGCGAGACCGAATAAATACGCCGCTTGGGCAAAAAACCGTAATTCCGAACGAAACACGCCGGCACTAAAGTAATCTTTTCAGGGATCGCGGGACAATCGTAGAATCGGCAGAGCAAACTTCTACCGTGAACATCAGCCCCGGGCCTCTGAATAAACGATGTCTCTCCTGCGCGGAACAAACCGTCTCTCCCCCTTGTCGTCTAAATAAACAACGTGCCCCGCGACAAGAACAAAATTTCCACGTTGTGCCATCATCCGGCCTCCAAAACTCCGAGCCGTCGTCCACGGGCCGCATTTGCATACACAGGGTGTCCGAAAAATGTCTCGCAAACCGGTCACGAGAAGTTCCTGGGATCATTTGAAGTAACTTTTTCCTCGGCGAAAATGCAACCCGTGGCTTCGTTTACGAATTATTAACGAAAAAACACCGACCAATGAGAGGCGAGCTCGGCTAGCGCTTGGCGGCCGAGCCAATGAGCGCGCGAAGCACAATTCCGCTCATTGGTCAACTCTTGTTCGTTAATAACTCGTAAACGAAGCCGTGGATTGCATTCTCGCCAAGGACAAACTTGCTTCGAATTACCTCGGGAACCTCCCATTCTCGGATTGCGAGACATTTTTGGGACACCCTGTAGAGACATTCGGACTCTCTAAACCTCCACGACGGTCGGTTTCTCCGCGATGAAAAAAGAGAAAAGACGGAGAGAAGCCGGGGGTCGGCCGCCGCCGCGACGGGTCCCGCGTCCCCCCCGCGTTTTCTCTTTCGTAGGGCATGGATATTTCGAGCGTTGGTCACGAAAGAATTCCACCGTGTCCCCAAAAGCGAAACAAGGTTGTCGGTCCGCCGGGAATATTCATGAGAAGATCCCAGCGGCCCTGTCCGGACAAATTCTGGCTACGGAATCGGCCGGCCGGGTCCCCGCGTGTTTACGGTGTTACGATCGCAAACCACCCGCGACCAGCCACACGTAATACCATCGTCGGAGAAAGTACGTGTGCGGTGTGTACACACAAGTTTGCCATAATTGTCGATTTCCCCATTCCATCGTGAAAGGAGGCTAAGGTCGATCGGTTTGCTCGGATCGATCGCGCGAGACTGTCCCCGGCGTCGCCGGATTTTCGTTTCGGCGCCGGCAACCGGCCTGTGCATAATAGAACAACGTGTCGCGCGAACATGTTTGCGCAAACGGAATATACGCGTCGGACTATGTCTTGTTTTGCGACGATCTTAATGCAATCCGGGATCCGAAGATTCTTCGATCTCGTTCCGACGCCGGGATCTGTCCTCGATCGGGCTCCTAATTGCTGCGAAATGGACTTGTGTGTAGCGAGAGAGCTTATATTTTATTTGAATAATTTATTGGTCGAATAATTCTTTATTCGAGAAATTCTTTATTCGAAAAATTCTTCATTTGAATCATTTTTTATTCGAATAATTCTTTAAATAACTTTGAATTCGAATAATTCTTTGTTTGAATAATTTTTAATTCGAATAATTCTTTATCTGAATAATTTTTTATTCGAATAACTTTTCAATCGTATAATTCTTTATTTGAATAATTCTTTGTTTGAATCATTTTTTTATTCGAATAATTCTTTAAATAATTTTGAATTCGAATAATTCTTTGTTTGAATAATTTTGAATTCGAATAATTCTTTGTTTGAATAATTTTTAATTCGAATAATTCTTTGTTTGAATAATTTTGAATTCGAATAATTCTTTATCTGAATATATATATATAATTTTTTATTCAAATAATTCTTCATTTGAATCATTTTTTATTCGAATAATTCTTTAAATAATTTCTAATTCGAATAATTCTTTGTTTGAATAATTTTGAATTCGAATAATTCTTTATCTGAATATATATAATTTGTTATTCAAATAATTCTTCATTTGAATCATTTTTTATTCGAATAATTCTTTAAATAATTTTTAATTCAAATAATTCTTTGTTTGAATAATCTTTTATTCGAATAATTCTTTATTTGAATCATTTTTTATTCGAATAATTTTTTATGCGAATAATTCGAAATGTTCTCTATTCGAATAATTTTTTATTTGAACAATTCGAAACGTTCTTTATTCGAATAATATTTTATTTAAAATATTCCCTGATCTTTATTCGAAAGCACTTAATATTCAAACATTTTTATTTAAATCGTACAAAGTGTACGTTCATAGGCGGCACGTATTACGCAAGCTTGTACAGAAGGAAAATCTCGGCAGTAACGTTAAATAATAAATTAATATCAAGTTAATTTTGAACTGTTCGATCCTTTCGTCCCGGAGCGTGGCAGCGATCGGAAATTCCTCTTCCGCGTTGAAATGCACAGATTTCAAGAAAGTTTGTTGCTTCCGTTTCAACGTTTGCACGTTTACGTATCGGGCGTTCTTTCGGATGTGGAATTACGTAAATTTTTACATAAGCATATCCACGTAACGTTCCGAGTCGAATCGTTGTGCCAACGATAAGTTCGATCGGGCCGTGGAAAGCGTACATTGTGTGTAAATATCGGGCACCGTGTGTAATCGGTGCATAACGAGCGCGAAGCCGTCCTTCCCTACGAACTCCTGGAATTGATCGTACCTTTCGTTCATTCATGCTCGACGTTTGTCAGCTTTTTCCGCCGAGACGAAAGAGAGACTTTGAATGAAGGTAATGACATGCCGCACGTTGTGGGCGTTCATATGGGTGTTCCGGATAATTATTATAACATTTGAAGTGATTAATTTTTGACGTAAGTGCATTAGTAATTTTTTAAAGGGAATACAAAGATGAATCGATTTGTACATAAATAATGTACGTTTATATGTAATATAAATACATTATATACAAATACGTCAAGGTCAGTGATCACTTGGTCAGTGGTCAGTGATCACTTAATCAGTGCTCATTTGGTCAGTGATCACTTGATCAATGATCACTTGGTCAGTGATCAGTGGTCAGAGATCTCTTGATCAGTGATCACTTAGTCAGTGATCACTTGGTCAGAGATCACTTGATCAGTGCTCATTTGATCAGTGATCACTTGATCAGTGCTCATTTGGTCAGTGATCACTTGGTCAGAGATCACTTGATCAGTGCTCATTTAGTCAGTGATCACTTGGTTAGTGATCACTTGATCAGTGCTCATTTTGTCAGTGCTCATTTGGTCAGTGATCACTTGGTCAGTAATCACTTTATCAGTGATCACTTGGTCTGTGGTCAGTGATCACTTGGACAGTAATCAGTGATCACTTGGTCAGTGATCAGTTGGTCAATGGTCAGTGACCAGCTATCTAGTATCCAACTTCTAGATAATAAAACTGAATATACGATAAGTAATTTCACAATCAAGTAACAAGTGTTTAATACCCTCAATCGAATGATCCATTCTCATTCATATTTAATGCAGCATACTTTAATCAACTCGATATTAGAAACACTGCAATATAACAATCAAATACTTGAGAAAGCAAAGGCAAGTAGATCATTGTCCATACTAACATGTTTCCTAGGTGTGAAGGGTTTCATTCTCGTTCTTTTCTAAATTATTTACGACTTGTTTAAAGACTCTAGATTACGACTATACATATTATAAAGAAAATATCTAATTTTAATTTTGTTCTATTGCTTGCATCATTGTGCGCCGCGCCGTTCGAGCAAGAAAAGCGGGGCCAGCTGGTGTTTCAATGAAACATTTATTTCCTCGTGGAAGAGCGTTTATCTGTTTCGTAATGATAACACGATGTAAACTCGGCCAGCTGCGTGCCACGAGTGAGCCGTGCTCTGCCGTGCCGGCGGCTCTCCTCCGTTCAGAGATTGTCTTCGGGCTAATCGCGAGTAATTAACCGAAACGAGGTTAGGGTATTAAACCGATGGGACGGGAGGAGGGGCCCCGGGTGATGCAACGGCAAAAGACTTTCAGCGGCGGGCCTACGCGTGCATCCCGGTGCACGGCCAATGTTTTCGAGCACGTCCGCCAACGATTTATCAAGAATTTCTACCGGGTGGCCGGGCAACCACTCGATCCAACAGATTACCCTTCGCCGACGCAAGACGAATGTCCCGCTGATCGAACGGAATTCCGGAAAGCACCCTTATTGATGGACGACGAGAACGTACAGGATACGGAGAGTGGAATAAATTTTATATCTGTTCGGCAATTTTTAATGATATCATTAATCTTGATCTCTCGAGCTCAATTATTTTCGTACAGTAAATAGGAGTTATTTTTTGATAACTAAGTCAGATATAACTTTGTTATCGATGATATGCTTTTGGGATTAATTTTCTGTTTCGAATTAAAGAGAAAGATTAAACTAAATATATAAATATATATATAATATATATATAAAATATATAAATATATATTTATAAAATTATATATTTTAAATTTATTATATATGATATAATAAATTTGATACATATATACTCTATATAATATATGATAGTAATATAATAAATATTATATATAATATATAATATATGATAATAATAATATATATAATATATGATATTTATAAAAAATATTTTATATATTTATATTTTATAAATATATATAGATATGTATATAATATGTGTAAAATATATAAATACATATAAAAATAGGGGAGAACATTATTTGTTACAAGAACATTTTATTCGAATACTTTACCTACGATCAGTTTATCTAGAAATTTTGAGAAATATACACTATGAAAAGCATCGATTGTGTACGTTGTTGCAAAATGATGTTTTAAATACATTGCGGACGGTTTCTGAAGCGGTTCGATTAAATTATAAAACCCTTCTGGAGCTTCGACGAGGGTGCACTTAGGCAGGAGTTATGGTTTCTCTCTTTTTTTTTCTCTCGCTCTCTCTCGAATGAAACGAGTATCATCTTGGCAAATGTCCTTCGCAGGGTTGTCCGTTACAAAAGACGCCGAGCAAATTGTAGCCGGCGAGGGCTACAAGCGCCGAAGTGCCGTCGTTCCATCGGGGGTAAGAACGTTTTTCAATGGCCGTTAATTACACTTCTTTGCGACCGGGTGAATCCGGGTGCAGGCTCACGGTCTTAATGGCGGTAAAGAGCCCGCGTAGAATCGATTACGTGCATCTGGGAACTTTGAAAGGCTTGACCGCGCCGCTAAGTGCACGAAGAATTTTAGTACATCATTATCGTTCTACATACTGTCGTCGGAAAAAAATGATTTCAACAGAGTCCGATGATACGGCGGATCGGCCAGGCTCGCGCTCTGATCGAGTGGATATTAATTATTATCTTCGCGCGAAGCGTCGAACGCGTGTAACACACTTTATAGTCTCGCCGGATTAGGCGCTAATGAGGTCCGAAGACAGGAGTATACTAACGAGCATATTCATCGAACACAAAGTAAGCATCGTTGATAAAATATTGCATCAAAAAGATGCTTTTATTTCATAAAATTAACAATTTTATTACCAATATTTACCTATTCGCTTAACATTAATATATACTGCATATATAATAATAGTAATAGTAATCCAGAACCGAATTTATTAAGAAAAAGTCTTGCCAGCCTAATATACTATATAATATATTTTTAGTTTGTACTAGCGTTTCTTTCGCGAAC
Source organism: Megalopta genalis (assembly GCF_051020955.1). Lineage (NCBI taxonomy): Eukaryota > Metazoa > Arthropoda > Insecta > Hymenoptera > Halictidae > Megalopta > Megalopta genalis. The sequence goes on along the minus strand of NC_135014.1, from coordinate 2,981,071 downwards.
GGTAAACATTAGCAAAAAACCGAAGAGGAGAAAGTTATACTATGTTTAACCGACAATGCGACAGCGTATCTCAATGTTTTATAATTTTAATACTTTACGAGAAACAAAGGCGACCTCCATTTTTTTTAAATGCAACGCTGCATATTCTTTTACATCGTACGAAAGCGCTCGTCAAGACGAATTCGACCATGGTCGTGTTAAGTGGTATTGGTCGCGATTAAAAAGATACAAGAACGACGCCGAGAATAAAACAATAAATCGGGGAGCGCGTTCGATTCGAGTGCAGCTCGGTTCCGCGAATCGCGAGGAATCGGTGCGCTATCGACCGTATCTAGCCGCGAGTCCGAGTCGGACTTCGCCGGGTTATCGTCCCGCAATAAATATCCTTTTATGAATAGAGGATTTCTTTGGTCGGCTCGGTCACTGTGAACGACAGCGGAACGTGAATAACCACGACGCGATCGAGTGTTAAAAACGTGTGCCCCCATAGTATACAGGGTGTCCCGAAAATTTCTCGCAATCCGAAAGTGGCGGGTTCCTTGGGTCGTTTGAAGCAACATTTTCCTTTACAAAAATTTTCTCCGAGGCACCGTTAACGAGTTATTAACGAAAAACAGTGACCAATGAGAGGCGAGCTCGGCTGGCGCGAGGCGACCGAGCCAATGAGCGGAACTGGGCTTCGCGCGCTGATTGGCTGGGCCGCCTCCTCGCGTCAGCCGTACTCGATTCTTATTGGTCACTGTTTTTCGTTAATAACTCGATAACGGTGCCTCGGAGAACATTTTTGTAAAGGAAGAAGTTGCTTCAAATGACCCGAGGAACCCGCCACTTTCGGATTGCGAGACATTTTCGGGACACCCTGTATACGCGCAGAGGAGAGTTTTCGACGCGCACTCGCGCCCGGAAAGCAAATTACACGGCGTTTAATGCTCGTCAAATATTCCACGGAGCTTTCAAAGTCTCGGCGGCGGGCTCGCCGTTCCGAGTCCGCGTACGCCGGGCCCGCTAATGAATCATGGTCATTTTTATCCTGCGCTTTAATCCCGGCTGCCGGGCTTTTATGTCTGACCGGACTTGCGGCCGAATCCCGGACGGTTTGCTTAAACGGAGAAGATTCCTTTGCGGACACTCTGCGAAAGCTACGAATTTTTATCCGTTTTTTGTATGAACCGACCGACGTTGCGCAATTCTGGAACTTCTTGGAATGCGAGGATGCGAGTCTCGAAGTGCAAAATGCGTTCATCGGACGTTGCAAGTCGACGCGGTTATTTTAAAAATAATTTTTGAGGATCAATTTCTGAAAATAATTTTTTGACATTAATCGATTGACTTTTTGGACGTAGCTTGCTGGGATTCTAAAGACTGTTATAGCGAGACTTGTTTAAATGAATGAAATGAAAGATAGATGGATAGATGGATAGCCTATTATAAAATTAATATAGATGTTAATAATTAAATGGAAGACATTAAAATTGAATAATTTGACGAGGAATGATTTATTGTAATAATAATTTATCAGAGGAACCTGTAATTATTTGATATTCCACATTGGGATAATCTTCGATTAAGTTTATGTATTATAATAAATTAATCTTTAAGTATTTAAGTATTATAATAAATTAATTTTTAAATTATCACGACTTTTATATTTATTTTTATAAACATTATAACAGGAATTCAGATAAAAATGTAGTCTATTTAAGATATAATATTTGCTACTTTGAATTTCAATTTCTTACATACTACATTTAATTACAAACATATGATTGGATTTAAAAGTAAATCTAAAGAATATTTTAGGTCGAAATTAGTTCTATTTAGTGTACTAATTAACCATCGCTTTCATTATAAATGGAATAAATCGTAAGGTAGTAAAGGTTATGTCAGAGAAGAGTGGACAGGCTGAAAATGGACCACAAAGGGCGGTGGAGGGGGGAAGGTCCGAAGAAGAACAAAGCGGATTAAAAGGACTACAAGGGGGCGCAGGACCACAAAGGATCGGAAAGACGGAAGTATAGAGTGTCATAGAGCACCGGAGCGAAGCGTATAGCGTGTCGGAGCGTGTTGAAGCGGATCCGCGCGGCCTGAAACGGGTCAGGGAGGACTAACGGACGCATGTCCGCGCGGAAAATAAAATGCTACAGGTTTAATGGCACGCCGAACATTTCTGCGACTCTCTGGAAACCTTGCCGTTCGTAGCCGCGAGCCTTCGTGACGTACTTTAATGAATCACCGCCAGGGCTTTTTCCTCAAAGCGGAAATTTATCGCGAGGTCCTTCCGCGCTCGCGGAATGTTTGCTTAGATAATTCAAGGATTTGGGAGGACGAAACGATCGTATCGACTGTCTCCGTGCAACGATTACGATCACACGGGGCTGCTGCGACGCATTTAGGGAAATATTTGCCGACGGATTTTGGCGATCGATCGAAAACGGAACGGCGTAGCTCTCGGAACAATATTTGTCCAAAATGGAGGCTGAATTGTGTTAAGCTCGACGCCGGATCATTTAGCACAACTGCATCGTGGACGATGTTTGCAACGATTCCGAGCAACAATTCTGTTTGCAACAAATTTTCCAAAGATATTTTTTGTAGACCTGTTAGCCTAACAGCAATTTATTTGATTTTATTGAGTAATTACTTGAAGTCTTATTTAATTAAAAGTACAAATTATAGTGGAATACATTGTTTGTATTTTAATATTATTTTATTTAATGCATGCGACAAATAAAAGAATAAATAAATAAAAAAGGGAATAAATAAAAATATAAAATAAAACTGAAAAGTAAAAAGATGAAATCGAAATAAAGAAATAAAGAGATAAAATAAAACTGAAAAGTAAAAAGATGAAATCAAAATAAAGAAATAAAGAGATAAAATAAAACTGAAAAGTAAAAAGATGAAATCGAAATAAAGAAATAAAGAGATAAAATAAAACTGAAAAGTAAAAAGATGAAATCGAAATAAAGAAATAAAGAGATAAAATAAAACTGAAAAGTAAAAAGATGAAATCAAAATAAAGAAATAAAGAGATAAAATAAAACTGAAAAGTAAAAAGATGAAATCAAAATAAAGAAATAAAGAGATAAAATAAAACTGAAAAGTAAAAAGATGAAATCGAAATAAAAAGTAAAGAGATAAAATAAAAATAAAAAATTAAGAAATTACAAAAAAAAAATGCAATTAATATCTTCGTCGATACAGTACAAATTTGTATCCTGTCCTATGTCAGAAAGGTCTACAATACCGAGGAGAGTATGTGGCTGTGTAACACGTTCCTTAACATTTGTCGGTTGCGCGTACGTGTCCAGCATCGAGCACACATTTCCCACGCGTCCCCGATTTATGCAGATCCGCGGATGAATCTGCATAAAGATCCGTAATCGAGCTGTTAAGATTTCCTCCCCGTATTTCTCGGCCGGAATCGCGGTAATAACGGGCGATAGTGAAAGAGTGAGAAATTACGGTCGTCGCAGTTAAGCGTGACAATGAAATATTAAGTTTTTTCCGCCGTGCTCATCGAGAAAGTGGCTCGTTACGATTTATCGTGGCCGGGGTTTACGCAACGATTCTCTCGCCGTGAATCGCGGATAATTGCGCGCCACCGTCTATCTATGGAAAAAGAAATTCTCGCGTAACCGATGATTACGAGGAATTGAATATATACACCTGCGAACGACCGATCGTTACACGCCGTGCTCTCGTACAACATTCGGCAGTTCTGCTCGCGGCACACTACTACACACGCCTCGATCGATTCGGGTTTCTTTTCGATGCGATAGTTTCACCCTTTCGCAGTCGAGAGCCGCGAACAAGTATTATTGGACTGCGGATTTTATGCATTTATGGCGAGATTAGACTGTTGCTATTTAAATTGATGTAGCGAGGAAATCTAAAAGTGTCAGTGTATTATTTTCAATCTGTTAGAGTTATTGAAAAATGGAAGAACTTGTTATTTAGTTTATGTTTCTTGCAATTGATGAAGACAACTTGTATTTCGCATAAAAATCCGCGGACTAATTGTTATATCAGGTTCCAAAATAATATTAAATAATAATATTACATATTAAATAATATTTACGATCATATTATTATTAATATAATATAATATATAATATTATTAATATTAATATTATGTATTATATATTATATTATATTAATAACATATATATTATAATATAATATATAATATTATTAATATCACATATTATATTATATTAATAACATATATATTATAATATAATATAAAATATTATTAATATTATATATTATATTATATTAATAACATATATATTATAATATAATATATAATATTATTAATATTAATAATATTAACATTATATAATATGTAATATAATACTATCAATATTATTTGATACTTAATAATATTAAATTTGTTAATATTAAAGAAAACTGAAGATTGTTGTACACAAGCGACAAGACTAAATTTCATACGTACAAAATGCAGTAAATCGTATAAAATAGAATGTACTATAAATCAGAAAGAAAACTATTTCGGAATTAGAGTCTAAAATGGTTTGGAGTGCGCAAAGGGTTAAACATGGAATTAGATAAAATCATGGATGAAAAATCGAGTCGAAAAATCATCTGCTGCTGGCAGGATTTTACTAAATCGAAAATCAACGATACACATATTCTCTAAATTTCACTATTGTTTTAAAATTGCAGCCGAACAATATTGCCAAGGGTGCAAACGACCGCGACGTGACAGAGGATGCGCTATTACGTCTTACAACGGGGTTTACACGCCCTTGACAATCTGCTGCTTTATGCGACCGCTTTTAATCAATATTCCATGCTTACGAACTCAACATTGCCCGGCTGAATTATTAAGCAGAAAACATTGGCACATCGCGGTCGCACTGTAGTTGGAGAAAAAAGGAAAAAAGAAGAATTGTCGATCGCGCAGAGAGGATGCGCCTGCCTGGCCGTCGAGCGCAGCGTCTCTCGGTTACGTTTTAATTTCATTAATTCCGGACGTTAGAAATCGTTGTTCAGCCGCGGGGGAAATATGTAACGGACGCATTGTGAAAGGAAAAGTTCCACGTTCACGGGAACGGCGCTCCGATCCGCTCCGCTCGGATCCGCGTCGGCACGCTCGGTTCCATAAAAGAACGGAGGAGCCCTTGAAATTCTTTCCTAAGCCCGGACACGATCCTTGCCGATCGCTTTCCCACCGAGGGACGACGGATTATCGTCGACACACGCGTGGGCGGCCCCTGGTGTCCTTCGCGAAAGGACACAGACACCGCGAGAAAGGACATCCGTCGCGAGGTGTTCACGTGCTGGGTGCGAATACAGGGTGAGTCACGATGTTCCAATGGAAAAGTAGAATTTCTCTGCTTTTTGAAAACATCCGAAGTGATAATTTCCTTCTCGAAAATAATGTATGTACGATTTTAACTTTTTAACTCGTTCATATTATTTTGATAATTTTCTGTTATAGATATTCGTGTTATATGGATACCATATTTACTGTATTTTATTTGAGTTCAATTTATTGCATTTGATTTGAGTTCAATTTATTGCATTTTATTTGAGTTTAATTTATTATATTATATTTAAGTTTGTTTTATTTCATTTTATTTGAGTCTAATTTATTATATTATATTTAAGTTTGATTTATTACATTTTATTTGAATTTAATTGATTGTATTATATTTAAGTTTGATTTATTGCATTTAATTTGAGTTTAATTTATTGTATTATATTTAAGTTTGATTTATTGCATTTTATTTGAGTTTAATTTATTGTATTTCATGCTATTCTATTTTATTTTCTATTTTTCTATTTTACTGTATTTTTTTCTATTGATTTTATTTTTTCTATTTTACTGTATTTTTTCTATTGATTTTATTTTATCTATTTTATTTTATTGTACAGTATTGATGTACAAGATGACCAATTATAGTCCGTAAGGAAATCAATAGAATTCATACTATATGAACACCATTCAGACGATACTATTCATGCATACACGACATTAATATTATAAATCATACAAAACCCACGCAATTTTCTTATTCTTGATTTCCATCTCATCATTTCCAGCCACAGAATCTACCTGACCCAATTTCTACCACCAATTATAAACAGACTGCAGACCTCTATGCAAATTAAAAATTGTTTAAGATTAATAGCAAGAACCATAAATCAGTTGAAAATGTCTCTCTTCCTTTAATGATTACAATAAATTGAAAATAATCAAACGAAACCCTGAAATCCTTCAATTTTATATTTCATCGATTTATTTTTATCATAATTATGAAACACCGTGTATTTATTTGATCCGTTCGCCGTACGATTTTTCTGACAGCCGAAGGGCCAAAGAACGGCGACGGTGTTCATTAGCCCGCGACGCGAACGAAATGGAAAAACATTATTTGCGGAGAGAAAGGGAACAGAGGCTTTGAACGTCGATGGGCAGAGGCGAGCCGGGGAGAGCGCCGATGACTGAACAAGATTTTCTGCAGCGCGCGCGTCGCGTTTGCTCCCTTGAACTATCAATCTTCCCTCCAGCGCGTTTCTTCGCAACGGCGCGCGAATTCGACGCGGATATCGAGATGACCTGCTTCGAGTATTCCAGCAGCCGGCTCAGGACGCGACGTGCGACGATTCCGCGCGACGAAATATACATACATATATATACGTATATATGTATACAGGGTGTCCCAAAAATGTCTCGCAATCCGAAAGTGGCGGATTCCTCAGGTCATTTGAAGCAACTTTTTCCTTCACAAAAATTTTCTCCGAGGCACCGTTAACGAGTTATTAACGAAAATCAGTGACCAATGAGAGGCGAGCTCGGCTGGCGCGAGGCGACCGAGCCAGTGAGCGGAACTGGGCTTCGCGCGCTGGTTGGCTGGGCCGCCTCGCGTCAGCCGTACTCGATTCTTATTGGCCACTGTTTTTTCGTTAATAACTCGTTAACGGTGCCTCGGAGAACATTTTTGTAAAGGAAGAAGTTGCTTCAAATGATCCGAGGAACCCGCCATTTCCGGATTGCGAGACATTTTTGGGACACCCTGTATATACACGTATATATAGTACATATGTATATGTATGTATACGTACGTCGGTCGAAAACGTGGCTGGGAGATTCTGCGCTCGAAAGGCCGCGCGCGCGCGCTTTCGGGAAAATCGGCATTGAACGGTTTATTCGGTGCACATGCACTCGTGCCCAGAATAAGTAGAAACGGTAAGTAATGAACAGACGTGCCAGCCAAGTTCCATTCAATAGCACGCGCACCTGGCCGACGTTCAAACCCCCGAATGTTTTCGGAAAAGCTACGAGTCCATGGACGAATCTTGTTGCAGAATTTCAAGACTAGCCGTTTTTTCGCGGAACTCGCGGCCGCTTTACGGACCGCATATTTTCACGCGGTCGTCGATCAGACGTGTCAACTGAAAATGCATGCTTTCATCATTCTAATACGTTGATTATTTATTTATTTATTCTTTAAATTACGAAAGAAAAGATGAAAAATTAAATGGAAAAGAATTATAATGTAATTCGATTTTTTAATTGCTTTAATCCTGCGGTGCATACAATAGATTTTCAAATAAAATCTGCAGTGTAGATATTAATAACCAGACTGCGGATTTTTTGCAATTATAGTGGAAATATGTATGTGTAAAACAGTGAAAATATTAAAAGACTCTAATATTATATAATGTTGATATATCAATTTTACCGCATTAAAATTATTTAAGAAAGAACAAAAATTGCAATTGATTGTGCAAATAATTGTTCTGCATTTTGCTTGAATAAATAATTGATATAATTAATAATAAATAAATAATATAACCAATAAATAATATAATTATATAATAGATGATATAATTATAATAAAATAACCAATAAATAATATAACTACATAATAGATGATATAATTATAATAAAATAACCAATAAATAATATAACTACATAATAGATGATACAATTATAATAAAATAACCAATAAATACTATAATTATATAATAGATGATATAATTATAGTGAATGATACCCAACGAAGAATCTGCACGCAATTTCGCGGATGATCGAATGAAAAAGTATTTCGTGAACGTAGCAACGTATAAAAGTTGAGTAATAGAACCAGATTCAACGAATATTTTATGAAAGGTTAACGGATATCCCGGAGCCGCATTGGCCGCGCCGTTGTTAATACAAATTATGTATGTATGTACCTCGTACAGCATTGGAAAGTTAAAATTTTCGATGGACGATAAAACTGCTGTGATCATCGTGGAGCATTAATTTGATCGCGCGAGCAGCCGATGACTGAGGGGGCCAACGAGAGTCGAGTAACTTTTCGTCATTCATAACGGGGTTTAATCAATATGCAGCGCCGTTGCATGAAAAAGAGCCGCCATTATTTTTAGCACACCCAATACATGGAAGTTCAATCTCGGCGAGGGGAGTGGGCACTGGCAATAAAAAACACGATAAAAACACACATCGGGTCGGCGGTGCACGCTGAAAACCGAGCTACCTCTCCCACGTATCCGTGGAAAATGGGTGTCCATTAATGTTCGGACACGAAAACCATAACACCGAAACGAACATAATGGGAACGTGCAAATTTTTGCGCGCCGGACGCGTGCAATTATTTATTCGAACGATATTTATTCTCCGCCCGAAAGGATAATTAATCGCGCTCGATCGGGGGACCGGGTGATCTTTCGGAATTTTTTTCTCGAGAACTGTAGATCTTTCGATTTTTGAGATTATGTTTTCGTACTTGAAACGATTCGTTTTAAGGAGCGTCTCGTAATTGTTTTATCGAGAAATATGCATCGACCGAGTCTTCTTTCCGACGGACAGACCTCTGGAAGATCAACCATAATTTTCTAATATTATAATAATATTAGAATAATATTATTATACTACTATTTATTATATTATTACATTATATTATATATTATATAATATAATACTATTATTATAAATATAATAATAATAATATATATAATAATAAATGTGATATTATTATAATATTATATATAATATTTGCAAATATTTTTGCAAATAGAACAATTACGAGATGTTCTCCGAGATAAGTCGTTTCGAACAGAAAAATCGTTCGTCGAATAAATTGTCACGGTTTACGGAGATGAAAATTCCAAAATATCAGCCTTCTTCTAATTTCTGATTGAACCTTTTCTTTTTTAATGTCGCTAAGTTTCAATTTAGCGATCACGACACTGAAAGTTTCAATATTTTCCTATTTTGTCAGCTGAACAACTCGTTGAGCACAACAAAGACCAAGCAACCGATGATTCGATGGGATCGCTATTTCGGTAACAAGGTGCAAGTTGCACAACGACGCGTCTTAATTGGACACCTATCGTGGGAACATTCGCGTGTGGGCGACACCATGGGTGACACTGGAATTCATTTTTATCGTAATATATTGGACAAATTGAATGTTACTAGGATTTGCAGAATACAAAATATTCGAGAAATATACTAGAAAATAGAAATATATATATATATATATATATACTATAAAATTATACTAGAAAATTATATTATATACTATAATTATACTACAAAATTATACTATAAAATTATATTATACTATAATTATACCATAAAATTGTGCTATAAAATTATATTATACTATAATTATACTATAAAATTATATTATACTAAATTATACTATAAAATTATATTATACTAAATTATACTATAAAATTATATTATACTAAATTATACTATAAAATTATATTATACTAAATTATACTATAAAATTATATTATACTAAATTATACTATAAAATTATATTATAAAAAATATACTAGAAAATTTTCATTTTCTAGTTTCGGTTTCATCAATTTTCGTCACTTAACGTATTAACCAATTACCAAGCAGCAATTAAGCGAATAAGTAAATGCTAGTATAACAAAATTGTTAATTCTCTAAAATAAAACCGTCTTTCCGATCGAATATTTTAACAGCGACGCATACACTGTATTCGACGAGTATACTCGTCGCTCGATTCTCGCGGCACACATAGGCGCGCGCTCTAAAAAGTAGGCGCCGCAGCTAACTGGTTAATAAATATTAACGACGGCCGGCCAATGAACGGCGACGATTCAATCCGTCCGATAATTTATTGGAGCCGTCCGCGTGCGCGGATCCGCGTCGAAAGCCGGGAACGAATCCTGGCCGCGGGAAGACCGGCGAACGCGATCGCCGTATTATGCCGCTTTTATAAAGAGCAACGGGCGTCTAATTTCCTGGGCCGTAACGGGCCGCCGTGAAAGTCATCACAATACAATGACGGATAATGGCGGCGTCTCCGGTCCCCCGTCGCCCCCCCTCACCCTCTCCTCCTCGCAATCGCTTTATCCGCGAGCGCCTCCTCGAAAATGAATTCGCTCGATTCCTCCGATCATTACTTTCTGTCTGCCGCGCCATTCCCACGGACGAATTACGGTACACGTTGTGAATTAATAACGAAACACCTGACACACCCGCAGCTGCCGCCGCCGCTCTACAGTCACGGAAAACGATGGAACAGATTGTATTGTATAACCCATTGTATTATAGTCGCGCGGCTCAATCCGCCCCCTTTTACCAACCGCAGGAACATTTAACTTGCACGAAGTTACACCCACGATGTTTGCTCTTTTCAAATCGTTTCGCGCTTCGGGTCGATTCGCCTTGCAATGCTGCGAGAGAGAACGATCTCCTCGTTTGCTATGATTTCTGCAGTTTTTAGCGGTCATTGAAACGCGCAGAAACGATCGAATCGCAGGCGACAGTTCTTCTCCTTAACTTGCACGAAGTTACACCCACGATGTTTGCTCTTTTCAAATCGTTTCGCGCTTCAGATCGATTCGCCTTGCAGTGCTGCGAGAGAGAACGATCTCCTCGTTTGCTATGATTTCTGCAGTTTTTAGCGGTCATTGAAACGCGCAGAAACGATCGAGTTGCAGGCGACAGTTCTTCTTCTTAACTTGCACGAAGTTACACCCACGATGTTTGCTCTTTTCAAATCGTTTCGCGCTTCGGGTCGATTCGCCTTGCAGTGCTCCGAGAGAGAACGATCTCCTCGTTTGCTATGATTTCTGCAGTTTTTAGCGGTCATTGAAACGCGCAGAAACGATCGAATCGCAGGCGACAGTTCTTCATTCGGATTTTCGAGAAACAGAAGTAATTACACGGGGCAAACGATGATGATATTAGCGTTATCGTATTAGACCGAGAATCTCTGTGGGAAATGAAAAAATTGTCCTCGCTTAATATCGTCGGATACGGCTCGAAAGGAGGCCGTGCAATGCGAATGCAGCACGGGAGGCGGACTACAAAATCGGTTCGATCGACACCGAAAATTGCGGATACGGTAGAACCGGCTGAAACAAGGTCACAGCCGGCAGCGCCGCGTTCACGCGAACGCTGTTCATTATTTCGTTGCGGCTGGCCCACCCTCGGAGCGACGCCCACCGTCGACGAGTCACGACGATAACGAAGAAATGCGGGACGCGTTATCGGGACGAACGGTTAACGGGGCACGTGTGCACACGTGACTCTCGGTTTCGACGCGTCGAACACGGAGAAGTATCGCGGATCGATCCGATGGATCGCGAAGATCCGCGCGGACATCGTAGGATCTCGGTGAATTTTTGGACGGATATGGACTTCGGGACTTCAATTTGTGGAAAAGATGTTTCCTCGAACCGGTAACCTTTTGGAACTTCGATAACCGGAATATTTATTTTATCAGATAACGCTGTTGTTAAATGTAACGTCGTGAAATTAAAACGTTGAAATTGAAGTTCGAAGCGCTCGATTTGATCACACGGTTCGGAGCATTGCAAATACATGCATACTAGTTTCATTCTAATTCTCGAAAGTGGTCGAAGTTCTCAAGAATGATTCTAAGGGCATCCCTGTGGTCATTTGACGCAACTTTTTCCTTAGCGAAAATGCGATCCGAGGTCTCGTTTACGAGTTATCAACGAAAAACCGTGACCAATAAGTAATCGCGCGCGGCTGGCGCCCCGCCCTCGCAACCACTGCCGCTGCGTCATACGGCCGACGCGACGCGGTAGTGGCCGCGAGGGCGGGACGCCAGCCGCGCTCGCTCTCCGATTGGTGCACGTTTTTCGTTGATAACTCGTAAACGAAGCCTCGTAGAACAATTTCGCTAAGGAAAAAGTTGCTCCAAATCACCTCAGGAATCCCCCACTTCCCGGAAGCACCATAATTTCGGGACACCCTGTGTACAGGAAAAAGCGAGAGCTCCCGTGTGATGTAATTTTACGGAGAGATACGGTTCGTCCATCGAATTTTTACCGAGGCCGTAGAAAGATTCATGGCCACGCGAGTCGTATAATTTGCATCGCGATGTTTCTTTCGCCACGAGGATCGGAAAGTTTCTCCACTTTCGCTACTCGAGCGCCAGCGTAACCATAGTTTCGCTACCTTCCTTCTGATAACTTGCCGGACATCGGGAGCAAGACGTCTCCGCGTTTAAGCAGCGAGTCTCGTAAAGGGAGAACTTTTTTTATGGGTCACCATGGCCACCGTTCGCGCAGGAGAGCCACCGGAGTCGGTCGATAAATTCGTCGGTTCTCCGCGTCGTCGTCCAAATCGAATAAGGAACTTCCCCCACGATCATTATTATTATTATTCGACGACCCGGAATTTATTTATCCCGCCTTTTCGAAGATAATGCTTCCTTGCGGCGTCCATCGATTTTCGGCGCCGCGATCCCCGCCCGTATTTTCAATTTTATGCCCGCGGTCGCTCGACGAGCGTCCTTTTCTCCTTTCGAAGTAAATTGGACTTTTGGTTCGATTCGGCGGCGGATTCTGATCGCGAATTATTCGACGGCGGGAAAAGGCGAGAGGGTGGGGGGGGGCACCGTATTTCGCTGCATTCACGTTCGCTGACACAGATACACGTTCGACCGTGTTTCGCAGTTTTCGACGGTTACAGACCGAATTCCGTGTAATGCTGTTCCCGACTTTATAATACGCTCCAATTCTCGGTTTTTTCCCTCCCCCGATTTTATCGTGCTTTCCTTTTAGTCCCTTTTAGTCCCCCTCGCTGGGACCCGGAATTATGGGAGAAACTCCGCCACGGATCCCTTCCTCTGGGAACACGCGTCGTCGTATACCGCTGTTTTTATCATTGCTATTTTATATTCGCACGAGATCGATTTTTTACACCGTCGTGGAAACCTTTTTCACGTTTATTGCGATAGACTTTTCAGTTTAAAAGTCGAGCAGTTCAAAATGCCCCGCGGTGCAAAGTGTCCGCTCAAATTCATCGGAATTCTTCAAGTTTAGCCAGTTTGGAGCTCGTTGGCCACTCTAGAAAATGTCGAACATTGAAATTCGGATTGCAAGAAATCTAAAGACCTCAACAAATTGTTATTGCACAATTTATCTGACCTTTTTTCTCACCGGAAAACGTATTTTCTCTCTCAAGACGACCGATGAATCAATCTCAGCTGCCAGGTGCCAATTAGGCTGCTCTCTCCTGCTCGATAAAATAGCTACCATGTTTCGCAGCACTTTCGATCTCCTAAAACACGGCGCTCATTGTTCCGCTGCTTAATTAGAACACTTTGAAAGCAAAATTAAAGCATCGGTAATCGTTCGCCGAAAAATCATCGACATTTCAGCAGTTCTGGCTCCGCAAAAAGCTATCATAAAATCATATTTTTTAATAGATATTAAAGCTCGAAGTCTCTACTTTACGGTACCGTATACCAATCTTTAAATCATGCATCACCGCGACTGCAGTATCAAAAAATCAAGGACACGTTCGCGATATCGAGAAAGTGCTAAATTCGTCGCGAAATAACAGCGATCTCTACGGAGTTGCAGTCGCGACGATGCATTACATTAAAAATTAGAATACGTCACCATAAAGTAGAGACTTCGAGCTTCAATTTCGTTTAAAAAACGCGATTCTACGATATCCGTTGACGGAGTTACAGCCGTTCAAAGATCGGCGATTTCTTCCGGCCGAGAACGGCGCTGCTTTAATTTTGCCGTCGCGACGATGCATTACATTAACAATTAGAATACGTCACCATAAAGTAGAGACTCCGAGCTTTAATTTCGTTTAAAAAACGCGATTCTACGATATCCGTTGACGGAGTTACAGCCGTTCAAAGATCGGCGATTATTTCCGGCCGAGAATGGCACTGCTTTAATTTTGCCGTCGCGACGATGCATTACATTAACAATTAGAATACGTCACCATAAAGTAGAGACTTCGAGCTTCAATTTCGTTTAAAAAACGCGATTCTACGATATCCGTTGACGGAGTTACAGCCGTTCAAAGATCGGCGATTATTTCCGGCCGAGAATGGCACTGCTTTAATTTTGCCGTCGCGACGATGCATTACATTAACAATTAGAATACGTCACCATAAAGTAGAGACTTCGAGCTTCAATTTCGTTTAAAAAACGCGATTCTACGATATCCGTTGACGGAGTTACAGCCGTTCAAAGATCGGCGATTATTTCCGGCCGAGAATGGCACTGCTTTAATTTTGCCGTCGCGACGATGCATTACATTAACAATTAGAATACGTCACCATAAAGTAGAGACTTCGAGCTTCAATTTCGTTTAAAAAACGCGATTCTACGATATCCGTTGACGGAGTTACAGCCGTTCAAAGATCGGCGATTATTTCCGGCCGAGAACGGCGCTGCTTTAATTTTGCCGACGACTGTACTTCGAAAGCAACACCGCGCGCGGCCTTTTCCCCGTCAACTGATTGGCCGGCATCGAGTAGTTAGCAGTTCCAGCGAATTCGAGATAAAAGGAAATTGTGGCGCGATTTTATCGAGCACTTAATTATGCTACATCCTGTCGCGAACGGAAGAAAAATCGCATCAACAAGATATCGCCGGCGGCGGGGCAGTGTCCATCGAGGTGATACGATGCTCGACCGATTCGCGGCCGTTCGGAACGTCGAGCGGGGCAGAAATCATTCGCAGTTTCCGCGAACTACGGAACGACGAGCCGGGAATAATGCGACGTTCGGGAACACGCGGCCGGCGGCGCACAGTGGGCTGGATCGAGAAATTCAGTGACATTCTGTTATAACTTTTGAACCATCGAAGATATTGCAATGAAATTTTCACGAAAAATATTGAAAAAATAGCTATTTCCAACTATAGATAATTAAATTTTTTTCACATTTGTTAACGAATAATTTTTAATTGATTTTCATTGACATTTTTTGTGAAAAAAAAATTGTTCAAATATAATGTCACAAACTATTTGTAACATTACAACACTAACGTACCTGGAATTACTAGTGGGTCCTCGTAATCAGTGTGGGTATAATACCGACTGGAACACAGAGAGATTATCTTTGATATCTTTAACCTCGAAGTAACGTAACGTTGATATCTTTAAAACGTAATAATTTACAATCTGGTTCGCCTTGGTGTGTAACTTTTACAGAATTATGTAGAGGAAAGTATCCTGAAAATATACCGTTGTCCGAAACCGTGAGTCCTTGGGTGTCAAAAGATATTCCTTGTCGAATGTAAAGAATTTTTACACTTTTTGTATTTTATTAAACATTATATTTAACATTTTATAATATATATTTGTAATATATTATATTATTTATATTATATTATAATATATACTATTATACATTATATATTATATTATATTATATTATATTATATTATATTATATTATATTATATTATATTATATTATATTATATTATATTATATTATATTATATTATATTATATTATATTATATATATATATAAACATTTTATATTTTTACGATAATCTTAATTTAAGCTACTGTTTCCTAACGAGAAATATTGCCTCCTAATGTTAAAAAAGAAAGCAAAGGAAGGAATTAATTAGGTTCGTCGGGACATTGCGAGGAAAAGAAGCATAATTTTTGGCGTCAAATGTAGTGCTCAAAATGTTCAACTTTCAATTGTCGTATCTATTACAATTTATGATCATTTTTATTAATATTTCCACTTTCGAGGGTAACGGACATTTAACAAGCAATAAAAATTGACTGTGAATTAGGTTTTTGTCAAGAAGTCACTGAAATCTTCGATCCCGGCTCACTGTGCGGTTCGCGGAACTTCGTCGAGGAGCCTGGAAAACCGGATCGAGGCCGGGCTCGGGAACCCGATACACTTCGATCCGGCGTCGCCGGAGCGTCGCGTGCATTTTTAATGCCGGTTAATTGGCCGATACAAATCGCGTCGAACGGTAACAGCTGCCTACCGTTCGAAATTAGCGCGGCCGATGGCTTTCGATCGTCGCCGATTTTGGGCGACGCGGTCCCCGGGGATCGTTGCCGGCCGTTGACACGCCGACAACGGAGCACGGATAATCGATTCGCCTACAGATCGAGATACCGAGAAAGCTGCCTATCGAGAGTAAACGTTCGAAGTTCAACGACTATCTAAACGGTTCCACGAATTCCTGTTCTCGTTCGGCCAGCGACTTTGACCGGACGTCGATCGACAGTGCCGTCGTTCCTCTTATCGGTTTCTCGATCTTTTTGTGCACGAAAATAAATGTTAACAATGCCGGTACACAGATCGGCAGTTTCCAGGAAAATCGATTTTCAGAGAGGATCGCGGATCTTCGATTTTGAAGACGCCTTACGATTCCAATATACGATAATAATATTGTACCATTATATTGTATTTGTCATTTGAAGCAACTTTTTCCTTAGCGAAAATGCGATCCGAGGTCTCGTTTACGAGTTATCAACGAAAAACACTGACCAATGAGTGATCGCGTGCGGCTGACGGCCCGCACTCGCGACCAATACCGCTGCATCCTACGGCCGACGCGACGCGGCAGCGGCCGCGAGGGCGGAGCGCCAGCCGCGCTCGCTCACCGATTGGTCAGCATTTTTCGTTAATAACTCGTGAACGAAGCGTCGTGGAACATTTTCGCTGAGGAAAAAGTTGCTTCAAATGATCTCGGGAACCCCCTCATTTCCCGGAAATGCCATAATTTTGGGACGTCCTGTATATCAACAATAATACTCCAATGCGATTCTAGTTTGCACAATTGGCGTTCTGTGGACTCTGCCGAAGACGGTGATATAAATGAATATTGAATTATTGATGCGGGAATGTGTTAAAAAAATTGTTAAACCGGAAAGGTGGCCCGAAATGTAATAGTCAACAGTAGACATTTATTTCAGACACGTTTGAATTTCTTTCGAAAACCGAACGTGGACGAGAAAATCTACTTCAAACATGTTTGAATTTCTTTTAAAAACCGAACGTTGACGACAGAGTCTATTTCATGGTTCGTTTTTAATCCCTCGCGGTATTTTGTCGAGTCTGACTCGCGACGAATATTTTTATTAACGGACATTATTCCGTTCTTTCGAGCCGGAATAAAATTCTGTTCTCTCCGCGTCAGTGTTTAAGTACTCAACGTTAACGTAGACACGCGATATATATTTCATTATCTGCTAAAATATTATATTTCATATAATATTCACGATATAAATATATAAAATAATTTTAAAATTTATACATAAGATATTTACCAATCGAGAAGCTTCCGCCCGTTTCAATTACGACGAAAATGGTTACGACAACGGAACGAAATATCAATATTTAACCGTAGCGCGATCAGCGCGACGAAAACTGATCGCTGCGCCAAGATCGAGAACCAGCGGCAGAGCGCCGGCTCGACAAGACCCCCGGAAACCTATTTGTATTTTGAGAACGAAATGCAATTTGTAACTTCCGCGAACGCCGTCCATAAGTCGGCGGATGCCTTTCCCGCGTGGCCTAATTAGATTTGCCCGGCGCAGCACGTTTGTGTAGTCCCTGAAAATAAATTGAAAAATATCCGCGTTAGCTAGAAATCGGGGCGCCGACGGTGACCTTTCCGCTTCGGCCGTTCCTCGAGCGTGTCCCCGCCTCGATAACCTAATATTAAACTGTACCACGTGGTCCGGCAGAGTCCGCAGAATAATACTAATCAAGTTAGAGCCGCGTCGCTATCACTGCCGAGGCACGGCGACCGAAGTTGAGGATTGATGTATCGAGCGAAGTGGCGAAGGCTGCGAAACGCGAAGAGAAAAAGAGACAGAGAAAGAGAGAGAGAGAGAGAGAGAGAGAGAGAGAGAGAGAGGGAGACGCGGAGGACAATTTACGATGTTTTTAACAATGGACGGCTGACCAGGCTGGTCGCCGGCCGACTAATTAAGCCGCAACACCGGCCGGTTAATTGGCGCGACGATTAAAAGCCCGGGCGCTGGGCGTCGTTTTCCATAGGGCAAGGTCAGAGTCCTAAGGACTGCGGCAATGTTAGCTAGCCGTGCCACCGGCTGACGGAGCGACGGCTGCGTAAAAATAGTTCGACAGACGACGACGGGGTTCAAGACCTCGCCTCGCAGATACTGCGCCGGGATGATAACGTTATCCCTCGAATTACGGCACAGCTGTGTCTGCCTGTGCGCGCAAACACGCGGGCCGAGCTAACGACGCTAACTGTGGCGCGCTTAAGCCCCCATCATGTCGATAATCAACGGTGTTTTTCATTTGTACTAGGATCGAACGAGAAGAAAAATAATTTATAGCTCGACAAACGTGGTCTCGAAACGGTTGGTCACGATCTTATCTCGATGCTTGAAAAGTGTGTCCTAACAACAACGTGTTTGCTCGCATTCGATAAGCTTCAAATAATTGAAACGAAACGAGTCAACTTGGCTGAGCATTCGTTGCTTCAAATCAAATCGTACTTTCATCTTGCGCGCGGAGGAAAGTGAAAGCATTCTTGACTAGATGAAGTTAAAACTATACGGAAAGCCTAACCGAAATGAGTGCGAAATCGTAAGGAAGACTCTAAACAGCAGAGAACTTTAGAGCGAACTTTGCACTCGAGTGGTTAAGTTCCAGTATAATTTCTTTGTACAGGATGTCCCAAAGATGTCTCGCAATCCGAAAGCGGCGGGTTCCTCAGGTCGTTTGAAGCAACTTTTTCCTTTACAAAAATTTTCTCCGAGGCACCGTTAACGAGTTATTAACGAAAAACAGTGACCAATGAGAGGCGAGCTCGGCTGGCGCGAGGCGACCGAGCCAATGAGCGGAACTGGGCTTCGTGCGCTGGTTGGCTGGGCCGCCTCGCGTCAGCCGTACTCGATTCTTATTGGTCACTGTTTTTCGTTAATAACTCGTTAACGCTGCATCGCAGAAAATTTTTGTAAAGTAAGAAGTTGCTTCAAATGATCCGAGGAACCCGCCGCTTTCGGATTGCGAGACATCTTTGGGACATCCTGTACAAAGAAATTATACTGGAACTTAACCACACGAGTGCAAAGTTCGCTCTAAAGTTCTCTGCTGTTCCTCGGGCCGAGGAACCCGCCATTTCCGGATTGCGAGAGATTTTTGGGACACTCTGTATATTATCATATATATTTATTATATTATCAAAGTTTAAATTTAAAAAATTGTTCAAAGCATATTGACGTATAAAATGGCAGTATTTTAACGCAAAAAATGGAAATACTATAAATCAGAAATATTGTTTTCAGATTTACAGCGAAAATAGAGCTTCGAGCGCAAAGGGTTAATAACTATAAGAGCCTACCGAACAATAAATATGTCTGGACTGCGTTGTCTTGTAAGAACGACAAGGCTGCCTTCATTTAGACATTTCACCATTTATATTGTACATATTGTACGCTCGTATCAAGAGCATCAATCACGAGTCTTAATCAACGAGTCTTAATCAACGAGTAGAAAGACCGATTACAATGTCAACAGTCTCAAGATCAAAAACACGAAACTGATCAAAATGACTGTCACGCTAAGTTCAATGTTCAAATGCTCCATCATGCTATCTCCGGTGTCCCATGATTCACCTATAAAGCACTTTTAGCCGCTTTTGAACTGTGTTCGCAAGTGAATCACGCTCGACGATCAATGCTTTCGTGGGTCACACACAGTGTGAAACCGTCTTTTTCCCTTTTTCGTCCGATCGGTTTTTCTATCTCGTCTGCGCGGAAATTTAAGACGGGTTTGGGTGCGACAAGGAGCGCCCATCGACGCCGCGGGGACATTTTATTGCCCGGGAAAGGCGCTACGGTCCGAAAGAAGAGACACCCGGGTCACAATAGCTGCCTGTCCGTCCCACTTCGAGCAGAGAGTATCTATCGCTGGTCTCGAATGATTCGGGTGGGGGTGGAACAGCTGTTACGACCTCCGGTGCGCGTTCCGGCACCTTTTGTCGACCAAAAAAGAAAAAGACGGACGACCATTAGAGGTCGACGGCAACGTTGTTATCGAGGCGAAGAAATTACGAATACGTATCGGGCGATATCTACGGCGATGAATCACGCCGGAGACGTTTGTTTTCGCGTGCAAATGACCGTCGACGTTGGGACAGAGATTAGACAGGTCATGCGACCCTGAGAGATACCAGCAGCCCTCCGCGGCTCGGGTTTCGGTCAACTCTTTTGTCTCGGGTCTTGAAACACGAGCGCAATGGCTCTCCGTCGATTCTGCACAGTGTGTGTCTCCCATCGTGTGGCTCTGCTTACAGGGGTGGACGCGCAATCGAGACGGGGGTGCAGAAACAAAATCTTCGATACCGGCGGCTCACGCCTCCCAGTTGTCGCGGAAACTATTTTAACCCTTTAACGCACAGTTCTTTTGAAAAAGAACCGTCCAAAAAGAATCAATTTTTTTATGTAAAAAAAAACACAATTGTTAGAACATTGTTAGAACAGCAGAAGAAGATATAGCCGTTGATAAGCAATATCCAACAAAGTCCACATCCTCAAAGGTTTCCATTTGTTACCGCCCCTGATTCAACTTTTCTTTTGGTGGAGAATTTTGATATACTGCGCTTTTGTTCCATGGAAAAAGGCTATATTTTATTCTTGAATAAATATGTGTTACAGCTTACAATCCCATGTAAATGATAAATAATAAAACGATCTCTTTTTCTTTGCTTTCACATTGTTATTTTCAATTCTCGATTATATTCGAGCGTGAGAAATTATAGCAGCATAAAATACAACGCCGCTCGAATTATCTCGAGTGCGCACAGTTTGGCCCGTTTAGCGCGCTCGAGCGTACAAGTTAAGGGGTTAACCCTTGCAGAATGAGCTCTTCTAGCAACGATCGACGGTGCTTAGATCGAGCAGGTGCTTAGATCGTTGACAAATCTTTTAAAGAATATTTTGAGACCGTTGAATAATACTCTGGGTCGCGACGGACCCCGACCTCGTAGTCAGAGGGTTAACAAAACCGCTGTGAAATTGGCGCCAAGTCGTGATCGACAATTGTGGCGCGAAAATGCGCGAGCTTTCATTCGAATTGTTGGATAATAATTCGCGTGAAAAGAACCGCTCATGTGCCGCGAGAGGCTCGATGTGGGTC
Source organism: Megalopta genalis (assembly GCF_051020955.1). Classification (NCBI taxonomy): domain Eukaryota; kingdom Metazoa; phylum Arthropoda; class Insecta; order Hymenoptera; family Halictidae; genus Megalopta; species Megalopta genalis. The sequence goes on along the minus strand of NC_135014.1, from coordinate 2,959,663 downwards.
GAAGGTGACCCGATATCGGTCCGCGGCGACGCTATTTCCGGCCTGCTGGCCGAGGGTTAAAGTTTCGCAGACACGAAAATACATGCGGAAATTATGCGCGCGATACACAGGGTGGCGAACTTTCTCATGTGGGCGAACTGCTTCTTTTTTATCAATTTCACCCCCGCGACCCGACCCTTTTGTACAAATAATGGGAACGCGCGGCGAAGAGTGACGCGACTCTGTGCACACAGAGAATTCAGAGAAATTTCCTCGAAAAGCGTTCGCCATATTTTGTGGAGGCTGCGACGCGGAGGCAGCGATCAAAAATATTCGCGAAGCCCGCGACCGAGTGAAAAGTCGAACGTCGATTTGAAAATGTTCGCTCTTGCAACCCCTGTAACACGACTGTGATACGCTTTGCGCAGCGAAAACGAATTTTATAAACCGAACGAGCGATTAACGCTTCGAACAGCGATCGCGAAAAATTCCGAAAACCGGTAACATAAAAATCAAGATACGTCTCTCGATCGTCACTTCGTCAGCCTTCCGCTATTATTAACGCGTCGGTCGCACACGAGCGACGCTAATTTTCGACTAGAGTTTTCAGAATTCATTCCTATCGTAACACGCTCGAGCGTACTGAATTTTTCCTGGGATGTTTAAAATTCAGACGAGTTAGAATACCGTTCGCCGTGATAAATTCTAACTTCCTGGTTTCGGTTTCATAAGCCTGCTGCGGCACAGTATGTAGCATCGTCTCAGACTCGTGATGAAGATTTTAAATAGAATCTGCTACACGTGGACGTTCGGCGTCTATTTGAAACCGAGACACAAATCGATTCGTTTGTTATCAATAATTGATCGCCGGGGTTAACGCAGACACGCGATAAACGTAAATCTTGCTCTAGCGAGGAATACGCCATTGGCAAAGAAATTGTAATTGATATCGAAGCGAAAGAAATCGTAAGTTAACCCATTTCCTGGTCACTATCACCGGAGCGTATACTACTGTGATCAAAAAGTAAGGTGAAATTGTCATTTAAAACTTCCGGACATTAGGAAGGCAGGCAATTGTTTTTTTCCTAGGTTGGTAGGACTGTCTATAACAATTGCCAAGCGTCTGTTTGTTAAAAGGTTTAATTATCTCCGAGTTACACGTGTTTTAGTAAACGACCAAAAGTGAATTTTTCGATTTTTACAATGGGTGATTTTGTTGAGCAAAGAACTTGCATCAAATTTTGTTTGCGGAACGAATATTCTTGTGCGAACACGTTGAAAATGTTGCGAAAGGCCTTTGGTGATCAAACTATGGCACAAAAAAACGTTTATAAGTGGTACAACGAGTTCAATGCGGGCCGAGAACGCGTTGAAGACGAACCGCGCTCTGGACGACCATCAACGTCTACCGACGAGGGCCACGTCCAAAAAATCGAAGATTTGGTGCCTGAAAATCGTCGATTGACAATAAGAGACCTCGCTGATAGTGTTGGAATATCATTTGGTTCAGCCCAAACCATTTTGAAGGATGTTTTGTGTCTCAAACGCGTCAAGTCTCGATTGGTGCCATGTCATACTGCATTGGTTCTTCGCGACTTTTTTTGCCAAAAACTCGACTCATATCGTTCCGCAACCACCGTATTCGCCTGATTTGGCTCCGTGCGACTTCTGGTTATTCAGCAAACTCAAAAGGCCGATGCGGGGACGCCGTTTTGACACGATTGAGGAGATAAAAACCGAATCGAAGAAGGTCTTGAAGGCTATACCGGAAAAAGACTATTCCGACTGTTTCGAGGACTGGAAAAAGCGTCGGAAACAGTGCGTTTTATCGGACGGGGATTACTTTGAAGGGGATAAAATTGATTTGGAAGAATAAATAAAGAATTTACATTTTATAAACAAATTCACCTTACTTTTTGATCACAGTAGTATATACGCGGCTGCGTTCGGTATTGAATCGAAATATTTAATTAATAAAATAACACACTCGCTAACAGTATAAGATCACAGGACAAGCACCGATACCGATACCGATAACTGTTACAGTGCTTGGATGCAATGATGATTTGTTATTTTGCTTCTCTTTGTTATCTTTGCAATCACTATCGCCGGTGCTGTGCACATACTGAAATTCGTTAGTCGTTAAAACTTATTCGTAACCTTAAAATAGAAATGGATGGAATTCTGGAATCTGAAAGCAGTTTTTCTGATTGTAGCGCAGACAAAATTATGCCGCTAAAAAAGAAGACGAATTAGAGATAGCGATTGTAAAGTGCCTATATGCATCCCATATTTCAAATATTACCACACCGAACAAAATTTCTAACAAATAATGCAGAAAAATGATTTTTTTTTTACTTTTATACAATTTTACACCTAAATATGAAATAAAAATTTTTCGGTGATATGGGCCTTTTTTCATATTTCCATATGATGCAAATGGGTTAATCGAATTGCTTCGATTTCGTTGGAATCCTTGACTTTCGACATTCGACCACGTTGGCCAATTTTTTGAGAAACCATTTATACTGTGACATATTCGAACTGAATTTGACTAGTGATGAAGATTTTAAATAGAATCTGCTACACGTGGACGTTCGGCGTCTATTCGAAACCGAGACACGATTCGATTCGTTTGTTATCAATAATTGATCGCCGGGATTAACGCAGATACGCGATAAACATAAATCTTGCTCTAGCAATCAATTTTTTGAGGAACCATTTTTACTGTAACAATTTTCGAATTTCAACTGAATTTGTCTAGGATGTTCCGAAAGCGTTCTAACGTCATCCGCTGCTTCAGCTTTTCGGTTTTTGGTTTACTTAACACGTTGAACGGCCAGCGTGAATCGATAGAGTCTCTTTCGGCGACACGAAGCAAAAACAAAATTTACAAAAGGCTTTGTAAATTGTCCTGAGTGTCCAGAGTCGCCCCAATAAATAATAATAAAACGTTACAATATTTTAACACTAAACCTACGAAGCAGTAATAAAGCAGTAATGTCACTTCAAGTTTCAATCCATATGCACATGTTGATTTCAGACATATACGACTATCTCTCTTTATCATTGCATTTACACACATGTACTCTCCTAAATAAACTGAAACAAAGATGTCTCGTGTCATTATTAAGCGAGACGCGATCGTGAAAACATGGCTACCGATGATAATGCCAGACCACATGCTGCTTTGGCGACTCGTCAGAAAATCGCAGAGCTAGGCTGGCAAATTCTGTCGCATCCACCATACTCCCCAGACCTAGCACCCTCCGATTATCACTTGTTCCTCTCTTTGCAAAACTTTTTACAGAAAAAAAGAATCAAAACTGAAGCCGATATCAACCAAGCACTAGTTGAGTTCTTCGCCTCTAAAAATAAATAATTTTTTAAAAATGGCATTTACAAGTTGCCATCACGCTGGCAAGAAGTCATAAATAACGATAGAAAGTATATTCTACAATAAATATTATTAAATGTATGAAAATTGTGTTATATTTCAATTCAAAAACGGACAGACCTTTCCGGTAGACCTGATACTAACTGGCATGTACTGCTTCACAAAAGTGAGATCGAATTTATTTGTAAAAAAAGTTTTTATTATAAAACCTGCTCCGATAATATAACTTAATCAAGCGTTTTCCACGAAAGAGTCTCGGCACTTTGCAGGATTGCAAAATAAGAAAGCGGTCACTTTGACCGCGGTAGGTTTACTGTTAAATACAAATTCAAATATAATAAAGTATAATAAAGTACAATAAAATATATATAGTAAATATAAATATAAAATATAATATAAATATAAATAAAAATATAAAAATATATAATAATAATAATAAATAATAATATATAATATAAATGTATATATTATTATATATTTATATATAAATATAAGAAATATATAGCAAAGTATAATAAAATAAATAAAGTATAATTTGTTAATATAAAACTGCCGAAAACATAGCCGTCACCCAGATACGGGTGACGCGGACGTTCAACGTGTTAATCGAATTGCTTCGACTCCGTGGGAATCGCAAGTCGAGATATCGCGGACGAATTTTGTAATCCATACAGGTAATCTCGTCGCTTTTGACCGGCCGAGGCGTCTGGCGGTCTAGCACTGTCTTGAGAAACCGAAAAGAATAGAACAGAGATAGTGTCCTATCAGCTCGGCAGCCACTGTATCTCTTATCCCCCGTTGTACGCGTCACGCGTGGCCCCGCGAAAGAGGCTTCCGTCTCGGTGTTGTTTACCGTCGGTGCACACGTACCCTGCGTAACGACGATAAAAAGTCCCGGGGAAGAACCTACGATCTTCCAGCGGCCGAGATAACAAAAGATTAAAAGACACGGCGTGACCCGGAGAGAGAGAGGGAGGGAGGGGGGGGGGGAGTGCCGTCGAGAGTCCTACGGTTCCGCATGCAGGAGAGGAGCAACGACAGATAACAAGCGATAAGGATCTCCCTCTCAACAGGCGAACCTGTCCGGGATCCGACTGCGGGATTACGGAAACTTTCCTCTGACCTATTTACCGATTGATGCTGCACGGACCGCGAACGCCGGGCTTTCCGGGCCGATTTCGAGAATGCTTTTTTACCGAGGGAACAATCTATCGTTCCGCCTTGGCTCCTTATAATTAGGCACCAGCCAGCCCCGAAAACTCCACTACGGATCCTCTAAAACCCTACCCCCTGCAGCTACGCCGTTGCTAACGACTCCTATGATCACAGGTACCGCACAGCACCCTGCGATCGGAGTTACCTAAGCGGAGTTGAGGTACACGATTATCTCTGTTGTGTTACGAGAGAAAGACGTTCTCTCCCGCGAGGAATCTTCTCCGTTCCCGTGGCTCGAAAGTTCGACCAGGGGTTCACGGGACTACGGACACTTCCCGTGCAGATCGCACGGAGCGTTTTAGACGGGGGGGAAGAGAGAGAAAAGAAAAAAAGGTGACTCGGTCGAGCAGAGGTTTTTTTTTGTTGGGAGAACTGGTGGTGGTTCGGCCGATCGTCGCCGGGGTGTCTAATTCAATTAAAGGATCTTAGAAGGAAGGACTTACCGAAAGGACGCACGAACCACCTCTCGAGACTCCTTTGTATCCAGGGCAGTGAAAAATCCTCGTGACACCGAGATTACCGAGGTTTGCATACATCTAAGCACACACATCAAACACTGGCCCCGGGCACTGAACGAATCCTCGACGCACGCTCGCCACGTACTCTCGCGATCTGACCGGTAGATCGGTGAGAATCACACGAAAATCACATTGATAGCGTTCCGACCGTCAGCTTGCTTCGGTGATCGTAGACCAGCTGTGTTTTTGCCCGACCATTGAGGAACTGGTGCATGCGCGCCGCTGGTTCCCGACGCCATTTTAAACCTGCCCGAGGAGTAGGGAACACCGGAGGCGGGCGATTCGAAACGGTCGCGGGGCACGCTGGGAAACCGAGCCAGTGGCGGACAAAAAGTAATCTGATTAACGCGTTCGCTGCCGTGTCATCCGTGTGTATGTGTATGTGTGTGTGTGTGGGTCACGGAAATATACACCGGCTAAGAATGCCAATGGGGCGTTCGTCTAGAATTAAATTAACGAATCAGTCCGCACTTTTTGTCTGGGTTCTACGACGACCCCGGCGTGTACCAGCTGTTTTTGTGGAAATCGTTATATAGCTGTCAGGGGTTGGAAATGAATTTTTCCGAGTGTATCAAATTTATTTAGGATCTCCAGATTGCAAGAATGTTGAGAGAGTATTCGGTGTCACACGTCGTAACGAATTATTTTTATTTTATGGTTCACTGTATATCAAGAGTTTCCTATTACAATAATAAATTGCATCGAAAAATTTATCTAACGGTATATGTATTTTTGGAATGTTTCTTCCTTTATTTCTTTGTAATTGTTGCAAAGGACTTGAACAAAGAGCTATGGATTCTATAGTTCTGTGATAAAATTCCATTTTGGGTAAAATTCCATTTTTATCTTTGGCTTGGTGCCACTGTTCAGTGTGGTGTCATTGTCTCCAATTTATTGAAACAATTTTTGTTCGATAATGAAACTGTGAACTGTTAATATTTGTTACTAATTAGACTCTATCTCTGCAGATGTTTACTCCAAACGTGACATCAGGGAGACTGGCGGATCTTGTGTATTCAGTGATAAAGCATAAATTATGAAGTCTGATAAAAACGTAAATGACCTAATTATGAATATGAATTAAGCTGTATTTGATTAAACAGCTGCGTTGCCATGTACTCGTATCCTATCCAGTCTCGGAAATATTGTATTTTTCATGACATTATTTCAATAAAATGTTGTCTTGTACACGCGTTCTAAGTAAAATAAGTTGAATTTCTCGAGAAAAATATAATAATAACGTTGCAAGGATTTTTGTAGCAATGTTTGTTGTTAATTGAGAAACGATCTGCGTAAATTTTAAGTATAATGTACAATTGAAAGTTAAAAAAAAATTGGGCCTCTCCGGGATTTGAACCCGGGACCTCCTGCACCCAAAGCAGGAATCATACCCCTAGACCAAGAGGCCTCTTGTTAGGACTTTTAATAATTCCGGTCATCAATTCTATAAATAATTGAAACATTCTTGTAATCAACAGTTTGCAGTCGCGTATAAATAATAAATGAAAATCTAAATTAAACGAATGAAATTATATTTGAACGTTTCCGTCTTATCAATTGCAATATTATATTTCCAAATATTATCGCGTATTATATATTATTTCAATATAGGGTGTACATTTGAAACTTTCGTTAATTATAAATGAACAATGATTTCAGACGAGAATAATAAAAAATAATTTTCATTGTCTCTGTTGGTAAGGACGATTACACCGATAAGAAATATCGTAAGATGGTTATATTACCGAATACGAAAAAATTATATTAAATGTCACAGCACAAACGCGGTATAGGAATAGACTGACGTCATAAATGAGGTATACGTCTATGTTGACGATGTGGACATATAAGTGTATTTCGCTAGAGGGCGTGAGACAATCTCTGGTTTTTAGCAATATCGGTATTTCAGAACATGTGACATATAACGCCATATGGTGTCCAGTCTACTCTGATACCTCGTCTGTGCCACAAGGCTTAAGTATGGTTTGTGCGATGATATTCGTGGTTGATATGTCTTATTATTTAGGTTAACTGTCTAATCGAAAAACTTAGCATTCAGCGAATTTTATCGGTGACATCAAGAATGACGTCTTTCGTGGAATATTTTCAATCGTTGTCATGCATATGGTTCGAAATAGGCGATAAACGCAATATACTTGCGTCTATGCTGGCCGGAACATTGGTAAACATCGAAGTTTGCTTTGAATGTGACACTGACATTACATCACTTTATTCTTTTATTTGATTCTACGTAAAAGTTGTTGTTACTTCGCAACGTTTTCTTTCTAACATAATTTTTATTCAGCATTTGTTGTTACTTCATCGCAACGACAAATAATTTCGATCGAGTCGTAAATCTTTACGATTGAATTTTCATTCGAAACAAGTGTTGGACAGAATATTTTTTCTTATCCTAAAACTTCTATGTAATACTAGAATAGAGTGATGTAAAATATATCACCTGGCTAAACTTCTTTTTTTATGATTTCAGTTCTTTGTAGGATGGTGGTTTATCATTGATGCGCATGCTAAATATCCAAATGAAATATCAAGCGATCCAACTTAAGCGGGTGGTAAGAAATTTCGACAAAGAATTTAGTGCGCGGAATTATGACAAAATATTCGAAAGCACCAGGAAGGTCCACAAACCTAACCTGGCTGCCTCGAGGAGAGGAGGACAAGGCCGAAGCCAGAACAATGGCGAGCCCGATAGTGAAGGATTTCGCCACCCATCTAAGACAGCGCCACGGGACAGCTTCGTCACCACCAAGTACAACCCCCTCGCGGAAGAGGGCGCTGAGTACATGGAAACGGAGGGGCCTTCTGAAAATGCCCCCACACCAAAAGGGAAGGGCAGAATGCCACCTATATACATAACAAAGTCAAAGATTAAAACCATAATAGCACTGATCTCAGAAAATGAACTCAGCACAGAGGCATTTACGGTAAGACAACTCGATGAAGATACTGTAAGGCTCAACGCCAGTAACGAGTCTGCCCACTTTAAATGCTTAGAAATCCTGAAAGAAAAAAACCTCCGATTCCACTCCTTCACCCCAACCCACCTTAAAAATAAGTCATTCGTCCTTAAGGGCATCCGAGGAGGCTTCAATGAAGCTGAGGTAATGGCCGCGCTAGATGATCTCAAAATTAACAACATAACCATAACAAAAATTAACAAACTACAATTCGACCGCACAAATAGCAACAAATACCACTTCATAGTACAAATAGACAAAAATAGTAATCACCAGGAGCTACTAAAAATCAGAAAACTGCTAAGCCAAGCAATAAGATGGGAAAGGCTTAGAAAGCCTAAAATCTTTCAGTGCAAAAACTGCCAAAGAGTTGGACACGCCAGCTCTAACTGCAATATGGGGTTCAGATGCGTCAAATGCGCACAAAGCCATGAACCGGGAAAGTGCAGCATCGACAAAGCAGGTAGCAAAAACGCGCTAAAATGCGCTAACTGCGGGGAAAATGGGCACCCGGCCTCTTACCTGGGCTGCCCATATATGTCTATGGTATTGAACATAAAGAAGCAAGTACACGAAAACAAAAACAGAAAAACTCTCGAAAAAACACAAAAAATTCACAGACAATTTGATCCCAGCATCTCATACGCAAACATCACAAAAAACAATAGAATGCCATACACACAACATATAGCACAACCCGAAACACACACCAGAAACGAAAGGCTCACCCCCCAAAGAATACCGACCAACAGCAACGAAAGAACACAAGTTCAAGCAACGGACAATAATAACCAGAACAACATAAATATAAGCCAAATACTTGAAATATTCAGAAATAGCCTAGACGAGATCAAAGAGCAACTAGCCGATCTCAATAATAAAATCACACAAAACACACTGAGAATAGATTATTTAGCACAATGGACAATCGAGTAATGGATCACACAACCACCAGCAACCCAATCAAAATATCAGCGATAAACGTAAATTCACTGTGCACAATCAAGAAAAGACTAGACTTACAAAAATATATCGAAGCTTACAAACACGACATCATACTGATCTCAGAAACCAAACTGAACAACAAACACAAACTGAAACTAGACAACTACGACATAATTAGGACAGACAGAGCTCCAAACTCGAGAGGCGGAGGCACTGCAATAGCTATAAAAAACACCATCAATTACACTATGGTCACATACCCAAACTCAAAGAAAAATAGAATCATAGAATACACAGTGATAAAAATAATAGTAAACTCGAAAAAAACATTACTCATATTCAGCATATACGCCCCACAATCCACAAAAAACACATTCATAATAGAGTTCGAACAACTTTTCAAAGACTTTCATCTGGACAACGAAAACATTTACTTCATCATAGCCGGCGACATAAACGCCAGAAATACACACTGGGGTGACTCAAACACGAACGACAGGGGCAGACGATTACTACAATGGGAGAGCGACAACTGCATATCACACAAAACAACAATCTACGCAGCTGCCAACCCTACGTACACCAAAGCAAACTCTTTCCTGGATTACTGCATAACAGACAGCAGACTAGAAATTCTGAACCTCATCAACAACAAAATAAGAACAAACCCATACGACAGCGATCATAATGCACTAACATTCGCAATAGAACCAACCACACTGTTCCATGGATTAACACCAACTCCTCCGAAACCCCACTCATACAACTATAAAAAAACTAATTGGCGAAAATTCGCCAAGCGGGCCGATAAGCACCTAAATAATAAACTACCGGATAATAGGAATCTCACAATAAATGAAATAGACGAAGGCATCAACTACCTCGAACTGCTTATCACAAAAACAATTAAAGAAATAGTCCCATCAAATAAATCTAGCAATACAAACTATTATCAAAAATACATCAGCAACAACACTAATAAATTACACGCGGCAAAGTCATGTCTAATATCGAGGTTGCATTTCATCAGGTACCAAAGCCCGAGCAAGCACAGCAGACAGGAGACGAACAGAATGAAACGGACAATAAAAATACTCAATAAAAAACTCCACATCGAAATCTCCAAAGCAGCAACCGCATACTGGGCCTCCATCATCAAAAATATAAACTTCAAGGACGCCAATGAATTTTTCCCGACCATTAACAGGATACTGAGACCACAAAAACACACTAACATCGAAAACCTCAGACTTGATATTAACAAAAACGAATTTAACAAAGAAATAGCGAAGAGTTTACCAGACAGGACCGACAACAACGAACTTTACATTACAGATCCGATTACTAAACTCGAGATAATAGGAAAGTATCTGGAAAGAATAAACTCACCAAGATACACTAACACCAATACAACCACCAAAAGACTGGCAGACGAAACAACAGACAAATACAGCAAAATAGCAAAAAGAATGACAGATACAAAGGCAACATTTACAACATTCACAGACACTAACCCAGCACACAGACCAGTACACCTGGATAACGAAACCAACCATTTCATTTCTTGCAGTGAAGTTAACGAAATTATAAAAAAACTAAATAATAAGACTTCGTCGGGTCTGGACAATATCCCATCAATTGCCATAAAAAATCTACCGACAACCATCATAACAGAGTACACAATACTCTTTAATAACGCAATTAACCACGCTGTTAGTGCTCGTGATGCTCCTTGTGAGCTTCGAGCTTTGTAGTAATTTGCACGTTAGTGTGCCGACTAAAACTCTATTTTGCTAACCGGGTGCTCCAACAATTAGCTTCCCGGGAGACCTCTGTATCCACTGACGACTCAAGATGGATCAGGGTGGATGGACAGATCAGGACTGTCGAATAATCGTGTGGCATCCACGAGGTCACCTCGGTTATCCCTACCTTTACTTAAGGGTGGGCGGCGAGGAAAAACTGCCCAATCACGGCAGGCTCAAAAACCGAACGCTAATTGGTTGGAATGAAGATGGTTGGGACCTTTGGAAAGGGTACCGCGAACGCCTCCAGATGAGTTTCCTCCTCAAGGGAAAATTTGGAATCTACCCCATCTGGAAGCAATCACGCCGAGTGGTCCAAGTCCCAACTCCGCTAACGGCCTGGTCGTAAATCAGGGATAAGTCCTTTACGGAGGACCACCATAAAACTGTCGACGGGGCCCATGAGTTTTACCAGGCTCGAAAACTAACGTTTCCGCCACGGGGTGACAGGCCCACCCCCCTAGCCATTAAGGACCTATGTGCCTGGCCCCCGCCGTGAAGCCCAGAGGGGGAATCCCTAACACACGCCTATTACCCAAACAGATGGAAACAAGCCAAAATTCTACCGATACTAAAAAAAGCTAAAAACCCAGAAGAGCCACAAAACTACAGACCCATTAGTCTCACTGCGAACATCAGTAAAATTTTTGAAAAAATAATCAAACAAAACCTAATGAAGCACATAACTGCACACAATATTATACCAGATAACCAATTCGGATTTAAGAACAAACTTTCCACCACACACGCAATTCACAAATTAACTTCTGACCTCAACAATTACCTACACAACGGACTGACAGTGGGGGCAATATTGCTAGATCTGGAAAAAGCATTTGATTCAGTATGGCACAATGGTCTAATCCATAAACTCGACAAATACAAATTTCCAGCAGGACTAATCCTACTAATATCAAACATGATTAAAGGAAAAACGTTCCGCACATGGGACGGAACGAAAATGTCTACCACCACATTCCAAATCTCAGAAGGCCTACAACAAGGAACAGTAACATCACCAATACTCTTCAACATTTATAATAGCGAAATTATAAACGAATTCGGACTCAACACTGCAGACAGACTACACTCGATTGCCTACGCAGACGACTTAATAATCTACAAAGCTGACACGGACGTAGGACAAATCGAAAACTCACTCCAAATAACACTAAATCACATTACTGACTACTATAAAAACTGGAACCTGAAAATTAATCCCACCAAAAGTGAGCTAATATTCTTCCGCAGACCGGTAAAACAAATAAAATACTCAAACGTAATAAAGATAGAAAAAGCATCAATCACAGCTAAAAACACTCACACTAACGAAACTGTTGAAATCCCCCCAAAAAAGCTAGTAAAATATCTAGGAGTACAACTAGACCATCTTTTAAGATTAAACAAACACCACATCACGCAACTAGACAAAGCCAGAAAAACCTTCAAAGCCAACTCAAGACTGTTCTATAACAAAAACCTTTCCACAAAAGCCAAGCTCATCTGCTACCAATTATTAGTCAGACCCATACTAACGTATGCCGCACCCATTTTCTGGAACACCGGGCCAACAATTTTAGAAAAAACAAGGAGATTTGAGAGATCGTGCCTAAGAACATGCCTCGGCCGATATAGAACAGCAGATTCAAACTACACCAAAAGAATCAGCAATATTAAAATATACACAATAGCCGATATCCCAAGAATAGACTGCTTCAACTTAAAGCTCACTCGAAAGTACTTCAGCAGGATTGGCCACACCAAAAATCAAATACTAATAGACATAATGAAAACGGACGAAGAGACGACCCCTAACAAGTTAAGCTCAGGATACATACCCCCAGAGCTGTTCCTCTACTGTGACCATAAAGGAATAATCCAGGATCAGCACAACCTACCCATAATCTACCATAGGATTAGACACTCCGCCAATAAGAAAATCAACCTAGACGACAACAAATACATACGTGACCAATCCAACTACTCAACAGCACTTTCTATCAAGGACAAAATGGACAGCGATAGACTAAACAAAGATTACTCCTGGCTAGCTAACGACGCCAGGCACATTGACGAACTACGCAGAAGAACCCGCAAAAAGTGATAAAATAGACTAAGTTCCGATAAAACAAAGGTCATTAGTTACCAGTGATTGTCTTAAAACCCGTACACAATTACTACATAGCGCTAAATGCTTAACAGCAACATTAGTTTTAAGTTCCCTTGTAATTAGATCCTCCGAACCCTAACCCACCCATCCCAACTCCTCACCCCACACCTACTACCCTATTTATTTATTTATTTATTTTTTAAGTAGCCTAAGTCATATTTAAGATAGATGGTAAAAGTTTTTCTAAGACTCTCCTTTTCTTTCACCAACAACTATCGATATAAGACTGATAACATTTAAATCTCTCGCCCTAAGAACGTGCCTAAATCATATTATATTATTACAGATAGCTATAAAGTTTATCCTAGTTGATAACTAATAGCTATAAATAAATTTTTATTATTAATGTTAACAGTATTTTTAAGTAGGATTATGCTGTGTATATTATGACTGTAACGAGATAAATAAACTTACTTTTAAAAAAAAAAAAAAAAAAAACCAAGAGGCCTCTTGTTAGGACTTTTAATAATTCCGATCAATTCTATAAATAATTGAAACATTCTTGTAATCAACAGTTTGCAGTCGCGTATAAATAATAAATGAAAATCTAAATTAAACGAATGAAATTATATTTGAACGTTTCCGTCTTATCAATTGCAATATTATATTTCCAAATATTATCGCGTATTATATATTATTTCAATATAGGGTGTACATTTGAAACTTTCGTTAATTATAAATGAACAATGATTTCAGACGAGAATAATAAAAAATAATTTTCATTGTCTCTGTTGGTAAGGACGATTACACCGATAAGAAATATCGTAAGATAGTTATATTACCGAATACGAAAAAATTATTAAATGTCACAGCACAAACGCGGTATAGGAATAGACTGACGTCATAAATGAGGTATACGTCTATGTTGACGATATGGACATATAAGTGTATTTCGCTAGAGGGCGTGAGACAATCTCTGGTTTTTAGCAATATCGGTATTTCAGAACATGTGACATATAACGCCATATGGTGTCCAGTCTACTCTGATACCTCGTCTGTGCCACAAGGCTTAAGTATGGTTTGTGCGATGATATTCGTGGTTGATATGTCTTATTATTTAGGTTAGCTGTCTAATCGAAAAACTTAGCATTCAGCGAATTTTATCGGTGACATCAAGAAATGACGTCTTTCGTGGAATATTTTCAATCGTTGTCATGCATATGGTTCGAAATAGGCGATAAACGCAATATACTTGCGTCTATGCTGGCCGGAACATTGGTAAACATCGAAGTTTGCTTTGAATGTGACACTGACATTACATCACTTTATTCTTTTATTTGATTCTACGTAAAAGTTGTTACTTCGCAACGTTTTCTTTCTAACGTAATTTTTATTCAGCATTTGTTGTTACTTCATCGCAACGACAAATAATTTCGATCGAGTCGTAAATCTTTACGATTGAATTTTCATTCGAAACAAGTGTTGGACAGAATATTTTTTCTTATCCTAAAACTTCTATGTAATATTAGAATAGAGTGATGTAAAATATATCACCTGGCTAAACTTCTTTTTTTATGATTTCAGTTCTTTGTAGGATGGTGGTTTATCATTGATGCGCATGCTAAATATCCAAATGAAATATCAAGCGCGTATCATCTTTGCGGAGTGTTCGGAACCCTTTCTCTTTTCATGTAAATCTATATTGCTGTTGCTTGTATATTTTAACAGGCTTCGATGTAATCATTCGTTCTGTAACTTAGGGTCAATTCTGTGACGAATGCGCAGATAAGAGGGGAAGGATTCAATGAAGGATTTTTAGGAAACACAGGTGCAAGAGGTTGGGTGTTTGTTGGATTTGTAATGGGATTCGCTGCAGTAATTGCAGCCTGCTGGATTTTGTTCGCAGATTTTGTTGCTGCAGGTTGATTATATTATTTCTGAATTATTTTTAATAACTATGACCATTAAATGCTACTAATTGTGTTATTTCAGATGCTAAACATCACTGGCCTGGCGTAGGCTTGTTCTTACAGAATGTATTTATCTTCCTGGGATCTCTGGCATATAAATTTGGAAGAGTCGAAGAAGTATAAAGATACTCAACATTTGTGCATTGCAAATATTTCTACCTTTTGCACAGAACCCTCCTGGTTTTAACAGACTTTTCCCGAAGGTACTTAAAACTATGGAGAAAATAATTATAAACACTACATTGTAAATGTCCTCTGTTTTAATTTATACAGGGTGTCCCAGTATTTACGGCGCGACCCGAAAGAGTGTGATTTTATGCGATAAACTAAGCCAAATATATACAATAAAATATGTTCATACAAGACCTTACTTTCGAGGAAATATCTGTTCAACAGCACGTATGCTTCCGAGACCATTTCAATTCGATTTTCTCGAGAATAAAGCCTTATATGAAAACATTTTATTTTATGTTTTCGATTTACTCTTTCCCAGAGAATCGCCCGCTTCCCGTTTGTATTAGGGATACTGCGACACCGTGTATATTACTTATAGAAAAGTAGTTATTGAGATGCTTACTTATATTATCTATAAAGAATAATTTAACATCTAACTAATCACAATTTATAATAAAACGCAAACGTTGTCATGTCCACATGAAAGTAGATCACAAAATAATGGGCAAAAGAATTCATGGGTCATGTGATCATTTTTCGTTAATACAAAACCGCATGTATGTATAATCGATCAAAAGCTTACATTTTAAGTGAACATACACGCGCGATGTTTTTAAAACAATTACTGTTAAAACATACAATAAATTTTGCATTTATTTGTACGATCGTTGTGAGTGAAAACAATTGTACTCCAATTTTTTAAATAAATTTTGGTTTCCTTTATTCGTCTCTCTGTCTCCTCTGTCCTTTTCGACCTCTTTTTCGAAATTGCTCGGAAATTTGATTCATAAATTCGCGACGTTTCGAAATACCACTTTACGATGGTAGGGGTAAAATATGATCGGGTATTGGTTTTGATTTGCCAACGCGGACCAATATGAGCGGTTTCTTCCATCTTATTTTACCAATCGCATTGTGCCACACAAACATATGTCTCGTGTCCCGTGTTCGGTTTGACGAAACGTTTGCAGGCGAGCGCATTGTGTTTTTTCTTACGTTGGAAAAAGATTGAAACGTGCGTTGTACCCATGCCCGATGGTTTAAGAACAGTTCGTAACTCTTTTGTCCGATCGCTTTGTTTCAAACAGCACAAAAAGGTATGCCGCCGAAATGTATTTAACACCGTTATTTGCGATTCGTACTTTTGGAGTCCCGGCTACTATAACCAAGTTTGACAAGTCCTATGCGAAACTCCACGCGATTGAAATATCACTTGCTGTGTGTTTATGAATAGTTTACATTAATAAAAAAACCTCTTCGCAAACGTTTTCTTCTCTACCACTTACAAATCATCAATTATATTTGCATCTTTTATTCATTGTGCTATCCGGTTTAGAAGTTCTTTCGAACGACTAATGCTTTTCTTTCTATAAGGATTTCTGCAGATTTGCGAATGGAATCTCACAAATATTCTCTGCAATAATTCTAATTTACAAGGAATCTTCGGAGTTTGAACTCGTCATTCGGAAAAAGTATGATGAAGAATTATATATAAAATCTGTCTCCCGATCCTGTTCTCTTTTATATTAATCGTGATCGTCTTCTTACAAACTCATTATACCTTATCTTATTGTACGTTTATGTTATCAGTTTATGTTTATGACAATTGTTATTGTTAGAGAATAATTATGATTTTATATGCACAAATAAGGTTAATATTCTCATCATAGCATTCCCTTTAATTTTAGATGAACCTAAACGAAAGCAGGATGTCCTTCGTATGGGCATTATTGATTACTGCTGCAATTTTTATTGATACCACTAATGGGGTCGCTGTTATGAGTATCGACATTGGTAGCGAATCAATGAAAGTTGCTGTTGTGTCTGTAAGTAAATCAATTGCTCTGAGATATTCGTAAGTTTTCATAATTACGAAGCTTGTTGGTAATTGTGAATGGCATTGATTACAGCCTGGTGTTCCTATGGAAATAGCTCTTAATAAAGAATCGAAGAGGAAAACACCTGTTACAATTGCTTTCCGAAATGGGGAAAGAAGTTTTGGGGAAGATGCTCAAGTAGTAGGAATTAGGTCACCTCAAAGTAGCTTTTCATACATGTTAGATCTTTTAGGAAAGTCAATAGATAATCCAATGGTTCAGCTTTACATGAAAAGATTCCCTTACTATGATATAATTTCTGATGAAGAACGAAACACGATCGCATTTAGGCTTAACGAAAATACTACTTATACACCGGAGGAGCTGCTTGCACAAATTTTACACAAGGGGAAGGAGTTAGCAGAAAATTCAGCTCGTCAGAAAATTAGCGAAGCGGTGATAACTGTTCCCGGATTTTTCAATCAGATCGAAAGAAGGGCTCTCGTACAAGCTGCAGAACTTGCTGGGATCAAGGTGTTGCAACTAATCAATGATTATACCGCCGTTGCATTGAATTACGGAATATTTAGAAGCAAGGAAATATCCACTACCGCTCACTACGTGATGTTTTACGATATGGGAGCGAGTAGTACAACTGCGACGCTCGTCAGTTATCAAAATATAAAAACAAAGGAGAAGGGATTTGCTGAAACTAATTCTCATGTTGGTGTTTTGGGTGTCGGTTACGATCGTACATTGGGAGGGCTGGAGGTACAACTTAGATTACGAGATTACCTGGCTAAAGAATTTGATGCTTTAAATAAAACATCAAATTTAGCGTCTAGTAATCCGAAAGCTATGGCTAAACTTTTTAAAGAAGCCGGCCGTGTTAAGAACGTGTTGAGCGCGAATACCGAACACTATGCCCAGATCGAAGGACTTATAGATGAGCATGACTTCAGGATGAAAGTAACCAGAGAAAAATTGGAACAACTTTGTTCCGATTTATTCGAGCGAGTCGCTGATCCTATTAAGATGGCTTTGCAAACATCAGGTATCCCTTTGTTTGCAGTTAAGCTGTTGCTCACAGGTTTTTGTATGTTCTTTTTAAATTCACGTCTCTTTTTCTTTTAGGTTTAACAATGGATATCGTATCTCAAGTAGTATTAGTTGGAGCAGGTACTAGAATGCCAAAGATACAGGAACAATTGAGTCAGTATTTAACAGTAGAATTATCGAAGAACATAAACACTGATGAGGCAGCTGCAATGGGTGCAGTGTACAAAGCTGCTGATCTTAGTAAAGGCTTCAAAGTGAAGAAGTTTGTTACCAAAGATGCAGTACTCTTTCCTATACAAATAATGTTTGATAGAACTGTTGATAACAAAGTAAAACAAGTAAGCCAAGTTCTAACAACGTTCTGAAACTTAGCAAACAATAAGTTCACGATGTTCTAAATACTCTGCTTTCAGATTAAAAAATCGTTGTTCGGTAAAATGAATCCTTACCCGCAAAAGAAAATAATCACATTTAACAAGTTCACGGATAATTTCCAGTTTGATATTAATTACGCCGAACTGGATTATTTGCCGCCTCATGAAGTAGCGTAAGTGTCTTCGTCATTAATGACTGACTACATTGAATTTCTTTCCTCGAGCAATGCTCTTTCAATTTCAGTGTTATTGGCAACCTACATCCATCCACCATAATGTTGTCTGGAGTTGCTGAAGCTTTAGACAAACACGCTAAGGAAGGTGCAGAAAACAAAGGAATTAAAGCTCACTTTGCTATGGACGATAGTGGGATTCTTAATTTGGTGAATGTAGAACTAGTATCCGAAAAAGCAGGTTCAGCTCCCAATGAAGAAGAGGGTACTTTCTCAATACTTGTCTCAACTATTAGTAAACTTTTTACAGGTTTGTGCTGAATGCTTTGCAAAAAATGATGCTCTAATTTCATTACCATGACTATAAAACAATTCGTATCAAGTCACTACTACTTCTTTATGTTTCGTAGCACGAATTGTATTTTCTGTTCTGGAAATGACTGGTGAAGAACAACTGAAACGTATAAAATATAGAACCATTTCTTGCAAGCATTTCTAAATACAATAATACTACTACATTTTTCTGTTACCTTTGGATTGCATGTTAAATAACTGTAAATGTGTGAGATGAACATCATTTATAAATTTCAGGCTCGGAGGATGATGATAAAGATAAGGACAAAGAGAAGGATAAGGACAAGGACAAAGACAAAGAGACGAAGCCGGAGGAACCCTTGAAGGAGGACGTGAAACCCGTTCACGAAGAACCAGAATACCCGGAGGTACCAAAAGAGGCAGAAGATAAAATGAAGAAAAAGAATGAGACTACGAGCGCGGAGGATAAAACGGCGAACAAAACTGAGAAGATCGAGAAGGAGAAGAAGTCTACAATTATAACAATCAAGGAGCCCATCAAAGCCGAAGAAATCAAGTTGGGACCGCAAATACTTTCTGGGGATAAGCTAGCCGAATCACGTGAAAAGTACAATAATATATATGCGATATGATATAGAACACAAATTTTCTGCATAATAATTATTATATCGTGAATATTGTACAATTTCAGATTACATCGTTTAGATGAATACGATTTCGAGAAAACAAGACGCGAGACAGCTTTAAACAATTTAGAAACGTTCATAATCGATGCACAGCAGAAGTTAGTATCTGAGGAGTATACAGTCGCTGCCACTCCCCCGGAGATAGAGACTATATTAAAGGCGTGTTCAGAAATATCTGAGTGGTTGTACGAAGATGGATTCACTGCGTCTGCGGAAGTGTTTGAAGAGAAACTGGCCGCGCTTCAGAAATTAACCAAGGATTTGTACGAGCGTGTCTACGAACACAGGGAACGTCCAGAAGTATTAAAACGCATGACATCTATATTGAGTGCCAGCGTAGCGTTTCTGAACAAAACGCGCAATTTAAGTGAAACGAGTGATATTTTCACTCCGATCGAGATCGAAACATTAGATAAAGTAATCAACGAGACTCAGGTGAATTATTCGCATTAAAAAAAATCACGAAATATTATCGTGGTGTATCTGTTTTTATATAGAATGTTCTTTTTTTTACAGGAATATTTTGATAATGTTCTTAAATCTTACGAGGAGACAGCACCGCATGAACCCGTGAAGTACAAAGTTCGCGAAATTGCGAATAAATTGGCAGTGCTCGACAGAGAAGTGAAGTATCTTCTGAACAAGGCGAAGATATGGAGACCGAAACAAGAGGCTGCGACGAATCAGACGGAAAGCTCAAACGCGAACACCACAGACACAAAGAAAGAAACGACAATAGAAACAGAGACGTCGGAGACCACGGTGCCAGATAACGAAGAGGCTCCATCGAGTCATGAAAGTCCTGCCCAGGACGGAGTGCACCAAGAACTTTAAAGAGACAACAACATTTATTTAAAACTGTGTGACTTTTTATTATTGACCGATTTTGCTTCGGTTGATAAGTTAGGCAATTTATTGTGTTGTAGGGCAAGTTTACAAGATGCATTTAAAGAACTTTAAATTAAATTCACGAAATTGTATTATCGTCGCTGAATGAATATTGAGGCGTTGGTCTATTATAATTAAATACGTTTGTATACAGGTTCTAAGAAACCAGTTCGTTCATTCTTCATACGGAAAAGAAATGAATTCGATATCTCGCGAAGTATTAAATAGAAAAAGAAACGAAAAACCGACCACATCGTTATTTATAATGGATTTTGTGTTTTAGGTGCCAAGCAATCTATATAACGAGTTTCGGATCAAATGGTACTGTATTTTACAGCAAGAAAATTTCTTATTTGAGTCATTATTTACAAATGACGTAAAGCATAATACTTGGTCGGGCTTCATTGATTACGGATACGATATTTAATTGTGATACTTCTTGATACTATATTCTTAGACATATTACGCTATAGCTTAAAACTGATTTTTTACCAACATCTAGAAACGAGCATCATAATTACATACGTACATACGAGGCGATGTTTTTGTCAATAACAATATAATGTTTTATTCTATATTGTTTCTCACATTCCTGATTCATTAATTCTCGCTGCAAGATGCCTAACTTTTACAATACGTACGCTTCACTGTACCGGCAATGCAATTCATTTCAAAGCATGATGATTGTATTTCGAATTTTATAACTGTTTAATGTATACTATTTACTGTACGGTACTAAGCGAGGTAAATTCAGTTTTCATAATGTTATTCAGGAATTCGACAATTTTTCGATTCGAACCATTCCAATGGATATGCATGTAATTTCAAGTCCTCGATTATGTTATTTATTCAATTTTGGGTGAATAAAGCAGTGTGTAAACTATTGATGAAGTAAATACTAACATAAATCAGTGCAATGTTTTTGGATTATGCAATTGCGAAAGAACGCATACACACCTTATCTTACGAAAGTCTTCCCGAATCTAGACACAATTTTTAATCCGATAAAAGAAATTTATTTCTGGATGCTTATTTATCCTACACGATTATTTAAGGCAGTAGTATTATTAATTATGTACAAATCGTATATACATACATATTATTAAGGAAATAGATATTTATATATTTGTACACGTTATTGAGATACTTTACTTTCAGCAAGTATTTGTATTCAAATTATTAGTGAATATCGGTCCAGTTACAAAAAGTTTAAAGTTGAAGAAAACTTTGATATCACCTTCAATTTAATAAACGATCATTGTACTATATATTTGGTATTTACAATAACTATAATAAATTTATAAAACATATTTCTTCTAAGTTCTCAATATTTTTTTTTGGACACGAAAAGGGGCACGGTGTTCAATACTTTTAAATACAAACTTTAACAATAAGGCCGGGATCACGTGAGCGTTAAAATTTGCTCACGTGACGTAGTGCCAGTTGCAGTTTAAAGACTGCAACCGACAGTAAACTTCCTTAGTTAACCGGATTTGAGTTAAGGTTAGGATCAAACATCGGATTGCAATAAACAATTCTCAGTGTGGGTTACGCTGTATTGGTATCAGATTTGCTTTATTTACAAAATTGCGTCATGATATTGCGCCAAGTTGTTCGTACATTGTTGAAAAGGGTTACCCCTGCGATGGTAAATATTTTCCTATTGATGCGACCTACACGAGTATAGTTTTTAAAATTAATATTATTTTCAATGTGCAGTGTGCCACAAGTTTTCTATTTGAGAATCAATCGGAAACTAAACGGCCGACCGTAAATGATAAATTAAATCTCCAACCTGCAGATATTACAAAATTAACTGTCGAGTATATGATACAACAGTCGATAGCAGATTCTATGGACAATGCAACTAAAACATTAAGTGTTGCGTATATGTCAGTAATGAGAATTAGTGACGAATACAAGTTTGTATTTCATTTTTACAGTCATACAAGGATAACAACATTCACAACAATGATTCATGTTATTTTTCAGGAGTTTGTTAAATAAACTGATTTCTTTATTAAAAGATACTCTGGAGTATCAAGTTAATGATGAACATTGGGATTTAGTGCTAGAGATGAGGTCAGAAGTACAGACTATGAAAGAGAAATTAAATGTAAAAGCAAACAGACTGACAAAGGAGGATTTCCAACATAGAAATTCAGAGAATGGAGTTCAAATTGTTCCCTGAATTTTTGTCTAATGTTTCAAGGGCTCATTTTTAACCCTCTGAAATGAATCGAAACGATGCTCTACACATGCCTAATTTCATAATTTTCTGAATTTCAGGGTGGGGATCTGTTCATATAAGTTTCTAACTATAGAATCTGATGTTAGCACTAATATTATGATATAATTTGTTTTCAGAAATTAACAGTATACATTCAATATGTACAAAGACTGGCGGTAGCAGCTTCTGATCTAAGTTATCTTTCTGGAATGGACAATTTGTATTTCTCTCTTTCTGGACAAATTGAAAATATTGCAAAAAGTGTACAACAAGAAATTGATCATATCGCAATACTTGAGGAGGAGTACAACTTTATACAAGAGAAATGCATTAGGAATGGTAAGTAAAATACCGTTATCGTTCTATACACAGTTATTAATATATCACGTTTATTTTTTCAGAAAGTAAAGAGGACAATAACGAGTCTCGCCAATTACCATAACCAAACAATCTTTCCATTTGCTCAACATTTAGAACTTATAATTTACACGTTATTAATCTAATTTAATAAAATTACTTACAACAAAAAATATCAGAAATGAGAGGATCATTATTGAATTATGTACAGATCGTGTAACAGAGTCCAAGTGCTCAAGCGTCGATATGTATCGAAATAATATGTCTACCAGGAATCATTGCTAGACCAAGGGTTCTGGCTTCTGTGTGATCCTCGGACAGAAATTCAGAACAAGATCCTAATATCACATTGGCATCACGATCGGTACACAAGAACACCCCTACTAAGATCCGACCATCCGTCATTTTTATCCGTAAGTTCTTATTCAGCCATCCGTGTAGTTTCTGCCTTGCAGGAGAATCCTCTGTACTAATGGCCTAGCACAATTGTACAATCTTGTTTACAATATTAAAGCTAACGATAAATATAAAATAGTTTGAGATTTATAGTATGCCATTACAACAAAGAGATCGTTCTTTTTTTACACATTCTAAATATTTTGTGATAATTTATAGTTCAGAGGTTAGAAAAACTTGCCAGTAATTCTATTCAACAAAAGATATCAAATGACGTTTACGGAATAGAAATATGTACAATAGAATTATCTGATAATAAATGTGCAATTCCATAAAATTACCTCTCCATTTTCATGAACGCAATCTTCATTAGTTACAATGTGAGAAATATTGTCCCACTTTCCTTGTCCTTCTTTCATGATTGTGTTATCGAAGATTTAAGTACTGAATAGAAATAACTTATATAAATGGTCTAACGATTGATACACGCGGTGCTAAACAATGTTCCAAACGCGATATCCATCACTTCTTGTATAGCTTACTTTTTATTTTGTTGTCACCGATGTCGCTGAATTGAAGTTTTTCCGAAGGCAGCCTACTCTCGGTGCCAAACAATTATTCGTAGCAGCGTCAAACAACAATTATTTTCCGACGAACAATGATTTCAAACGATCATACAAGCGAGCCATCAAAGGCCTTTTTTCTGTTATAACTTTGTTTACAGTTTCTAGTTTTACAGTCTGAAGGTATGTTTGGAATCTCGATCATCTGGCGGTAGGACGTCGGAACTAAATTGACTCCACCGGTGTGTTTCCTCTGCGACGATAAGTTGCTCGAAAACTGTAATTTTATTCGCATGCTTCACCGCTAGATGGCTACACCTTGTCCTGTGTCGGCGGCATTCTTGCTTTGCGTTTCACGAGCTAACAAACGGTTCACGCTCGATCTTCGTAAGTAAAGTTGATTTATTTTAAATATTTTAATTCGACTGCAGAACATTCGAACGTTACTGTACCAAAATTGATCTTCGATATTCGCAAGCACAACGAAGTTACAGGCACTTCTTTACAGGTTATTAACTTTACAGGTTATTTAGGCGATGTTTCTAAGTTATTTTCTAACACGCAATTGGACCAACCGATTAACAAAGATGCCACGATGTAATAGTAAAGCTACCGAGCCTTAAAAGTAGCCAACGTATGTTACTTTATAACGATGAAAAGACGGTATTTATTTAAACCATCCTCAATTTTTATTACAACGCTTGAACGAAGAAATTGATTAAATCTTCATAATTTCAGCAATCTAAAAATTAGGCTTAGTGTTCATACATCCAAATGATGTTACACTGATCTTCAATTATACAGGGTGATACAAGTATACAGGATCCTATAAACCGGGTAAATTAAAGAGCAATGAAGCCATCGCCTTATAACAGACTTAGCGAGGCACTAAGAGACACTAAGACCGCGTAATTGCGATCCACATAACCTGATGAAGAAAAAATCAAGAACAGATCCGATCTGAGAACAATTCGGGAAAATCTCCGAGTGCCGTAGGGGTTGTTTTCCCCATATCATCGCCGATAAATATCATAAGCATTTGCCCGGGGAGTTTCGTGGCACCGAGGAGCTCGTAGAATGGAAATGACCCGCGGTGTAAGGTTACAAGGGGCGTAGGGAGGGAGGGGAGGGGGGGCTAAAAAATGGCGTTGGTCCAACTGCTCTCGCCGGTCCAGATTGTGATCTTCGCCCGGGGACGAGAAAAAGTAAGAATGTCGTAATCTCGATTCAAACATCTGTGAGAAGAGTCCTCGGGCGGGAGACCGGGGGAGGGGGCAGAGGGGTTGCGACACGTTGCTAAGAATTTGTTTCGGCTCTCGGAACCGCCGCGAGTAATTTTTACACGCCCTGCAACCCCGTGTCACGGCGCACCACCGCGAGCAGAGCTTTATTAATTGTGCTATCGCGGGGCTTCCTCGTTGAGACTTTAATTTCTCCCACGTCCCCCTGCCCCTCTCGCCCCTACCGTTTGACCAGTTTACACGAGCGTCGAATTAAACGTCGCTTATTTCAGGAAATTAACTTGGAGCCGAGCCGGTTCCGCCGCGGCGATATTAATCGGGCTCAAAATTTACCGGATTTATCAGAGAGAATTATTAATTGGCGTTACCGCGAGCAATTGAACTTTCATTAATAAAATATCTACGGTTCAATTTGCCCGATACGGGCACGGATTTGTAATCGCGGAGGAACGATTATTATTGCAAATGCAGCGTGTGCTGCTCTTCGGCCGTCACCCGTCCGTCCGTCGTCACGTTAATAAATACAGCAATGTCTCCCTTACTGACGCTCAGATTTTGCATAAAAACGGTCTATTTGGGAAGAGGAGATACGATTCTTCGAGCCTTGTAGCTTGTTTTTTTATAATTGTTGACAATTCGTACCATAGATTGGAGAACACACAAGGGTTACTATAAACTGCTGTAACTTTGCGAGAAAAAATCGCAGCCGAGTTTCTTTTTTTTTAAATTAAAGGGGAAAGATCGAACTTCGTTCTGCCGTGAACGGCATCTCGGACAAAAATTGTCCAAAGTCCGTGCGATTCGTCGAACTCGACGATATGACGTATGACGAATGATGAGCATGGCCTCGCATTTAAAGGGTTACAGTAGCGAGGTTACGTGGAGCTTAAAATACAGATACACTGTCCGAAAGTAGAGGTTTCGAGCTTTCATTTAAAAGAAGAGTCATCATCCTGCGACGATTTTTCACAGAACTATCATCAGTCGAAGCTGTCCAATGTGCACTTCGTCAAACTTGGCGATTTTCGATATGACAAATATGGTTTCACATTTAAAGAGTTACAGTGGCGAGGGTGCATTAAACTTAAAATCGAGGACAACTATCTTGAAGTAGAGGTTCCAAGCTTTAATTTAAGAGGAAAATCATTATTCTACGATGATTTTTCGCGGAATTACCGTCACTGAAAGTTGGCCAATTTATATCCATTTTTCTATGCCATGCTCGTGTCACGTGGTCACATTTAAAGGGTTACAGTGGCGACGGTGCATCAAACTTAAAATCGAGGACAACTATCTTGAAGTAGAGGTTCCAAGCTCTAATTTAAGAGGAAGATCATTATTCTACGATGATTTTTCGCGGAGTTGTCGTCACTGAAAGTTGGCCAATTTATATCCATTTTTCTATGCCATGCTCGTGTCACGTGGCCACATTTAAAGGGTTACAGTGGCGACGGTGCATCAAACTTAAAATCGAGGACAACTATCTTGAAGCAGAGATTTCAAGCTTTAATTTAAGAGGAAGATCATTATTCTACGATGATTTTTCGCGGAGTTGTCGTCACTGAAAGTTGGCCAATTTATATCCATTTTTCTATGCCATGCTCGTGTCACGTGGTCACATTTAAAGGGTTACAGTAGCGACGGTGCATCAAACTTAAAATCGAGGACAACTATCTTGAAGTAGAGGTTCCAAGCTTCAATTTAAGAGGAAGATCATTATTCTACGATGATTTTTCGCGGAGTTGTCGTCACTGAAAGTTGGCCAATTTATATCAATTTTTCTATGCTATGCTCGTGTCACGTGTCCTCCGAATATGACGAACGTGGCCTCGTATTTAAAGGATTACAGTGGCGAGGTTGCGTGGAACTTAAAATCCAGACACACTGTCCGAAAGTAGAGGTTTCGAGCTCTAATTTAAGAAAAGAGTCATCGTCCCGAGGTGATTTTTCGCGCAGTTATCGATGCTCGAATTTGTCTTCTATTAGAGCTCGATATCTCGCTTCCAAGTACAGTAATGTCTCTTTAATTGTGCGCTCAGATTGTGCACAAAAATAAAAATGAACCGCAAGGATCGAATAACTGTATCTTCTCTACCTAAATTGTCCATTTTCGTAGACAATCTGAGCGTCAATTAGAGAGACGTTACCGTAGCTTGTAATTGCTGGATGGCGACGCTCTCGTTGCGATCGCTCGCGTCTTCGGAGATAATCGGGACGCAATGCAAAACAAAAAATTGAGATAAAGGAACAATAACTAATTATAAAATAATAAACGAGAAGATGAAACGTAAAGAATAGAATCGATTTGACGCGGCGTTATCGACAGAAAATCCGCCTCGGATTCGTTCCAGCCGAGGATTCAGCGAAATGCTGAAAAATCGACGCTCGAAATCGACGCTTTCCCGACGCGAGCTTTCACTCCGAACTTTCAGCCGCCCTTTGTTTCGCCTATCGTTAATCAATCGAACTTCGCGCGACTCAAAAATCGCGGCCACTCGGCCGCGGGCCAAAAATCGCAGCTCGCCGAAATTATTCCGCGTCCTCCCCTCCCGACAACTCATTGTCACCGGAAACAGCTCGTCCCGGAGCTTTCGCGGCCCGCCGAAATCACAAAGCTGCCATCGCAACAGCGACGCGTGCACGATTCACCGAGCTCTTCGTTACGACAAAAGGCCGGTTTACGCCGCGGCGTTCTTACAATTTCCGCGGGCAGCGAAAAACACGTCGACTGTTCGGTGACAGGCAATTATGCCGACCGACATTGTTGTCCGCGGTGTCCCCGGAAACATTATTGCACTATTTATCGGCGCACAATGGGGGCCGGGCGTCCGGCCCTCTCGTTCGGATTCCCGGCGGTCCAATACTTTCCGGGCCACCCCGTGTATAGAAGCAGCTTTTCAAACGTTCCATAATAGCTTCAATATGTTTGCCGCATTAACAATACACAATGCGAGGGCACGGTGCGCTGGCGAAGGGTGGAGGGAGGGGGAGGGGATGCTCGCGTTCTCCAACTAATAATCAACGAAACCGCAACGGCAACGAGTTCTCGAGCGTCATCAAAATCCGAATTACACCGGAACAATCGGTCGCGCGGTCTGCGCCCGGGCTTTTCGCGGGGGTCCGCGGGGCTCGGGAGGGCGGGGAGGGCCGGTTCATTTCGGCCCGCGTATCGCGGACGTATTAGAATTAATCTCGAATTAATTTTGGTAACGGTGTTCCGTTCTTGAATGTCGATAGCCCGCGAATTATCATAAAAGCTTTTATCGGTTGTCCATTGTTGCCCGAATGTACTCGCTATTCGCTGGAAAAAGAGAAAGAGAGAGAGAGAGAGAGAGAGAAAGAGAGAGGGGGTTCGGCTGTTTTGAAACTGTGCACGCGTATTTCCCTCGTTATGACTGGTTCGGCTGTCTTTCACGGTGTCCCGATGATGATTCAATTATGGTCGGACGTGCTGCACACGCACACATCTGCGCGCAGAAAGCCTGAACGGCTCGCGGGACCATGAATATCGTTCGGCCACTCGCGCCGGATGACCACACGCGCTATACTTACCCTAATGGATAACGAATGCGTGCCTCGTAAAAGTACGCCCCGAGGAGCCTTTAAGGCGACCAGATTTATACAACGGGTGTCCCGCCGGTAACGGCTCGCCGAGCGAAACTGTAGCGAGTCGGTGGCCAACCTGTTACCAGCTGCGAATTTTCCACGTGGCGTACTTTGCTCCGAGAGAACAGCGAAATAGAGTGTCCTCGAAGATCTACAGTAAAATGTCTCTCTAATCGACGCTCGGATTGTCCTCAAAAATGTAC
The DNA here is from genome assembly GCF_051020955.1 of Megalopta genalis. Lineage (NCBI taxonomy): Eukaryota > Metazoa > Arthropoda > Insecta > Hymenoptera > Halictidae > Megalopta > Megalopta genalis. The sequence goes on along the minus strand of NC_135014.1, from coordinate 2,930,664 downwards.
AATTTGGGAAAAGGAGATACGATCGTTCGAGCCTTGCGGTCGTTTCTATAGTTGTTGAGAATCGATAACCATAAAAGACGAGCCACGAGGCTCGGACAATCGTATCTCCTGTTCCAAAATTGTCTGCTTTTGTGCGCAATCTGAGCGTCAATTAGGGAGACATTACTGTACTTGGAAGCGAAATATCGAGTTCTAACAGAGGACAACTTCGAGCGACGATAACTCCGCGAAAAATCACCTCGGGACGATGACTCTTTTTTTAAATCAAAGCTCGAAACCTCTACTTTCGGTCGGTGTATCTGTATTTTAAGTTCCACGCAACCTCGCTTCTGTGACCCTTTAAATGCGAGGCCACGTTCGTCATGTTCGGAGGACACGTGACACGAGCATAGCATAGAAAAATTGATATAAATTGGCCAAATTTCAGTGACGATAACTCCGCGAAAAATCATCGTAGAATAATGACCTTCCTCTTAAATTAAAGCTTGGAACCTCTACTTCAAGATAGTTGTCCTCGATTTTAAGTTTGATGCACCGTCGCCACTGTAACCCTTTAAATGTGGCCACGTGACACGAGCATGGCATAGAAAAATGGATATAAATTGGCCAACTTTCAGTGACGGTAATTCCGCGGAAAATCATCGTAGAATAATGATCTTCCTCTTAAATTAAAGCTTGAAATCTCTACTTCAAGATAGTTGTCCTCGATTTTAAGTTTAATGCACCCTCGCCACTGTAACTCTTTAAATGTGAAACCATATTTGTCATATCGAAAATTGCCAAGTTTGACGAAGTGCACATTGGTCAGCTTCGACTGATGATAGTTCTGTGAAAAATCGTCGCAGGATGATGACTCTTCTTTTAAATCAAAGCTCGAAACCTCTACTTTCGGACAGTCTATCTGTATTTTAAGTTCCACACAACCTCGCTACTGTAATCCTTTAAATGCGAGGCTATGTTCGTCATACGTCATACGTCATATCGTCGAGTTCGACGAATCGCACGGACTTTGGACAATTTTTCTCCGAGATGCCGTTCACGCAGAACGAAGTTCGATCTTTCCCCTTTAATTTAAAAAAAAAGAAACTCGGCTGCGATTTTTTCTCGCAAAGTTACAGCAGTTTATAGTAACCCTTGCATGTTCTCCAATCTGTGGTACGAATTGTCAACAACTATAAAAAAACAAGCTACAAGGCTCGAATAATCGTATCTCCTCTTCCGAAATTGTCCATTTTTCTGCACAATCTGAGCGTCAGTTAGGGAATTGTCCGCTGTCCTCTCCTCTGATCGTTCGAATAAATAAAAATATTCTCAACGACTTGTCCGAAACAGTATCATAACTTCGATAGATAGCAGAGCACATAAAACATTCTGTAATTCTTCTAATTGCTCGTTCGGTTCGACGTTCACGCGCACATTTCGTGATCGTAGGAAATGCTTAAACTCCTCGGTCCAAACGTGTGGAAATTACAGGTCGATTATTATTATAATAATAATCGTTTCCTCCTCGTCCGCCTCTCGTTCGAAAGACTCTTCGAGAAGAGATTTTCGAGGAGCCCGCGAGGCGCGCCTTCATGGCTGTTTAACACCGGCGCGGCTCGGCGGGGTGTATACACGAGTGTCGCATGCTAAGAGCATCAGAGGATCGAGTTTTTAGCCGAGTTTCGTTCGCCGAGTAAACAGAAGGCGCAGCGAGCCGTGGAAAACTTACTTAAACGCGCTGACCGTCTAGCTGATTCCGGAGAACTTTTCCCCGGTCCGGTTCGCCTCTGGTTTTCTTCTCGTAATTCGTAACTTTCAAACCTCCATCCACCCCGAAACTTTTTCTTATTGTCCTGGGAGTTGTTGTAACTGTTCGCGATCAGGCTGCTACAATTTGCATTCGAGTTATTAACATCACGGGGGGGGGGAGGGGGGTGTACAGCGTTCGTCCCGGATTACGCGAGCCGGCCTCATCGACCTCGGCGACGATTACCGTCCCTCCGCGCGATATTTACCAGCTGGGCAAATCGCAATTTGTATTCCGCGTAATATCGCCGGACAGCGGGAGGCCCCGAGGAATTAAACTTACACAGGGAAAATATGGTCGCCGAATTATCGATGCCTCGCGCGCGGACCTTTCAACTTCGAATCTTTCTCGACTCGATTTCCCGTTCGCGCGAACGCGTTTCACCGGAGGGATCAAAGCTAATCCTCTCCCCTCCCACCCTTCCCGCATTGGACTCGATATAAATAGTTGATAATTGAAGCGGACCGCCGCGAAATTAGAATGCGGACGCAACGTTCGTAACTCCGGATCCGAACGGTCTCGATATGTACCTGCCATCATTAATTTCGCACGCCAATATTTCAGCACGATTTTCGCAACAAAGCTGCGCAATCCGGGTAACATACACTTTGCTAAAGCCGTCGCTAAATCTCTGCCGGCATACAAATGTTTCTATTGTATGGCGAACGGTCGTTTAATCCCGCATAACCGAACTATCGTCGAGTAACGTCGACGTCGATTAATAACGCGATTGATCTTCTATCAATGTTCGGTAAAAAATACTTTGTCAAAGAAGCAGGAGAAACAAAATTCACTTCAGCCACTCACTTTGCCAACAGACGGCTACCTTTTTTCCCATAATTATGATGATAGTTGGTAGAAGGTGATTCCTGAGGTCATTCGAAGCAACTTTTTCCTTAGCGAAAATGCGATCCGAGGCTTCGTTTACGAGTTATTAACGAAAAACGTGGACCAATCGGAGAGCGAGCGCGGCCGGCGCTCCGTCCTCGCGGCCAATGCCGCGTCGCGTCGCGTCGGTCGTCTGACGCGGCGGCAGTGGACGCGAGGGCGGGGCGTCAGCGATCTCTCACTGGTCAGAGTTTTTCGTTAATAACTCGTAAACGAAGCGATGGATTGAATTTTCGCTAAGGAAAAAGTTGCTTAAAATCGCCTCAGGAATCACTCCTTTCCGAGTGTTAACATAATTATGGGACACCCTGTGTATACCGTCCGTAACCTTTTCACTGTTGCAGACATATTTTTACGGTATGTCTATTATATCTATTATAATAAATCATAGATTATAATAGATTGTAACAGATATAATGGTATATTGTAAATATATGTCGGCAGCAATTAACTAGGCCCATTAGGGCCCACTAGGTCCTTTAGTGGGTCCTTTAGTGAGACCAGGACGAAACGCTCCCTTATTTTCCCTTCTCTCTCCCATCGTAACGAATCAAAACTGTTAATTAATTGTTATTTCGACAAAAGTTTAGTTGTCCAATGTTAAAGTCGCGAAGCATTATGTGAATCGCGCCGAAGCACGTGGATCTCTTCCGCGATCGCCTTGAGTTCCGATGTGGCAAAAAAGAGAGCGAGATAGGAGAAAGAGAGAAAGAGGAGAGAGAGAGAGAGAGAGAGAGAGAGAGAGTGCCGCGCAATTTGCAGCAGTCGCGAGTGCCCGCGGAGAGGGCTCTAATTAACGCCGTGGAAAAAAATGATTGTCCCTCCGTCCATCGATATCTCTCCACTTGCCAAGAGTAATTACGCTCGGAGAGGTCCGTATAAATAAAACGGGGCCGGGCCCAGCGACGCGGCCGGGGACCGTTTAACTTTGTACGCCGGGCCCGCCTACCGACACTCCGCCAGCTGAGGACCGCTTTCTAATTTACTCGACAGCTTCCAACCGAATTGTAACACCAGTCAGCGACCGCACGGCTTCCGTGCCACCCCATTCCGCTACCGTTACACCGCCATTCAACCCTCGTGAACTGCACGATTATTTTTCACCAGTGCGCCTTATTTGGAAATTCTCGTCGAACGAACCTGCAACATTATTTATTTTACAGATCGGTGAAAATCCAACCCTTTGCACTCCAAGCTATGACGTACAATATAACAACAACAACAACAATGATAATAATAATAATAATAATAATAATAATAATTTTAGGGGGTTTTTATAGTGGGGGGAAATCTTCAACAAGAACTTCGAAAGCGGCCAGACTTCCAATAATAATAATAATAGTAATAATAATAATCTAGTAATAATAGTAATAATAATAGTAATAATAATAATCTAGTAATAATAGTAATAATAATAGTAATAATAATAATCTAGTAATAATAGTAATAATAATAGTAATAATCATAATAGTAATAATAATAGTAATAATCATAATAGTAATAATAATAGTAATAATAATAATAGTAATAAAAATAGTCTAATAATAATAATAATAATCTAATAATAACAACAACAATATTTTAATAATAATAGTCTAATAATAATAATAATAATAATAATAACAAAAATTTATTCAAGTATACGGGTAGAAAAAAACCCATTGTTAAAGATAAATTAATAACAATCAAAGAGATTTTACAATAGCAATCGTACAAGCATAAAAAGGAAGAAGGAACGAAGAAAGAGACGAAAAAGCAAAAACTACTCCATTTTTCTTTTTTACACGATTCGTTGCAACTTATGCACGCGAAATCGAAGCTGTACCGTTCGAAAATGATTTTCGAACGTGACGTGGCAAGTTTCAGCGTCGCCTCTCGCTCTTTTGTCCGGCAACCGACATCGTCGATCCCAACGGTCGCCGGTTGTCGCCCGGATCGCGGATCGCGGCGGTTGGTACATTATCACGTGGATCCGCGGAGCCGCGAGTCAGCCGCGCGAATCGGTAAAACTCGGTTTGACGAATGAGGCCGGTTAATAATCGTCGGCTCCGTGTGATCCGGGGCCCGCGACTCGCATCGTTAACGCTATTTATCGCTCGTTACCCGACGTCTTAACACCCGACGGGGGGTTACTCGGCCGGGCCGGGTCGGGCCGGGCCGGCGCGGCGCGGCACGGCGGCCCGTAGGCGGGTCGCCCATCGGTTTTTCCGCGGCGAGATCCGATCGAGATGATCGATCGATCCCGGTGGACGGGTGGAGAGGGGGGGGGGGAACTCGTTTGACTTGTCAATCGTTAAAACGCTCCCCTTAACCCGTGACCGAGCGTATTCATCGTCGGATTAGCGTCGAACTCGCGAAGTTCTTCCTCCCCGAGGATCGTTTCCTCCTTTTTTTCCTCTGCGCCACGGTCACGGTCGCCCGAATCTTTTTTTCCACGACCGTGGACCGTGGATCGTCGGGAACACGTTCCGCGCCGGTCTCGGCCGCGTCAGCGATCCCGGCGATCGCGCGTCCAGACGCACGAGAACAGAACGAGTTCTCCGCGTCGCGCAGGCCTCCCTGCCCCACGGAGATTAAAGGGCCAGGCTTCTCTCGCTCGTCTAATTATCATAAATACCCAATGGTCATATACCATCGGTCTAGCATCATCGGGGAATTTAATACCGATCGTCCAGATATCCGCGGAACTGCTCGTTACTCAAAATTGTACATCGTCGCTTTGCGCTCGCTAGCTAGCTCGTTCGCGCGCGCGCGGTCCGGATCCGCTCGATCGCTTTAATCGAATAGCTAATGACGCCCGTAATGCTTTGCTTGCTTGGTCGATATTTCTCGACGATCGTCAAATTCACTTAAACACTTCTTGCCCCGGTTTCCCGAGCGTATTATACCAACAGATCCTTCATCATTTTTTATGCACGGCCACTTTAGATCGCATCTAATGGGTTCCGCTCGTTTAATAAATTAATGACTGTAATAACCAGCGATAACTGGGGCCCGCGGATCTATGCCCAACGGCGCCCAACGCGGGCATCGCGATGCCTCGTCCAGACACTTCTCGCTTTTTACGCTGGTAACTTGGATTTCGTCGAAATTCACACTGGATTTTCGATCAATTTAATCGTTTTTCGGTCATTTTAAAAGTCTATCGATATTCGTAGAAATGGTGTAAGAGACAGTTAAAGATTTCTAATCGCATTCCGAATGGATAATTTATTTATCCGAGTTCCAATTGCTAGAGAATTACCGATCTCGGCAAGTATCTGATGCTAAATCATGTGTTTCGCTTGGATTTGAAGCTAAACCTTTTACATCGCATTGATTTGCAGCTAAATCATGTGTTTTGCATGGATTTGATGCTAACTCGTTTGTTTCCCCTGCATTTGAAGCTATATCACTTATACCGCAAGTATCTGATGCTAAATCATTTGTTTCGCATGGATTTGAAGCTAAACCTTCTAAATCGCATTGATTTGAAGCTAAATCATGTGTTTCGCTTGGATTTGAATCTAGTTCGTTTGTTTCGTCTGAATTTGACGCTATATCACTTATATCGCAAGTATTTGAAGCTAAATCATTTGTTCCGCATGGATTTGAATCTAAACCTTCTACATCGCATTGATTTGCAGCTAAGTCATGTGTTTCGCTTGGATTTGAAGCTAAACCTGCTACATCGCATTGATTTGCAGCTAAGTCATGTGTTTCGCATGGATTTGAAGCTAACTCTTTCGTTTCGCCTTTATCGAATAAAAGTATATTATTATTTAACGGATACAATTATCATCGCGCCGATAGATTAATTTAGTGTATAACTTTGTATCACGTAAATCGTAATTTTATGAATAAGTGTTCAACGTTCACGCCGCGGACTCCACAATGAACAGACCGATTTTACCGCTCGTTTACCGTTCGATAGCACATAGTTCTGCGGCCAACTGTTTAAAAAAAAAAAGAAAATGATCACTTCGAAGAACAATGAAACTGCGGAAATACCGAGATCGACGCATCGGTGCGTAATTAATCTGATGAGTGGAGGCGAAAAGCCTCAAAATCGCGCGACGTTTCGCCGGAGTATACCGAGAACACGGTTTACCCGGCGCATTCTCCTATAATTGCCAAGCACGAAAGCATCCGGGACATCCAATGGCAGAGCGAGAGGATCCGGCAGCCGGTTGACTGGAGAAATCACGTGTAACGAACGAGATATTCCAAGATTTCCCACTTTTCGACGTCCGCGAGGAAGCAGTTGGCAAGCGGCGCGCTCCTCTCGCTTAATTTGCAGACGTGCCTCCTCGTTCCCGTCGTATCTTCCTTGGTTTTCTGTCGCAGGAACGCCGCGTACGTGCGTCCTGCGACTCCGCGAACAGATACCTCTCGAATTCTTCCGGATACCACGAGTGTTTACCTTCCGGAAGCCCCGGTCGCATCGAAATCCACGATGATCTCGTTAAGAGCCCGGCGCGACGTCGCTGAAATCAATGAAGTTTTACCGATGAAGTTTAGACTCTCAGTTCTTTGCCATCGACACATTTCTTTTGGTCAACGACTAGTGTCTAGTACAGGGTGTCCCAAAATTATGGCAACAGAAGTGCCATAATCCCAGAAGGAAATGAAGGATTCCCGAGGTGATTTGAAGCAACTTTTCCCTAAGCGAAAATGCAATCCGTGGCTTCGTTTACGAGTTATTAACGAACGAACAGTGACCAATGGGAGATCGCTGACGCCCCGCCCTCGCGGTCACTGTCGCTGCGTCATACGGTCAACGCGCCGCGGTATTGGCCGCAAGGGCGGAGCCCCGGCCGCCCTCGCTCTCCGATTGGTCCATGTTTTTCGTTAATAACTCGTAAACGAAGCCGCGGATTACATTTTCGCTGAGGAAAAAGTTACTTCAAATGGCCTCAGGAATCTCTTATTTCCTGGAAGTACCATAATTTTGAGATTCTCTGTATATTGGCGTTGATAACTGGTCGAAATCAATTGACGTAGAAGTGTCAAATAATTCTTACGGTTAGTTTCATTCTTCAAAGGTACAAATAGTTTCGACGCGATACTTATCTTATCTACTTCTTATCGTTGCAATTAATTCTGTAATTCTCCAATATACGAGCAATTTGAAGCAGATCGGGAGCGCTTTAGGATTCTGAGAAGTATCGATTTAAGCGAAAAACCGAACCGAATCACGATGTTATTCGTCGAAATGATTCGGCAACGATCATTTGTCAAAATTCTGAAACGGTGCTTAAATTTTGCGATCGGATTTGAAATCAGCGTGTCGAAATCTTCGAGAAAGAACGTACAATAAAAGAAGAATAATTAACAGAAGATCCATCTGTGTGCATAATACTGGACAAATCGCAATTTTAACTGATCATTCCTCAAGTTCGACAGAAATTTCGCAGGTCCAAAAATGTCCGCGCCACATTCTCCCCATTTTTCCCCCGTTCTCCGACATCTCGACTCGCAACGCAAAGAAAAAAGCGACATCGCTCTATCGCATCGAAAGCTCTACGATGTTCGCGCGACTATCTCGTTCTCATCCTCGCCGCGTTCGAATTCCATCGGGCAAACGCGCGTAACAAATCGCACGCTTTTCGAAGACACAATGGCCCTAAGAGGTGCTCTATCGCGGCAGTCTTCTCTCAGGGAAGAGGATCCCCGTGGTAGCGAGACGGGGACTCCGTGGCTGCCAATAAACCAACAGCCGTGTAATCACGGCCCCGCGATCCTCGTCCAATTACATCGGTTTCGAGCGATCGGACGCACGCCGATGCGGAGGCGAGTGCCTCGGGTACAAATCCGAGGGAGCCACGGCTTCCTCCGTTTCGCGGTCCCCGCTATCTACATCTGCCGGCACAATTTCCAGCAGGTTCTCCTCAACGGGCGATCGTTCTTTCCGCTCCGTTGTCGAGGAGGGGGGGAGAGGGCTGGGACGAAACTACGGGAACAGAAACGCACGCCGGACAGAACCCACGACAGGATATCGCGTCCGCGTATCCCTCTGTTCCGCGTCCTTTACGTCGCCGTGATCCCGAGTCCCGAGACTCGGCAGTCCCGAGCGACGCGCTTTTCACGGGCCCCTGATGCATTGCTACCGTTTCGAGGCAACGGGCTCCCCCTCGGGCCGCCGCGACGTGCCCCCTCCCTCCGCCGCCGCACCCGGGGCCCTTGTATTATGGTAAACGAGACATCGGAGGCAGCCTGCCACTCACGGCCACCTTCCCCGGTCTCTTCCTCCCGCTTTTGTCGTTGTTCTACCCGTCTCCGCGGTGTCCTCCTCCTTCTCCTTCCCCGGCGAACTCCAGCTGTCCCCTATCTCTGATTCTCGGTCCCCGGTCCCGGACTCGGCGAGCCACCTCTTCGCGAATTTTTGGAGGACTCGGCGAGCCACCTCTTCGCGAATTTTTGGAGGGCTCGGCGAGCCACCTCCTCGCGAATTTTTGGAGGACTCGGCGAGCCACCTCTTCGCGAATTTTTGGAGGACTCGGCGAGCCACCTCTTCGAGAATTTTTGGAGGGCTCGGCCTTCCGTTCCGGCTCATATTTTAACGCCGGGTTCCAGAAGCTGATTCTCTGGGTTACATGGAAATCCAGAAAACATTTGTTTCTTCACCGCGAAGCCTAACCTATGCTTAGCGAAGAATCTGAGAGAAGAGGTGGGCGGTCTTCTTAGAATAAACGCCAGAGGTATTCAATTTTTCAATTGAAAGTTGAACGAGATGGGAGAATAACGATAATGCAGTGTGTCTTGTTCGATGAATATTACGTTAATTATGCCTGGGAATAATGTAAAGGCACCCTAAATCAACAACTACATAGGTTATTCCATAATTATGTTAACACTCGGAAAGGGGTGATACCTGAGACTATTTGAAGCAACTTTTTCCTTAGCGAAATTTCAATCCGAGGCTTCGTTTACGAGTTATCAACGAAAAACACTGACCAATGAGGGATCGCTGACGCGACCACTGCCGCCGTGTCAGACAGCCGGCTCGACGCGGCATTGGCCGCGAGGGTTGAGCGCTGGCCGCGCTCGCTCTCCGATTGGTCCACGTTTTTCGTTGATAACTCGTAAACGAAGCTGCGGATCGCATTTTCGCTAAGGAAAAAGTTGCTTGAAATTACCTCAAGAATCATTCCTGTCCAGGTGTTAACACAATTATGGGACACCTTGTATAATTAACAACTATATAAACTCCTCTTCCCGACTCGTCCATTTTCGTTTCCAAGCGGAGGGACAACGCGAGAGAAATTACCGTAGATCGGCAGCGTCTCGAGCCGATCGTTGCCAAGTCTCCGTCCTCCTCTCTCCTCTCGGCCGATTCTCCCTTTCCTGCTATCGCGTTTCCTGCCATTTCTTCTCCCTCCTCCGTGCACCCTCTTCTCCATCGACGACGGTCACGATCGGTTGGTCGCGTTCATTCGCTCCTGTCGCGCGACCGTGCACCCCGAGAGAGGTGCCTCTAATGAAAGCCTTTTCTCCGACTGCCAGTTAACCCCCACACGCGACACCCGTCGCGGCGGGAGGCGAGGGGGGCAAGAAAGCTTGAGGATGACACGCGTGCAGCTCTCTCTCTCTCTCTTTCTATGGAAGCCGCGCGTTTCACCGGCCGAGACGCGGCCGCTCCCGTCCCCGTCGCGTCGTCGCGCGACGCTGTTTAATTGCATGTCGTCGAGGCTCTACCCTGGGCCCCCTGTCTGCACCAATGGTATCCCGTTCGCATGTGCCGGCGGACACCGTGAACTTGATATCCGACTGCAGTCGGCCGGGACACCCTCCTGTGGCTAACTCTGCCCGCGTTCCGATCACTGGAAATCGAGCAACAGGAGTCGAGGCGGCTCGGAATCCTCTCTGGCGGGCGGTTCGGTTCGATTAGGCGTGTTCCGACTGTCCCTAACGAACGAGAAACGAACGATCTTTCGAGTCCTTCTTCGGACCACGCGACACAGTGTTTGGACTAGCTCGTAATTAGGTTACCGATGCATGTTAGTGGATGGCCTTTGGGTAAAGTAACCGTTTCAAATTGTTATATACAGGGTGTTTCATAACTATGTTAATCCTTTCATGGGCATAATATAAATTTTCAAGGTGGCAGCATATTTCAACGGTGGGAATATTTGAGCCTGCTGGTCCATACGAGCACTAAAAGTGCGCGGGATGCTTCCCATTGCTTATGAAAGGGTTAACAGTCGGTAATGAGGGGTGCACGAGGCCATTTGAAGCAACTTTTGCCTTAGCGAAAATGCGATCCGCGGTTTCGTTTACGAGTTATCAACGAAAAACACTGATCAATGAGCGATCGCGAGCGGCTGACGCCCCGCCCTCGCGACCACTGCCGCTGCGCCATACGGCCGCCGCGTCGCGGTATTGGCCGCACGGGCGGAGTCCCGGTCACGCTCGCTCTCCGATTGGTCCACGTTTTTCGTTAATAACTCGCGAACGAAGCGGCGGATCGCATTTTCGCTAAAGAAAAAGTTGCTTGAAATGGCCTCAGGCATCCGGCATTTCCGGATTGCGAGACATTTTTGGAATATCCTGTATACAAGACGATTCGCTGAAGCTGTGACAAAGGAATATATCCCCGTCCATCGTTAACGATACTCAAAAATGCTAGAGGAACGCAGACTGTATGATTCGCAGGGGCATATGTTGCAGCGGATATAATTTCTCATTAAAGGCCGTATGTCCCGAGGCTTTTTCATGACATGTCACCGATGCTTTTTCAAGCGGGATTACATTACTTCTATCATTATATCACGACAGCCAAGATCCAAAAGAAATCGAATGACTCGTAATGACTTTCCTATCTTCGTTTATGGGATACTTCTGCGAACATCGATCTGTTTTTGCTCTCCGCAAGAAGTCCGTTACATTATCGGTTACGTATCGATGATCCAGCAACGAGAACCCCGGAATTTCCCAGACTCTTCCCGGTTCAGGGCAAGCGTCACCAGACGATCAGCGACGCATCCCAATTCCTCTTAAATTCAATCCGGGGTCCACCGATCATTACCGACACGTTTCCCGCTGCGCCGGCCAAGTGTCCCATTAATACACAGCGCGACTGCACGCTGACAAAAAGGCGCGGGTAGGGGCAGGAGGGCTGGAAGGGATCAAGATTTTCAGGTGGGCACGGTATACGCGGTGCCATTTGACGGCCCGTGTTCCTCCTCCTCCTCCCCCCTTCTCCGAGAAGGACGCTCTCCGGCGAGGATCTTGCTCCTTCCCGCGGTTCGTTTTCTCTCTCTTGCGCGCGCTCTCTCTCTCCCGCTCTCGCGCTCTGTCCCTTCCTCTCGCGTGGTCCCCGGCCCTCCTACTCCTTCTGCTTCTCTCTGGGCCCTCTGTCCCGCACGGTCCCGTTGCGGCCGTCTTCGTTCCGCCCGGCCGCGCGATCCGCACACGCCACTTCTTCTTCAGTGGCCGCTGGTACCACTCTCGGCTAGATCGCGCGAAGCACACCTCCTCTTCTTCTTCCTCCTCTTCTTCTTCCTCTTCTTCTTCTTCTTCTGCGTCACCACCACCGCCGCAACCACCACCATACCACCACCACCACCACCACCACCACCACCATCAACCACCACCACCACCTACCATCGGTCCCGTCGTCGTCGTCTTCGTCGTCTTCGTCGCCGGCATCGGCTTCACCACTCGCCGGCGAACACCACGTCCACTCTCCGCCTCCTTTGCTATTCCACCAGCTCGATGAAGTAACGCGGGTCGCGCACGGCCCTTCCGGAACCCATGGGACACCCCGTCGAGCACCGGCGCGCCGATTAATTACCTCGAGGAATCAGTGTGCTCCGTTGTGCTACCAAACCGTGCCGCGTCGTCTGTCGGCCTCTCGTCGCGCTATTTCGACCGGCGAGGACGATCGCGTCGCGTGTGCTCGAGACTCTTCTAGGACACCCGGCTCGCTCGTCTAGGTCAGCCGAGCGAAGAATTCGCCGAAGAATTCACCGAAGAATTCACCGAAGAGGCCGGAATGTGTGCCCGTTCGATGCTCAACGATTCCGTCGGGTGCGCTTCGACTTCGCTGCAACGTGACGCGTAAACGCCTCTTCCGAAAGTGGGGACAGTCTCGCGGTGCTTTTCAACCCTTTACTTCGCTTACCCTTCAGTGACCGAATCAGTGTTCGGATCAGACCGATCGAAAGTGTCTCTATCGAATTGACGATCGTCGATTTCGCGCAACAATCGCGCGCGGATCGCCGTCGACGCGTCTAACGAAATATAACGCGCACTGGTCCCACCAAGCGCGATCGCCTCGTGGGCCCAGCCTTCCGGGCAGCCTCTCGGTGACGAAATCAGTGACGAAACCTAGTCAAGCGACGAAGAGACCTAAGAGCGTCGCTGTCCAACGATTTTCCTCGATTTCTCCGAGCTGCCTCGGCGACGGAGACGCGACGACGCGACAGGTGTTTAGGCTGTGAATTAGGTGCTCATCGGCGGACCAATCGGTGTCAGAAAGCGCCTGGAGCCGCGTCTGTTCCCGCGAAGATGGTCCCGGAGACACGCGGCCCCCGGAAGCACCGGAAGTCGGAAGGAAGCCGCTCGAGAGGCAGCTGCGATCCAGGCCTGGCCGAGGAGATCTGAACGTCGAACGGCGACGAGGATCAGGATGAAAAGTTCGCGCGGCGATCAGGCTCGGTAGCGAGAGAGAGGTTCCCAGGGTAATCCGAGGCGGGCACCCAAGATCGATCGCGTCGCCTCGCGTCGCGTCCTCCCGTCTCGTTTGCACGTGGTCACCTTGACACCGCGACGCCGCACACCTGATGCCGGGGGGGAGGGCGAGAGTGTCGGGAGATCGAGAGAAGCACGTGGGACCACGGCGCGCAGCTCGTTAACGTGTCCCCATCGTTCGTTAATTAGCGCCTGGTTAGCCGTAGTCCGACCGATTCATTTTTCTCCCGGCGCGCCTCTGTATGCAAACTGTGCTCCGTGGCCGAACTCGCTCGAGGACGTCGGCGATCGGGAACAATCGATTAGAGAAAGTCCGCCGGAATTCCAGCGGGATTCCAGAAACCGCTGATCTTCTCCTCGATCGTGTCGATCCCCGATCCCGGCCGCTCGCCGAGGCGTGGGCGGCGGGTGTACCGGCGCTCGGAGCTCGCGCGACGTGGGTGGCTCCCGCCGAACAGCGGCCCCTTTTTTCGTCCGAAGAGAGGGCTCTCTCTCTTTTTCTTTCTTTCTCGCTCACTCTCCCTCTCGCTCTCTCTCTCTCTGTTTCTCTCGCGCTTGTCACAGTGCGCGCGATCGGAGCAGCATGTGTTGAATTAACGCGAGTTCTTCCGCGGGACCGCGCGCCATCTCCGATTTGTCGCGCGTGCTTTTCTTCGCGCGACACGCTCGCCGGGACGCGGACGGATTAACGGTCCGGAACGCGGAAAAAACGCGCGGCTGTGTTTTGCCTCGACGAGCCGCGAGATCTGCTTCCACGGGCCGCGAGATCTGCCTCGACGGGCCGCGAGATCTGCCTCGTCGAGCTATCTATCTGTGTCGCTGAATAGTACGAAGATCTTCTGATCGTCCTTGGATCATCACCTGTCGCCTTCGACCGCGAACACGCCCGGGGGTTGGGCGCCCGTTGCCCCGGCTCGGTCGCCTGTGAAGTTCGGTGCCGCGCGACCTCGGTGATTTCGATGACCGCGCAGGACGCGTCGACTCCCAAGCGTCTCTCCCAGTGACCGACTTTGGATTAGTGACTCGCCCGATGGATACGGTTTTGGACACGCCGCCGACCCCTTGAAGGTGAGAGAACGAGGTTCTACCTTGGATTTATGACATTTTCGTAGCGGATGAGAACGTTTTTCGGTCGATTTTTAAGCTTCGCGGGGAACGTTTCTGCGGATCGATCGGGTAAGGAGAGGCGCGGGTGTGCGTGGTTGTAGTTTTAGGATGTTATTTTTACTGTAATGGAGCGGTAAATGTTCCGGCAGTTTCGTTTGTTTCGACGTGTACCGATGTTTCAACTTTAAACTTTAAACTTTATCTCTCGGAGTCGAAGGAAATACGTCGAAACCAGATATACGCCTGGCACCGAGGGACAAACTTGGTGCCAGACAGGACAAACAATGAGCTAGTTGATTAATAATTAATAGATTAATTTGGTTAGTTGATTTGATTGGTTGAGGTAAGGTATATATAACTCGGTTGAGTACTTAATTGAAATATTCAGTGAATCGTGGACTGAATTGCTCATTAGATTGTTGTCGGAATCATTGGTTGAATTGCTGACTGAATCATTAGCGTAGACCTCGTTTGAATTGTTCGTTGAATTCTTGATTGAATTGCTGATCGAATTATCGGTTGAAAAGCATTTGATAAGGTATAGAAATCGCAGCATCTAGAACAACTTGTTTATCGATTTCTGAAAAATCCGATCAATCTGAAAAATTGAAGCGTATGAGGAATTGAAAAATGGAAATGAATTATTATCAATTATAATTATTAATAATAATAATAATTATTATTATATTAATAATAATATAATTATATATAATATAATTACATTATATTATAAATATAATATTATATTATAATTACATTATATATTATTAAATATAATTATTAATATTATCAATTATCAATTATAAATTAAATATTATTAATAATAAATTAAATTATAAACTAAATTAAAATATACCCTTTATATTATTATTACGATTATACGGATTACGAAATATACAATATACATATACAGTGATTTACTTCGAAAATACATAGTGCAATAGATCATGCACAATTATCGATGAACAGAGAACAATGTAAAGAATCGAAGATTTTAAAATGTAGGACACCGAGGCGTAGAGAGAGAAAAAAAAGGAAAATAGGTCTGTGGGAAAAGTCGATGGCGAGAGGAGAGGGAGAACGGCACCCCTGCGGGAGTAGCGGGCGCAAAAGGCCGGCGATTACTCGGAACGCCTTCGATTTGCATGGGACAACTGTTTACGATTTGATCGGTGCTTTAATTCGAAAATTATACGTTTAATCGACGGCACAGGTAGCGCGGATATATAGTCGTACACTCGAGTGTCCCCAGGCCGGAGTAAATATTCATTAGGCGGGGGCCACTTCTCCCCGTCTTTCCATCCCGTTCCCCTTGCGTCCTGTTCTCTCTCACTCACTCTCTCTCTCTCTCTCACTCTTTCTCGCTCTTTCTTTTTCTCTCAATACACATCTCTCTATCCGTCTCCGATTTGCATATCACAATCAACGTCATATCATTGTTGACTTTGAGCAGCCCGGCGAGCACCGGTACGGTCGTCGTCGGACCGGTGCGCGTCGTCCGTGCATTCGTTCCCCTGTCTCTGAAACGCTGCACGCCGCGTTCCTTCTTTCTTATCGGGATGCACGCGTGCAGGCCGTGGCGCGCGGTTTCTTCCTCGCGCCTCCGCAAACATCCTCCTCGAGTGTGTGTTCTCGAGCAACGGCCTCTCTCTCCCTTTCTGTTTCTCTTTCTCTCTCACGCGCGCGCTCTCTCTCTCTCTCTCTCTCTCTCTCTCTCTCTCTCTAGCTCTGATTCTCCCTCTCTCTCTAGCTCTGATTCTCTCTCTCTCTCTCTCTCTCTCTCTAGCTCTGATTCTCTCTCTCTCTCTCTCTCTCGCTCTGAGTCTCTCTCTCGCTCTGAGTTCATCTCTCTCGCTCTGAGTTAATCTCTCTCGCTCTAATTCTCTCTCTCCCCCTCTCTCTCTCTCTCTCGCTCTGATTCTCTCTCGCGCTCCCTCTCTCGCGCTCTCTCTCTCTCTCTCTCGCGCTATCTCTTTCTCTCGCGCTCTGTTTCTCTCGCTCTCTTTCGCACTCTTTCTCACGTTCTCTTCCTCTTCCTCTTCTCTCTCTCTCTCTCTCTGAGTCTCTCTCTCTCTCTGTTTATCTTTCTATCACTGTTTCCTATTCTCTCCCTGTTTCTGATTCTCTCTTTCTCTTTCTCTCTTTCTGTTTCTATTTCGCTCTCAGTTTTTCTCTCTCCCTCTCTGTTTATCTTTCTCTCTCTCTCTGTGTTTGTGTCTCTCTGTGTTTGTCTCTCTCCCCCCTCTTTCTCTCTCTCCGACTCTCTCGCCGCGCGTAATCCTTTCCGATTCGGCTACCGATCCGACCGAGCAACGCTCCGGGAAACTTTGCTCCTCGGATGATTTATGAGAACATACCCATGACTCCGCGACGGAACCGCTTCCCGAACCTTGTCGAGATAGTTCTTAGTCCCGCTTCAGTCCGTTGTCCGATCGTAGGCCAACGTAGATCCTCCGGAAGCGCTATCATCCTTGGTCAATTTCGCGCGACGCAGTTTAATCCACGAAGGATGGACAGTTCCTGAGACTCTCCTTCTTATTTGACAAGTTTTCCTTTTAACTTCCATTCTCGGAAATACATAGAAATACTTAGTAAATAGTTCTGAACGTAGCAGAAGACTGAAAAGGCACTACTACCTGCGCCTAAAAATTATCCATTTAATACTCAATAGTAAGATCTAACGAAGCGAATCGAAAGTAATCTGTCCTATATATTTCACTCCATGTCGTTATATTCACGACAGCGGAAGGTTCGAATAATCGCATCTGCTCCCTCCAAATTGTCTATTTTCATGTACAAGCTGAGCGTCAATCAGGGAGTATTCACCGTAATTGTTTCTATTACACGATCTAAACCCGTACACCTTTAGTTTCTAAGAAAAGATCCTCGTAAGAACGCAATCTTAAACAAATCATTCACGTCGTGCGCGCACGAAGCGAAATAAAAATAAACGACGAATACTTACGCGACCAGTTAATGAGCCGATGCGTTCTCCGTTTTAATCGGCCCGCCGCGCCGTTCGGAAAGCCAGAAACACGTCCGATTCGATTGAGTATAGAAGAAGAGAGGATCTAATGCCCGCCGCGTATCGTTTTATTCGCGGGCGATCGGTCTTCGTCGCGCGCCACCTATGCGCGATTATTTATTCGCACGTTAATGGCCGTGTTCCACTTAGGACGCCAATAAACGGCGGACTATGAACAAGATATTCGAGAGATAAATAGAGGACGGATGGCTGGAATTACGCTTATGAATAATCATTGCCGATATTACCGGCGTCGTTGAAAAGCAAGCCCGGGGTAATTACGCGAGCACGATCCTCTCGATCGTAACCCTTCTGCCGGGTGCCAGGCGACTGTGTACGCGACTATAGTCCACGGAGAGTGAGAGAGATAGAGAGAGAGAGAGAGAGAGAGAGAGAGAGAGAGAGAGAGATGAAAAGAGAGAGAGGGCAAGAGACAGATAAAGAGGGGAAGAGAGAAAACGAGAGCGCGAGAGAGAGAGAGAAAAGAGGAAGAGAAAGAGAGCGAGAAAGAGAGAGCTAGAGAGAGAGAGCGCGAGAGAGAGAGCTAGCGCGAGAGAGAGAGAGAGTACGAGAGAGCTAGCGCGCGAGAGAGAGAGTGCGAGAGAGCTAGCGCGAGAGAAAGAGAGCAGGAGAGAGAGGTAACGCGATAGAGAAAGACAGAGCGCGGGAGAGCTAGCGCGAGAGAGAGAGAGCGCGAGAGAGCTAGCGCGAGAGAGAGAGCGCGAGGGAGAGAGCGCGAGAGAGAGAGAGCGCGAGAGAGCTAGCGCGTCAGAGAGAGAGAGAGAGAGAGAGCGCTGAGTGACGGGCCGTCGCAGGATCGATGCCTAGGATTCGCGACGCGCGTCGAGCGGAACAACGGCCCCTCGCACGGTTCCCCGTCCCCCATCTTGGGCGGCGTACCCCTCGAGACTTTTTCGATCGTGCTCCGTGGCAGGGTTGTCGACCCGCTTTTTTCTTGCCGGATTAAACGATCAATCAAAGGCCGGAGGGTCGCGATCAATTAGCCGCGGCGCGTCGAGCACCTTCTCCGCGCGGGCCGTCGATTAATTATTGCTCTCTGCCTCGATTTTCCTTCGGAAACCGGGCATGCCCGGTGGGTCCTCGAGGAGCAGCGCCCGATCGACGGCGTCCCCCGTCGGAACGACGTTGCTGCGCGCCGGGCAAACGTCCCGGAATAATATTCGCGAGATCGGGGCTCTTTCCAGCGCTACCTCTCCCGATTTCCAGTTCATTTGAATCCCTTCCGTGCCGATGCGTTCGTTCGTTCGCTCTGCACTCCGCCGTCGCCCCCGCGCGCCCGGCATCTTCTCTTCCGCGCTCGCCGATCGACGTCGATCGACTGAAATTCCGTCGCCGATCGACGGCGTAACGACGCTGCGTAGGAAATTAAGGGGAACGCCGCGCCGGCCCGCCGGAACGAACGCGACGTTATTGGGTTACAGGAAATGTAAGTAGAAATTGAAACAGCCCGGTGGGGTGGGCCGCGCGAGCCCGAGAATATTGGCTGCTTTCGGCGACTTCCGCTTCGAATGCGACGTCTCGCGGAACCGATTTTTCCGACACGGGGATACGCGCGCTCTTCGTTTCTCATTAACGCCGGAATTTCTTTCTCTCCCTCTCCCTCTCTCTCTCGCTTTGGAAGAAGCGAGGAGCTCGAGTTTTTCGACGCGGCTCTAGAAAATTACGGGACACTTCGAATTGTTATCAAGGTTATGTCAAGGTCATGTCAAGGTCATTTCAAGGTTTTGTCAAGGTTATTTCGAGGTTATGTCAAGGTCATTTCAAGGTTTTGTCAAGGTCATTTCAAGGTCATTTCAAGATCATTTCAAGGTTATGTCAAGGTCATTTCAGCGCTATCATGCTGTCTGGCATTTTTCGACCGTGTTTTCTGAATAATCCCTGGGACTCAAACGGATAAAGTCTTTTCTTACAAGGATTCCGAAAAAGAAACAGCTACAGGTATAATTGTCGTTCGATCTGAATTCATTCAAAAAATTTCAGCTTACATTTTTCTTCGAAACTTGTTCATAGATTTGAACATATTGCATGCCCTTTACAGGAAACTGTTTGCAGGAAACAAAAAATTTAGAAACGGATTAAGAGCACAGACATTACTTAACGCTTAAGAAAATCTTCGTACAAAAGTGTACTGACCCTGCGTTATGTGCGCGCATTTTCGGCGCGGCACCCCGTACAGTGGCGGCGTCACGGCGGACAACGCGCTCGTACCGAAAGGGTTAACCGCTGCATATTCATCGCGGATGCGTCCCGCGTCCCGTCGTCCCGCAAACGGCACCGCGGGATCTTTTGCTATCGCGCGTTCGAAACGGCGTCGACGAACGTACAACGTCCCGAAGTAGTACGAAACTAGATAGCCGCCGGCATCGCGGGCCCCCATAGAAGCGGCCCCCGGAGAAAGGAGAGTTTAAGGAAGATAAGACCTCATGACCGTGAAACCCGTATGGTTGCCGGCGGGAACGGTCACGGAGTCACGACGACGACGACGACGACGAGGGAAACTGTTGGCTACGTGCATGCATCGGCCGGTGAAGGGAAACGTGTGTACAGGGTGATTCACTGAAGCTGTTTGCGAAAGCAATACTCTGTAAATTCCGCCTAATTGACGCCACACATTGTACGCAAAAATCGGGAATCTTTTAAACAGGAGACACGATTGCTGGAGACTCGCGGCCCGTTTTTATAGTCGCCGGTTGTCAGCAACTATAAAAACGTGCGCCGCGCGAGCCTCGGGTAATCGTATCCCCTCTCCCCTCCCGCGAACCCTTCTTTTCCCGAGCCCGCTTCGACAAACTGAGCGTTAATTAGGCAGAATTTACCGTATCTCCGTTACCGTAAACGATACTAAAAAATGCTAAAGGAACGGATCGCATGGTTCGAAGGGATAAATATTACGCTGCGAATGATTTCTTTTTAAAGCTCGTATTTTTCGAGATCTCAAGGTCATCGATGTTTTTTTAAATGGGACCATATGTTTGCAACGTTATGTCGCGATAGCTGACATCGAGACGAATTCAATGACCTATGATTACGCGACCTTCGCTTGACCTTAAGGCGGCTGGGCGTCGCGATTTGTTCGATCGTTCGTCGCGATTTGAATCGTCGCGTCGAAATCGGCTGCGACTTGAATAAAAAACCGAATCGAGAAATTCGCGGAAGGAAATAATTTAGAACAACGCGAAAACAATTTATTACAATATTTATTCCGTTTATTCCAATACATTTTTCATCGTCGATCTCTCTTGTTGCAATAATTCCAGCATTCGCGTTCATCTCTGAATATTTTCAGTTTACTTTATCCGCGTTCAAGGTCACGCGAGGGTCACGTTACTACAGGTCACTGGATTCGTCTCGATCTCAGCTTTCACCATACCATCACAGAAATACGTAAACCCATTTGAAAAAACACCGACGACCTTGAAATCTCGAGAACTACGATCTTCAGGAAGAAAACCATTTCGCCGTCGTCAAGGTCACGCGAGGGTCACGCTGCTACAGGTCACTGGATTCGTCTCGATCTCAGCTGTCACGATACGATCACAGAAATACGTAAACCCATTTGAAAAAACACCGGTGACCTTGAAATCTCGAGAACTATAACCTTCGGAGAAAAAATCATTTCGCCGGCGTATTCGTCTCATCGAACCACGCGATCTGTTCCTCTAGCATTTTCGAGTATCGTTAACGATAACGGAGATATCGCTGCGAAACAGCTTCAGTTAATCACCCTGTACACGTGCACGGGGGGCGGCGGGGGGACGCGGCGGGGGTTACGGAGGGATCGCGAGGAGAGTCCTACCGGCGAGCGGGCACTTAATCTTTAATAGACTCGTGTAATTCGTCGATTGCCGCAAAAACCGAGCCGATTCCCAGCGAGCAGCCTCGCGCAAAAACTTGCGCGCCGGCCGCGCGGAGTCGCCGGCATTTACTTCTCAGGTTCAGGTGACCGTGAATTCTTTTTTTCTCCCCCCCCCCCCCCCACCCCGCGTTACCGCGAGTATTTGCGCGACTATTGCACCCGTTCGAGGTAATATTTACGTAGTACGGGTACGGCGAGCGCGAGTCCACCAGCCCCGGCTGGACTTTATGGTGGCTAATGATGGGGACGCCGTGATGTCGACGGTATCTGGGAAACACGTTCGAACGGTACGGGATTAAGGAAGCCGGAGATTAGCTCCTGAAGGACGTGATGTCACGGCGGAAAGACTTCCCCGGGCGCGCAGGTTTCCTCCTTCGATCACGGAGTAATGTCAACGCGATGTTTCGGGGCCATTTTATGGCCAGCCGCCCGTTAGGCACCGTTATCGAACTTCGTTTCGCGGAGCTGCCGTGCTCTCGGTTGTTTATGGGGTGAGATTTAGTCCGCGCGATCTCGTCTCTCTAACGCGAGAGAAACCGTTGGAGTGTGTTCTTATAGTGTAAATTTGAGTTATGATAGATTTTTAAAGGAATTTTAGATTGCAGTAGATGCTTGATGGAAGTTTAAGTTAAATGATTTTAAACGGGGGTTGGAAAGTGTATTGTAGTAACTATTTTTATAGAGAATTTGATTGTAATGAATTTTTATTATACATTTGAATTATTACAGATTTTTATAGAAATTTCACATTCCGATAGATTTTTAACAGATACTTAAATTATAATATATTTTTAACAGAAAAGATTAAATGATTTTGAATGGGGGTGAAGTCAATTATAATAAATATCTTACATAAAATTTACTTATGATGAATATTTGTTATAAATTTGAATTACTACAGATTTCTATAGTAATTTTAAATTACAATAGATCTTTAAGAGACATTTAAATCACAATATATTATTAATAGAAATTTAATCTAAGTGATTTGGAATGGGGGTGAAGTCAATTATAATAAATATCTTATATAAAATTTACTTATGATGAATATTTGTTATAAATTTGAATTACTACAGATTTCTATAGTAATTTTAAATTACAATAGATCTTTAAGAGACATTTAAATCACAATATATTATTAATAGAAATTTAATCTAAGTGATTTGGAATGGGGGTGAAGTCAATTATAATAAATATCTTACATAAAATATAATTATAATAAATATTTGTTATAAATTTGAATCATTACAGATTTCTATAGTAATTTTAAATTGCAGTAGATCTTCAAGGTACATTTAAATCACAATATATTATTAATAGAATTTTAATAAATTTAAATTGTTATAGATTTTTATAAAAATTCGTCGACTTCACCGAATCGAAATAACTCAATCATTGCATTATATACGAGTATCTTTTTAACGGTCACAAAAAAAATTTGCCCCTAGTCAAACGGCTTCCAGCCAGTTTATCAATCAACAATAACAATAATAATAATAATTTCAGCAACTCTGAAACATAAAAAGCGTAATCGGTAATTGTTATCGGCAGATTTAGCGTTGAAACGAATGGGGTTGATCGAACTATGAATCGAATGTCGAGAGATACGTTTCCATTCATATATTTCCACTAGCGTGGATCACCGGCTAGGAAAATGGCGGTCGTGTTCGCGGAACGTAGCCCGGAAGCCTCGGCAAAGGCTTGCCTAAAGCCCATTGGCCGTGGAAAGTAAGGTAGCAGACAAATTATAGGCCCGGGATCGCTTAAATTTCCATAAGAAGGGGGATCGTTGACGCGTTCTCGGTCCTTTCATGGCGCTCGGCCGCGCGTGTCGGCGTCGGCCGAGGCCGGCGAAAAAACCGGCGTCGCGTCGTCCGCGGACCATTCTGGTGTCACTTCCGCCCGTAATAAACGTCCGCGGGTCGAATCTCTTCGGCCGTTTTGCCTCGCCTTAGGCCTGTCTATAGTTGGCCGGTCGTTAGCTGAACCTCCCGTCATCTTCGGGGCCACGTGTTTTCGACACGCGGAAGAGAGAGAGAGCGAGAGAGGGTGGGAGAGAGGGCAGGAGAGAGAGCGCGAGAAACAGAGTGCTCGAGACAGAGAGAGCTCGAGAAAGAGAGAGCGAGAGACAGAGCACTCGGGAGAGAGAGCGCTCGAGAGAGAGCTCGAGGGAGAGCGAGAGAGACAGAGCGCTCGAGAGAGAGAGAGAGAGAGAGAGAAAGAGAGCGTGAGAGATAGAGCGCGAGAGAGAGCGCGCGAGAGAGAGAGCGAGAGACAGAGCGCGAGAGACAGAGCGCTTGAGAGAGAGAGAGAGAGAGAGAGAGCGCAAGAGACAGAGCGCTCGGGAGAGAGAGAGAGAGAGAGAGAGAGAGAGAGAGAGAGAGACAGAGCGCTCGAGAGGGAGCGCTCGGGAGAGAGAGAGAGAGAGAGAGAGAGAGAGACAGAGCGCTCGAGAGAGAGAGAGAGACAAAGCGCTCGAGAGAGAGAGAGAGCATTCGAGAGAGAGAGCGCGGGAGAGAGAGCGCCGCCGCCGGCCATTAGCGTCGCCTTCGGACGCCGGCGAATGGTAACGGCGCGCGGCGCTGCTAAAGACCGACGATAATGGTCTCTCTATGGCCTCCCTATTCGCCGTGGCGCGCGACGACGCACCGGAATTCGCCCCTTACCGAGAAATAATAATTCCGAGGCCTCGGCGAGGCGGCGCGTCGTCGTTGAATTGGAGCGGGTAACGGTGAAACCGATAGGTTCGGTGATCCGGCCGGCACCTGGGGATCGTTCCCTCGCCAAATTGAGTTAAACGATTCCTGTTCCGCGAACATGGACTCGCCGGAACGCCGGGGAACTCCTCCGTTGCCGTCGAGAACGACCGCGGCCGGCCGAGAGGAATTTATCCTAATCGCGGACGTCTCGCGAACGAAAAACTATACGTTCGCGGAGAGATCCGATTTGATCGTTATTGTTATTATTATTAGTCCGCGGATGTTACTCATTTCTGACAAAAATGACCGGATTATGTAATGTAGAGGGTAAGTGCCGGTATTACTGCGGACGCACTAAATACTGCGGTATTTTGTAAAAGCAATAAAATCTAATATTTTACGGTGTGTAATCTGCTAAAAATGGATCTCATAGTATTTTATACGTTTACTATTGATAATTTATGGCACGCAAGTTAGAGCAATCGCAGTTTTAATTAATTTATCGACTTTCGATGTACACATTTGGCTCGCAGTAATGGATACATAACCGCGGTAATATATGCAGACGCGTGATTTCTTTGCATCACGCTTTTTAACGAAATTCATGCTTTCAAATTAATTGGTACAACTCGAGTTGCCAAATTAATTGGCGTAAAATTTTATTTTTATTATTTTCTCCGTGAAAGTGCGCGTTCATAGAAGAAACCGCGGTAATATACCTATACTCAGAAAAATCGTTAAAACCGAAAAGTCATTCTAATCTGACTTCCGTTCCCGTCGTCGTTTCGACCTACCAGGTTCGTCGAATTGCCGGCCCCTCGAACATCGATAATTTAAACGCCAATGAAACGGACACGTTTGCTCGCGGACGACGGTACGCATCCGGGACGTCGTTTCACGTCCGTTTGACCGTGTTTGATCGCGTTCGATCGTGTTTGACCATGTCCGACACACGCTGAGCCGGGCCAAAGGTGCCGATATAACAGCCTCGATCGAAGATCGGGCGGCGCGCGTAGCCGCAACATTTCTATCACAGAAAATCTGTCCCGATCGAGTAAATCGATCCTCCCTTTCCCTCTCCATCTCGCCCCTCGTGTTCGCCCTTTTTTTTCGAGCCATGTGCGGGACTCCGGCGAGTGATCGAGCGGCCGCCGACTCGTTTCCAATTAAATCGATACGTTTTCACGGCGAACCGGGATCCTCGGTTCGCCGTGCACCCAAGCTAATTAGAATCCGTTCCGACTGATCTTTAATTCATGACTGATATTCAAGGCGTGCGCGCGCGCGCGCTTACTCGCGGAGGATATCGGTTCACTAAGAGAGCCCGCGCGACGATCCGGAGAGCCGCACGCGAATTATTAGCGTAATTAGGAATCGTCTCGAAGGACGGAGGTTAGGGTAACGAGGATTTTTCCGCGCGCGCGCGCGCACTCGCGGAGGAAATCGGTTGCCTAGAAGCCCGCGCGTCCTTGCGCGCGATGATTCGGAGAGCCGCACGCGAATTATTCGCGTAATTAGGAATCGTCTCGAAGGACTTAGGTTAGGGCAACGTGGATTTTTCCGCGCGCGCGCGCGCACTCGCGGAGGAAATCAGTTGCCTAGGAGAGCCCGCGCGACGATCCGGAGAGCCGCACGCGAATAATTCGCGTAATTAGGAATGATCTTGAAGAATGGAGGTTAGGGCAACGTGGATTTTTCCGTGTGCGCGTGCGCACTCGCGGGGGAAATCGGTTGCCTAGGAGCCCGCGCGACGATCCGGAGACCTGCACGCGAATAATTCGCGTAATTAGGAATTGTCTCGAAGGACGGAGGTTAGGGTAACGAGGATTTTTCCGTGCGCGCGCGCACTCGCGGAGGAAATCATTTGCCTAGAAGCCCGCGCGACGATCCGGAGAGCCGCACGCGAATAATTCGCGTAATTAGGAATGATCTTGAAGAATGGAGGTTAGGGCAACGTGGATTTTTCCGTGCGCGCGCGCACTCGCGGAGGAAATCGGTTGCCTAGGAGCCCGCGCGACAATCCGGAGAGCCGCACGCGAATTATTCGCATAATTAGGAATTGTCTCGAAGGACTTAGGTTAGGGCAACGTGGATTTTTCCGCGCGCGCGCGCGCACTCGCGGAGGAAATCATTTGCCTAGAAGCCCGCGCGACGATCCGGAGAGCCGCACGCGAATAATTCGCGCAATTAGGAATCGTCTCGAAGAATGGAGGTTAGGGCAACGTGGATTTTTCCGCGCGCACGATTTTCCAGCGAATCGCCGTGTTAACGCGGCGCGAGGCGTCCCAGAGTTTGTTGTCCCGTTCGAGGAGCGGATCGATGCGACCGCGCGGCCGTGCGGCCGCCGCGCCGGCCCGCCCATTTGAATTTCTAATCCGTTACAATTAAACGGCGCGCGCGACGCTCGCCTCGGTGCACCGAGGAAAACCAACGGAATCCCATTCGCGGCTCGATTTACGATCGGTCGCCGGTTCTTTCGTTCGACCGGCGACAACAAGTCCCTCGGCGCGTACCGATGCCCGTTCCTCCGCAATCCGGTTGCCAGCTTTCGAGCGCGCGATCGTCGCCGATCTTACGAAAACATCCGCGACGTCCCGGCAAAAACCGCTTCTCTTTATTCGCCAACCGAGCCAATAATTAAGCCGCCGATCTTCTCGCCTGCAGCCACGTAGAACCTCATTCCTTCTCCGTCGATCCTTTTGCGATCGAACGAACGTAGCAGCGAGCCTGCGACGATCCTCCACGATAAAACGTGTCCGCGTGCAGGACGTTGTAATAACTGGACGGCCGGATCTTTGCGGGTCCGTCGTAAAAATGACTGAAGCGCGGCGCGAAACTGCGAAGACGGATTCGAAGAATTTTGGGGGAAGCCAGTTTCACGACAATAAATTTAGATTCATTTTTAGAAGATTACACGTTATAAATTGTTATTTTGTATTTATTGTATTATATTTATTATTGCTTTTATAAAATGCCGCAGTATTCGGCGCGTCCGCAGTAATACGCGCACTTAACCTAATATTGGTTTATACGAGTTTCGATTTAATGCGATTATCGAGAGAGGAAAAGCATTTTCATCCTCGATGAATAGAAGATTATTTTATATAATATATGTAATAATATAAAATATATATATGCAGGGTGTCCAAAAATTATTGTATTTACGGAAACTGAGCGGTTCGTGAGGTCATTTGAAGTAACTTTTTCCTTAGCGAAAATGCAATCCGCGGCTTCGTTTACGAGTTATTAACGAAAAACACTGGCCACTGAGAGATCGCGTACGGCTGACGCCCCGCCCTCGCGACTACTGCCGCTGCGTCATACGGCCGACGCGACGCGACATTGGCTGCGAGGGCGCAGCGGCGGGCGTACTCGCTCTCCGATTGGACAGCGTTTTTCGTTAATAACTCGTAAACGAAGCCGCGGAGAGCATTTTTGTAAAGGAAGAAGTTGCTTCGAGTGATCTCAGGAATCCCACATTTCCCGGAAATACCATAATTTTGGGACACCTTGCATTATATATTTATTCATAATATGAGCCGTTTATTTCGAAAGTGGCATAAGTCACTTTACTGTAATGAAATTGGTGATTGTTTAATGTTTATACGAAATTATTTATACTGAGAAAAATATCAGTATCCTGGGATAACAAATACAAGTAAATCTTCTCGAAAGTTAGCACCCACATTTTTAAACGTGTTAAAACGCAAACCCTTAAATATATCGACTTATATATTATATATAGTGACTTATGCCACTTTCAAAATAAACGGCTCATATACCATAATTTTGGGACATACCCTGTATTATTATATCTTTTAAATAATTAATTTTATTACATACAATTGGGCGTCAAAGCTAAAAGATAAACTCTCTCTGCACCGGAGACAATTTAAAAAATCCTACCGCACAGTTTCCGCCATTTTATGCAACGTATCGAGCTTTCAAGAATTCGTCGGGGTTAAAAAAAGAACTTTGCTTCGAACGCGACGGTCTCAAATATGAACGAAGGACGAAGCAGGATCGTGAAAGATCGGCGAAACGTCGTACGAAGGTGATGCTGGACGTCCATAGAGGTGACAAGTGTCGCGTCGAGGCCGTCGGGGTGGCAAACCTGCCTCCTAAGAGGATCACAAGCCCGGTTCCGAGTTGAAACTTAAGATATTTCCTGGAGGAAGCGGGGCTGGCTTTTTGCGGCCGTTAAGCTGCTGCCCACCCCGTGGGATTAAACGAATCGCATGGTTTTCACGTGTGCGAGACCGAAGTCCCTCGTCCGATCTTGTTATCGTTCCTGGACGCCATTTTGCGCCGTTACCGGCGACCACGTCGGGGAATCTTAATCGGGGATCCATAATAGAAACGATTAGTTCCGATCCCGGTGTGTACAGAGCCTGAATCCGAGACCGGGGTTTTACGATCACGACCTGGCGGGATCGAAACGGTTTTTTCGATCGATCGATCAGCGATCCCGGATCGCGAGCGCAACGGAAAACAGACCACGGTGAACGATTTAGAGGCCGTCGTCGACATTTTTCTCGTGCCGATGGAATTTCCTACGGCGGCCTAACGAAGATAACGGTGCGCCGGAGGAGAGTACTCTCCCCCCCTCCCCTCCCCCCTCTCCACCACGGGTTTTCGTTGCCGCGTGATGAATCATCGCGATTTGTAATTCATGATGCGCCTGTTAATCACCGCTATCGCGGCCAACGGGCCATTGTCTTTTCCCGGGGGGGAGGGGGGGGGGGTCCGTCCCGCGTTAATATTGATTCGCGGGATTCCTCGAAGCGTCCGCCGGGTAATTTGCCGAGTTTCCACGGTCCATGCGCATCGTTTTCCGATCCTCTGCTGCAATTAACCGGTGTAACGAGATCCCGGGGTCTTCTTCGACCCAGAAGATGCAGTTCCCCGTCGTTTATCTGTCTCCGCGATCCTGCACGGATCTCGGAACTTCCCCGCGACTCTTTGCGCGCTTCGCGATCGATCACTTCGACGTTTCTGCGTTCACGAGTTCCGCGAGCGAACGCATAAAAAAATCATTGTTTTATTAATTAGCTCGCCGCTGGTATCGTGGTACTCATCGGGAAACGAATCTTTATTTAACGAACTTAATGAAGATGTTATTATTACTTTTGTTAGATTCTTGTTCGAAGTTGTTGCTGCATTCGTAAGAGGCTGCAGTTGTTTCGACTTCGATTTGAACGTTTCTTTTTCGATAGATTGTGGAGTGCACGGTAAATATTCTCTCTACTCTATTATTATTATCTATTACTATTATATTCAGTAGAATATTATTATAAAATATTATTACAGAATATTATGCCCTATAGAATATTATTGTATAATATTATGCTCTATAGAATATTATTATAGAATATTATTATAGAATATTATTATAGATTATTATGCTCTATAGAATATTATTATAGAATATTATACTCTATAGAATATTATGCTCTATAGAATATTATTATAGAATATTATGCTCTATAAAATATTATGCTCTATAGAATATTATACTCTATAGAATATTATGTTCTATAGAATATTATTATAGAATATTATGCTATATAGAATATTATTATAGAATATTATTATAGACTATTATACTCTATACAATATTATGCTCTATAGAATATTATACTCTATAGAATATTATGCTCTATAGAGAATATTATTATAGAATATTATGCTATATAGAATATTATTATAGAATATTATTATAGACTATTATACTCTATAGAATATTATTGTATAATATTATGCTCTATAGAATATTATTATAGAATATTATTATAGAATATTATTATGGAATATTATGCTCTATAGAATATTATTATGGAATGTTATGCTCTATAAAATATTATTATAGAATATTATTGTATAATATTATGCTCTATACAATATTATTATAGAATATTATACTGTATAGAATATTATTATAGAACATTCCGCCATGTCGAAAAATATCTACAGTAAATTCTCCCCAATTGTCCCTCAGCTTGCAAACAAAACTGGACAACTAGGGAAGAGGAGATACGATTATTCCAGTCTTGCGGGCTCGTTTTCATAGAACGTCGATTGACAACTATAAAAAACGAGCAGCGACTAATATTACGAATTGGATAATAACAATAATAAAAAATACTCGAACAATCGTATCTCCTCTTCCCAAATTCTCCATTTTTGCTTTCACGCTCGCGGGACAATCGGGGCAGAATTTAACCGCGCTTCCTTTCAACGTTCCATAAAATCGAAATCGTGTTTCGCGAACAAAAATCCGGCAAAGTTCGACGCAAAGATCGCGCGCGGTGTCAACGTCCAGGAGTCGCCGTCTCGGCGGAACGCGTAAATCGAAACCCTGAGATCGTCTTTAACGACCGCGGCCTCGAGGCTTTATCTTTATAGCGCCGAATCCGCGGCGTGAAAAGCCGTAAACGTTTTTCGGCGGACTCTTTCGCCGCTGAAAATGTGACCGCGGCTCCGGCCGGGCATCGTAAATGAATCGTTTTGACAGAATCGTACCGCGATTCCGGCGGCCATTAGGCGAAGCTGCTCGAAAGACGTGAACGACGATCGAACGTTTCCGCGGAATCGAGGATGTAAATAAATGGAGAGGGCGAAGTAATTTGGGTTAATTAGTCTGGTCCGGGGTGAAGGGGGGAGGGGGCCTCGCGCCCCTAACTCCGCGCATTGAAATAGCGCGCGCGGCGCGATCGCCGCGGAGTGATCGTCTCCGTTGAAGGAAATTAATTAATTAAGATAGTGATTGATCCGCTGTTCTATCGGCGAATAGGGGGAGTAACAGGTTTCCGGAGGGAGCAAAAGGAAGCTGGAGTTCTACTCGCGCTGATAGCAGAGAGCTCTGCGATACCGCGTGCTGACACCACTCACACTTCGCGTTATCGCTCTATTTTTCAAGTCGACGAGATGGCTTTTGCTTAATAAATTCGCCGATCGTCGCGTTAGACACGAAACTTCTGCTCTCGCGTTTCGATTATTTATTTATTCATCGAATATATGTGGGAAGTTACCAGTTAGTTGTAATATTACATTCCTTAATTATTAATAATTATATATATATAAGATTTAATAATAATTATATAATTATATAATTATGTAATATATATAATAATTATAATTCCTTAAATTATTATGATAAATCTCCACGAATTATAATAATGTTGCTAGTTGCCACATTAACTTTAATCCTCATGCATTCTCCAGTGGAGGGGAGGGGGGACGACGATTCACTCCTTTTTCTATTCTAGACAAAATTTGTTGCTAAATTTGTGCTTGAAAATTTATGATTTGTTTCTATTTGCAACGTGTTTCTTTAGAATATGAATGTACAATTTGTTGATCAAGGCTTTTGAATGAAAACAAACGGAGTATTATCTTGGCATCTTTTATGCAACTATTTCCGTCCATTATTCCGACTAGTATTGTTAAAATTATTGAATCAGCACATTGGCAAAAAATACAGTATCGAGATTTCTCAAACAATTAGAATTTCTTTCCTGTTTTTCACTTTGATTGTACTTACGCTATTGCTCATACAGAATCTCTCTATTTGTTATTACTTCTTCTGTAACAAAGGGTTTTTCTACCCGTATAACTTATTTATATAATAATAATAAAATAATAATTTATAATAATAATAATTATTACTATCGAATCAATCGAAGAATAAATAAGAGTCGCATCAGAAGATAGTAAAAGTTGCTCGGAATGATGATATTATTAATAATAATAATAAAATAATAATTTATAATAATAATTATTATTACTATCGAATCAATCGAAGAATAAATAAGAGTCGCGTCAGCCGCTCTGCGCATCGCTGCGTTAATAAGATCGAAGATAGTAAAAGTCGCTCGGAATAACGATCCCCTCGGTCATAAATTGCGCGTAGTGTGATCGACACGGTGCCACCCGGTACATAGCCGGTTGCACAACAATATGTATAATAGGATACGATCACGCGGCTACTATGCCGGTCCCCGGTTGCTTCTCTACTTTGTTACCGGTCGCTTCTTTATTCGGTATAGACATGCCCTCGCGGGAGGAACGACGGGAAATAAGGAGAGAAGAAGAGAGAAAGGGAAGAAGAGAGAGAGAGAGAGAGAGAGAGATTCGCGGCAGATTACGGCTGTAAGAGAATGCGTCGGGCACACCGGTGTGCGGAGCCGCGATCCGGACACCCGTTACATTCTAAATACTTGTAAGCATGCCCTATTACCTGGCCGAGTTTAAACAGTATTACAATACAATAGCCACGGCCGCCCCTTTCTATGTTAACCTTGTCCTTTCGTGCCCCATAGACCGGCACCGGTGCCTCGCGCTGCGCCGCGCTACGGGGTGTCCTTATCGACAACGACACGACTCTGGTATTCCGTGACGATCGATCGATCGATCGAACCCCCTCGGAATTGCACGCAAATTGACCCCGCGATCCTCGATTCTCCGTCGCACATTTGTCATTTCGATCCTCCTGTGGGAATCAAGAAGTCGATTTATCCGATGCGTCACGGATTATCGCGTTGATTTTTGGTTTTTAAACAGCTTAGGATGCGAGTAGAATCTAAAAACGTAAACATTTCTGTCCATCTAATATTTCCATCTAATAACGGTGACATCGTGGAGTCACAGAGTCTGACATATTTTATTTAACAGAAAATCGACTTCTTAATTCGTGCAGAAATCAAAATGTCTATGTATAGCGCGTTGCGTCGCAATTTTGCGAAAATAGAGAAGCGCGATTAAAGATTGTTTCGCAGAGCCCGGTTGTGGTTCTATTGAAATTATGAACAAAGAGACCACGCCTCCAAGGAGCTCCCAGGGCAAAGATCGTCGCGAGCCACGCCCACGCTACAGAAAAAGGGGCGTGGCTGATTATCGCGACGTCTCCTAGCTCGAGCAGTTCCTTCCATCGACAACGAAGGGCACGAAGCTTGCATACAACGACGACGTTTCTGTGGCGAGCACCGAGCCGATGCACCAAACAGTGATCCGAGAGCTGGTACAGCGATCGAGAGACTCTCGATGCGAATCGGCTCGCGGATCTATTGATGTAAGACGTCGCGTCGTAGAATTATAATTATCGGGAAATGATTGCCTCGATACCCATCTAATTACGTTTAATTACCATTGAATAGTGTCCTCGGTGCCTGGTAGCGAGTAAACTTGGCTGTCTGTGCTCTCTCTTTCTCTTTTTCTCTCTTTGTGCTCTCTGTCCTTTCCTTTCCTCTTCTTTCCTCTCTTTGTGCTCTCTCTCTTTCCCTTTTTCTCTTCTCTTCTCTCTTTTTCTCTCTGTGTGCTCTCTCTCACTTCCTCGCATTGTGTTCTCTCTTTTTCTTTTTCTCTTCCCTTTTCTCTCTTTTCCTTTTCTTCTCTTCCTTTTTCTCCCTTTCTCTCTTTTTCTCCGTTTCCCTTCCTCCCTCTCTCTTTTTCTCTCTGCGTGCTCTCTCTCATTTCCTCGCATTGTGTTCTCTCTTTTTCTTTTTCTCTTCCCTTTTCTCTCTTTTCCTTTTCTTCTCTTCCTTTTTCTCCCTTTCTCTATTTTTCTCTGTTCCCCTTCCTCCCTCTCTCTTTTTCTGTCTCTGTGCTCTCTCTTTCTTTCTCTCTCTTTCTCTCTCCTTCTCTCTTTGTGCACTCTCTTTTTCTCGGTTTCCCTTCCTCCCTCTCTCTTTTTCTGTCTCTGTGCTCTCTCTTTCTTTCTCTTTTTTCTTTCTTCTTCTCTCTTTCTCTCTCTATGCTCTCTTTATCTCTTTGTGCACTCTCACTTTCTTTTTTCTCTTCCTTTATCTCCCTTTCTCTCTTTGTACACTCTCTTTTTCTTTTTCCCTTCCTTTCTCCCTCTTTTTCTGTCTCTGTGCTCTCTCTTCCTTTCCCTTTTTTCTTTTTTTCTCTCTCTTTCTCTCTCTATACTTTCTTTCTTTCTTTGTGCACTATCTTTTTCCTTTCCCCTTCCTTTCACTCCCTTTTTCTGTCTCTGTGCTTTCTCCTTCTTCCTCTTTTTTCTTCTTCTCTTCCTCTTTCTCTCTCTGTGCTCTCTCTCTTTCTCTTTTCTTCTTCTCCTTTCTCTTTCTTTACCTCTGTATGCTCTCTCTCTTTCTCTCTTTCCGTCCTCTCTTTATCTTTCCATTTCTCTCCTTCTTTCCTTGTCTCTCTCGCTCCTTTCATTCTTCGTCTCTCTTTCTCCGTTTCCGTCTCTCTCTCTCTCTCTCTCTCCCTCTCCTAGTTTCGCTCGTTCGCGTCTCGCCGCGGCGGTTCGATTTCTCAGGAAAGTCACCGGTTTCTAAAAGCGACAACCCCTGCAGCGAATCGCGATGCATGCGCCGTGCACCGTGCACACAGCACACACGTGCGTGCACGTGCACCACGCTGCGGCCGCCCGCCCCCGCCTCTCTCGAACTGCCCTCTCCCGCACCCCTCTCGCGCGCCGCTCTCATCCGCCGCTAATCTACCATCTTAGATCCTTAACTGCATTTGCATTTAAGACACGACGATGTAACGCCGACAATTACGAGACACCAGAATTACCTCGCCGCGATTGTAGTAATTACCGGCTGCGTGCTCCTTAGAACCGCGAGGGGGTGGACGAGCGGGCGCTGTTCCTCTGGGACCCCGTCAGTGATTTGTCCGTTTTCGGCAACCGGACATTTGCATCCCGATCGTTCCGCGGTCGTTCAACCCTCTCCTCCCACACGCCCAGAATCACTTCGCGAGCTTCCCAGCCGGTTGCCAAACACCTATCCGTGGTCTTGTTTTCGGCCGTCACCTTGTAATCGCGCTGTCGCCCTTTGCACCGGGGATTTCGCCGGCGGAAATTAGCGAGAAATTTTGCGGAATTCATCTGCATTTGATCCGCGATTTATCGAGATTTCCGGGACGAGGTGTTTCATTTTGTTCTCAGCGATTTCGGACGCGTTTGATTCGTTTAGAATATCATTATAGAATATTATGCTCTATAGAATATTATTATAGAATATTATTATGGAATATTATGCTATATAGAATATTATTATGGAATATTATGCTCTATAGAATATTATTATAGAATATTATTATGGAATATTATGCTATATAGAATATTATTATGGAATATTATGCTCTATAGAATATTATTATAGAATATTATTATGGAATATTATGCTATATAGAATATTATTATAGAATATTATTATGGAATATTATGCTCTATAGAATATTATTATAGAATATTATGCTCTATAAAATATTATTATAGAATATTATTATGGAATATTATGCTCTATATAATCTTATTATAGAATATTATACTCCATAGAATATTATTATGGAATATTATGCTATATAGAATATTATTATTGAATATTATGCTCTATAAAATATTATTATAGAATATTATGCTCTATAAAATATTATTATAGAATATTATTATGGAATATTATGCTCTATAGAATATTATTATAGAATATTGTGCTCTATAGAATATTATTATGGAATATTATGCTCCATAGAATATTATTATGGAATATTATGCTCTATAGAATATTATTATAGAATATTATGCTCTACAAAATATTATTATAGAATATTATTATGGAATATTATGCTCTATAGAATATTATTATGGAATATTATGCTCTATAGAATATTATTATAGAATAATATGCTCTACAAAATATTATTATAGATTATTATTATGGAATATTATTATGGAATATTATGCTCTATAGAATATTATTGTAGAATATTATGCTCTATAAAATATTATTATAGAATATTATTATAGACCATTATATTGTATAGAATATTATTAAAATTCATCTGCATTGATCCGCGATTTATCGAGATTTCCGGGACGAGGAATTTAATTTCGTTCTCAGCGATTTTGGTCGCGTTTAATTCAGCGTAAAGATTCAGCGTTGCTTTCCAATTGATAATAAAATTGCGGTCGAATGGAGCGACAGTTTGTTTTTCAAAAATGTGAAAATTGGGACTAGGAAAGATACTTTTGGCAATATACAGAGCATAATATATAGACGAAGCCGTCTAATTATTTTCTCACCCTTAGTCTCACCTTTGCTCACCCTAAAATCACTTTGATCTCACTTGACATTCGCGCCGCGCTAAAACCGCGAGAAAAAATCTAAAGTCGACGTTCGAGTAGTCATTCTAAAGGGGAAACTTCCCTCTATAAGATCGCATAGAAGCCAATATAAAGAAAAATTCTCCACGCTCTGTACAGTCGCTCGAACTTGCAAAAGTTCGAAAGCGCAACCATCGGACTTCGTTCTAAAGAACGAACGTTCTACTTCGAAACAAGATCTAACAAAAAATCGAATTAAAGGGCGCGAAACTAGACAGTTCACCCTTCAAAACGCGCACAAGTACAACATAGCAAGACGTTTTAACTTAAAGTCACACGAGTTCGAATATCACCAATGTCTCAAAGTCTCCGAGCGTGCAAACTCGGCCGACGGAGCTTGCAAAAAGCGGCAACAAATATAAACAAAATACCGGCGCGTCTAGCGGAGATTTCGACGAAGATAAAGAATATCCGGAACCAAAGGGAGCGAAAATCTCGCGCCGATTGGTCCGGGACGCCGATTAATCGGTTTCGTCGAGCGTAGAAAAGATTTCCTCGATCGTTTCTCGGCGCGTCGGCGGCGGCGGCCGGGCGAGCACGCGGGCCGGCTGATTAATTTCGGGAAAAGAGCTGGCTGGAAACAATGCTCGTTAGAGATCCTCGCGGCAGATAAATAAGCGCCGGCGGAGGAGTCCCGGTTGATCGTCGTCTACACGTTTTCCCCGGCGTTCAAGCGGCTCGTCGACGGGCTCCTCCCCGACGGACGTTCGCGCCGCCGCCCATTTTCCAGTTGTTCGACGAGATCATCCAGACACGCGAGTTTATCAACGGCTTTCCCCGGCTCCTCGAAACTTTCCGCGCCGCGATACGTCACGTTCCAAACGGTCGGAAGTTGCACCGCCGCGTCGGGGGGTGCACGACCGCGTCCCCCCGTCCCGCCGCACCGGAGGGGAAAGGGGAAGCGGTACAAATTGCACCGATAATTCTCCGAACCCTGCTTCTTCCTGGCCCCTTATTTTTTACCGGCTATGTACCCGGCAAGTATTTATTCTTCGTTTCGCTGGCGTCGAGCCGAGCCTCATCGGAACCTCGTTACGCGGGATTTGCTTCGAGAACGATGCCCGCGCATTAATTCTGTCGTCAATGGACAGCCCCCGCGACACGCTCACGTCGGCTGCCGGAGCTAGTTACTGTGGGCCAGCCGATCACTGCGCCCTTTATTTATTTGCGGGCACAATTAATTTTGTATTCGTCGGACAAGGAGAATTAAGTTTCTCTTTTTATTTAAACTCAATGAAGCGACTGATTCAATCGTCGATCAATTCGATTCAATTGAATTTAAAGCTCGTGCTTATTCGTCGTGCGATCAGTTTTTTAACAGTGTTAACAGGTTTCCACAGTTTTTTTACGTATTAGGGAATTCAATAATAAATAAATATGCTATTTTGGAACGCGATATAATCGTGATAAACTTCAGTGGAGACTGAGAGTCACTAATTTTTTAATTTACTATTAATCGTATCGCGAAGATACGTTTACGAGTTGTTTATTCAATTTATACAGTTACATGCGACAAACAATAACGCTTGTTAACCCTTTGCACTCGAGTGGCGACTCTGAGGCACCGTTAATATTTGTTATATCACCTTTTAGGATAATTTTGATATTAGAGATCGCAGCCGAGCGTCTCTTTTTTTAAATTAAGAGGGAAAGATCGAACTTTGTTCTGCTGCGAACGGCATCTCGGAGAAAAATTTTCCAAAGTGCAATTTTTCGTGCAATTCGTCGAATTCGATGATATTCAATATGATGAGCATGGCCTCGCATTTCAAAGGTTACAGCGGCGAGGGTGCATGGAATTTAAAATCTAGATACACTGGCTGAAAGTAGAAGTTTCAAGCTTTAATTTAAAAAAAAGAGTCGTCGTCCTAAGGTGACTTTTCGCGGAGATATTGTCACTCGAATTTGACCAATTTACGACCAACATGGCCTCGCATTTAAAGGATTACAACGGCGAGGGCGCATGAAACTTAAAATCGAGAACAACTGGCTTAAAGCAGAGATTTCAAGCTTTAATTTAAGAGGAAGATCATCATACCACGATGATTTTTCGCGGCGTTATCGTCGCCGAAATTTGGCCAATTTATATCAATTTTTCTATCTTGTTGCACTCTTGTCACGTGGCCTCCGAACATAACGAACATGGCCTCACATTTAAATGTGACTCCGAGGCACCATTAATATTCGTTATATCACTTTCTAAGATAATTTTGATATTAACACATTGCGGACGGGGCTCTGCGCGTTCAACACGCCCTCAAAGACCGCACATTTTCGAACGCTCCAAAAACATGCTTGGCAAGTAACAGGAAGCGGATACGCACATTTTTAATTTGCATTTAGTATTCTTAAATAATACTATATATACATAGTTTATATATCTGTTTATTATATAAGATTATTTACATTTTAACTATTATTTATTATACAAATTTGAATATTGATTTAGAGTGGCTATAATGACCGACCATTTCTACATGCTTGGAACGATTCATTTGTTTCGCTAAAATTACTTAGGAATGCGGGAGGCTTCGTTACCATGGTTACGTAACAGAAATATTTGCGGCTGGTTGCTCGTTGCCGATTAAATGAAAAAAACATGAAAACGAGACATCTCGTGACCCGTCCGCAACGTTCAATTTGCTAAAAACGAGATATCTCGTGAGCCGTCCGCAATGTGTTAACAAAATTTATATTTAAAAAATTATTAAGAACGTAACTGTTGCGCGAGTCCAAAGAGTCAATTTCATATGCATAAAATGCATTTCGTCGTACAAAGTAAAAATCCATAAGTTAGAAAAATGATTTTATATTTTCAATTAAAATAGCTTCGAGTGCGAAGGGTTAAAAGTCAGAATACACGTCTTATTGTTACTTTTGTGAACTATAATAACAAAAGCTGTTACTTTCTTAAACAGCTTTTGTCTTCATGCTCCGTAAATCTAGCGTTAAAGAGAAAGAAATCGGGAGACGCACCCCGTAGAAATGACAATTGGGGGGTTGGGGGGGACGTAGACGGTTCGCGAGGCGAGTTCGACGGTTATCACGGCCGTCCGTTTGCGAATCGTTTTCTCTGAACCACGGCGTTCCAGGGAGCGTTCCGGATGCCACGGCGCGGTGGCGGCGTCGGCTGTGTTTCCCATTTCGCCGGCCATTCCGAGCTGCCGCTTATGTTCGGTTGCCTTCCCCGATGCTCTTTGAAGCCGAATATCGGCGCAGCGATAATTGCGAGCGAGCAAGCGAGCAAGCGAGCGAGCGAGCGAACGAACGAACGTACGGTTCGTGCGGCTGGACGCGATCTACGATGAGAGATTAGCCGGTAAAGAGAGGGCCGTGAGTACGTACGGGCTCGTGTACGCGTGTAAATATGGGGCTGGTAAATAGGCACCGTGGCTGTCTCTCTTTCCCCCTTCGCTTCTATCTACGGTCCCCCCTGTTTCTCTTCTCTCTTTGCCCCTCTCCACCCCACACCTTGTACCAGGATGCGAGAGTACACGTATGCTGGCTCACCTAGAGCTAGCTAAGCCGCTGAGAAACGGAGGGACGGAGACAGAGAGAAAGGGAAAGAAAAAGAGAGAGAGAGAGAGAGAGAGAAACAGAGAAAAACAGAGAAAGACAGAGAGAAAAAGAGAAAAAGAGAAACAAAGAGAAAAATAGAAAAATAGAAAAAGGAGAAATAGAGAAATAGAGAGAAAGAAAGAAAAAGAGAGAAAGAGAAATAGAGAAACTGAGAGAAAAAGCAAGAAAGAAAAACAGGGAGAAAAAGAGACAAAGAGAAATAGAGAAAAAGAGAGAAAGAGAAACAGAGAAAAAGAGAGAAAGAGAAACAGAGAGAAAGAGAAATAGAGAAACAGAGAGAAAACGAGAGAAAAAGCGAGAAAGAGAGGAAGAGAGAGAAACAGAGAGAAAAAGAGAAATAGAAAGAAACAGGGAGAAAAAGCGAGAAAGAGAGGAATGGAGAGACATAGAAACAGAGAGAAAAAGAGAGAAGAAGCGAGAAAGAGAGAAAGAGAAATAGAGAGAAAAAGAGAGAAAGAGAAATAGAGAGAAAGAGAGGAATAGAGAGATGTAGAAACAGAGAGAAAAAGAGAGAAAGAGAAATAGAGAAAAATAGGGAAAGAAGGAAATATAGAAACAGAGAAAAATAGAAAAAATAGAGATAGAAGTAGATATGGAAACAGAGAGAAAAAGGGAGAAAGAGAAATAGAGAAATAGGGAGAAAGAGAAACAGAGAAAAATAGAGAAAAAGAGAGAAAGAGGGAGATATAGAAACAGAGAGAAAAGGGGAGGAAGAGAAATAGAGAAAAATAGAGAAAGAAGGAAATATAGAAACAAAGAAAAATAGAGAAAAATAGAGATAGAAGGAGATATAGAAACAGAGAGAATAGGGGAGAAAGAGAAATAGAGAAACAGAGAGAAATAGAGAGAAAGAGAAACAGAGAAAAATTGAAGAAAGGAGAGAAAGAGGGAGATATAGGAACACAGAGAAAAAGTGAGAAAGAGAAATAGAGGAACAGAGAGAAAAAGCGAGAGAAAGAGAAATATCTACAGAGAAACAGAGAGAAAAAGAGAGAAAGAGAAATAGAGGGAAAGAGAGGAATAGAGAGATGTAGAAACAGAGAGAAAAAGATAGAAAGAGAAACAGAGAAATATAGAGAAATAAGGAAATATAGAAACAGAGAAAAATAGAGAAAAATAGAGATAGAAGCAGATATAGTAACAGAGAGAAAAAGGGAAAAAGAGAAATAGAGAAATAGGGGGAAAGAGAAACAGAGAAAAAGAGAGAAAGAGGGAGATATAGAAACACAGAGAAAAAGCGAGAAAGAGAAATAGAGGGAAACAGAGAGAAATATAGAGAGAGAAACAGAGAGAAAAAGAGAGAAATAGAGAGAGAGAAACAGAGAGAAAAAGAGAGAAATATAGAGAGAGGAACAGAGAGGAAAAGAGAGAAATATAGAGAGAGAAACAGAGAGGAAAAGCGAGAGAGAGAGAGAGAGAGAAAGAGAGGAAGAGAGAGTACAGGGAGTACCATACGTATCGTTATCGTGGCATCGTCGTTCTAAGGCGAGCCGTCGTCGCATGCCAGCGAACGACGACCACCAGCTTCTACCCTCTGTCGAGGGCTTCCGAACAACCGGGACCATTGCTGCGGTAATTAAATCGAATGCCGCCCTCCACCCGGACCTGGCTGCTGGCTGCGTCTGCCGGCTTCCGGCCGATGACTTTCGAACAAGTGCGGAACGATTCGCCGAGTGATTAAATCGAGCGGTGCGTGTGCTCTGCTTTACTGTTACCTGTGCACGTGCACAGGTCGTCGGGATCGTCGCCCTTTGTCACGGGCTTTTCGCTGCGCAAAACCACAGCAGCCTCGTAAGTTAATCGAATCCGTCCGCCTCTGGCTACTTAGCAGATCGCTAGCCGGTTCTATCGACGACTTCGCAGAAACGACGCACTGCCGTCGCGACGTCTACGACGCCACTACCCTGTGTAGACACTGCTTTGCGGGTCTAAGGGGTTGTCCGTGTCAATTGTCGGCTTCCTTGCGGCCGGACGAGGGTGCTGAGACGTTCACCAAATATTAACCCTTTGTTGTGCTATTATCTTTACGGTGACAACGATTAGAAATTTTTGGGGTGCGATCGTTTCTTAGGGGAAGAGGGTAACTTATAGGGTGAGCTAATATCTTCGAGATATTATTATTACTATTATTATTATTGTTATTATTATTAGATTTCTTTCTTTTCAATGAAAATTGAATGATTTTAGAGTAATGTATACAATTATAATAATATAAATACAATTTTTAGAGTAATCTATATAATAATAATATAAATACAATTTTTAGAGTAATGTATATAATTATAATAATATAAATACAATTTTTAGAGTAATATATATAATTATAATAATATAAATACAATTTTTAGAGTAATCTATATAATCATAATAATATGAATACAATTTTTAGAGTAATGTATACAATTATAATAATATAAATACAATTTTTAGAGTAATGTATACAATTATAATAATATAAATACAATTTTTAGAGTAATCTATATAATCATAATAATATGAGTACAATTTTTAGAGTAATGTATACAATTATAATAATATAAATACAATTTTTAGAGTAATCTATATAATTATAATAATATAAATACAATTTTTAGAGTAATCTACATAATAATAATAATATAAATACAATTTTTAGAGTAATCTATATAATAATAATAATATAAATACAATTTTTAGAGCATTGTACATAATTATAATAATATAAATACAATTTTCAGAGCAATCTACATTATTATAATAATATAAATACAATTTTTCTACGTGGACGCCCGGAGGACGTACAAACGTCGAGTTTATTTTAAAAAAATGCAATCGTATACATAATCGATTCGGCCGGTCACTAGAAAACTCCCTAAAAAACTAAACAAATTAAAAGAACGAGAAAACCATAGAGTCGAATTAATGTAACGATAAATATAAAATCAATTATACGCCCGGAAAACGAGCGAAAGCGGCACAGTAACCGGCACCGCCGCCCCCGTTGATTCCAGTTCACCCAATTTTCCTCGAGATTTCGGCACTTCGCGTTGCGGCCGTCGCCGTTTCCGCTGCAACAAACCAGAAGATTTTCGCCAGCGTTCCCGTGGGAATAGGTTCGAGACGTATCGAGGCGTCCAGCTCGCGAAGGGGACACCGATCGGAGCCGAGCGGAGCGTAGCGCGTTTCCTTAATCCCTTCTGGCCGGGGCTTATCGGCCGACAGATCGTGATCGTCCGGTGCGGCTGGCTGACACCGTGAAACATCGAGATTTAATTAGTCTAGAGTCGCGCCACACGACGTCCTCGGCGTGATCGGCCGGTCCCCGGCCTCCTGTATCGTTGTCCAGGGTGCTTTTTTCCCCTGCCCGTAGAACGGACACGCACAGGGGCCATCGGGGTCGCGGCGTCGAAGAGCATCGCGTTGAATTAGCGCTCGTTCAGATCGTGTACGCGATAAACGGACGCGGGCAACGCCTGATTAAATTTCGAATTCAATTGCCGATCGATCGCCTCTGCTTTTAGATGCTGCTCGCAGGAATCGCGCGGTGATGTTCCTTCTCGGACGGGAATGTCTTATCGTCGGACTCGGCCGACCCTAGCGCGAGACGAAAATTTGCCTCGCCGATTCGAAGCGAGATCGAAACCATTTGTGCCAGCGATCGCGACGATGTTCGCGTATTTTCCTTGCGACTTCAGTGTTCCGTGTTTCGTTCGCTCGTTTTTGGTGCAAGCGAATGCATCGAATCCGCGGTCTGCTTATCGCCGACACCTGTTTTAGGGAGGCGACGCTATTTTAACATTTCTCTTGCTTTTCCTTCAACCCTTACGGGGTTGCAACCTTGCCATAAGGTTGCTGAGAGTAGATGTTAGTGTGCAACTGTTTATTTTAGTTTGTTTAGATGTGTAGCCTTTTTTGGAATTTTATGGAAAATATTTTTTCCAATGGAGCATAAAGGTAACTCGGTTAGGCGAGACGAACATTTGCCTCGTCGAATCGAAGCGAGATCGAAACGATTGTGCCAGCGATCGCGACGATGTTCGCGTATTCTTCTCGCGTATTTACTGTTCCGTGTTTCGTTCGTTCGTTTTTGGTGCATGCAAATGCATCGAATCCGCGGTCTGCTTGTCTCCGACACTTGTTTTAGGGAGGCGACGCTATTTTAACATTTCTCTTGCTTTTCTTTCAACACTTACGGGGTTGCAATCTTGCCATAAGGTTGCTGAGTGTAAATGTTAGTCTGTAATTGTTTATTATAGTTTGTTTAGATGCGAAATAAATAAACATCCTAAGAAAAATGCTTAAAGATGCGTAGCTTTTTTTGGAATTTTATGGAAAATATTTTTCCCATTGGAGTATAAATGTAACTCGAATTATGGTTAGGCTTGCATTATGCAATGTCTTTTATTTATTATAGCAAAATGTTGACTAAAATAATACATACTGCTTATCGTCGACACCTGTTTTAGGGAGGCGACGCAATTTTAACATTTCTCTTGGTGTTTTCTCAACCCTTACAGGGTTGCAACGTTGCCATAAGGTTGCTGAGAGTAAATGATAGTGTGTAATTGTTTATTATAGTTTGTTTAGATGCGAAATAAATAAACATCCTAA
This sequence comes from Megalopta genalis, assembly GCF_051020955.1. Classification (NCBI taxonomy): domain Eukaryota; kingdom Metazoa; phylum Arthropoda; class Insecta; order Hymenoptera; family Halictidae; genus Megalopta; species Megalopta genalis. Next base: position 2,886,303 of record NC_135014.1, on the reverse strand, counting down.
GAAAAATGCTTAAAGATGCGTAGCTTTTTTTGCAATTTTATGGAAAATATTTTTCCCATTGGAGTATAAATGTAACTCGAATTATGGTTAGGCTCGCATTATGCAATGTCTTTTATTTATTATAGCAAAATGTTGACTAAAATAGTACAAAATTATGAGATAAAATTACTATAGAAAATGACGTGCTAATTATGATATTCCGCGAAGCAATTTCTTTTGTTTGTTTGCGAAGCAAAGACGAACATTGCATGATCTCTTCTATTTTAATTTAACCTTCACAGTTCCTGATATTGTAATGACGTTTCTAGGCGAAATTTTCGAACAAATTTCTTTCTTTATATCCAAGTACAGCAAATTCTCCGCAATTTTTCTTCAGCTTGCAAACAAAATTGGAAGAAATTTTGAAAGAAGCGTTTTCATAATTATCGACGATCGGCAACTGCAAAAACTAGTCGCGAGGCTCTAATAATCGCATCCCCTCTTCCCAAATCGTCCATTTATTTAAATTGTTCTGTTTACAAGCCGAGAAAAAATTCGGGAGAATTTACTGTGCATGTTATAGCACATTATTATTCGGATATTATTATATTATTATATATATATGTTATTTATATTATTATATTTTTTTATATATATTATTATATTATATTATATATTATTTATATTATTATATTTTTTTATATATATTATTATATTATATTATATATTATTATTTTATTATATATATTATTTATTATTATATATATATTATTATTCGGATCGAAATTCGATTAGAAATCTTTATCTCCTTCATATTTATTTCTATGAGTATTAATCTTTCTATCGTTAATAATGTAAAATAACTTTCCATCGCCGTCGAAGCCACCTCTCATTAGCTCTCCCTTCACCTCCCCTTCCCCCATTACGCAAACCTCCATAACGAGAGAGCCGGGCGCAGGAGTATTCGAAATTCCTAGGAATTCCACGCGCGATGGGACACGACAGCCTCGTAAAGAATAACGCCCCTCCACGATTTTCGGTGCTCGATCACGTAGATCCCGTCCCCGGATAAGGGCCGGGGGATAAAGAACTGTTTCGCTGTCGGTTTAATTAATCCCCGCGTGTCTTCCTCTACCTGGGAATAGAAAGTCCCGTCCGTCGTAGTTACCGAGCAGCGGCGGATCTTGAAACCCGATCGTTTGAATGATTTAGATCGTAAAAAACGCTTGCCCGGACGTGGTTGGCCAACTGTTTCGACCGGTATCGCTTTGTCACTTCGGCAGCTGGAGAATGTTTTGGTAATCGACCGTCGGAGACGTTCGAAACATGCCAGCGCTTCTTTGGAGAAATAAAAAAAGAACAACATTGTCTTCATATTTCAGGGAATTGAGCAACGATTGCTGGAAAGCTCGAATAATATTCGGCGTTTTTGTTTCGTACTATGTTTCACAGAGTTTGCGGTAGGGTTGCCGGGTTAGCTCTCGATTTTCGTTAGCATGATTGATTTCGATTGCTATGATCGGATCAATTTTGTGCATCGGTTGCGGTGTAACACCGCGCGAAATAATCTTGAGGAAAATGCAAGGGTCACTTTGAAGCGCTGCAACTTCGCGAAGAAAAATCGCAGCCATGTTTCTTTTTCATCGAATTAAAGGGGAAAGATCGAGCTTTGTTCGAGCGTAAACGGCGTCTCCGGAAAAAATTTGAGGAAGTTCGCGCATCTCGTCGAATCTGGCAATTTGCTATGCGACGAACTCGGCGATCTTCGATGCGACAAACATGGCCTCGCATTTAAATGATTACCGCGGCGAGGCCGCGCTATATTCGAAGTCCAGATACACTGTCTTAAAGTAGAAGTTTCAAGCTTCAATTTGAAAGAAAAGTCATTGTCCTACGACGATTTTTCACGGAGCTATCGTTAGTCGAAGCTGACCAATGCGCATTTCGTCAAATTTGGCAATTTTTGATGTGACAAACATGGTTTCACATTTAAAGGGTTACGGTGGCGAGGGTGCATCAAACTTAAAATCGAGGACAACTATCTTGAAGTACAGATTTCAAGCTTTAATTTAAGAGGAAGATTATCATTCTACAACGACTTTTCGCAGAGTTATTGTCATTGAAAGTTGGCCAATTTATATCAATTTTTCTCTGCTATGCTCGTGTCACGTGGCCACATTTAAAGGGTTACAGTGGCGAAGGTGCATCAAACTTAAAATCGAGGACAATTATCTTGAAGTACAGATTTCAAGCTTTAATTTAAGAGGAAGATTATCATTCTACAACGACTTTTCGCAGAGTTATTGTCATTGAAAGTTGGCCAATTTATATCAATTTTTCTCTGCTATGCTCGTGTCACGTGGCCACATTTAAAGGGTTACGGTGGCGAGGGTGCATGAAACTTAAAATTCGTAGCATAGCGTCTAAAAGTAGAAGTTCCAAGCTTTAATTTGAGAGTAAAGTCATCGTCCTACGACGATTTCTTGCGAAGTTATCGCCCGTCGAAGTTGCTCACTTTCTATGCGGCATTCCTCGATGCTATAATAATATTAGTGCAGTTTGCATAACAAAATCGCGATAAACTACTGTACCAGCTGCATCGCACCGACGCGATCAGCCGATCCGACGGAAAATCGAAAATCGTGGAAAGTAAAAGCTCGAGATTGACAGACCGAGACGGATGATTAGCAGGGTCCGACGAGTATGCGTTTCGAGGCGGTCGGATCGAAGGATCGGGTCGGTAGGAACGTGAAAAAAGGATCAAAAGAGGAAGAGAGAAAGAGAGAAAGAGAGAAAGAGAGGTGGAGAAAGAGAGAGAGGGGGGAGAGTAGATCTCGTCGATTCGATCGGCAGGGGTGTGCGGAGCGGGAAACCCGGGCAAAAGTCTCTCGATCATGATTTATCGTCGTGGTCCGCCGCGAAATTGGCCGTCGGGGTGGTTGGCGGGGGGGAATCGCGTTGCAGATTGCACTCGCGTCGTTTTTTTACCCGGGCGTTCGGTGCAGGCGCGCGTCTCGCGGTCCGTCCTCGGGGCCGGTCGCTCATTAAAGAATTAAGTGAAATCCCCGATGGATAAATTAACGATAAAAGATCTGGCCGGTGCGCGGCGCGGCGATCGGAGCGTCGGGCCGCGTCGGGCCGCGTCGTCGACGTCGTCGCGTCCCGTCTCTCATCGGGTCGGGTCCGCTCGAAGGCCGAGGAGGGGCCCTCTCGCGAGCTGCATCGGGCCCCCGCCGATCTTTTTCAACGTCTCCGATGCGAGAGTTTGGGGGGAAGGGACCTCCGCCGCTGGCTTGACCCTCTAATTATATGGTACATCGTGTACCGAGTGAGCGCGGGTCGCCGGGTCACGGTTACACAGGCTGCCAGAGAGTCAAAGAATAAGAGAGAGAGAGAGAGAGAGAGAGAGAGAGAGAGAGAGAGAGGGAGAGAGCGGGCGAGGGGCGGCGAAGAGAGGAGAGAGAGAGCGCCGAGGGGATATATCGAAAAATTTGCCGGGCCGCATATCGGCGTTCAGGTTTTCGCGGCGGGTAGCCGACCGGCTACGAAATTTACCGACCGTCCGATAATAATTATTCGCGCTTCGTGGCCGGCTGCGATGCATCCTCTCGGCGCCGGCGATATTCGGGCCACCCGATGGCCCTTTTTCTCTTTTGGCCAGCCCGAACAATCGCCGAACGAAAGCGGCGAACGCTGCTTCTCTCCCTCGATCGTTAGTCTTCGCGAACGGGCTCTGCGTTAACTATTTCGGGTTAGGTGTCCCGCACCTTTCGCTTAGCTTTTTATCCGTGCTGGGATTCAGTTGATTTCGCCCGAGAAACCCGTAGCTGGATGGATTAACGTCGAACCTACCGCAGAACATCGCGCGAAATAATCTTGAGAAAAATGCAAGGGTCACTTCGAAGCGCTGCAACTTCGCGACGAAAAATCGCAACCGCGTTTCTTTTTAGTTGAATTAAAGGGGAAAGATCGAGCTTTATTCGAGTGTAAACGGCGTCTCCGGAAAAAATTTGAGGAAGTTCGCGCATCTCGTCGAACCTGGCAATTTTCGATGCGAAGAACTCAGCGATTTTCGATGGCCTTGCTAAACGATTGCCGCGGTGAGGTTGCGTCAAACTTAAAATCCAGATACATTGTACGAAAATAGAGGTTTCAAGCTTTAATTTAAAGAAAGAGTCAGCATCCTGCGATGATTTTTCACGGAGCTATCGTTAGTCGAAGCTGACCAATGCTCATTTCATCAAACTTGGCAATTTTGAATATGACAAACATGGTTTCACATTTAAAGGGTTACCGTGGCGAGGGTGCAACAAACGTAAAATTCATAGTATAGTGTCTTAAAGTAGAAGTTTCAAGCTTTAATTTGAAAGAAAAGTCATCGTCCTACGATGATTTCTCGCGGAGTTATCGCCAGTCAAAGTTGCTCGATTTTTATGCGGCATTTCTCAATGCTATAACATATTTGTTGCGCCATATTATTTATTTCGTAATTGTTATAGTAGAAGCAATTTAATAAGAACTTAATAAAAGTAATCGATAAAATATTGCTTAAATATATATCTAGGAAATTTAATAAAATATGTATCTGTATATATCTACATCAATATATGTATATCTTTAAAAAGCAAAAAAATATACATATTTAATAACTAAAACAACTTATAACTAACATAATCACAGAGTTAATCGTCTACACAAAAATATGCGGAGCATGCTATAACCAATTCAAATCAGAAACGATAGACAAACCGATAAAACGGACGTCGAAATTGGCGCAAGAAGCGATTAAAAAACGGCGAAAGTGATTAATAATCGTCGAAAAGAATATTTCATTTTCTTTCATAAAATCGACGTTATTTTCATTATAATATAAACAAGAATGTATAAATAAATATAACTTGTCACAGTTGAATATAATTCACTTCGAAACACACTGAAGAAATTCCAACTTTCCATCGATTCCAAAAATTTATTTAACCTAATTTTATTTTTTGCTTTAATTTTCGAGTGTCCTGATACTTTTGGACGACAGTGTACGTACAAAACAATCGCGTAGAGTGGTACACGCGCCGTACCGCGCGTGTCGTTATTTTCACCATAATAAAAAAATGTCGACGTTATTTTCATATCATAATATAAACAAGAACGTATAAATAAATATAACTTGTCACAGTCGAATATAATTCACTTCGAACGCACACTGAAGAAATTCCAACAACTTCCCATCGGTTCCTAAAATTTATTTAACTTTTTCATTTAACAAATAAATTTAAATTTATTTAATTTTATTTTTCACTTCGATCTTCGAGTGTCCTGATACTTTTAGACGGCAGTGTACGTATAATACAATCGCGTAGAGTGGTGCACGCGCAGTACCGTGCGTGTCGCTAATAACCCTGTATAAGGTATCGCGGCGAAATAAAAAAAAGAAAAAAGAAAACAAAAAGAATCGCGCTCGCGCGAGCGAAGCTTGCCGATCGAAGCTCGAGATCGTCGCGTTACGCCGGCTCTGGACAGAAGCGAGAGCACGGTCCCCGTGAATCGCGAGAGGCCCCGCGGATCGTGCGCAGCCTCGCCAGAAACGCGCGGGTTCCCGCGTTAAAAAACGGCCGGCCTTGGAACGCGGCCGAAGAGGATTAAGTCAATTACTACGTGTGTGCCCGGTGATCGGAAACGGGGAGACATAAATCATTGCGGCCATCTGTTACGACGAGATTATTCCTCGGGAGAGAGCTTGGTCCGGGGCACGCGGTTCGCAGAAAATTTGTTAAGTTGATCGAGTGCTGTTAATAATACCGGAGATTAACGTGCAGCGGACGGGGCAGCTCGCATTGTTGCAGCGACGGCGGCGGCGGCACGGTTTCCCGTGGAATAAACGTAAACCCCGCAAAAAAAAGTGGTAAATTGCTGATCGCGCCGGGTCGCGCGGCTGAAAAAGGAAGCCCGCGCCGAGGGACGCGCCGGCAATTTCCCGTAAATAAAACGGGCCCCCCCTCCTCCGTATCTCGCATGAAAATTAGACTCCGGGAATTTCGCGCTTCTCGGCAAAAAGACGATTATCGAACTATACTTCGGGACTCGCGACAATAATTTGGACACGTGTTCTCGATGAACGCGCGTAAATCATGCGCTGGCCGCCGAGTCGCTTAACCCACTTGCATCGTATGGAAATATGAAAAAAGGCCCATATCATCGAGAAATGTTTATTTTATATTTAGGTGTAAAATTGTATAAAAGTAAAAAAGATCATTTTTCAGCATTATTTGTTAGAAATTTTGTTCGGTGTGGTAATATTTGAAATGTGGGATGCATATAGGCACACTTCACGATCGCTATCGCTATCATCACTATCGGATCTTATTTCTCTAATTCGTCTTCTTTTTAGCGGCATAATTTTGTCTGCGCTACAATCAGAAAAACTGCTTTCAGATTCCGGAATTCCATCGATTTCTATTTTAAGCTTACGAATAAGTTTTAGCGACTAACAAATTTCAGTATGTGCACAGCGCCGGCGATAGTGATTGCAGAGATAACAAAGAAAAGCGAAATAACAGATCATCGTTGCATCCAAGCGGTGTAACAGTTATCAGTATCGGCGCTTGTCTCTGTGATCTTATACTGTTAGGGAGTGTGTTATTTTATTAATTAAATATTTCGATTCAATACCGAACGCAGCCGCGTATACATAGGGTGTCCCAAAAATGTCTCGCGATCCGGAAATGGTGGATTCCTTAGGTTATTTGAAGTAACTTTTTCCTCAGCGAAAATGCAAACCGCGGCTTCGTTTACGAGTTATTAATGAAAAACGCCAACCAATAAGAAGCGCGCTCTGCTGACGCGAGGCGGTCGAGCCAACGAGCGCGCGAAGCCCAGTTCCGCTCATTGGCTCGGTCGCCTCGCGCCAGCCGAGCTCGCCTCTCATTGGTCGCTGTTCTTCGTTAATAACTCGTTAATGGTGCCTCGGAGACAATTTTTGTAAAGGAAAAAGTTGCTTCAAACGACCCGAGGAACCCGCCACTTTCGGATTGCGAGACATTTTTGGGACACCCTGTATACGCTCCGGTGATAGTGACCAGGAAAATTGAGCGTATATATACGCTTATGATGCAAATGTGGTTACAAAATTTATGAACAATTTAACGACCGAATTTTCGGGACGCGTACAGTCCCGTCGAGTTCTTCGAAAATTGCCGTGCCATCTCCCGCGGGTATTTACATTGCAATAACGGTGTAATTAATTGGCAATTGTAATTAATTTAGAACGACTGCGGATCTTTATATGCAAAGTAAACATTTTCCACGGCGATTCTAAGGAACGCGAAATCAAATAAACGTTCCTTGCAATTATTTCGACGAGTTGCAAATAGTGTAAAACAGCGTTATTAAATTCTTCGTAGAATTTTCATATTAAATCATCATTTATATGAAATTCTTCTGACAATTTCATATTTCAGCCGCGCAATTCTCTGCTATAAATGCGTAAAATCCAGTCGTTACGCGGGTTTGAAAGATGTTCCCTCTAGCTGTGCGCGGCCCGCGCGATTTTAATGCGGCGAAAATGTTTAGATTAAATAGAAATACGCGGTGGAAACATTTGTTTTAAAAAATACCGGCGCGTTATTTTCGACTCGTTAAAATGATTAATAAACGAAACAAACGTCTGCGCAACTGTTGCGCCCTGCAATTAGTGACAGTGTTTATTTCGCGTTAAAATCCGCAGTCCGGTTAGCAGTTTCTCGTATCAACTCTTTATGCCCAGCTTTGCTTTATCACGTGCTCTTGCGAACGTTAACACTCGATCAACGTGTGCCGGCTGGGACGAAATCGACGAGATCACCGAATCGAACTTACCGAAATTCTGCGTGCGATTTGTATAACCATCTGTGCTACGGTCAAGAGATTAATCGAGTTAGCGTCTCTATAATTTTCATAATCGCGAAATAATTAATCGGGAATCGGTAGCGTGATTCCAACCAATAGGCTGTAGCTGTCGTATTAAGTGGATGCACAAAGCAGAATTCGCACGGGATCACGATGAATTTTGCATCATAATGTTACACGGTAATTCCGTTCGAGCTGACTGCATGATAATTAATTGTCGGAGAATTAATTCTTGTACTGTTCGTTCTTGTACAATTGATTTTCACACAATTAATTCTTGTGCAAATAAATTCTTGTATAAGCAATTTTTGTATAATTAATTCTTGTACAATTGATACTTATACAATCAATTCTTATGCAATTAATTCTTATGCAATTAATTCTTGTACAATTGATACTTATACAATCAATTCTTATGCAATTAATTCTTGTACAATGAATTTTTATACAATCCATTTTGATACAACTGTACAAGTTATTTTTATACAATAATACAATTTACATACAATTATACAATTTACGTACAATTATACAATTTACATACAATTATACAATTATACAATTCTATATTTTATACAATTCTTATAAAATTCATTCTCATACAATTCTTTCTTATATAGTTAATCCTTGTACAATTAATTCTTGTACAATTGATTCTTATACAATCAATTTTTATGCAAGTAATTCTTATACAATGAAGTTTTATACAATTAATTCTTATACACAATCAATTTTTATACAATCCATTTTGATACAACTATACAAGTCATTTTTATACAATTATATAATTTACATACAATTATACAATTATACAATTCTAATTTTATACAATTCTTATAAAATTCAGTCTCATACAATTCTTTCTTATACAATTAATTCTTGTAAAATTAATTCTTGTAAAATTAATTCTTGAAATATTAATTCTTGTAAAATTTTTTAATTCTTGAAATATTAATTCTTGTAAAATTTTTTAATTCTTGAAATATTAATTCTTGTACAATTAATTCTTGTACGATTAATTCTTGTAAAATTAATTCTTGAACAATTAATTCTTGAAAAATTAATTCTTGTACAATTAAATCTTGTACGATTAATTCTTGTAAAATTAATTCTTGAACAATTAATTCTTGAAAAATTAATTCTTGTACAATTAATTCTTGTACAATTAATTCTTGTAAAATTAGTTCTTGTAAAATTAGTTCTTGCACAATTAATTCTTGTGAAATTAATTCTTGTACAATTAATTGTACAATAAATTCAAACGTTACAGCAATTCCCTCGAACGAACGCGTCCGAGGGTTGAGTAACACCACCCTTAACACGCGATCCCAACAAAATCAACAGATCCAGTAAAAAATTCCTTCACCCGCCGGACAAATTTCAACAAGTCGAACGTTACAATTTCCACGATTCCGGCTCGCAGCGTCGTCTCCGTCCGTTGCGTTGATTTACGATCGCATTTGAAATCCCGCAGATGCTGGTCCTTATCTATGCAAAACGATAGCCACGCGGGAGCGTTCCGTCTCGCCGCGGCTTCGAATATCCGTCGGCCCTCCCCGGTTATCCATCAGCAGCACGGTTTTCGACGGGGCCCGATAAATTCCGGCGGCCGCGGGCAGCTTAAAATATTTTCTAGCCGATCGGTCCAAGGGATTTTTCAGGCGGCCTCTGCCGGTCCGCGTCCGTGGGGGAAAGTCGCCTGTCCGGTCGGCGGTTTTCTATTTTTTTACGGCCCGCCGGCCGACGTAACACCTGTTGCGGGGCGCACGACCGTTCCGCCCGGGACCGAACGAAATCTCAATCGGCGTGTCATCTTACAAGACCGCCTCTGATCGCTCGCTCGCTCGCTTCGCCGGCGTGTCCACGCGCGAGCTCAGCCCGCGTCGCGACTCTTGTCCGACAATGATCGGACCTGGTCCTCGCGCTCCTTTGACATCCTCCACCTCCTCCTCCGGCCTCCGCCTCCGCCACCTCGGATCCTGTAAGCTGCGAGGGTTTCGCTGATCCTTCGGAAGCTGTGTCCGAGGCACGTTGAATCGTTTGGTACTCTGTTCGGTGAACGATCGAAATGCAGGGGTCGCTTTGAAGCGCTGCAACTTCGCGAAGAAAAATCGCAGCGGAGTTTCTTTCTTTTTCTAATTGTAGAGGAAGGATCGGGATTTATTCTACCGTGAACGGCATGCCCGAGAAAAATTGACGAAGTCCGTGACATTTCGCCGAACCTGGCAATTGCCGATGCGACGAACTCGGCGATTTTCAATGCGACGGGCATGGCCTCGCATTTAAATGATTACACTGTCTTAAAGTAGAAGTTTCAAGCTTCAATTTGAAAGAAAAGTCATCGTTCTACGACGATTTCTCACGGAGCTGTCGTTAGTCGAAGTTGACCAATGCGCATTTCGTCAAACTTGGCAATTTTCGATGTGACAAACATGGTTACACATTTAAAGGGTTACAGTGGCGAGGGTGCATTAAACTTAAAATCGAGGACAACTATATTGAAGTAGAGATTTCAAGCTTTAATTTAAGATGAAGATTATCATTCTACAACGACTTTTCGCGGAGTTATTGTCACTGAAAGTTGGCCAATTTCTATCAATTTTTCTGTGCTATGCTCGTGTCACGTGGCCACATTTAAAGGGTTACAGTGGCGACGGTGCATCAAACTTAAAATCGAGAACAGCTACCTTAAAGTAGAGATTTCAAGCTTTAATTTAAGAGGAAGATTATCATTCTACAACGACTTTTCGCAGAGTTATTGTCACTGAAATTTGGCCAATTTCTATCAATTTTTCTGTGCTATGCTCGTGTCATGTGGCCACATTTAAAGGGTTACAGTGGCGACGGTGCATCAAACTTAAAATCGAGGACAACTATCTTGAAGTAGAGATTTCAAGCTTTAATTTAAGAGGAAGATTATCATTCTACAACAACTTTTCGCAGAGTTATTGTCACTGAAAGTTGGCCAATTTCTATCAATTTTTCTGTGCTATGCTCGTGTCACGTGGCCACATTTAAAGGGTTACAGTGGCGACGGTGCATCAAACTTAAAATTTATAGTATAGTGTCTAAAAGTAGAGGTTCCAAGCTTTAATTCGAAAAAAGAGTCATCGTCCTAACGTAATTTTTCGCGGAGTTACTGTCACTCGAAGTTGGCCAATTTATATCCATCTTTCTATGCTACACATTTGTTTTTTAACAGTGTATATTATCGAATATTGTTAGCAAATATACAGCGCAGTCGTAATTGATAATAATTTTGACACGGAGAAAAACCATGCAAGGATCTCAGAAAACAGATATTTCTCAACGCAGCATTGAGAAGTCGATCAAAAGACAAGTCCGCGTTAAATAATTGCAATAAAACGCCGATTATTTTAGCCTCTTTCGTTCAACGAAACACCTAACCTCCCTTGTTCCATTCTAATAAAAAGCATCGTCTCGCCAACAATTTTACACACCCCTCCCCTTAATCAAACTCTCAATATTGCAAACTGTCCGTAAAAATCAGCGAACACCAAACAGTGGAGCTAAAAATCGCAGGACAACGAAACAAGAAGCAGGGGTTGTTTTTCGGGGTTGGCTCTCTCCAAAGACCGTCTCGCGAGGTTCGCCGGGGGGTGTCGGGGGGTTGGGTCGGTTCACGGTCGTTTGAATCGCTCGCAGTTAATGAAAGAGTACCGGGGGAGGAAGCTCCGTTCCGGCTCGTCGTGCCGAAGGGCGGAAAGGGACGAAAAGGCTCTCGAACGAGGGTAGCGACGTCGTCGCGCGTTCTCGCCGAATAAAAGCCACGGTCCGCGGCTCCGTTCCGTTCCGTTCCGTGCCGCTCCGCTCCGCTCGGCTCGGCGTGGCTCGCGTCGCCAGCAGAGCCCGGCCTTTGAAATATTCCGCGGGTGCACCACCGCTTATTTATTCCCGAGTTTTCTCGAGACGTCGCGCGACGGGGGTGGAAGCGGCCGGCTGCGCGTCGCTTTTCCTCGACGCGAACAGACTTACCGAGGCTGGAATTTTAATTAAGCTTTTTTGCCACCCGCGTCATCATCCCCCGGAGGCTCGCGGGGACCGCCGCCGTCTAACGGGTGTCCTTCGGCGCCGCGCCATGTCACCCCCGAGATCTCGAAGACGGCCGCGAGCGGAATACGAATCGACCTTCCCGGCCGAACGGAGTTTAATCCCATGGACTCTATTGGCTACGAGAATCGAGGGACAACGCTCACGTAGAATCGCAACGTCGACGTCTCAGCGCCGGATCCACCCGGATTCGACAGGTTAGGGGTGCCGCGTTGTTCGTAAAAGCCCGCGGACTCTCGCGAGACTTTTCTGTATTTTGACGCGCGAACCGCCGCGATTTAAACCGCGGATTATTAACTCGTTATTATTATTATTGTTCTATTAACCCTTTGCACTCGAGTGGTGACTCTGAGACACCGCCAAAAGTGTTACGCCACGTTCCAAGATGATTTTTATAATATCAAAGCTTAGATATGAAGAATCGTTAAAAGTCTAGCTGTGACTATATGAGTCACAAGACTCAATTTCGTATGCATAAAGTGCACTTTGTCATTAAAATGGAAATACCATAAGTCAAAAAAGTTAATTCAAATTTATAGTTAGTGTGGCTTCGAGTGCAAAGCGTTATGTTATATACTCATATTATACACTATTATTATTATTTTTATTATTATTATGATTATTATTATTATTATTATTATTATTATGATTATTATTATTATTATTATTATTATTATTATGATTATTATTATTATTATTATTATTATACCCGTCATGGAGAAGCGGCAATATTTTGTGTCACGTCTCCCGATGCACCCTGCACCCTGCACCCTGCGCCCGCGCACAGCGGTTCGGAGGCAGCGAGATTATTTTTGGCAAGAAATCAATTTCGTCAACTTTAATTCACCGGGGAAATGTTTCTCTTTACTAATCGATTGTTCCGTGCTTTGCTCAGCTTTTTTTGGAAAATATTTTTGAAGATATTTCTTGCACACCCTTTGCATGTTTTTGTTGTTGTTCCTAACGCGACAGCGATTTATTTAATTTCACTGGCTAAAATTGTATAATTGAGCGAACGACTTAAATACTTCGAGTGATACCATCATACCAACTCGTCCGAGGATTAAACGTTCAAACTAATTATTACAAAATAATTTAGCCAGCTAGCTGTGTTCGACGAGTATACTCGGCATCGCTTAATTCTCGCGACACAGATAAGTGCGCGCTATGAAAAGGCTACAGCTAACTGGTTAAAAGAACGGAAAATTTCGTACGTAGATTGTGGGAAATGAAAGTTGAATTTATTTGTTCGTCTAATTAGGTAGTCAGCGAATTGTCGTGCACAAAGTTTTAATCTGGACGCTGACTCGACGGTCGCAACTGCTGCACACATGTAATCGAAGAGATTTATTTTACCTTCCTCGAATCTGGTGTAAAAAACGCGACGTTCCGAGGTATGTCGGGTTAATTATATCCTGAATATAATTCGTCTACAAATATATAGGATGTGGAGATAATTAACTGTATCTCAGCGACGCGGACTAGTTATAATTTAGCTAGAAAAAGGATTGTGCTTCTTCCAGAATTTCGTGGTTGCCTAAATTTCGCTGTGCCTAAATTTTGCTGTGCCTGAATTTTACGATGCTTAAAAATTTTGTGGCGCCTAAATTTCATGGTACCTAAATTTCGTGATACCTAGATTTTGTGGTACCTAAATTTCGCAGTGCCTAAATTCTATGGTTGCCTAAATTTCACGATGCATAAATTTTGTGGTACCTAAATTTCGCAGTGCCTAAATTTCACAGTGCTTAAATTTCGTGGTGCCTAAATTCCATGGTTGCCTAAATTTCACGATGCCTAAATTGTGTGGTCCCTAAATTTCGTGGTGCCTAAATTTCGTAGTACTTAAATTTCATGATTGCCTAAATATTACGATGTTTAAATTTTGTGGTACTTAAATTTCGTGGTTGCCTAAATTTCGCTGCGTCTAAATTTTGCTGTGCCTGAATTTCACGATGCTTAAAAATTTTGTGGCGCCTAAATTTCGTGGTACCTAAATTTTGTGATACCTAAATTTCGCAGTGCCTAAATTTCACAGTGCTTAAATATCGTGGTGCCTAAATTTCACAATGCCTAAATTTTGTGCTACCTAAATTTCGTGGTGCTTAAATTTCGCAGTGCCTAAATTTCGCAGTACATAAATTTCATGATTGCCTAAATATTACGATGTTTAAATTTTGTGGTACCTAAATTTCGTGGTTGCCTAAATTTTGCTGCGTCTAAATTTTGCTGTGCCTGAATTTCACGATGCTTAAAAATTTTGTGGCGCCTAAATTTCGTGGTACCTAAATTTTGTGATACCTAAATTTTGTGGTACCTAAATTTCGCAGTGCCTAAATTTCACAGTGCCTAAATTTCACAGTGCCTAAATTTCGTAGTACTTAAATTTCATGATTGCCTAAATATTACGATGTTTAAATTTTGTGGTACCTAAATTTCGCAGTGCCTAAATTTCACAGTGCCTAAATTTCGTAGTACTTAAATTTCGTAGTACTTAAATTTCATAATTGCCTAAATATTACGATGTTTAAATTTTGTGGTACCTAAATTTCGCGGTGCCTAAATTTCGCAGTGCCTAAATTTCGTAGTACTTAAATTTCATGATTGCCTAAATATTACGATGTTTAAGTTTTGTGGTACCTAAATTTCGCAGTGCCTAAATTTCACAGTGCCTAAATTTCGTAGTAGTTAAATTTCATGATAGCCTAAATATTACGATGTTTAAATTTTGTGGTACCTAAATTTCGTGGTGCCTAAATTCCGCAGTGCCTAAATTGCACAGTCCCTAAATTTCGTGATGCCTAAGTTTCACGATTGCCTAAATTTCACGATACCTGAATTTCACGATCCCTAAATTTCGCGGCGCCCTTTCGCAATGCCCAAAATTTCACGATTCTCAAATTTCCTGCTGCCTAAATTTCACGGCTACCTAAACATTCGGCGACCACCTAAATATAATATCGCCGCGGTTCCCAGGCCTTTCGGAGGGAATCGTTCGCGGCGAATCGAGATCAAGAGCGAGAGAAACGGCGAAGGGATCCGGAGAAGACGTCGGTTCTCACGATCGATGGATCGCCGCCGCCGCCGCCGCCACGACTCGTTTCCCCGGTTTCCGGCGAGGCCTTTTGGAAACCTTTCCGTGACCCGCCACGGTCCGAGGCCCCGGCCGAGTCGCTCCCCGCGATGGGGATGCTAAGTAATAGCACCGTAACATCAGCACGTCATCATCGACGCCGCCGTGTGTACAACAGCAAGAAGAAGAACAACAACAACAACAAGACACACAGGGTCCCGGCACTTTGCCCGCCGACTCACGCAGCCCGGACCCACCTTTGGCCCTCCTCGGCCGCCTGTTTCGCTTGATTATACACGTACGCGGCCGCGTTTCGTTCCGCGGGTCTTGTTTCATTCTTGTTTCGTGTTCTGCTCGGTCTCGCGTAGACCCGGATTTTCGGCGGGGATAGATTGCACTTCTGGAGCAGTTCGAGAGCATCGTTTATGCAATTATCGGTCGACCGTGAAACCTGATTACGCGGTAACCCGGTGTTTCGATTGTGATATCGGTGTCTTCGGTTTCGAAGCCGTGTTTATCGAGTCACGAACCCAGTGACAACGTTGGGCCCTGCGTATTACGAAGGTGGATGTCGGTGTTTCGATTTATACGCGCGCGAGACTCGAGGAAGGATTTAATTCACCAATGAAGAAGCTTGTCGTGATGCGACGGACGCGTGCGATTAATATCTTGCATTGGAGCGATGATGGCGAATCTTTTTGAGAAGTCAAATTTTGTTCGCTATTTTTGTTAGTACTAGCTCGTGGGTTACTAAGTCGGTGGTTGTCACTTGGAATGGGGAAGGGAGGGTGGTTATATTAAATTCGACATTAGATATATATAGTACACAGGGTATCCCAAAAAATCTGGGAGTAGTGGGTTCCTCAGGTCATTTGAAGCAACTTTTCCCTTCACAAAAATTTTCTCCGAGGCACCGTTAACGAGTTATTAACGAAAAACAGTGACCAATGAGAGGCGAGCTCGGCTGGCGCGAGGCGACCGAGCCAATGAGCGGAACTGGGCTTCGCGCGCTGGTTGGCTGGGCCGCCTCGCGTCAGCCGTACTCGATTCTTATTGGTCACTGTTTTTCGTTAATAACTCGTTAACGGTGCCTCGGAGAACATTTTTGTAAAGGAAGAAGTTGCTTCAAATGATCCGAGGAAACCGTCATTTTCGGATTGCGAGACATTTTTGGGACAGTCCGTATATATATACTTTATTTTTTAATTCGTCAATGAAGAAGCTTGTCGTGATGCAACGGTCGCGTGCGATTAATCTCTTGCATTGGAGCAATGACGGCGAATCTTTTTGAGAAGTGGGTCAAATTTTGTTCGCTATTTTTTTTAGAACTAGCTCGTGGGTTACTAAGCCGGTGGTGTCACTTGGAAAGGGGGAGGGAGGGTGGTTATATTAAATTCGACATTAGATATATATACTTTATTCTTTTAATATTTCTGACTGTCTGTTCTCTCTTTTATGATACCAAAAATTAGTTTATAAAAATCAACGCGTGGGTCATTTGAAAAAAGTCTGCGTATGTCGGTGTCTGACCCAAGGGTCATAGGTTCGCTATCGCTGCATCATTCGTTTCGTAAGTTATTCAAGAAAATGAATGCATTGAGGACACGATTAAATACAAAGAAGCACTAATTAACGCATCTATCCAGGAAAATGAAGGAATAATTGAAGTAATCCAGGACACACAGGGAACAAAATTGCATCGCATTAAATATATGTCGCATTAAAAATACGATTAAAGATAAACAAGTGCTACTCAACGCAGCCATAAAAGAGTAAACAAAATAAAGAAAGAAAGAATATGATTAAAGATAAAAGAAAACATTGATCAACGTAGCTGCGAAAGAAATCGCAGTGATTCAAGCTTAATGCTCGATGCAACGAACATTAAAAGTTGCAGACGTCCCTCGAATAACGCAGCGAATTTGTCGCGAGCATAATTTCGAATTCGTTCGCGCGAATCGTACAAAATATCGTACAAATGCAAAGACAATTCGTCTCGGCGTCGCTAAACTGGAAACTCCAAGATTCCTGTGCGAGAAATAGCGACGAATCCAGCGTTATTGCCAGCGTTACATCTCCGGCTCCCTTTCCGAAACGAAGTTACGGCAATCATTAAGCATTAAAGCGATCGATGAGCCAGACAGGACGGGAAACAGTGCATTATCTCCGGTAAGATGGTATCGTTAGCCAGGGCTCAGGAAAAGCGCGTGGCAAACAGCAGCTGCCGCGTGATAACGCTTCATTTCCGAGTTTTCCTCCTTTCGCCGTACGAATTCGCGGATCCGCCCGCCTCCCCCTCCCCGTTGCCATCCGCGGAGCTTGGCTCGCGAAGCGGAAGGTTTTAATGCACGCGCAAGCAAACGCGGATAAAGCGTCGAAATTACTCAGCGACGGGGACTGTGTCGCTCTCGCTCCATCGAAACGTTCGCCGCGGAAAAAAAGGCCAGCCTCGTTGATCGATTTTCCCGGGGTCTGCTTGCTCGAGTGAGCGCTGCTTCAGTTTTCGAAGTACGGTAATTTCTCCCGGAAATGCTCGGAGGTTGGAATTGAAACCGGCAGATCCGAGAATACCGAGTCGCGATTCTTCGAGCCCCGCGGCTCGTTTTTCAATGGAGAACATGCCGGTGTTCATTAATATGAATGCATAGTAATGCTAGAATAAAAACGACGACTTAATTGTTTTATTTCTAATTCTTTGCCACGATTCGAGGGCAATTCGGAGGCCACTTGACACGATTCGGAGGCAATTCGGAGCATAGAAAAATGGATATAAATTGGACAAATTCGAGTGACGATAACTCCGCGAAAAATCATCGTAGAATAATGACCTTCATCTTAAATTAAAGCTTGAAACCTCTACTTTAAGGTAGTTGTACTCGATTTTATGTTCGATGCAGCCTCGCCACTGTAACACTTTAAATGTGGAGCCATGTTTGTCATATCGATAATTGCCAAGATTGACGAAATGCGCATTGGTCAGCTTTGACTGACGATAGCTCCGTGAAAAATCGTCGCAGGATGATGACTCTCCTTTTAAATGAAAGCTTGGAACCTCTACTTTCGGACAGTGTATCTGGATTTTAAGTTCCACGCAACCTCGCTACTGTAACCCTTTAAATGCAAAGCCATGTTCATCGTACATTGGCCAACTTCGAGTGACAATATCTCCGTGAAAAGTCACCTTAGGACGACGACTCCTTTTTTAAATTAAAGCTTGAAACCTCTACTTTCAGGTGGTGTGTCTGAACTTCAAGTTCCACACACCCTTGCTATTGTAACGCTTTAAATATGAAGCCATATTTGTCATATCGAAAATTGCCAAGTTTAACGAAATGCGCATTGGTCAGCTTCGACTGACGATAGCTCTGTGAAAAATCATCTTAGGACGACGACTCTTTTTTTAAATTAAAGCTTGAAACCTCTACCTTCAGACACTATACTATGCATTTCAAGTTCCACGCACCCTCGCTACTGTAACCCTTTAAATTCGAAGCCATGTTCGTCGTATCGAATATCGTCGAGTTCGACGAATCGCACGGAAAATTGTACTTTGGAAAATTTTTCTCCGAGATGCCGTTTACAGCAGAACGAAGTTCGATCTTTCCCCTTTAATTTGAAAGAAAAGAAACTCGGCTGCGATTTTTTCTCGCAAAGTTACAGCAGTTTATAGCAACCGTTGCACGCTTTCCAATCCAATGTATCATTGCTCGCGTATTTTCGTAGTTATCCCCTGAACGATGGTCCTGGACCATTTTCGAAAGGAAACAGGCCGATTCAACCCTACATTTCGATGACGCCGAGCAAGACGTTCCCTATCTCCTATCTCATTTGTCCCGGGAGCATTCACCGCGGCGCCGTCTCGCCGTATCCTCCAGGTCGGGCGTCGCCGAAAAAGAGGGTCCTCGAAAGAGTTCTCCGGCTATCCCCTGTGTTGCCGCGGCGCCTGCACTTTGCTCGCAGTGTCTGCCCGTGAAATCGATACGATAATCTCCGTTTCTTGATTCACGGTTCGCGGAGGACGCAGAGCCCTGGAATCGCGCCCGAGGGATGGAAGCTACAATTTCATTGGACCTGAGCGGATAAGACCGTTCCGAGGACAATGGAAGCGGTGGTGCCGTAAGGGGTTGATCGGCGAGGGGGCGACGCTGAAAAAGGACCAAGAAGACGAAGTAGAAGAAGAAGAAGAAGGAGGAGGAGGAGGAGAGGGGGTGGGGGGCAGCAGAGGTGTCGGCGCAAATCCGATCGAATGGCCTCGTAACACGATCCCCGCGCGATAAGTACTTTATAATCACCCTGTGTACTCTGCTGGAGGGTGGCTGAAGGGTGCTGGGCCGGGATTCCTCGAACTCGCGGGGAAACAGAGAGAGCGATGGGAAGAGGGGAGGGAGGGAGGCCGCGACGGAGTTTCGAGGAGGGTTAACTTAAGATGATAGACGAGCCGATACGTTCCCACGCGGTCTCGCGGGTAAGTCTGAAAGCCGTCGGGGCTCTCGCCGGTCCCACTGCGGCCAACCCCTTCCACTCTCGCGTTGTAGTGGGCGGTTATAAGGCCCCGAGGGCCCAGCCGGGGCCCTAATCACAGGCTCGCCCTCGCCCGTACGCGGAACGTATGCGTTCTCCTTAAACGCGCCAGCTAAAAGCCGAGTAACGCGAACGTTCTTAAATACACGCTGTTAACTCCACCTGCCCCCCTCCCTCCTATCCCCCCCTCGCCGTACCGCTGGCTTCTCCTCGCCCTTCGCCCGCCTCTCACGGCCCCTCGGATGCCCCCCCGACGTTCACGGGATTTCTGCTTTTCGTTTTCTGCGACCTCCGCTTTCCGTCCGTTCCCTTTGTTTCTGCGTTTCTCAATCCTATTCGAGGTTGTTATCCTCCACGGCACCCCGACACACGCCATTTCTTCAACGAACAGCTTCCTTCTTCATCTTCCACCTTCTGCCAGCTTTCAGTCCTTCGTTTCTGTGTATACGATATATGTGAAAATGTACAAGATGAAGAAAACATAGATTGGAAAACGCGCAAGGGTTGCTATAAACTGCTGTAACTTTGCGAGAAAAAATCGCAGCCGAGTTTCTTTTTTTTTTAATTAAAGGGAAAAGATCGAACTTCGTTCTGCCGTGAACGGCATCTCGGACAAAAATTTTCCAAAGTGCAATTTTCCGTGCAATTCGTCGAACTCGACGATATTCGATACGACGAACATGGCCTCGCATTTAAAGGGTTACAGTAGCGAGGGTGCGTGAAACTTGAAATTCATAGTATACTGTCTGAAGGTAGAGGTTTCAAGCTTTAATTTAAAAAAAGAGTCGTCGTCCTAAGATGATTTTTCACAGAGCTATCGTCAGTCGAAGCTGACCAATGCGCATTTCGTTAAACTTGGCAATTTTCGATATGACAAACATGGCTTCATATTTAAAGCGTTACAATAGCGAGGGTGTGTGGAACTTGAAGTTCAGACACACCAGCTGAAAGTAGAGGTTTCAAGCTTTAATTTAAAAAAGGAGTCGTCGTTCTAAGGTGACTTTTCACGGAGATATTGTCACTCGAAGTTGGCCAATGTACGACGAACATGGCTTTGCATTTAAAGGGTTACAGTAGCGAGGTTGCGTGGAACTTAAAATCCAGATACACTGCCTGAAAGTAGAGGTTCCAAGCTTTCATTTAAAAGGAGAGTCATCATCCTGCGACGATTTTTCACAGAGCTATCGTCAGTCGAACTGACCAATGCGCATTTCGTCAATCTTGGCAATCTTCGATATGACAAACATGGCTTCACATTTAAAGGATTACCGTGGCGAGAGTGTGTCAAACTTAAAATTTATAGTACAGTGTCTGAAAGTAGAGGCTTCAAGCTTCAATTTAAAAAAAGAGTCCTCGTCCTAAGGTGATTTTTCGCGGAGTTATCGTCACTCGAAATTGCCCAATTTATATCCATTTTTCTATGCTCCGAATTGCCTCCGAATCGTGTCAAGCAGCCTCCGAATTGCCTCCGAATCGTGGCAAAAAGTTAGAAATAAAAGAGTCAAGTCACCGTTTTTATTCTAGCATAGTCGCTGCAGCTATTTTCGCCGACTGCCCCGAGTTTCTATAATTAGCGCGACTTAGTATTCTCAGATTCGCGTGCTTCGATTCCGACTTCAAACATTTCCAGAACAAATGACCATATTTATTACCTGTTTTAACAGTTCTAACTCTCTTCAAGTAAATATAGACAAACATAAATTTCCCCTCCCTCCCAAAATACTACTATTACAATCGAAAAAAGATGCTCGTCGTCGCAACTATACGAGAAAAAGAAATGGCAGAAAAACGTTCGCAGCAGTTCCGCCAATTTTCGGCAAAACGGGTTAGAGAAACGTTGTCCCGGGAGATCGTCCGAGAAAAGCGGGAGAAGATCGAGAGGCTCATCAGTCGGCTGTCTCATTGTTCTTGCTCGCTGGCCGACGCGGAGACGAGGGTGTTCGCAGCGTCGTCGTACACGAGGAGAGAGGATGCACGTGTCCGCGGCGCATATTATATGTTCGCCGGCCGCGATACACACGCGGTTTACACGCACGCGATGGATACGCCGAACGGCGTACACGGCCGACGAAATAAAATTATCGCGAGCGCGGGCCCCGCGCGTTCTATGGTAAATCTCTTCTCTCGGGCCGGCGCGGCGCGGCGCGGCCCGGCCCGGCCCGGCCCTGCCCGTCCGCAGCATTGCGGACGCGACCGGCTGAAACTAAGTTTCCCGTGGCCGCCACGGCACTTTCGTTTCGTTCGCCTCGCTGTTTAACGCCGCGGGCTTATCGATTTACGAGGATCGGCGAGAGACCGGCCGCGGACCCGCATTAACCACCTGAATCATCCCCTTTCGCCCGCCGCGCCGGAGATTGACTCTGCCCTCGCTCTCGCGACGCGATTTCAGCGCGCGCCGTCTGGCAAATCGCGGGACGGCGATGGCTGGATCTTTATGCGAAATAAAAATTCTATAATTCCCGAATGTTATAATTCTGTAATTTTTAATTTCTCGATTTTCGAATTTTAATCATTTCGATAAATCGAGGAGGATTCTACGAAAATTTTCTAAATTCTTCGAACGTTTTCGTGGTTCGGTATTTTCAGCTTGTCGATTCTAGCAGAAATTTATAAAATCCGCAGGGATGATGATGATGGATAGTATCTGGAGCACCTAGAAATAAACTTAGGACCCTAGTTATCGGCTCGTTGAACATAATTTTTCGTTTTGCTGTATGCGCTGCTCGAAACGATTACAGCATGGGAAACTGCCGGATAAAAATTGGCCAACTTTGACCGACGATAACTCCGCGAAAAATCAGCTTAGGACGAGGACTCTTTTTTTAAATTGAAGCTTGAGCCCTCTACTTTCAGACACTGTACTATGAATTTTAAGTTTGACACACTCTCGTAAAGGTAATCCTTTAAATGTGAAGCCATGTTTGTCATATCGAAGATTGCAAAGATTGACGAAATGCGCATTGGTCAGATTCGACTGACGATAGCTTCGTGAAAAATCGTCGCAGGATGATGACTCTCTTTTTAAATGAAAGCTTGGAACCTCTACTTTTGGACAGTGTATCTGGATGTTAAGTTCCACGCAACCTCGCTAGTGTAACCCTTTAAATGCAAAGCCATGTTCGTCGTACATTGGCCAACTTCGAGTGACAATATCTCCGTGAAAAGTCACCTTAGGGCGACGACTCTTTTTTAGAATTAAAGCTTGAAACCTCTACTTTCAGGTGGTGTGTCTGAACTTCAAGTTCCACGCACCCTCGCCATTGTAACGCTTTAAATATGAAGCCATGTTTGTCATATTGAAAATTGCCGAGTTCTACGAAATGCGCGAATTTTGTCAAATTTAACTTCGCCAATTTTTCTTTAAAATTTGTCCATGCTACACTTTTTTCGAGTTGCATAGATTCAGCTGAAATTTGCACAACAATTAACATTTCCTTGCGTTTCATATTTCCTATAATCTGTTCAATTCGGTACGAATCTGTCGAAGCATGTAAATCAAACACAGTTAACCCTTTGCACTCGAGTGGCGACTCCGAGGCACTGCTAAAATTCGTTATATCACGCTCTAAGATAATCTTTACATCGACAAAGCTTAGATTTTTAAAAATTGTTAAAAATATAACCGTTGTGCAGGTCGCAAGACTCGATTTCGCGCGCATAAAATGCGCTTCGTCATATAAAATGTGTCGAAACTGTAAGTCGAAAAAATTATTTTAAATTTACTTAAATTATTTTAAATTTACTTAGATCATTCAAAGCAGCTTCGAGCGCCAAAGGGTCAATTCGACAAATTTGGTGTTTCCACAAATTCGTGGGTTACGCGCGTCGATTACGGTGCGCCGGACAATGTTCGCCGATCGAAAACACAGCGCTTCGGCATACTCGAGAGCAAATTACACGAACACTAACTAATTCTTCGTGGAGTCGAATCGCGGCGCCCATTTAGCGTTATCCAGAATAATCCCGGATCGCATATTTTCACAGCGGCGCGGCATCGTCCCATTTCGTTGCGATTCGCGCGCGGAAAGGAGTGCGAAACGAATGCGAATGCCCCGGCAAGAATTTATCGTCGGCAAATCTCGGCCGCTGTGTTCAACATAAACGCGCGAAGAAATAAAATCTGCCTCGGCCCGGTTTTTTCCGCAATAATTCGCATCGGCGCCGCATAAAATTTAAACTAATCATTTGTCAGCTCGGCTCGGCTCGGTTCGTCGGCGAGTCCGGAGCGAATCAAATCGCGAGTAATTTCGATCGGAAGGGTTATCGCGCTGGATCCCGGCCAAATTTCGGCGGCTCCCAATTTCAGCGAATCATTTTTCGTCCGATTCGCGGCGATCGCTCGAATGGAATTAACAGCGGCTCCGTGCATCGGCCGGTCGATTCGAGCCGACAAAAAATGTGCCTAGGGTCCGTCGCTTCCTCTAATTCGCGGCCGCGAACGGATTTATGTGCCGCGCCGCGGCCGCTGTAAATCGGCGCGTTAATCGCGGCGACGCCGACGCCGACGCGCGGTTCTTGTTTTTCGTTATCGGCTCGACTTGGAGCTCCGGACGCGCGGAAAGACGCGCGCGCGCGCGCGAGGAACACTCCTCTGGCCGAGCCGAACACCAAATTTATAGCCCGCTAATGCGTTTTAAACTCATCGGACGTAAATTTATCAGACGGCCGAAGCGGTTCCCGCGCTGTCGCCGCGGGCGCTTGGGCTGGCTTTCGCGCCGCGGCGAGCAAAGGGCGCGCGGTGACGCGAGCCGATATGATGGACGATTAATCGTATCGTATGCCACGATCATTAACACTTTCGCCGCACCTCATATTTTAATACCGAGGGAAGACCCGGGGCACCGAAATTTCTTCCAGCTGATCGTGCGCGGAATACGTTATCGGGGAAAGCGTCCGCGATTTCCATATTATTCTGTAGCACGTGATAGTTTATGGCGCGAAATCACGGCCATTCGCTCTTTGATACGGGACGCGCGGGACTCCGGTCTCGTGCTAATTTGTGCGCAATTCTCTGCTGTGGAAAATTTAGGAAACGGAAAGGATCTTTCTTCGTTTTTTTAATTATGCTATCGTGCCGATTTGCTATACTCGAGATCTTGCGAGAAGATGAATCAAATTTTAGGCTTCCATGCTCAGAATCGTTGTCTGTTTAAGCATTTTCTATCAGCGAAGAATTAAATGCAATTTTATATACTTTTCTTATATATTTTTTCAATTTTATATCTAATGTGTATAGTATATATGTCAATATGTATCTAATTTCATATCTAATCTATAATCTATCTTCCCGTTTACAAGGTGTCCTATAATTATGGCAGGATCTGGAAAGGGGTGATTCTTGAGGTTATTTCAAGCAACTTTTTCCTTTACAAAAATTTTCTACGAGGCACCGTTAACGAGTTATTAACGAAAAACCAGTAACCAATGAGAGGCGACCTCGCTTGGCGCGAGGCGGGCCAGTCGCCGAGCGCACGCAGCCCAGTTCCGCTGATTGGCTCGGCCGTCTCGCGCTAGGCGTGATCGCGCCGCCCATCGGTCACTGTTTTTCGTTAATAACTCGTAAACGATGCCTCGCATCGCATTTCTGCAAAGGAAAAAGTTGCTTCAAATGACCTCAGGAATCACACCTTTGCGGCTGTTAACATAATTACGGGACACTCTGCATATTCAGTAAATAAATACATAATACATAAATTATCCTTGTATTACTCTAAACCTGATTTACTACCCCCTAAGGTCTCTTTCGCATCCTAAAGACAACCGGAACTCTGAAGTCTGAAATCTCAGTTCGCCATCCACGCGGACTAATAATCCATCGGTGCACCATCAAGCCATTTTTCTCCATTCCCAGGACTCTGAAGACCTCGCAAACTACCCTCTAATCCACCTCAAGGATCTTTGGATCCAGCGATTCGCCATTGATCAGGGGGAGAAGACATTGCGCGGTTTATCATCGAAAAGCCAAGAAATTGTTTCGTAGGCGGCTGCGAAAGCCGTCTCCCGCGGATATGCTCGATTTTTCCGCGGCGACGAGGACGGCGCCGCGTCTCCGATGTAAATCAAAGGCGATAAACGCGGGCTTCGCTCTCCCCGCGGCCATAAATCCCGCCATGCTTTATGAGCTCTGTTTACCCGGGACGCGGCTAGGGGGATCCTTTTAACGGTGAACGGCTGGCTCCGTATCTCGTCGGCTTTCGCCGAATACAGAAGCGGGGCATCGGTTATACGGGGATGGCCGGCGATTGCCACCCGGCTCGTCCCGCGATCTACGACGATCCGGTCGATTGGCCGGTTAGATTTCGCGTGAGATAACTGGAAGCCGGCGGAGAGAATCGGCGGAGAGAGAGAGAGAGAGAGAGAAAATCGGCGGAGAAAGAAAGATAGTGAGAATCGGCGGAGAGAGAAAGAGAGAAAGAGAGAGAAAGAGAGAGAGAATCGACGGAGAGAGAAAGAGAGAGAGGAAGTGTGAGAATCGGCGGAGAGTTGAGGGAGAGATATTGAAAGCGACAGAGAGAGCACGCGAGAGAGAGATATTGAGAGAGAGAGAGAGAGAGTTGAGAGCGATATTGAGATATTGATATCGCACACAAGCAGAGAGAGAGAGAGAGAGAGAGAGAGAGAGAGAGAGCGGTCGCACACGAGCAGAGAGAGAGAGAGAGAGATTCAGAGAGAGAGAGAGAATCAGAGCGGGAGAGAGACTCAGAGAAAGAGAGAGAGAATCAGAGCGAGAGAGAGAGAAAGAGAGACTCAGAGAGAGAGAGAGAGAGAAAGAGAGACTCAGAGAGAGAGAGAGAATCAAAGCGAGAGAGAGAGAGACTCAGAGCGCGAGAGAGTCTCAGAGAGAGAGAGACAGAGAATCAGAGCGAGAGAGAGAGAGAGACTCAGAGCGCGAGAGAGTCTCAGAGAGAGAGAGAGAGAGACAGAGAATCAGAGCGAGAGAGAGAGAGAGACTCAGAGCGCGAGAGAGTCTCAGAGAGAGAGAGAGAGAGAATCAGAGCGAGAAAGAATCGGCCGAGTGCGAGAGAGAGAGAGAGAATCGGCGGTGAGAGAGAGATAGAGAGAATTGACAGAGAGAGAGAGAGAGAGAGAGAGAGAGAGAGAGAGAGTGAGAGAGAGAATCGGCGGAGAGAGGGAGAGAGAGAGAGAGAAAATCGTCGGAGAGAGATAGAGAGAGAGAGGAGAGAACGAAAAGAGCAAAGAGAGAGCATCGATTCGGCGGGACGAATGGTTTCCTGGTGTCGGCGATCCGCCGGCCGATCAAGAATTCCGATCTCGGGTCCGCAGCGCTCAACTACCGGGGACCCGGTGATCGTGTCGCCGCTGGATTCTCGATCGTGAATATTGTAATTCACCGTGGGTGGCACGTGTCGAGTCACCGCTCTTCCTTCTGCTTCATCGCTCTTTATGCATCCCATTAGGCGACGTCCACAGCGACCTCAGCCGTCCCGCTGTCTCCCTCGGTCCTCCTCTCGCGAACCAGGTCGACGGAGTTCATTTAGATTGTCCTCGATCGACTAGCTTTTCAGGCGCGTGTTCGTCGCGCTTCGCGTACGTTCCTCGCCGACCGCTGGACACGATACATACTTCCATCGAGCTGGGAAATTAGCTCTCGGTACGATCTATTGACACCGGATTTACGGAGCACCCTGTGCGAAGTAGCTGCGAATGTTACATTGTGACCATTGTAATAGATTTGCCGGTAATACACAATGCGACATTGTAATATTTGTTGCGGGTAGTATTTTATAAAACAGGGCCTTCTCTCTCAAGCTTTTATATTAGAGTTTGGTCTTTCTTTTTCTTTGCTTAGCTCTAAGTTTTTTTGGCTTTCTCTCTCTCCACTGATTCTCTCTCTCTCTCGCTCTCTCTCTTCTCCGTCGATTCTCTCTCTCTCTCTTGCTCTCTCGCTCTCTCTCCGCCGATTCTCTCTCTCTCGCTCTCTTTTCTCCGCCGATTCTCTCTCTCTCTTGCTCTCTCGCTCTCCCTCGCTCTCTCTCCGCCGATTCTATCTCTCTTGCTCTCTCGCTCTCTCGCTCTCTCACTGTAACAAAGGGTTCATCCTGATGACAAATAAAGTTATTATTATTATTATTATTATTATTATTATCATTACTATTATTATCATTATTATCATTATTATTATTATCATCATTATTATCATTATTATTATTAATATCATTATTATTATTATTATTATTATTATTATTTGAAATAGTTGATACAGTTAACGTGTAATTTAACAGAATGTCTTGATTTTTGATATGGACAGTCTTCGTTCACATAACGCAGTCTAATTACTTACGTTTCGTTCCATCAGAACCGTTGAAAATCACATTTAGCATTCAATTAAGTACAATTAGTTAATTAAACATACCAAAGATACCCTTCTGAATGCAACCATAGATCGAGAGGAAGAGAGCTTTTAAATTAAACGGAGTGAAAGCAGCCGGCTCCAAACGACGCTGTCGAACAAAACCGAAGCACGAATGATAAAACGAAATACAAATAGCACTCCGCGATGCTGCTAAGAGAACAATTGCATTATCAACCATTATTTCTGAACCGGAAGTGTCTTCTACGTGGAGCGAAGGAGACCCAATGCTCGAGCATTCGAATAGCCGCACTCCTCAAATATTCATCAAATTTCTCTTCTGTTCAATATTCATTGAAACATTCATATTTCATCGAATTCCTCGCGAATTCCGTCGAATCGACGAATAGCGAATCTTCGCGAAAGACTTCGCCAGTGCTTGCGAAGTCCGTCTCCGATAATTAACCCTTTGCGCTCGAAGTCATTTTAACTGTAAATCGAAAATAATTTTTCTGACTTACAGTATCTCTATTTTATGACAAAGTGTGCATTTTATGCGTATGCAATTGAGTTTTGTGACTCCTATAAAATTATTACTACTTTTAATATAGATTTCTTAATAATCGATATAGTCTATAATAATTATATAATTATATAATATATAATAATAATAAATAATATATATAATATAATATATAATATATATATATTCTATATAATATATAATATATAATTATATAATTATATATTATATAATATTATATATAGTTATATAATATTAATAATAGTCTATAATAATCGATAATACAAAAATTATCTTGGAACGTGACATAACAATTTCAGTGGTGTCTCAGAATCGCTACTCGAGTGCAAAGGGTTAAAATCACATTAAAATCATTCAGCTTAAATCGATTCAGCTCGATTCAGACAATCAATCCTGTGCACTCGAAGCTATTTTAATTGTAAATCTGAAACACTTTTTCTGTCTTAATAGCATTTCCATTTTATGCGACGAAGCGCATTTTATGCAATTGAAATTAATTCTTGCGATTCGTACAACAGTTACACTTTCAACAATTTTTTAAATCTAAGCTTTGTTCATATAAAAATGATCTTGGAACGTGACATAACAATTTCAGCGGTGCCTCAGAGTCGCCACTCGAGCGCAAAGAGTTAAAAACGTTTGCCAGCGATTTGGTCGCCGGAGAAGCCGGGACTCCGCGTTTCGACGACTCGCGATTTCTTCGCTGGAGCCAACAAGATTTTTGGCAATTTTTCGAGCAATTTTTCGAGCAACCGGAGCCAAATTTTCGACCGAAGCCAGAGGTCGATTTCGTCGATTCGCGATCCTCCGTCGGAGCAACGGCGGAACGTTCGCAGTAACCGGCGGGAGTATCGGAATCAAAGAAGATGAAACAGTTCCCTATAAGTTCTCGCTGTAAAGCCGAGTTTTTACTGCGGCCAGGATCTCGAAATCTCGCCGGAGGATTCGAGACAGAGAGAGAGAGAGAGAAAGAGAGAGAGAGAGAGAGAGAGGAGAGAGATCTGCGCGCCCCGTGGAATTTCGGCGGTGGAAGCTCGCCGCTTTTACGGCGGCGAAAGCGCGTATTCTTGCGGGAACTCGGAGTCGAAGGAATTAACCCTTTCGCTCCGATAGGCGTATATATACGCCCTCGAAGAATGACCATTCATATACGAAGAGCGTATATATACGCTCTGGAAAAGTGGGCGCGCGGGTACGAAGAGCGTATATATACGTTCATACCATATATACTACTGTGATCAAAAAGTAAGGTGAATTTGTTTATAAAATGTAAATTCTTTGTTTATTCTTCCAAATCAATTTCATCCCCTTCAAAGTAATCCCCGTCCGATAAAACGCACTGTTTCCGACGCTTTTTCCAGTCCTCGAAACAGTCGGAATAGTCTTTTTCCGGTATAGCCTTCAAGACCTTCTTCGATTCGGTTTTTATCTCCTCAATCGTGTCAAAACGGCGTCCCCGCATCGGCTTTTTGAGTTTGCTGAATAACCAGAAGTCGCACGGAGCCAAATCAGGCGAATACGGTGGTTGCGGAACGATATGAGTCGAGTTTTTGGCAAATAAGTCGCGAAGAACCAATGCAGTATGACATGGCACCAATCGAGACTCGACGCGTTTGAGACACAAATCATCCTTCAAAATGGTTTGGACTGAGCCAAATGATATTCCAACACTATCAGCGAGGTCTCTCATTGTCAGTCGACGATTTTCAAGCACCAAATCTTCGATTTTTTTGGACGTGGCCCTCGTCGGTAGACGTTGATGGTCGTCCAGAGCGCGGTTCGTCTTCAACGCGTTCTCGGCCCGCTTTGAACTTGTTGTACCACTTATAAACGTTTTTTTGTGCCATAGTTTGATCACCAAAGGCCTTCCGTAACATTTTCAACGTGTCCGCACAAGAATATTCGTTCCGCAAACAAAATTTGATGCAAGTTCTTTGCTCAACAAAATCACCCATTGTAAAAATCGAAAAATTCATTTTTGGTTGTTTACAAAAACACGTGTAACTCGGAGATAATTAAACCTTTTGACAAACAGACACTTGGTAAATGTTACAGACAGTCCTACCAACCTAGGAAAAAAAATTACCTGCCTTCCTAATGCCCGGAAGTTTTAAATGACAATTTCACCTTACTTTTTGATCACAGTAGTATACTTTAATTTCATACTTTACAATGAGATACTTTTGTTAATCGAGTATCTGGCAACGCTGCGTGCCTTAAACAATCGACTATCATGAAATATAACACTATTGACAAGACGATATTGTGTTTTAATTCTAACGATACACAGTTTCGGTCTTCTTTAGAACGTTGCCAGCGACGGATACATACCAGCAATTTATAATAGTAGCGATTAAAAGGTTTGCACGAATTTATAATTCTAAAATAATTTTGTCGGCTCAATTTTAACAATTCACGGGTAAACACTCAATTTCTGCCTTCGCGATGATACGTTGAGTTTTTAAGTATTTAATTGTTTTAGACCCATTATTCAAATCATGGCGAAAAGAAAATTTAGGAGAATATTTTTCGCGAGTGATAGCGAAAACACTGAAAGTGAAAATACCGAGACTGAAAGCGTTTGCCATGGAAGACGAACGGTAACGTGCTCTCGAGATCACAAAAATCTGAATATATTTGGACTACGGAAAACTTGGAACCAGAAATACATTCCGTACTTCGGTGCCAACTACTCGATAATACGCTCCGTTCACGGCGATCACATTTTCACGCGAGCGCTCCGTAGCGAAAGGGTTAAGAGCGGCCGGATTTACCGCGGCGCGGATTTCTTGACGCGGGGACGAACCGCGCGGGTTGTGAGGGCTGCTTAAAACGTCGATGCCAGTGGGCGCCAATAAAGTTTATCGACGATTAAGCGGAATTAATTGGCCGGCCGGTGCGCGTTCGCGTGTCGGACGATCGTCCGTCGCTACCGGTCGGTTTGTCGCGATCCTTTTGCGGCCGAATACTCCGCGGCCTGGTTTGATTAATTAACGACCTAGACGGGGCCCTATATTCCGTCCCGAGCGGTCCAGTCGGACGGAAAACTGGTACGCGACGCTCGAAATCCGCGAACGCGAACTGAAACGCTCGGACGAGGCTGCGCCGTTGCCATCGTCGTTCGTTTAGGGTAGTTGTACCGATTGGGGCAAGGTTAACCCTTTTAGGTACAATTTTCTTTGCTGTTACGACGATTGGAACTTTCTCGATCGTTATGATTTCTTGGGAGGAAAGAATAGAAATTTTTGTTGCGCTTTTTTATGTTTCGTTCTTCTTCGTATTTCGTTGCTCTTTTAATTTTGTTTTGCTTGTAATTTGTTTCAGTTTATCCTTTTTTTTCTTTTGCTTTGTCATTGTTGATAAGCGATAGCAAAATTCTTTTACAATTGTCAAAGTACTTTTTTCTTTTAATTTCGGTATTGTTGGGAATGTTCATTTTAGGCGCAGATTTAAAAAAGCGAAGGAACGACAG
Organism: Megalopta genalis; assembly: GCF_051020955.1. Taxonomy (NCBI): domain Eukaryota; kingdom Metazoa; phylum Arthropoda; class Insecta; order Hymenoptera; family Halictidae; genus Megalopta; species Megalopta genalis. Next base: position 2,854,451 of record NC_135014.1, on the reverse strand, counting down.
TTACTTTATAATTTCTTTTTTTATTTCAAGGTAATGGTAAAATTAAAAAAAGAATTTCAAGCGCGAATTAGAGAGAAGTTAATGTATATACTTGAAGCTAGTTAGTTGCTTTATCTGACAAACATGTGAAAATCAAAATTGCTATTAAAATGTGAAAATTAAAATGCGAAATTAAAATGTGAAAATTAATATACGAAATTAAGATGTGAAAATCAAAGTAGCTATTAAATTGTGAAAATCCAAATGCGAAAATCAAAATAGCTATTAAAATGTGTAAATCAAAATGCGAAATTAAAATATGAAAATCAAAATGCGATATCAAAATACGAAAATCAAAATACATTATCTATTAAAATGGGACAATCAAAATGCGAAATTAAAATGTGAAAATCCAAATGCGAAAATCAAAATAGCTATTAAAATGTGAAAATCAAAATGCGAAAATCAAAATATCTATTAAAATGTGACAATCAAAATGCGAAATTAAAATATGAACATTAAAATGCAAAAATCAAAATATCTATTAAAATATGAAAATCAAAATGCGAAAATCAAAATAGCTATTAAGTTGTGACAATCAAAATGCGAAATTAAAATGTGACAATCAAAATGCTAAATTAAAATGTGAAAATCAAAATAGCTATTAAATTGTGAAAATCCAAATGCGAAAATCCAAATAGCTATTAAAATGTGAAAATCAAAGTGCGATATCAAAATGCGAAAATCAAAATATCTATTAAAATGTGACAATCAAAATGCGAAATTAAAATATGAACATCAAAATGCGATATATCAAAATGCAAAAATCAAAATGTCTATTAAAATATGAAAATCAAAATGCGTGAAACAAAATAGCTATTAAGATGTGACACAATCAAAATGCGAAATTAAAATGTGACAATCAAAATGCTAAATTAAAATGTGAAAATCAAAATAGCTATTAAATTGTGAAAATCCAAATGCGAAAATCAAAATAGCTATTAAAATGTGAAAATCAAAATGCGAAAATCAAAATATCTATTAAAATGTGACACACAATCAAAATGCGAAATTAAAATATGAACATCAAAATGCGATATCAAAATGCAAAAATCAAAATGTCTATTAAAATACGAAAATCAAAATGCGCAAATCAAAATAGCTATTCAAATGTCGAAATCAAAATAGCTATTAAAATGTGACAATCACACAAAATGCTAAATTAAAATGTGCAAATCAAAATAGCTATTAAAATGTCGAAATCAAAATAGCTATTAAAATGTGACAATGAAAATGCGAAGGTTAAAATGCGAAAATGTCACAGCCAGCCCCGGTTCCGTCGCACGCGACGCGAGTCGAAAAAAGGACGGCGCATGCCGAGCCCTTTGTCGAAAATATACGTTGTTAACCGCGGCGGCGGGCAACGGAGCCGTTAATATGTTTATTGTCGGGCGGCCCACCCGCGCCACAAGTGAAACGGGAATGGGTCGCGCTATTAAATTGTACCGCTGTCTCCCATAATCCACGAACACCCCGCCATAACCCGGCGCTGTTTTACCCGTGTCTCATAAACGCGGGAAATGTATCAATTTCCTGCGCGGTGAATTCCAAGGCTGCCCATTATTAACCGTAACGCAACTGCCCCCCTCGCCCCTCGCCCCTCCGCCACCCCCCTTTACCGTGCCGCACTAAAAAGAAAAATCTACACTTTCCGCGGATCGTCCGCCAAACGAAAATTACGTTATCACCGTCGAGCTTTTTCATCCGGACTCTATCCAGCCGCCGTAAAAATGCGCGTAGAATGGTTAATACTCCGTTAACCTGCTGCCGTTGCGACTTTATTTCGCCCGGGATGGCCGCGGCCCGGGTCGTCGGCCATTTCTATTATAAGTGGACGATTCCACGGATCGCTGACAATTAGGGATTTTTGCTCGACGCTTAAAAATAAACTTATCCGCCGTGCTGATCTGTCGACGTTCTCCGCTGAGAACGCGAGAAAATGCGGCGAGCAGTTATCCGATATTTTTTCGCGAAAATTTTAAGTAAACAGCTTGTCCATTCGGATTCCAATTTCTCGAAAAGCACCGATCGGGGGTGCTTTGTTGTTTTATTCATTTACTAAATAAAATAAATAACGAAAATAAAATATGTGATGGATGATAAATAAGAAGTATGTAAAATGTAATATATAGGTATTATAATTTATGTAATAAATACGATATATAAGTATATAATATATGTAATAAACATAATATATAAATATATAATTTATATAATAAATACGATATATAAATATATAATAAATATATAATAAACATAATATATAAATATATAATATATATAAAAAATATAATATATAAATATATGATAGATAATAAATAAAAGATATATAAAATGTAATATATAAATATATAATTTGTATAATAAATACGATATACAAATGCATAATATATATATATAATGAACATAATATATAAATATATAATGTATATAAAAAATATAATATATAAATATATGATAAATAATAAATAAAAGATATATAAAATGTAATATATAAATATATAATTTGTATAATAAATACGATATACAAATGCATAATATATATATATATAATGAACATAATATATAAATATATAATGTATATAAAAAATATAATATATAAATATATAATATACAGGGTGTCCCAAAAATGTCTCGCAAACCGAAAACGAGAAGTTCCTGGGATCATTTGAAGTAACTTTTTCCTTAGCGAAAATGCAACCCGTGGCTTCGTTTACGGATTATTAATGAAAAACACTGGCCAATGAGCAGCGAGCTCGCCCAGTGCTTGGGCGGCCGAGCCAATGAGCGCACGAAGCCAAGTTCCGCCCATTGGCTCGGCCGCCTTGCGCCAGCATATCTCACCTCTCATTGGTCACTCTTTTTCGTTAATAACTCGTAAACAAAGCCGTGGATTGCATTTTCGCCAAGGACAAACTTACTTCAAATTACCTCGGGAACCTCCCCATTCTCGGATCGCGAGACATTTTTTTGGGACTGTATATATAAAAATATATAATACATATAAAAAATAAGTAAAATATTATAATTTAATGGACACAGTTATCGTTGCCCCGATAAATCAATTTAGTACACAACTTCCTGCGAAAGAAAATTTTTATTTTATAAATAAACGTTCGTCAAACTCCCCTAAAGTCCACTGCACCTCCCTTTCGCCTACAATTCTTACCGTCGCCTCTTATTTGTATCCGCTGGAACCCGAAGCGAGTTCAAGAACAGGAAGAAACGCATTGCTGAAATGAAATTGTTTGATCTCGCCTCGAAGACCCACGATCTACTTATGATCGACGCTGCGACGCGCGTCGAAGATCATTCGCTGGTATTAACCGCGATTATTTCGACTTTCAGGTGGCGATCCGGCCGGGGGGAGCAACATGGCGCGGCGATGCGTCGCCGGTAATCGATACCCCGAGGAAATCGATTCGATGGAAAGTCGAGCCAGGCCGGGTTCGGTTCACGTTCGAGACCGACTCGCGGGCCATCGAATCGGGTGAAGGCCGCCACGAAAAACCGTTTCTCGCGGCGGTTCTTGCGGCGAGCCGTGCTGGATCCGGATCGATCCTCTCGATCCCCGGCTCCAATTTCGGGAATTACGATGCCGTGTTCGGCTTGGATTCGTGCCACGTAGCCCGGAGACGATCGCCGTAGCGCTGGGAGAACCGAGAGAACCACCGTTGGCTCGGGGATGCTGTTGCTGCCGAGGAGCAGACCCCTGATCGATTCAATTAACAGAAGACAGGGAGAGTCGCGGCAGAAAAACACGAGGCTGGGTTGTACCCCGGAGATTCGGACGACGATTCTCGTCGATGATTCGTCGGAGGGGCTCGTTGATCAGGACGACCGAGACAGTTTCGTTGCCGGAGGAGGCCCTGGAATCAGGGTGTCGAGTGTCTTTTGAGATTCAAGGTGATTGTTCTTCGAATCTAGTTTCGTCTAGTTTAGTTTAGATTAGTCTAGGTTAAGTCTAGTTTAATATATAGTTGGATTAAGTTCAGTCTAATTATATCTAGTTTATTCTTGTTGTCTTTTATCTAGCCGTGCGCCATTTAAGAATTTGACGAAGATTTTGGTTTCTTGCTTGACAATGGTGGTATATATTTATAAATGACGCAAAATATTGCTTATATATATATATTTTTTTTAATTTTATATCATTTATTTATGTATTAATTACGGCAATGCCTAAGTAATTTAACTTTAACTTATATAACTTTGAAACTTATTTAACTTTAAAATTTAACATTTAACTTTAACTTTAACTTTAACATTAACTTTAGCTTTAACTTATAATTTATTTAACTTAATTTTAACTTTAACTTATACCTTATAACTTATTTAACTTTAACATACATATATAATTAATATATGTATATTATATAATACATATATTAATTACATATATGCTAAATTACTTAGATATTGCTGTAATTAATACATAAATAACTAATATATAAGAAAAAGATATATATGCATATAAGCAATAATTGCAACATTTGGTTAATACAATAAAATTTTGAGTCTTAATCTACTCGAATCTAGTCTAATCTAGTTGGATTAAGTTCGCTCTAAATGAACCTATTATAGTCTAGTCAAATCTAATCTACTGTTATCGAGTCCAGTGTAATCTAGCTGGATTTAGTCTACTCTAATTGAGTCTAATCTCGCCTAGCTAAATCTATTTTGGTACAGTTGATCCAGTCGAATCCAGTTTAGTCAAGTTCGATTTAGTCACAACTAAGTTCCGTAAATCTACTGTTAACCCTTTCCACTCGAAGCTATTCTAACTGTAAATCAAAAATAATTTTTCTGACTTGTAGTATTATTTTCATTTTATACGACAAAGCGCATTTTATGAATATGAAATTGCGTCTTGCGATCCATACAGCTTTCAGCAACTTTTTAAATCTATACTTTGATAATATAATAATAATATAATTATAATATATATAAATATATAAATATAAAAAAAATAAATATAATAAAAATAAATATATAAATATAATAACTTTGATAATATAACAATTTCAATGGTGTATCAGAGTCACCACTCGAGTGTAAAGGGTTAATAACGCGTGAACGTAGCCGCGGATTGCATTATCGCTAAGGAAAAAATTTATTTTATCACCTCTCAGGAACCTTATATTTCTCGCTTGCTCAATAATTTTTGGCCACCCTGTAGATTGAGCCTGTAGCATTAGATCGACTTAAATCGTCTTAAAACTCGCGATGCGACAGTTTTAAGCAAACGCGACTCGAGTTCTAAAACTGAACTAGTCTAATAGACGCCCTCGTCGACGCCCAATCGACCCCCATCGACGTCATCGAACCCTATGATAATTCATCCTGGTAAATCCTAAACAATTTGCTCTAATCTCTTCTAGCTAAATCTACTTTGGTACAGTTGATCCAGTCAAATCCGATTTAGTCATAACTAAGTTCCCTAAATCTATTGTCAATAATTCCTAAACGAAGCCACCGATTGCATTATCGCTACGAAAAAATTTACTTCGAATCATCTCTCAGGAACCCCACATTTCTCGCTTGCGCGATAATTTTGGGCCACCCTGTAGATAGAACCTGTATCATTAGATCGACTTAAATCGTCTTAAAACTCGCGATGCGACAATTTTAAGCAAACGCGATTCGGGTCCTAAAACTGAACTAGCCTAGTAGACGCCCTCGTCGACGCCCAATCGTCTTCGAACCCCCGTGATGATTCACCCTGATGAATCCTAAAGAATTTGCTCTAATCTCTCCTAGCTAAATCTACTTTGGTAGATTTACAATCACTGGTTTTGTCAAGTCTGATTTAGTCATAACTAAGTACCGTAAATCTATTTTAAATAACTCGTAAATGAAGTCGCGGATTGCATTATCGCTAAGAAAAAATTTAGGAGCCCCACATTTCTCGCTTGCGCAATAATTTTGGGCCACCCTGTAGATAGAACCTGTATCATTAGATCGACTGAAATCGTCTTAAAACTCGCGATGCGACAATTTTAAGCAAACACGATTCGGGTCCTAAAACTGAGCTAGCCTAGTAGACGCCCTCGTCGACGCCCAATCGACATCGAACCCCCATGATGATTCACCCTGGCGAATCCTAAACAATTTGCTCGACAGGCTAAAGCAGCAGATGCCACTCCGAGCAGCGAAGTGCGAGTTACCGAATCAACAGTCCCGCACGCGGAACAGCGGAGCCAAGCGACCGCGTCCGAGAGGGTTAAACATCGAATCGTGGCGGCGGTGGCGGCGGCGACACGGGTAATTAACGGGGCCGGCCAGGAGATAGATCGAGGGTTAAAAGGAGGAGGAGGAGGAGGAGGAGGAGGCTTCGACGTTTCCTGGCCGATTAGAGACGATTTCCCGGGGCACACGGCCAGGATTAATATGTGCTTTGGACGAGTGCCGCGGGCTGGAAGTTGCGAGACAGCCGAGAACTCCGACGACAGCTGTCGAAAGGAACCAGAGGGGATCGAGGAGGAGCTGCTCGGCTGCCCGGGCAGCCTGTCCTATCCCGCGGGAATGGGTATGCTTCTGCCGGACGAGACGTACGAGGAACGGTCCTCGTCCTCGAGGCGCAGCTCCTGCCCGAACGTCCTCGACGACATCGACGAGGTCGAGGCCGCCAAGGCTCTGGCCGCGTTCAAAAAGTGCGACGAGTTCCTCAAGAGGCACGGCATCAGGCCCGAGTTCTTCTGCAGGCACAGGGAGAGGATCGCGCTACAGACATGGCTGCTGCAGAGGTCCAAGTTGTCGTCCGGTGAGTCGCAAGCATTCTTATTTTTTTCTTTTTTCTTCCTTGCTTCGATCCTTTGATCTGATTTTTTGGTGGCGATGCTTGCTGATCGAGCAATGCTGATTCGCCTGATGAATTCGGCAAAATTAATTGGCTGCACAGAGTTGGCAGAAGTCGTTTAACCCTTTGCACTCGAAGTCATTTTAACTGTAAATCTAAATGAATTTTTCTGACTCACGACAGTCCCATTTTATACGACAAAGTGCATTTTATGCACACGAAATTTAGTCTTGCGACTCGTACAACGATTAGGCTTTTAACAGCTATTTTACATCTAAATTTTTGTAATATAAAAATTATCTCGGAACGTGATGTAACAATTTTCATGGCGCCTCAGAGTCACCACTCGAGTGCAAAGAGTTAATACTGGGTTTACGGAAATTCAAGATGGCGGCCCGCCGATTTGATAATTGATGATTACAGTAATTTCTCCCGGAAAGGACGAATATCGGGTTGCTGTGAATTTCCCTGTGCTAGCGCTACGCCTATGTAATTTATTGCTGCGTCGCTGCTAAGGATCGACAAAGTCGCACGACGCGAGGCAATACGAAACGGTCGGTTTGCCTTCGAATCGTGGCACGTGGCCTCCGAATTGCCTTCGAATCGAGTCGTGTGGCCTCCGAATTGCCTTCGAATTGTGTCACGTGGAAAGATGTATGTGATATATGCAGCTGTGTGTATGATACACGTGAAAAGGTACAACAAGAAGAAAACATGGATTGGAGAACGTGCAAGGGTTACTAGAAACTGCTGTAACTTTGCGAGAAAAAATCGCAGCCGAGTTTCTTTTCTTTCAAATTAAAGGGGAAAGATCGAGCTTCGTTCTGCTGTAAACAGCATCTCGGAGAAAAATTTTCCAAAGTGCAATTTTCCGTGCGATTCGTTGAACTCGCCGATATTCAGTACGACGAACATGGCTTCGAATTTAAAGGGTTACAGTGGCGAGGGTGCGTGGAACTCGAAATCCGTATACACTGTTTGAAAGTAGAGGTATCAAACTTTAAGTTAAAAAAAGAGTCATCGTCTCGAGGTGATTTTTCGCGGAGTTATCGTCAGTCGAAGCTGACCATTGCGCATTTCGTCAAACTTGGCAATTTTCGATATGACAAACATGGCTTCCAATTTAAAGGGTTACAGTGGCGAGGGTGCGTGGAACTTGAAATCCGTATATACTGTTTGAAAGTAGAGGTATCAAACTTTAAGTTAAAAAAAGAGTCATCGTCTCGAGGTGATTTTTCGCGGAGTTATCGTCAGTCGAAGCTAACCATTGCGCATTTCGTCGAACTTGGCAATTTTCGATATGACAAACATGGCTCCACATTTAAAGGGTTACAGTGGCGAGGGTACATCAAACTTAAAACTCATAGTACAGTGTCTGAAAGTAGAGGTTTCAAGCTTTAATTTGGAAAAAGAGTCGTCGCCCTAAAGTAACTTTTCGCGGTGTTATCGTCACTCGAAGTTGGCCAATTTATATCCATTATTCTATTCTCCGAATTGCCTCCGAATCGTGTCAAGTGGCCTCCGAATTGCCTTCGCATCGTGGCAAAAAATTAGAAATAAACGAGTTAAACCATATTAACGAACACCGGCATGTTTTCTACTGAAAAACGAGCCGCGAGGCTCGAAGAATCGCGACTCGGTATTTTTGCCCAAAAAGCTGAAGGAAAAATGGAGAAGAATTCGCAGCAGCACGAAGCAGCAAACATCGATGCGCCACGATTCTCACGGATTTAATCACGGCTGCGGCAAGTGTTTGGCCCCGCAGTGGCTTCTCTAATCGAGAAGACCGTCCACTCTGAGAACAGCCGTTACAATTAAAAACTTTACGGCCACGGGCTTTAGAGGCGAGGCTTTACGAGGTCTAGACTCCGGCGGGGAGGGTGAACGACCAAACTTTATGATAAGCTTGACGAAGAAGGATTCCGTTGTGCACGGATGCACCGTCGGTGTTTTTTTTCTTTTTTTTTTATTTGTCGGAGGGCTCGGCGGATAGGGGAGGGGAGATGAGGGGACGCGCGTATCGGCGGGCCAGCCGCACTTTTAGCATACAGAGTTAACCCGTAGGATTTACCTTGTACGGTTACACGGCAGTCTATCAGGGCGCAATTGACTCGGACACAGTTCCCGTGTTACCGTTAACAGATTTCGGTGGAAAAGAACCGTGTGCAGGGTGACAATTTACGCGGTCCGCCGCTTGCGGACCGTTTCCAAGCTTGTGTCGCAGCCGCGCTTGCACCGCGCTTGCACCGCGCTGCGCCGCGCCGTTCCCGGTAGAAACAGTTCAATTGACCGATCCGGACACGAGCAGTTAAATCGACGTTCCTCGTTACTTTCGCCGGTTATTTTGTTGCGGCGGCTTTTTCGCGCAATGAAACGCATCGCGCCGGTAATTGGACGCTACCCTCTCTTTCGCTTTTTCCCCCCTCCCCGATCAATCCTTCTCTCTCTCTCTCTCTCTCTCTCGCACTTTTTCGCTCCATTCTTCTCTTTTCCTCTATTTTCCATCCGAAAATTGACGCGCTCCCGTTAGCGGATCCAATCGAACGGCCCGATTAAAGAGATTTAGGCGCAATCGTCCCGACGAATATGGCTTCGCCGTCCGCGTCCTTCATTTTTTCCAAGATCGATCTCCGATCGAGATCGATCCCGATTGGATCGATCACCACTTCGGACACGCGAGAGAGACCGCGGCTTTCTTCTTTCGGGAAACAGATCCCGATTCGGTCGCTTCGGGAGCCTCGGAAGCGGCGTCAATTAGGGAGGAATTACTGTACAGCAGAAATTTTCGGGCAAGTAATTATTCTGTCAATTAACGTGCCGATACCTTCCACACCATTATCACGGTCCCCCACCCTCGATACGCGTACCGCAGATGGAAACGGTTCCCACAATTAATCGGTCACCCTAGGCAACGGATTAACATTAATAACCAAAATCATTTCAATAATGTAAACAGCGCGGACTCATTACGATAACATTTCCCAATTTCGCGAAACAGTTAATGAAAATTCACAAGACCTCGTGAAATCTCGTTCAACGTTACCATTAACGAGTTAATAATACGCGCGCGCGCGTTCACGGCCGGAGCTTCGGGCGAGAGTACCTATTATGGAACGACGCGCGATTGTGAACGTTGCTTGGAACGGTGGCTCGAATAATGCAACGGAAAATAGATAAAAAAGTCTGTACGTATTTCTGAACTACGTTCCTTAGAAATTCACCCGCATAAACGTCGTTATGTAAGAACTGCATATGCAACAAGCTGTAACAGAAACGTTTATTGGAAAATGGGTGCTTCGAGGCAAGAACACATTGTTCCATATTTTCCATATTTTCCAGTGATTTGACGTCAACGTGTCAAAATCAACGGGAAATAATATGTCATTCGCGTCGCACAAAAAGATACAACTATATATGTATATATGTATACTGTTTCATGCTTCTGGATAAATCACGATATCGTTGAAACATTCCGAGTTTCGCGTAAATTATCGATGTTAAAATATGTCTCTCTGTTCGTTCCTTTTTCTGCAACATTTCAGCTCTATAAATAAACGAACGCCTCCTCGCCAGATCGATTTTCGTATCCAGCAGATAGCTTGAAACTCGACAATAATTTTCGCGACAGAGATATTTTCGTTTATTTTCATAATTCATTTATTTAACGTCGCATCTGCTTAACGGCAATTAGCGACCGCTTGTGGGACAACATTTGTAAGTTACTTGTAGTGTAATATACAATAGTTTCGCGTTAAATTTTACATTATTTTCTTAAGGCTATTATTTTCTTAGGCTTCTTGTGTTACTATATAATTTCGCTAAACAATTTGGTATCTTCCAAGCGTGACATAACTTTCGCTGTTTCTTTGTAGTTGTCCAAACATTCTTCGATGCTATTGGGCATTTTTACTTGGTATTGTTTATTATATTGATATTGTTTATTATGTTGTTTATATTACCTTGATATTGCTGCACACTTGACGTTATTTATTAGGACGCGCTTAACTGTACGCTTAGTGTTACAGCTGTTACAAATTTGTTTATCTGAAACAGAGATACGTGTATCAAAAATTTCTAAATTTCTAAATTTCCAAATTTCTAAATTTCTAAATTTCCAAATTTCCAAATTTCTAAATTTCTAACTTTCCAAATTTCCAAATTTCCAAATTTCCAAATTTCCAAATTTCCAAATTTCTAAATTTCCAAATTTCCAAATTTCTAAATTTCCAAATTTCCAAATTTCCAAATTTCTAAATGTCTAAATTTCCAAATTTCTAAATTTATCTAACATCGATCCAACAACCGCGTCAACAACAATAATATTAATCAAAACAATTATTACACGTTTCGGTAAACGCGTTGCAACGAGTCAATCGCGCGCCGCCAACGAAACGCAGGAACGTCGCGCGACACGCGCTGTTACGTCGCAAGAACGGGATGATGCCGTCGTTACATCGGCCACTCTCCAATCGAGACGTGGGCGGGCACCCTCGGCAGCGGATTATCTCCGGGAAGATTCGGTCCGGGATCTGTTCACGGTTGATCGGGCGTCGTTTCGCGCGCCTCTATCGATTTCCCGGGGCCAATTGACCCGTCCGCAAACAGTTCGCCAATTTTTTGCTCGCCGACTCACGACAAAAGCCAACCCCCCACCCCACCCCGCCAGCCGCCCCACCACGGCCCGGTCCGGCGACCCGCGGGCCCCCACGTTCGCCGGGTCGACGCGCGCGTTTGATGTTAATTTCGATTCCGGGGCGCCGATAATTTCGTTACGGCACGCGTACTTAACGATCCGGCTCGGCTCGGCTCGGCTCGGCGCGGCGCGGTGCGGCGCGGCTCCGCGCGGCGGAAACGCGGGAATTTCGCGGCGTGCGCGCGGACCGTAGGGCATTAATTTTTGTTTTTAACGAGCCCCGCGTATTTATGCCTGGACGGCCGGCCCGTGAAGTGGGGGAGGGCGAGGGGAGAGGGAGGGAGGGAGGGAGGCGGCCCGGCGAGCATTAGCGCAATTGATTTAATGCCGGCGCATTAATCGAGGCCATTCAGGCTCGCGTAAATTATGAATGGCAAAAGTTAATTTGCCGGCGGCTCGGCGCGGCCTGGCGACGCCGTTCGCCCCCTCCCCGCCCTGGCACCCCCGCGCTTTATCCACTTACAATGGGATCCGCGCGATGATCGATCCTCCTGTCCCGTAATCGAATCGATTTTCCCACGCGATTCATCGCCGCTGCGATCTCGAAACTGTTCGCGAGATCGTTGCGATTGCGGATGTTCGAGTTTTCAGTGGTGGGAGGGGGAGGGAAGGATTAGATGCTCCGATTTCTGTGCCTCTACCAGTCTTTGTGCTCCCGGATTCATGTAGCAAGTATAGAAAAGAAGCTTTGTATACAGGGTATCCCAAAAATTTCTCATAATATGGAAATAGGGGATTCTTGTGTGTGTGTGAGGTCATTTGAAGCAACTTTTTCCTTTACAAAAATTTTCTCCGAGGCGCCGTTCACGAGTTATTAACGAAAAACGGTGACCAACAAGAGGCGAGTCTGGCTGGCGCGAGGCGGGCCAGTAGCCGAGCGCACGGAGCCCAGTTCCGCTCATTGGCCCGGCCGTCTCGCGCTATGCGTGATCGCGCCGCTCATTGGTCACTGTTTTTCGTGAATAGCTCGTAAACGAAGCCGCGGATCGCATTTTCGCAAAGGGAAAAGTTACTTGAAATGACCTCAGAAATCCCCCATTTTGCGTTGGACCGCGTAATCGAACGTATCTCCATTTCGATAGACTGTTTCTGTGAGACTGTTTTCGTTGATAAATGCATTATACGTTTATGTATCAATGAAATAAATAAAATGTATTCATAAACATATTATATCTTCATGTATCAGTCAAATAACTAAATTCAGTTTATAAATACATAAATACATAAATACATTCATGCATCACTCAAACAAGTGAATCAAATTCATAAATACATTGTATTTATTATGTTTTATGAATCAAATAAATGCATTAAATTCGTAAATGCATTATATATTTGTGTATTCGTCACAAATAAATTAAATTCGTAAATGCATTATATATTCATGTATCCGTCACAAATAAATATATTCAATTCGCAAACACATTTATCCATCGATCACAGATATATCAAATTCACAGATAAATTTACGTCATTAATCACAAATACGCTAATCAAATGTGAACTATAACAATGAAAATTTCGTCGATACATCATTCTGGCGTGATTTTAGTGCCTCGACTGCTTCAAAAAAACGATGTTCCCGCGGGAAAAGGTCCTCACTAACCACACCCCGATGCCAAGAATTGGCGTTTCAAAGCGCGAGAAGCGCTTTCCACGGATTGCTCTCGCTGATCGCGAGGATTTATAATCGGGGCTCGCTCGCGGAGCGATTCATTCGTTTCCTGTCCCGCCGTTCAACGGCAACGAGTTATGGAACTCGACACCTCGAGCTATTGCATCGCGTATTTCGATGGAACAGTTTAAGACGGAGCCGAGGCCGGCGATGAGAGGCGATGAGAAGAAGCGATGAGAAGCTCTCCGCGGCGCGCTTACATCATCATCATCCCGCGGTGAGAGCGAGTTAGCGTATCGTGGAACTAGTTGGCCAGCGTCTGGGGTAATCTTGTCTGACGCGCAGAACGAATGCACCCGGCGCGGCCTGTGCACCGCGGTCCCGTGCCGGGCTCGGCGCGGCGTCGTTAAAATCCCCGGAAACGGAGGACCGTTCGCCGAACCGCCATTTTTCGAGCTTTCTGCGATTATACGCGTTTCAACGCTGGTCCCCGATGCCCGCGACTATGACGACGACGACTGTGCTGCATCCGCGAAGTGCATTTTAACGTGCCGCAACCCTCCGTGATCCTTTTCGTTACTCGCGGAGCCATTTTTGGTCGATTTTACTCCTCCTTAGTTCCTCCTTCTTTAATTAATTAAATAATAATATATTGTAGGGATTGTTGGAGACGAATTTTTTATGTAACAAAATAAATTAGGATATACAGTAAATTCTACAGAATTTTTTCTTCAGCTTGCTAACAAAAATGGACAATTTAAGAAGAAAAGGAGGACTGTTTGCCGAACCGCCATTTTCGAGCTTTTTGCGATTATGCGCGTTTCAACGCTGGTCCACGATGCCCGCGACTATGACGACGACGACTGTGCTGCATCCGCGAAGTGCATTTTAACGTGCCGCAACCTTCCGTGATCCTTTTCGTTACTCGCGGAGCCATTTTTGGTCGATTTTACTCCTCCTTAGTTCCTCCTTCCTTAATTAATTAAATAATAATATATTGTAGGGATTGTTGGAGACGAATTTTTGATGTAACAAAATAAATTAGGATGTACAGTAAATTCTACAGAATTTTTTCTTCAGCTTGCTAACAAAAATGGACAATTTAAGAAGAAAAGGAGGACTGTTTGCCGAACCGCCATTTTCGAGCTTTTTGCGATTATGCGCGTTTCAACGCTGGTCCCCGATGCCCGCGACTATGACGACGACGACTGTGCTGCATCCATGAAGTGCATTTTAACGTGCCGCAACCCTCCGCGATCCTTTTCGTTACTCGCGGAGCCATTTTTGGTCGATTTTACTCCTCCTTAGTTCCTCCTCTTCCTTAATTAATTAAATAATAATATATTGTAGGGATTGTTGGAGACGAATTTTTGATGTAACAAAATAAATTAGGATGTACAGTAAATTCTACAGAATTTTTTCTTCAGCTTGCTAACAAAAATGGACAATTTAAGTAGAAAAGGAGGACTGTTTGCCGAACCGCCATTTTCGAGCTTTTTGCGATTATGCGCGTTTCAACGCTGGTCCCCGATGCCCGCGACTATGACGATGACGACTGTGCTGCATCCGCGAAGTGCATTTTAACGTGCCGCAACCTTCCGTGATCCTTTTCGTTACTCGCGGAGACATTTTTGGTCGATTTTACTCGGTCGATGCGAAAGGGGTGGTCAACCTTTTAATGGCGACCAGTTCCTTCTTCCTTAATTAATTAAATAATAATATATTGTAGGGATTGTTGGAGGCGAATTTTTGATATAACAAAATAAATTAGGATATACAGTAAATTCTCTAGAATTTTTTCTTCCGTTTGCTAACAAAAATGGACAATTTGGAAAGAGAGCCTCGTGGCTCATTTTTATAGTCGTTTTAATGGTCGATATTTTGTTTAGTAGTCAACAGAAACTTTTCACAGTCAACATTTCTTGGTTTAATAGTCATTTTTATAGTCAACGATTATAAAAACGAGCTGCAAGGCTCGAATAATCGTATCTTTTCTTTCCAAATTGTTCATTTTTGTTTACAAGGTGAAGGAAAATTAGGGAGAATTTATTATTATTTATTATTGCTGAAATAATATTATAATTCGCAGAACCACGGTATGAAAAAACTGTTCACATTATAATTAAACAATAAGTGATCGCAAGTAGAGAAAAATGTTTATTGTCTCACATGTCGGCTTATTCAATTAATTATATTTTATGATTAATCATATTAACCCTTTCGTGGCGACTCTGAGGCACCACTAATATTTGTTATATCACCTTTTAAGATAATTTTGATATCAACAAAGTTTACGTTTGAAAAATTGTTAAAACTCTTGTCCCAAGAGTCAATTTTCATATATGCATAAAATGCATTTTCTCGTATAAAATAGAAACACAGTAAGTTAGAAAAATGATGTTATATTTTCAGTTGAAATAGCTTCGAGTGCGAAGGTTTAATTACATATATTCTTTAAATTATATTTTATTCTTTATATCTTTACTTTTGATCACATTCTACCAATTATATCTAAGCATTTCGCAGTAACACAATATTCTGCATTGTTAAACCACTTTGCCAGCCCCGTGGCAGCGCCCTCTGCAGACGACCGGAGTTCCGATGCACCGCAAAAAAAAAATGATTTTATATTTTCAGTTGAAATAGTTTCGAGTGTGAAGGATATAATATATTATATATTACATATATTTTTTAAATTATATTTTATTCTTTATATCTTTACTTTTGATTACATTCTACCAATTATATCTAAGCATTTCGCAGTAACACAATTTTCTGCATTGTTAAACCACTTTGCCAGCCCCGTGGCAGCGCCCTCTGCAGACAACGGGAGTTCCGATGCACCGCAAAAAACTGAAACGATTGCTTATTCAACTCGTTCGACCGGCGATCATCGTCGACGCGCGGAACAAAAATCGCCGGCGTTTAATTGGCGCAATGATCGGGTCCGAAACGAATAATCGTAAAGATGATCGGTTCGGTTACGGTGTCCGTTTCGCTAAGCGAGCGAGGTCGCCCTCCCCCCCCCCCCCCCTGTTGGATTTGTCCGCGGAAAGTATAAAGGATTCACGGGCTGCGCGCGGTATTATCGGTTTCTACTAATTCCTCGTCGGATTGGAAAGAAAATGGGAACGAGCGATTACCGGTCGCGGAATACGCAATTACGGGTAAATTCCGCGTCGTGACGCTTTGTTGTTCCCAGATCAGAATATAAAGGCCGCGTAATTACGGCGGACGAAATTACACCGTGTTTTATAATCAACGTAATCACATCCGGCACTCCGAAACGAACAATTAACGTCCACGTATCGGCGGGCCCGTTTTATCATATTAATCGTCGCGCCGCGCCCCGCGCCCCGCGACCCGCCGTTCGCGGAACCGACGCGTTTCCCGATGCACCGCGCCGCGCGCCTGCACCCGCGCATCGTGCTCCCGGTGCAGCGAGGTAATTTTTGGCAAGAATTCAATTTCGGGAACTTCAATTCACCGTGAAAATGTTTCTTAATATTAATTCGATTGCTTCTCGAGCATTGCTCGGCAATTTTTTTGAAGATATAACATATTTTTGAAGGTATTTCTTGGACACCCGTTAGCCTTGCTATGGTTCCTAATGCGACACAGATTTATTCGACCCTTGCAGGACTAATTAGGTTGCTAATTAGTATGTAACTTTAAATAGAGAATATTAGTATATAACTTTAAATAGCAAAAATTAGTATGTAACTTTAAATAGCAAATATTAGTATGTAATTGTTTATTTTAGTTTGTTCAGACGCAAAATAAATAAATATCATTAAAACAATACGTAACGCAAATTATTGTTAGGCTTACACATTATGTAATGTCTTTTATTTATTGGTATTTTGTAACGAGATGTTAACTAAAATAATACAAAATTATGAGATAAAATTACTAATTAATTATCGTGAAGCAAAGACGAACATTGCACATAGTGCATATATTATGCGTCATATTTTCTATGCGGCGTTTAGCATAATTTGCACATCTTCTCATTTTTTTCATAACATAACCAAAAATAACCAATAATTAAATGCGACAATCACTAATTTTAAAATGAGGGAGAAATGTTTCTCTTAGTCTAATTCTCTTAGTATAAACTAATTACATTAATAAACTCTTAGTATGATTAAGTGAACGATTTAAAGACCGTGGATCAAAATAGACCCAGCCACCACTGTGCGAGGGTTAAACATTCAAACAACGCTAAAATAATTTAGATAGCTGTGTTTGACGAGTATACTCGTCGTCGCTTGCTTCTCGCGACAGGAGGCGCCACAGCTTCTTAATTTGACCGTCAAAAATTATGTAATTAAGTGAACAATTTGAATACCGTGGGTCAGAATTGACCCAGCGAGCACTGTGCAAGAATTAAGCGTTCAAACAAAACGCTAAAATAATATAGTTAGCTGTGTTTGACGAGTACTGTGGGTCAGAATTGACCCAGCCAGCACCTTGCAAGGGTTAAATGCTCAAACAAAACGCTAAAATAATATAGTTAGCTGTGTTTGACGAGTGCCGTGGGTCAAAATTGACCCAGCCAGCACCTTGCAAGGATTAAACGTTCAAACGAAACGCCAAAATAATTTAGTTAGCTGTGTTTGACGAGTGCCGTGGGTCAAAATTGACCCAGCCAGCACCTTGCAAGGGTTAAACGTTCAAACAACGCTAAAATAATTCAGTCAGCTGTGTTTGTCGAGTGCCGTGGGTCAGAATTGACCCAGCCAGCACACCTTGCAAGGGTTAAACGTTCAAACAACGCTAAAATAATTTTGTCAGCTGTGTTTGTCGAGTACCGTGGGTCAAAATTGATTCAGCCAGCACCTTGCAAGGATTAAGCGTTCAAACGAAACGGCAAAATAATTTAGTTAGCTGTGTTTGACGAGTGCCGTGGGTCAAAATTGATCCAGCCAGCACACCTTGCAAGAATTAAGCGTTCAAACGAAACGCCAAAATAATTTAATCAGCTGTGTTTGTCGAGTGCCGTGGGTCAGAATTGACCCAGCCAGCACTGTGCAAAGAATAAACGTTCGAACAGAACGCCGACACAATTTCACGCCGTAGAAAGCGAACTTCCCAGAAATTCGGCTGCACTTGCGCCGAAATCCGCTTCCGGTCCTCCATCCGCCGCCTCGGCCTCGCCCCGTTTGTTTGTTGCTCGCGGAATCGAACGCGGCCCGTCCCGCCGACGGGATAACTCGACGTCGTCGGCGTCGCGTCCTCGCGCGCGCCTTAACTTTCTTCATATAACTTCTTCCATTCGTTGTTCTCGCCGTCGCCGTATCGCGTCGCGCGTTACCCGGCCGCGGAATTGCATTCGCGATGCATCGACACCGGCGATAAAACAACAAAGACGTCTCCCCCTCCCCCTCGCGCCCTCCTGTAAACGGTGGAAGCCGGTAGAAGCCCGTGCGCGGCAACGAAGTTTGACGGAACGCGAGCAATTCGTCCCGCGAAACTCGTCGCGACGCCTCTCTTCCCCGTTTGTCAACGTTCGCGAAAAAGGAAAGCTCGATAATTCGCCGCCGGAAACGACAGCCGGTAATACGCGGCCGGATCGCTCAAAGCGGCCAGATTTCTCCGGCGCGGCGCGGCGGAACGCGCGCGGCAAAATAACCGGATCCCGGCGTTTCTTGGACGCTTTATCTGTCTGTCGTTCTTTGCGGGATCCGCTTTGCTGTTCGTTTCTTCGATTGGACTGGCGCCGCGCCGTTTCTCTCCTATCGAATGATCGAGGACGAGCTTTGCGACGCGATCCACGTCGAGGCAGTTCATTCTTCAATCGTCGAGTCGGAGCGAACGTTAAATGGCTGGACAGAGGATCTTCGCGGGAAATTGTTAGTTTTACGCGTTGCTTTGCGATTGTCGGGAGAAAAAGGAATACAGTAATGTCTCCCTTACTGACGCTCAGATTGTCCACAAAAATGGACAATTTAGGTGAAGAAGGATGCAATAATTCGATCCTTGCGATTCAATTTTTATGGTCGTTGACAATTCGTACCATAGATTGGAGAACATGCAAGGGTTACTATAAACTGCTGTAACTTTGCGAGAAAAAATCGCAGCCGTGTTTCTTTTTTTTTAAATTAAAGGGGAAAGATCGAACTTCGTTCTACCGTGAACGGCATCTCGGAGAAAAATTGTCCGAAGTCCGTGCGATTCGTCGAACTCGACGATACGACGTATGACGTACGACGAACATGGCCTCGCATTTAAAGGGTTACAGAGGCGAGGTTGCGTGGAACTTAAAATACAGATACACCGTTCGAAAGTAGAGGTTTCGAGCTTTAATTTAAAAAAAGAGTCATCGTCCCGAGGTGATTTTTCGCGGAGTTATCGTCGCTCGAAGTTGTCCTCTGTTAGAACTCGATATCTCGCTTCCGAGTACAGTAATGTCTCCCTAATTGACGCTCAGATTGTGCACAAAAGTAGACAATTTTGGAAGAGGAGATACGATTGTTCGAGCCCCGTGGCTCGTCTTTTATGGTTATCGATTGTCAATAACTATAAAAACGAGCCGCAAGACTCGAATAATCGTATCTCCTCCTCCCAAATTTTGTCCATTCTTCTGCACAATCTGAGCGTCAGTAAGGGAGACATTACTGTACTTTCTTTGTTGTTTATAGTATTAGTCGTTGTAAGAGGAAGATAAATATGCTATTCGACCTCGTCGATTTGTGACTTTTTTTCTAGAGTTTTCAAAATCTGCGCATGCAGATTATAGTTATTATAGTTACATTTATGCTATTTTGTAGTTCTGTCAAGGTTATTAATGCCGTAATCTAATTTAAAAGTTCGCATGCGGTGCCGTATCATGAGATACTGTAATTGATATTATAAATGTATTGTAAACGATGTATGATACACGTACAATGTATGTGCTATAAACAATAGCGTTATAAATGTTGTACATTTAGTATCGAGTTATTTTTTTCATCGAAGAACTTGATCATTATTTATTGGCCAGTTATTGACACTGGATTTACGGAGCACAAGAAAACAGCTGTTTTATATCAGTTTATAAAATTAATGATAAGACATTTATTCCGATTTTTAACAAGTATTACTGTAACGTTTGCCGTAAGTAACGTATAGATTGAATAAATAACTCATTAATGTATCTTCGCGATGTGAATAATCGTAAATGAAAAAATTAGCGACCCGCCATTTTGACGGGTTCCGTAAATCTAGCGTTAAAAGGCGACGAATTTGGGGAGACGAGATGTTGCAAATGACAATAGCCCATTGCGTCGTGGCGACTTTGAATCGAAGATCGATTCGTGGCTAAAAAGATCGAGTCGCGACTAACAGCATCGATTCGCGACTAAAAAGATCGATTCGTTTCGAAATCGAATGTCCAAAAGCCGCTCAAAAAGAAGTCGAAAATCGCTTCCGAATCGGCTAATATTTAACCCGACAGTATTAAAGCATCGGAGCCCGGGAACTGTGGTCCAAGTAAGACCGAAAATCAGAGAAGTAAGACGAAGAGGCCGAGAATCTTTCGGTGATTAAGCTAAAAGTGTATGAATCCGCGGAGGAATATTTAATTAAGTCCAGCGCGGCGCGGCGCGGCCGTTCGAGGGTAAAAGATTCGAACTCCCAAAGAGATACGGTTCAAGCCGGAAGGTTAATAGGCAGATTTCCGCGAGGCTCGATCCGCCGGCAGATAAGCGGCCCGTGATACCCGATGATTTGATAGTTAAGGAACTTTTCAGGCGGGAACTTGAAAAGTTCCCGGCGAGACGGAGGCGAGAGCAGATCTTCTCTCTTTCTCTCTCTCTCTCTTTCTCTCTCGGGAGATAGCTAGGCTCTCTCGCTCTCTCTCTCTCTCTCACGCTCTCTCTCTCTCCCTCGCGCTCTCTCTCACGCGTTCTGTTTCTCGCGCTCTGTTTCTCGTGCTCTCTCTCTCACGCGCTCTCTTCCTCGCTCTCTCTCGCTGTCTCTCTCGCGCTCTCTCTCTCGCGCTCTCTCTCTCGTGCTCTCTCTCTCACGCGCTCTCTTCCTCGCTCTCTCTCGCTGTCTCTCTCTCGCTGTCTCTCCCGCGCTCTCTCTCTCGCGCTCTCTCTCTCCTTCGCGCTTTCTTTCTCGCTCTCTCTCTCTCTCTCCCTCGCGCTCTCTCTCACGCGCTCTGTTTCTCCCTTGCGCTCTCTCTCGCGCGCTCTCTCTCTCGAAAGATCCGCGAGGAGAGTTGTTGCTCCGGCTGCGCCGCGCTTTTAAAGGGACCGTCTGTTTTCGAGCGGCTGAAAAGAAAAGTTTATCTGGCCGTGATTAAAGAAGCCGGAAGTTATCTTCGCGATCTACGCAACCGGCGCTCCGCGCCCTCGGGTGCTGCGGGAACAAAATTGGACCGGCCGTAATGAGATTATAAATTAAACTCGACGCGGGCCCCGTTGCTTGGCGAGGGCTGTTGCGAGATTAAGGGGAGAACTTCCTGAAAGGAAGTAGACGCTTCTTTTTTTTTTTTTTTGCGCCGCGCCGGCCGCTGGCCGGGGCTTATCACGCATCAATTGTTCCGCGGAACTTTCCGTCCTGTTTGCTTGTTACCCGCGATTGATTACACCGCGCGCGGTCTTAGGATTCCCTCTTCCGGCGAATTAGCCAGACCGTCGTCGAGCCGCGGTCCTAATATCGACGTCGACGTATCGGCGGCACGTGATGCAACTGTTGAACGATCGCGGGAGAAGTTCGATGGTAACTCTAGATCGGGAATTGTCTCGCTGACCCACGGAGCGTTCGATATTGAATCTTAAGAATCGTACAGCAGGTCCGTTTTAAATAGACTTTTCGATGTAAACGACTTTCGTAGTAAGTAATTCTGTGCAATTGATTAATTATGAATAATGACGCAGTTGGACGTGTAGTAGCATAATATAAAAAGAACGAAACAAATACGTATTCTCATCTATATAATTTATAGAATAAATTATAATAAAATATGAAATAAGTAATATAACCCTAATACAACTCTATAATAATAATATATATAATTAAATTAATATAATAAAAATATTACCCTATATATATATATATATATATAATAGTTAATAATATTAACCCTTTGCACTCAAGTGGCGACTCTGAGGCACCGCTAAAATTGTTACGTCACGTTCCAAGATAATTTCTATATTATCAAAGCTTAGATATAAAAAATTGTTAAAAGTCTAACTGTTCTATGAGTCACAAGACTCAATTTCATACGCATGAAATGCGCTCTGTCATATAAAATGGAAATACTATAAGTCAAAAGAGATAATTTAGATTTACAGTTAAAATGACTTCGAGTGCAAAGGGTTAATAATATATATTATATATTATATAAAAGATATATATTATAATCCTATATAATCAAAATATAATAAATAACTAAATTTTATAGCACTTGCATGAATAATTACCCGTTCAACTATAACATTATTAGATTGAATATATTTACGTATTATATTTGGCAATATAAAAATGATTGTGGAACGTGATGTAGCAATTTTTTGTGCTATCGTCACTATGACAGAATAAATATTGTCTTCATTGATTGCGACAAAAGCATGAGTCGAACAGAAATTTCTTCCTTTAATAATGTTAGCGAGTTGAAAATATAATACACAGATGTTCCTAAGTTCGTTCAATTTTCACATTGTTTGGAATTTCACCCCACCCATTTTTGTTGAAATTTCACCCCACAAGCGCATAAAATTCGCGGTCTAGTCGTCGCTCGAGTTTAAAGGGTTAAAATCGGATAAAAAATGTAGGAAAGTTTACGATGTCGGTGAGCAGACGATCGACGCCCAAATAACAATAATAATAACAATAATAATAATATTATTATTATGATATTATATCAATAATATTATTTTATGATATAATAATAATATTATTATTATTATTATTATGATATTATATCAATAATATTATTAAATGATATAATAATAATATTATTATTATTATTTATAAACGGAATAATGTCGGAAAATGTCCCGTCGCGCGAACACGGATGCAATAAAAAAACCGAACAAAAGAGAAGAAAAGGAAGAAAATAATAAGAAGAAGAAGCCAAACTTAAAAATATAAACGCTCAAGGCAGAAACCTTCTTCGCATCGCGAAACGTCACCGAGGATGACCGCGAGGCTTCGAAAGAAGCGGCCCGCCCTGAAAATAGGAGAAGACGGCGCGCACTCGTGGCCTTCGAATGAAGTTGAAATGGCATCGATCGACGCGAATTTGACGAGGTTTGAAGGGACAGGGCGAGCGAACGGAGTCGCCAGTGATTTGTAAGAAGGGTGAGGAGGAGGAGGAGGAGGAGGGTGTCGGAGGCACGCAACGCGCGAGCAGGCTAATTGGAGGACTCGGCAGAACAATCAGCGGTCAAAGACGGAACGACACGGGATCGCGGGGCCGTGAAACTGCCGTGACTACTTTGGCCGGGCTCGTGTCGGGCCTGGATTCGCGTAATTAGCGTGCCCGGTGGTAACGAAGCCACCGTTATAGGCCGACGCCGTCGGTTAATTAGGTTGCGCATTGATTTATTGCGGATCGCGAGGTGTCCGTTCGTTAGAGACGCGTGGACGCGTCTCCCGCCTTCGCCTTGGGCTCCCGGCTCCCGGCAAAGCACAAAAGAGTCATTTGTCTTGTAATTGAACGGCGACGGGGTCGTGCTATTTGACGCCTCGGCGGCGCGCCGGCGGATCGGCGGACGGCAGCTAGACGGATAGAGAGAGAGAGAGAGAGAGAGAGAGAGAGAGAGAGACGCCGCGGCGAGCCGCCCCTGGAAACCGATGTAGTAATTGCTTTTGATGTTTCGCACGGCTTCTGAATTGATTTCTGGGACAGAGGGGGCCGGTCTCGGAGCCGTAGAAATACACGGAAAGTGGCAATTACCGAGTACAGTGCTCGCGGCGTAATGAGTAGAGCTCTCTCACCTACCGGCACACGGCCCGGTCCTGCCTCGGAATCACGGCGACATCGAAAAACCTTTTTTTTTCGTCGATTTGGTCGCCGCGAATCCACCGGCTCTCGTTCGTAGCACCTGGGAAAAATAGATTTTTTAAATAAAGAAGAGACTGTAAATGGTTTTTGTCTATTCGTGCGAAATGTTTTTCGAAATGGTAATCGCGTATGGGTATTACGTTGAGTAAGGATGTTTGAAATGCTATTTCCGCGTGTAAGTTATTCTAATTTCGAATTCGCCGTGTTCGAATTGAATTTCGAATTTTCGGTTTTCGATTTGAATTTCGAACTCAATTCCGAATTCCCAGTGTTTGAATTCAATTCCGAATTCCCAGTGTTTGAAATCAATTCCGAATTCCCAGTGTTCGAATTCAATTCCGAATTCCCAGTGTTCGAATTCAATTCCGAATACCTAGTGTTCGTATTGAATTTCGAATTCCCAATGTCTGAATTGAATTTCGAATTCCCAATATTCGAATTGAATTTCCAACTCGCAGTGATCGATTTGAATTTCGAATTCCCAGTGTTCGTATTGAATCTCGAATTCCCAGTGTTCGAATTGAATTTCGAATTCCCAGTGTCTGAATTAAATTTCGAATTGACAACATTCAAATTGAATATCCAATTCCCAGTGTTCGATTTGAATTTCGAATTCAATTCCGAATTCCCAGTGTTCGAATTCAATTCCGAATTCCCAGTGTTCGAATTCAATACCGAATACCCAGTGTTCGAATTGAATTTCGAATTCTCAATGTCTGAATTGAATTTCGAATTCCCAATATTCGAATTGAATTTCCAACAAGCAGTGTTCGATTTGAATTTCGAATTCCCAGTGTTAGTATTGAATTTCGAATTCCCAGTGTTCGAATTGAATTTCGAATTACAAATATTCGAATTGAATTTCGAATTACAAATATTCGAATTGAATTTCCAATTCCCAGTGATCGATTTGAATTTCGGATTCACAGTGTTCGAATTCAATTCCGAATTCCCAGTGTTCGTATTGAATTACGAATTCGCAGTGTTCGAATGGGACTCAAACTCTGAAAGACCAGACTTAAAACACTTCGAATTCGAATGTGAAACACCGGAAGGAATCTCCGAATAACATTCAACCAAAAATCGGAAGTCTTATACACGCGAATTCGAGTTTGAATATTCGAACAGAATTTTTCAAGTCCATCGAATTAGATTCGAGTTCGCCGCTGGAAAGTTCGAAGTTCAAAATGTCGAGATCAAGTGTGATATATTCGATATACATACATATAAACGAAGCTTGAACTGCCGCGTGATGCATTCGAACTCGTGCGACGGAGCGCGAATGGGTTTTCGAAATTCGACCAGCGAGGAATACGTAGTAATTGGTTTCTCGTGAAAAAAATCGATCGTGTCGCGGGTATTATCGAAAGTACACTGCGGCTGACAAAGTACCGTCGATATATCAATGGGGCGCGAACGGCGGACGTGAGAAATCTTCGGTAAATTGGTCAAGCACAACGACGCTGGAGCGAAGAGAGAAAGAAAAAGAGAAGGGGAGAGAGAGAGAGAGAGCGAGAGAAGGAGTGGAAAGAAGAGAGAGAGAGAAAGCAGGAGAGAGAGCGAAAGAGAGCGAGAGTGCAAGAGAGGAAGTGGAAAGGAGAGAGTGGGAGAGAGAGCGAGAGAGGGCGGGAGTGAGAGCGAGAGAGCTTGGGAGAGAGAGCGAGAGAGGGCGGGAGAGAGCGGGAGACAAAGCGAGAGAGAGCGAGAGAGCTTGGGAGAGAGAGAGTGGGAGAGAGAGCGAGAGAGCTTGAGAGAGAGAGAGAGAGTGGGAGAGAGAGCGAGAGAGAGCGGGAGAGAGCGGGAGACAAAGCGAGAGAGAGCGAGAGAGCTTGGGAGAGAGAGCGAGAGAGAATGGGAGAGAGCAAGAGAGAGAACAAGAGAAAGAGCGAGAGGGAGCAGGAGAGAGAGCGAGAGAGCACGGGAGAGAGAGCGGGAGAGAGGGCGCGAGAGTGAACGAGAGAACGCGGAAGAGAGAGCGAGAGGGAGAGAGAAGTGGAAAAGAGAGAGAGAGAGTGAAAGAGAGAGAAAGAGTGGAAAGGAGAGAAAGAGAGAGCGAGAGAGAGAGAGAGAGAGAGCAGGAGTGGAAACGTGAGCGAGCGGGAGAGAGAGAGAGAGAGAGAGTGAGAGCGAGAGACTGAAATAGAAAGAAAGAACGAGGGACTGGAAGAAAAAGAGCGAAAGAGCGAGGCTGGATGGAAAAAAGAGAAGGGGCGAGAGACGTCATTCGTTTTCGTTCGCGAACGGACCGCCTCGAATTTACTTACTCGCCGGCCGATAAATCATTTCGCGCGGTCTCTCTAAATTACGGCTAAGCATCGCGCGCGCGCGTTTATACCGTTATTTATTTGGTGGAAATTTATGAACACATATATTGCAGAAATTGATATTTTGAGCAAATGGTGGACAGGCGAACGGCGGCGAGAAGTGGAGGAGGAGGAGGATGTCCTGTGACGATTGTGCGCGCATTCACCGAGAAACCGGGACGAATGAAATCAATTCCCGCGCCCATTCAGCGTGACGTCGATTCAAAAGAACCACGGAGTCAGCTCCCTGATCGCGGCGATGCGCTTTCGCAGCAATTTATCGAGCTTTCGATCGATAATTATCTTCCAATCGCTCATATCTTTCGGCCGTAATTACCAAACGCGGTTATTCCTTCCGCGGATCGACGATGAAAACGGTGACGACGGATCCTCCGGTTTCTTGTTCCGTCATCCTAAACGGCCTTTTTATTCATGGAAAGGAGAGAGTGGGAGAGAGAGCGAGAGAGGGCGGGAGTGAGAGCGAGAGAGCTTGGGAGAGAGAGCGAGAGAGGGCGGGAGAGAGCGGGAGACAAAGCGAGAGAGAGCGAGAGAGCTTGGGAGAGAGAGAATGGGAGAGAGAGCGAGAGAGCTTGAGAGAGAGAGAGTGGGAGAGCGAGAGAGAGCGGGAGAGAGCGGGAGACAAAGCGAGAGAGAGCGAGAGAGCTTGGGAGAGAGAGAATGGGAGAGAGAGAATGGGAGAGAGAGCGAGAGAGCTTGAGAGAGAGAGAGTGGGAGAGCGAGAGAGAGCGGGAGAGAGCGGGAGACAAAGCGAGAGAGAGCGAGAGAGCTTGGGAGAGAGAGCGAGAGAGAATGGGAGAGAGCAAGAGAGAGAACAAGAGAAAGAGCGAGAGGGAGCAGGAGAGAGAGCGATTCTTATTGCTTCGGAAGCTTCGATTCAATTCAGTTACCGCGCGCGCGAGAAAATGATTTTTTACTTTTTCTTTTCTTCCAATCAAGAATCAGACTGCAGTTGTGTGCATGTAACATTCTCTTCGAAATTTTAATAGACAAATTTTAATAGTAAACAGCATCATAGTAACATTAAATTCATCCGACGATTCCCCAGCTTTCTGTCCTATCTATTCAGTTTTTTTCCCGTGAAAGCGTTAAAAATCCGCAGCCTAGTTGCGAATAACGCTTTGAGACCGATTCAGCAACGCAGCTCGAAATGAAAAGCGCAAAGAGTTTTATTCGATTCCGGGTCCTCTCGACTATAAAACCGGCAAACTGCAGGTCGAGCGACGATTGCCTTCCGCGTCGGATGAATTCCCGCGATAATTTCTCGGACACCTCCGCGATAAAATGGAGAGTCTGGATCATCTTGAGCGCCGGTTGCCGGCGTTCATGCAACAGGGTGACGCGAACGGCAAGCGTTCGCTGCGATGATCTAGTAATCACAGTAATTTCTCCTGGAAATGTTCGGAGGTCGGAACTGAAACCGGCAGATTCGAGAATACCGAGTCGCGATTCTTCGAGCCTCGCGGCTCGTTTTTAATGGAAAACATGCCGGTGTTCGTTAATATGAATACATAGCAATGCTAGAATAAAAACGACGACTTAACTGTTTTATTTCTAATTTTTTGCCACGATGCGAAGGCAATTCGGAGGCCACTTGACACGATTCGGAGGCAATTCGGAGAATAGAAAAATGGATATAAATTGGCCAACTTCGAGTGACGATAACTCCGCGAAAAGTTACTTTAGGGCGACGACTCTTTTTCCAAATTAAAGCTTGAAACCTCTGCTTTCAGACACTGTACTATGAATTTTAAGTTTGATGCAACCTCGCCACTGTAACCCTTTAAATGTGGAGCCATGTTTGTCATATCGAAAATTGCCAAGTTTGACGAAATGCGCAATGGTCAGCTTCGACTGACGATAACTCCGCGAAAAATCATCTCAAGACGATGACTCTTTTTTTAACTTAAAGTTTGATACCTCTACTTTCAAACAGTGTATACGGATTTCGAGTTCCACGCACCCTCGCCACTGTAACCCTTTAAATTCGAAGCCATGTTCGTCGTATCGAATATCGTCGAGTTCGACGAATCGCACGGAAAATTGCACTTTGGAAAATTTTTCTCCGAGATGCCGTTTACGGCAGAACGAAATTAAATCTTTCCCCTTTAATTTAAAAAAAAAGAAACTCGGCTGCGATTTTTTCTGGCAAAGTTACAGCAGTTTATAGCAACCCTTGCACATATCCCAATCTAATGCATCATTGCTCGCGTATTTTCATAGTTATCCCCTAAACGATGGTCCTCGACTATTTTCGAAAGGAAACAGGCCGATTCAACCCTATATTTCGATGACGTCGAGCAAGACGTCCCCTATCTCCTATCTCATTCGTAGTAATCACAGTAATTTCTCCCAGAAACGTTCGGAATTGAAACCGCACCGGCAAATCCGGGAATACCAAGTCGCGATTCTTCGGGCCTTCGGACCTTCGGTGACTCGTATTTAGAGAAACTCGCGACAGTCGGCGACAAAAAGGCAGCGTCCAGCTTCCGCGAATTCGCGTCGCGTGCCGCATCACGCGCGATAAATTACGGAGACGTAGCACCGGCGCAGGGAAATTCGCAGCGTCCCGAAATTTGGCATTTCCGGGAGAAATTGCTGCGAAAGTAGCCGGGACAGAGAAAAATGAACAGCGGCGCGGGGGCCGCTCCCTCCGGCGCTGGACAATGGCTAGATTGTCCGGCGCGCGGGCGTATATGAAAAACAACCGGCGCGCTAAATCCGATGTTAAATTGAAACCCGTCGATTCGGAGCGTTTATCCCGCGGAACGAGGTGCGCGGCTCCGGTTCCCGGCGCACGGGCCACGGGAATGGGGATTACTTTGGAGCCGAATCGTGAATTATTTTAACTGCGGGCGACATTGGCCGGGATCCGGGGCCCGGTTCTATTATTATGGGATTTCTTTTTTGCGCCCGATGTTGTTATCGATTTGGAAAAGTCAAGCCGGAGAGACCGAAAGAGAGCGCGAGAGAGAGCGAGAGATAGAGCGAGAGAGAGCGGGAGATAAAGCGAGAGAGAGAGAGCGAGAGAACACGGGAGAGAGAGCGAGAGGGAGTAGGAGAGAGAGAGCGAGATTCAGCGGTAGAGAGAACGAGAGAGAGCGGGAGAGAGAGCGGGAGAGAGAGCGGGAGAGAGAGCGAGTGAGAGTGGGAGAGAGAGCGGGAGAGAGAGCGAGAGAGAGCGGGAGAGAGCGGGAGATAAAACGAGAGAGATCGAGAGAGCGTGGGAGAGAGAGCGGGAGAGAGAGCGAGAGGGAGCAGGAGAGAGAGAGCGAGATTCTGCGGTAGAGAGAACGAGAGAGAGCGGGAGAGAGAGCGAGTGAGAGTGGGAGAGAGAGCGGGAGAGAGAGCGAGAGGGAGCAGGAGAGAGAGAGAGCGAGATTCAGCGGTAGAGAGGACGAGAGCGAGCGGGAGAGAGAGCGAGTGAGAGTGGGAGAGAGAGCGAGAGAGCGCGGGAGAGCGAGAGAGAGAGAGATAGAGCGAGAGAGGGCGAGAGAACTAGAGAGTGGGGTGGACCGGATAAAGCGGGACCGTGTAAAATTTCGTTGCGAATCCGTTTCATGTTCCGCGCTCCAACGGAACGATTAATTCCGTGCCCGGGATCAAAAGGATCAGCGATCCCGCTGGCAGAACGATCCGCAAACACGTTTTTCTTTGTAATCCCCCCACGCGAGTGGGGGAAGAAGCGCGCGCGCGCGAGAGAGAGAGGCCCCAACGACCGTCGAAATTATAAATGAGCTACCGGCGTGACTCTTTACGGGCCACGTCGCGTTATAAGAGACGGTTTTAATTACAATCCGGAATCGAAGTTAGTTCAGGGGTAGTTCTTGCGATGGAAGTATTTCATTTCCGGTCGCGTTTAACGACCGGACCACCCTCCCGCGCGAGCCTTAATAGTCCGTAATCGCCGCCCGGCTGCAATCGCTTCGCTCCCCCCCGCCCCCGGTTCACCGGGCTATTTTCGAAAAATTCACCGACCCTCCCCGGAAACCGACCCTTAATTGTTCCGAAGTAGGGCAGCGAATGCTCGCGGTTCAGGAGAATAGAATATCGTGGGAGATCATTTTCTTCGTTGTTACGTAAGTCCCCATTTTCTCCGACATTTGTTTCTTTGTTACAGCTGATATATATTATATTATTATATTTTGTTGTTATTATTATTATTATTATTATTATATTGTGTTATTATTATATTATTATATTGTCATATATAGCTGATATTATATATATTATATTATTATATTGTCATATATAGCTGATATAATATATACATTATATTATTATATTGTCATATATAGCTGATATAATATATACATTATATTATTATATTGTCATATATAGCTGATATTATATATATTATATTATTATAATGTCATATATAGCTGATGTAATATATGTTATATTATTATATTGTCATATATAGCTGATACAATATATGTTATATTATTATATTGTCATATATAGCTGATATAATATATATTATATTATTATATTGTCATATATAGCTGATATTATATATATTATATTATTATATTGTCATATATAGCTGATATTGTATATATATATATATATATTATATTACAATATTATATTATGATATATATCTGATATATATTATATTATTATATTCTCATATATAGCTGATATATATTGGCTAAATATAGTTAAATATATAGCAAATATACAGCTAAATCGTCCAATCCGGTAGTAGGAATATTTTCGCGCGATATCCTAAATGGGGGGTTGTTGCGATTGTTACGCATCCGAGAGGCTGCAGTCTCGCCGGCAGTCTCGCTAATCAATTTATTCATTTAACCTCCCCCCCCCCCCCGCCCCCTCCCCTCGGCCCTTCTTAATAAACGCTCAGTCGCATCTGCAATTCTAAACCGGATTTAAAAGCGGCAATTTCATCCCCGGCGGATGCGCAAGCACAGAAAAATAAACGTCTTGATCTTCCTGCACTTCTCTCCTTTAATTTCGTAGGAAAAATGTTTGTACTCGGTGAACATTTTCCTTGGCCCGGAAAGAAAAAACGGTAATTTGATTCAGCTTCTTTTATTCCTTCGCCGCAGTAAAATTCATTTGTATTTCGTGCTGTTTGCAATCGCGTGGCAGTGATAACGCTGACGGGGTCGCGGAGGCTCGCTCTTCCCTTCGCGGCGCGGCGGTTTCGTTAAATATTTGGCGGCGCGAGCGCGCGGTCTTCTCCTCTTTATTTCGGATTTGATAGCGGGCGTCGTCGGAGCTCGGATTCAAAGCGGCAGTTCGAGGAAACTAATTACGCGATTAAATTGCACGCGGATTGCCGGGTCCCGTTCGCCGGCCGCGTCCGGAGGGGGTGGTTCCCGCGCCCGGTTTCTCGCCTCCGGTTGATTTATAACCGGTCGCGGGCTTTAATTTACTCGGAAAAATTCACTTCCGAAGGCGGCTGAATCGAGGTTCGCGTGCAAACAGATCTGTTGCGCTTATCAAGTCTCAATTAATGTGATTTTCGCGCGGAGCCCGCGCGCCGCCGCGCCGTGGACATTTCGGGCGACGGGGGGCTCGCCGAATGGGATAACGAATTATTGAGGGCGTGGCCCAACCTTGCGGCTCGCAACATTCTTTTTCATTTCGCTCGCCGGACGCTTCGAGCGTGCAAAACATTCGGTCGAAGCGATTTTTATTCGGGATCCCGGCTCGTTGGAAAATTACGTCGGTCTCGTCCACCCTTCGCGATTTCAGACTTCGCGGGATTTTCATGCGAACACGCCAAGAATTTCCTTCCATTTCGCCCGTTTACGAGCAATTTTCATTAAAAATTCAATCAAAATTCATTTTCCAAAAGACATTTAAACTGCTCGAACAGTCAATTCTCATCCCTTAGAAAATCGGCGATCTTCGAACCGCAGTAACTTCGCGGAGAAAAATCGTACCACGATCCACCTTAGCTTGTTCCAAAGCTAAAAGCCTCCGCTTTCGTACTACTGAGGTCGTTTTTCCAAGAAAAAATTTCTAGCTTTCCCAGTAGACTGGAAAATAGAAGCACTGTTCCTTTCTACACAGACTGCGTCTCTATTTGGTGTACGATCGCTTCTACGTCCGTGGAAAAACTTTTTCGACGATCGAAACCACCGCAGATTTCAAGAGCGAAGCGTCCTCTTTCCAATGACCCCCGAAAACCAGTTCTACGATTTTTTCCTGCCGCATCGTGGACCGAAAACGGCGAACAAGTGAGATCCTGCGAAGTCGCCGGTGCATCTTCGCTCGAAGCCGCATAAACCGAGCAAAAGAAAATCGTACTACGAGTTTCGAGGCCTCGTTGCAAAGAGGAAGCTTCGATCTACAAGACTATGCTGGTCGCACGAGGAAAAAAAATGTTTAAGGACGATTTTTCGAACGACGAGACAACGGGTTCTCAAGGGGTTGAAACTGACTCTCTAAAATGCCGCTAGCTTCTCGATGGGAAATCTCTGCTGCGAACAAGTTTCCGGGAATCCGGGTGACGCGGAGAGGGGGTGGATGGGGAGAGGGTGGTGGTGGGAGAGCCTGGAAATTTTATCGGGATTTATTAGCCACGGGAAATCGACTGGGGGGAGGGGGCTCGGTAATGACCGAGGCATTACTAATGGGCCGCGCGAGGAGGGGCTGAGGAGGGGAGGGGGGGGGGGGGGCAAAAAAGGGCGGAACTGGCTGCCAACGTAACAACGCTGACGCAAAAGCGAACAAAATGCCGTCAGGTGTTGCACCCATAAATCACGTCGTGTACGTACCACCTTCCCTCGGTCTTCGTCGTGACGCGGCGCGATGCGCCGCGCTGCATCGTAGCCCCGTCGATGCACTCGATAAATAAAACATGCAGCGCGAGAAGGGAACCCGCCACAGGTACAGATCTCCGGCCGACGATTGCACGGTGGACCGCGCGGATCCTCCTGGATCCTCCTCGATCTTTCTGCGCGTTCGTCGTTGCGTAATCCTTCCGTCGTTCGCATCCGAGTTTTTTCGCCTTCGTCGACGAGCTTTCTCCGAAGCGGAACGAATCGGTCGATCCTAACGGCTGATAGCGACCCTGATGCGACCACTCGAGGCTGATAGGGTGTGGGCTGCGCGACCTTGGGCTGCTGTGATCGCCTTCACCTTGAAAATCGCGATCCGTGCGCACGATCTCCTCTGCGAGCTATAGTTCTTGCGGAGTTTGCTGCGTTTCTTCGATTTATTATTATTAGTGTCGTTATTATTGTTATTATTATTAGTGTCGTTATTATTGTTATTATTATTACTACTACTATTATTATTATTACTATTACTATTATTATTATTATTATTATTATTATTACTATTATTATTGTTAGTATTATTATAATTATTATTATTACATTTTTATTATCAGTTTATATTTATTTCAGCGTGGTTGCATCAACTACGAGGCAATTATTGCATTATTTGATGATGCGTTTCTTCTATTTATTATTATTATTATTATTATTATTATTATTATTATTATTATTGTTGGTATTATTATAATTATTATTACAATTTTTTTTATTTCTACGAGATTAATTTAGCGACTCCATGCTTCGCAATTAATTGTACATAACGATTATAATTAAATATATAATAATCAATTATCTAAATGTAAGTAATTATAATTCTAGATTATAATTAAAATTTATAATTGCACGAGTAGCTGCGACAGAAAATTATTACGAGTCGCATAGATTTAAATAATAAATTATCAACGGTCACGTAAGTCACCGAGATCTGCGAAACGCATTATCAAAATCTTTTTTCCTAGGCTGGGAATTATGTTATGTTATTTTTATATTAACGTTTTTACGTTGGTCTTTTTAATATCTCGAAAACTTTCTAAATACCTCGTATTTCGTAAAAGTTATTTCCGAGGAAAATTCTGACGAAAATTCCCAGGAAAATTCTGCTCAAAATTCTGACGAAAATTCCCAGAAAGATTCTGTCCCAAATTCCGTGGAAAATTCTGACGAATGTTCTGACGAAAATTCCGTGGAAAATTCTGACGAAAATTCTGACGAAAATTCCCAAGTATCATGGATTCGCCAGCCGTCCATCCTCTCCCCCCACCCATCGATTTCTGGCCTCCCCGCGGTGCATACACTTCGGCCGTTCTTTATTTCAGCAGGCTGGCTTTCGTCCAGCTGTAAATTCTTTCGTGTAACGTCTCGCGTAACGGCGGCAGTAGGTACCCGCGAACGTATTACACAGGCGAGCCTATTTACGCGACGAGCGGCTGCTTCCTATTCACGACGGTGTAGTAAATATACGAGGTTGAGAACGAGAGAGAGAGAGAGAGAGAGAGAGAGAGAGAGAGAGATGGGGAAAGCGAGGAGACACTTTCTATCGTGGTTATCATAAATTTGCATTACGCGGGCCGAGGGAGGAGGACCACCGCGCAGTCCACGACCCGCTGGTTCGCTGTTGCACTTCGGCAAAAACTCTCCGGGAACTGTGTGTCCGAATATTTACAATTTCAAGAACACTCCTGCTGAATCAAGATACGTCTGCGTGAAATATTCCCCGTTGCGAGCACCGCCTAATCTACCATTCTACGGAAAGAATCGTCGGGGTAATAAAATAGTGCACGCGAACAACGTCAGTTTAATCCTAGGGAATCCTGGGGAATAAATCCTACAGAATTCTACTGTTTAGTTGTTTCTAAGAATTCGGTAACGATGCTGCTGAGGGGGGCGAATTCGAAGTGAAATAGTTCACGCGAACAACGTCGGCCTAATCCTAGGGAAACCTGGGGAATAAATGCTAAAGAATTCTACGGTTCAGTTGTTTCTAAGAATTCGGTGACGATGCTGCTGATGGGGGCGAATTCGAAGTGAAATAGTCCACGCGAACAACGTCGGTCTAATCCTAGGGAATCCTGGAGAATAAATCCTAGAGAATTCTACGGTTTAGTTGTTTCTAAGAATTCGGTGACGATGCTGCTGATGGAGGCGAATTCGAAGTGAAATAGTCCACGCGAACAACGTCGGCCTAATCCTAGGGAATCCTGGGGAATAAATGCTAAAGAATTCTACGATTTTGTTGTTTCTAAGAATTCGGTGCTTTTTAAGAAATGCTGTTGATGGGCGCGCCTTAGATATCACCATGATTTTTATATAAAATTTTATGTCGAATTTTATGTCGAAGTTTTTCGACAATATAAAAATCCTCGTTCGGATCGTTTTCGTCGATTAATTTTCGATAACGATTGTGCGAAATGATAGGCGAAATAGATCTTGCCAGATGCAACGAACGTAAACGTATTAGTCGGAAACGAGCCAAATAATTAAAGGCGAACGATTATAGTAAATAATGGCGGCGAACGATTCTATTAAATAATTGCGGTGGATGATCGTAGTAAATAACGAAGGCGAATAATTCTATTAAATAACTGCGGTGAATAGACGTAGTAAATAATTAAGGTGAATAATTACGGTATATTAATTAAGGTGAATAATTATAGTATATAATTAATGTGAATAATTATAGTGAACAATTAAGGCAGATAATAAGGGAGAGAATTCGAGAGAACGATATTTATGAGAAAATTGGATAGATCAAATGGAGAACTAAAAAGACATCGGTAGACCAAGGATTTCTTGCGTTATTCTCAACTGATTACGATTGACAAAATAGAGAAGATATTCTCAACTAATTAACTTTCAAAATAATTTTTACGATCGACTTCAATCATTTTTATTTCGCACAAAACTTCGCAGTTAAATATAAAGTTAAATATAAAAAAGAAAAAAAGAATACATTTTCTCTCTGTTAATAATTGCAAAAACTTGAAATTAATGTAACAGTACCCTCAAAGTATGCGCAATAAATAAATAAATTTTATGTTATCACAGACTACAACGAGCCTTCTATTATATTATAAAATAAGAACACCAAATTTACTATTACAAACAATCGAATCCAGCATCAAATGTTCGAGTAGCGTGATGTCCGAATATTAATAAGAGTCACTGTATATACCCATGCAAATCTGTCATAACAGAGAAAAAGAATACATTTTCTCTATTAATAATCGCAAAAACTTCAAATTAATGTGTAACAATCCCCCCAAAGTACGTGCAAAGAAATAAGTAAAATTTATGTTACCACAAGCTACAACGAGCGTTCTATTATAATACAAAATAAGGACACCAAATTTACTATTACAAACAATCGAATCCAGCATCAAATGTTCGAGTAGCATGATGTCCGAGTATTAATAAGAGTCACTGTATACAATAATGTCTCTCTAATTGACGCTCAAATTGTCCAGAAAAATGGACAATTTAGGAAGAGGAGATGCGATTATTCGAGCCTCGCGGTTCGTTTTCATAGCTACGAATTGTCAAAAAATATAAAAACGAGCTGCAAGACTCGAAATAATCGTATCTCCTCTTCCCAAATTGTCCATTTTTCTGGACAATCTGAGCGTCAATTAGAGAGACATTAATCTATACAGTGACTCTTATTAATATTCGGACATCACGCTGTTCGAACATTTGATGCTGGATTCGATCGTTTGTAATAGTAAATTTAGTGTTCTTATTTTTTGTTCGATTATTCGAGCCTTGCGGCTCGTTTTTATAATTGTGGACAATTTATAACTATAAAACTAAACCGCACGGCTCGAATAATCGTATCTCCTCTTCCCAAATTGTCCATTTTTCTGGACAATCTGAGCGTCAATTAGAGAGACATTACTCTATACAGTGACTCTTATTAATATTCGGACATCATGCTGTTCGAACATTTGATGCTGGATTCGATTGTTTGTAGTAGTAAATTTAGTGTTCTTATTTTTTGTTCGATTATTCGAGCCTTGCGGCTCGTTTTTATAATTGTGGACAATTTATAACTATAAAACTAAACCGCAAGGCTCGAATAATCGTGTCTCCTCTTCCCAAATTGCCCATTTTTCTGCACAATCTAAGCGTCAGTTAGGGAGACATTACTGTATACCCATGCATTTCTGTCATGAACGCATAAAATCCGCGGCCCACTAACAAACGCATCCACGCGATCCGAATACACAATCGTAAATAAATAGATCATCGAACCCACAGCGTAAAACGCAGCCCGCCGTTCCATACCGTCGTCCCGGGAGGGCGAAAAAGATCGCGAGCAACGACAGCGAAATTATAGTTCGGGCCCGTTTAGTCCCGCGTTGTTGAACGTCTTCAGCAGTGCTTCCGGTCCGATGGGAGATAGTCCGAGCTCCGTCCCCGAGCGATCTAGACGCGCCGATCAATCGCGGAGGATCGCGTGAGACACGTACCCGCGGATTTTGGCACCGCATTAATTACCGGTCGCCAACAATGGCACAATAATTAACAATTACGCAGTTCGATAATTATATACCTGCCGGCTGAGTTATCGCTCGGCCTGGCTCCGCGCCTCTGTGTTTCGTCTGCACGGCCGCTTTCGGTCACGCACGCGCGCTCGCGCGCACACACACACACACATATATATATACATATGTATATATACATATTCAGCGGCGACGTCCGGCGCACACACAGACAGATCGTCGAGCGTTAGCAGCAGCAACAGAGCCAGAGCAATAGCCGACTCTGGCTCCGGTACAGAAACCGATAAATATATGCGGATCCGGCGTGGCGCGGCGAACGATCTAATTATGCCCGAACAATGGCGCGCGCGCGCGTATCGGACGGCCGGCTGAAAACCTGATAAAGCGGATAAAATGCGAGCCGGGTGTCCCAACCGTTCTCTCTCTCTCTTTCTCGCTCGCTCTCTCTCTCTCTCTCTCTCTCGCTCTCCGGGTTCGACGAATTTCCGAGCGAGTACGCGCCGGAACTCGGAACCCGCCCCGGTGATTTATCTACGGCCGGCCTCTAGCAGGAGTCTACTAGAGGGGCCAGACC
This sequence comes from Megalopta genalis, assembly GCF_051020955.1. Classification (NCBI taxonomy): domain Eukaryota; kingdom Metazoa; phylum Arthropoda; class Insecta; order Hymenoptera; family Halictidae; genus Megalopta; species Megalopta genalis. The sequence continues at coordinate 2,816,097 of NC_135014.1, read as the reverse complement.
CGTGAATCTGTCTTGATTTACAACGGAGCCGCGGCCACGCATCGATGCCTCATAATGCCTTGTAATTACCAGCCCTCGCTCCGAGAGAAATCACGCTCCTCCTCGCAAGGACGATAACAGGCGCCGCCGATCCTCCTCGGCCTTCGTCGCCAGCCTGATGCACGGTTCTCCAAAGTCGCGTGGGACTTACGTCGCACAGGTGACGCTTACTTTTCGATCACTGAGTTTGCATGGTGGGGGAATTTTTTCGATTCTTTTGGCGATGATAGAGGAGCATGATATATATTATAATAATAATATATAGTATATAATATAGTATATATTATAATATTATAGTATATGGTATACTATATATGATAATAATAGTATAATATATATAATAATATATAGTATATAATATGGTATATATTATAATATTATAGTATATGGTATGGTATATATGATAATATTATAGTATATGTTATAGTATGTATGATAATAATAGTATGATATATATAATAATATATAGTATATAATATGGTATATATTATAATATTATAGTATATGGTATGGTATATATGATGATATTATAGTATATGGTATAGTATATATGATAATAATATTTTTGGGGAGGGTTTGATAGAGGAGCATAATATATATAATAATAATAATATATATTATATAATATAGTTTATAGTATAGTATATTATTATTATAATATATAACTACATAATTACTATAGTATAGTATATATTACATTTGGGGGGGGGGGGTGATAGAGGAGCATATAATAATTATACTATAGTATATGTATATTATAATTATATAGTATATAGTATAGTATATTATTATTATAATTTATTTAATTCAATATAAATTTTCAGTCACATTTACATCATATCCCGATTACATTCCTAGATTCATTTCACTTCGATTTTTCGACTTTGCCCGGCGAAATCCACCGGGGAATGTACGCCGGCACAAGTGAAACAAAAAAAATAATAGAAACCCTCCTCCCCCAAGGAAAAGTTTAGCCCGCGATTCAATGCTATCCAAACCGCAAACAAACCACTCGTGTAACAGTATCGACGGAAACGTTCCAGCTGCCTGTCCGTAACGAGGTTAATCGCGATATTACGCGGGAGCTCGATGAAACAGAAAAAGCCAGACGCACTGGAACAAACTTCCAACTACGTCTCTGCGAACGTTCACCATAGCGTATCGGATAATCCACTCGAGCGCAACTTGCGTTCTGTCTGGACCGAGACCGTACACCGATTTCGACCAAATTTTCAGCCGCGTGTAAGTCACCGAGATCTACGAAAGGCATTCGTTACCGGCTACAGATAGAAGAACACTTCTTCACAAATTGTCCATTTTTGTGTACAAGCTGAGAGTCGAATATGTTGTTATATTGTATTATAATAATATAGTGTTTAAGTATATAGTATATAGTATAGTATATAATATAGTATACGTATATTATAATAATATAGTATATAGTATATGTATATTATAATAATATATTATATAGTATAGTATATTATTATTATAATTATATATTATATAGTATAATTATATACATTGTATGTATAATAATTATAATAACTGTAGTTGCAATAATTATATATTGTTTCATTTGTATATTGTTAATTATATAATATAATAATATTAATTATAATTAATATTATTAAATAAAATATTAATATATAATTATATATTATAATAATAACAATAATATTATATATATACTATGCTATAAACTATATTATTATAATATATGCTATATATTATTATGATAGTATATATTATATACATTATTATTATAATATATATTATATATATTATTATTAAATCTTTTCTAATCCTTTCCCAATCTTCCCTAATTAAATCGTTTCTAAATCTTCCTCAACTATAATCTTTTCTTAACCCACGAATCCTTCCTAATTATTCCTAACAAAAATCTCTTCTAATTATCGAAACATTCGCAACCATATTCGTCTTCGCTATTTTGACAATTACCAGCATCAACAACAATTCCCAGTACCTTTTCTAAAGCACGTATACCAATCTTTCGGCTCGCGAACCCCTACCAAAGTGATTCACACTTCGCCGCAAGTCTGTTCAAGCTCTCGCATCTCGCACACGTACACGCTTACACGCGACATACACAACAGCTATAATAGAGGGTATAATCTTCGAGTTCGAGTACTGAAGACCGGCGTCGAACGGAGGCAGACGTTGGACCGTTCCGGATTACCGATCCGCTCGAGCGTGTTCCGATGATCGGGAGCGACGGCACGTGTAAAATAAATCCGGATGTTATAGAGCAAGGGTGGCCGGATGGAGGGATGACGATCGATCATTTCCGCTAATTAATTCATCCGTCAATTAGCAGCCGGCCACGGGTTAGTTCTGGTTAGCGCGTGTGCGTGCGACCGTTCGCGACTAAGAGATCCTCTGGTTCCGTGCAACGGCGTCGCGACGCAAAAAAGCGGTCGCTGAGAGAGAGAGAGAGAGAGAGAGAGAGAGAGAGAGAGGGCGGGAGAGAGAGAGCGAGAGAAAGCGAGAGAGAGCAGGAGAGAGAGAGCGAGAGAGCGCGAGATTCAGCGGTAGAGAGAACGAGAGAGAGAGAGAGCCGGAGAGAGAGCGAGAGAGAGTGGGAGAGAGAGAGCGAGAGAGAGGGCGGGAGAGAGAAGGAGAGGAGCATGGGAGATAAAGCGAGAGCGAGCGAGAGAGCGCGGGAGATAAAGCGAAAGAGAGCGAGAGAGCGTGGGAGAGAGAGCGAGAGAGAGCGAGAGAGAGCGTGAGAGAGCAGGAGAGAGAGAGCTGGAGAGAGAGCGAGAGAGAGAGAGTGGAAGAGAGAGCGAGAGAGAGAGTGGAAGAGAGAGCGAGATAGCGCGGGAGAGAGAGAGAGCGAGAGAGCGCGGGAGAGAGAGCGAGAGAGAGTGGGAGAGAGAGTGAGATAGCGCGGGAGAGAGAGAGAGAGCGAGAGAAAGCGAGAGAGAGCGGGAGAGAGAGCATGAGGGAGAGAGAGCGAAAGAGAGAGAGTAGTGTAAAAGAGAGAGAGAGAAGTGTAAAAGAGAGAGAGAGAGAGAGCAGGAGAGAGCGCGAATGAGAGAGAAAGAGTGGAAAGTAGAGAAAGAGAGCGCGCGAGAGAGAGAGGATTGAAGAGAGGAGAATCAGAGGGGAATTTAATTAAACGCGGGACCGAGAGGGCGATACAGGAGGACGCGACGTCGGCTGCAAGAAGCCTCCGTCGATGAGACCGGGCTCTTTCGGCTCGCCTAATGATTTTCTCGGTCGCCGCGCGAGCTTCTTTCGCCTTCTTCCTCTCCGCGAGCGAAAACGACGCCCGCTTTTTGCCGGATCACCGCGAGCCGACGCGCGACGCGTGCCCGCGCGTCGAATCCGCTCGGGCACGCTTCGCACGCCGCGCCACCGATTCCTATCGTGCTCGAATCATTGGCCTAGCGCGCGATTTTTAGCGTAATTGATCCAGAATCTGAGAAACAGCTTCTTCGGAGAGAAAATGACCGAGAGACGAAGATCCAAAGATCCGCGATCTTGCTTAAGATCTTGAGCAAACGTCCTCGGTTAAAGGGTTAAGATGCTGCCCGGTCGCGTCTTGTCCCCGTCGTAGATTCATCGCGAGGCTAATCCGGCGCACCGGCTCGGATTAGCTCCTCATCAGCCGGGCTTGCAGCTATTATAATAGATGCGTCTTTAACCATGTTGCCCGCGCAGCCAGCTTGATCATGTCCGAGTAGCAGAGCTACGCCCCGGCTCGAACGTGTTCCGTGCGACGCTTAATTGTGTTCTCCCAGGTGTGTGATTGGTGGCCGGCGCTAACAGCTCGATGTATACTTGATAATGTCTAATTGTGTCCTCGCGGATGCGTGCGATAGCGTTGCGGATTGTTCGGCCCGCGATTGCTAGCGGGCCGAAGATACCGGCTATCGTCGGCAATCGCGGTCGAAAGGACGAAAGATCGTCGACGACTGTCTCTTCGAACTTTCTGGCTGTTTGGAGACGTTGGTTTTTATGGGCTTGCCTTTTGGCTTAGGAAATGTGGTCGGTTTTTGTTATGGGTTACTAGTGGACCATCTTCTTGTATCTCACATGTCGTACAGTAAAATAAGGTTAAATCAAACAGGTGAAATAAAAAGAAGAGTATAAAATGAAATCGAACGGATTAAATATAAACAGAGAAATAAAGTAGAATCAAATAGATGAAAGAAAAGTAGAAAAGTAAAGTGAAAGCAAAATAGGTTAAATAAAAATATGAAAATATAAAATGAAATCGAACAGATAAGAGAAAACCAAGGAAATAAGATAAAGTCAATCAGATAAAATAGAAACAGAAAAATTAAATAAAATCAAGCAGATAAAATAAAAACAAGAACATAAAATAAAATCGAAAAGATAAAAGAAAACCAAGGAAGTAAAATAAAATAGATCAGAAGAAATAAAAACAAGAAAATGAGATAAAATAAAGTAGAATATAATAAAATAAAATAAAATAAAGTAGAATAAAATAAAATAAAATAAAATAAAGTAGAATATAATAAGATAAAATAAAATAAAATAGAAGAGAATAAAATAAAATAAAGTAGAATGTAATAAAATAAGATAAAATAAAGTAGAATATAATAAAATAAGATAAAATAAAGTAGAATATAATGAAATAAAATAAGATAAAATATAGTAGAATATAATGAAATAAAATAAGATAAAATAGAATAGAATAAAATAAAATAAAATAAAACAAAGTAAAATATAATAAAATAAAATAAAGTAGAATAAAATAAAATAAAATAAAATAGAAGAGAATAAAATAAAATAAAATAAAATAAAGTAGAATATAATAAAATAAGATAAAATAAAGTAGAATATAATGAAATAAAATAAGATAAAATAGAATAGAATAAAATAAAATAAAATAAAACAAAGTAAAATATAATAAAATAAAGTAAAGTAGAATATAATGAAATAAAATAGAATAAAATTAAGTAGAATCGAATAAAATACGATAAATCCTGGCGCTACGGGAACAACGACACCGATTGCCGCGAACAATCCATCTCAAAGATCGGATGATCGTCGAACGCGGCGTATCCCCGCCGACTCGAAGCTGGTTTTTCACGCGGCACCACGGAATATCGCGAGTGTCCGAGGGCTTTGGAGGATTTGTCGCGATCTAAGACCCGTCGGACGAGTATTAGCGGCCGATATACAGTGTCGGAGGGTACGACAATCCCCGATTAGTCCCGGAGAACTGTTAATACCCCGGGAATCGTGGCGCGGCGCCATCGATTTACCGGGACGACACCGTCCCGAACAGCATATTTAGCAGCCGTTCATCACGCCGGCGAAATATTAAAACAGCGGCCCGAAGCGTAGTCGAAGGGGTTGCGAAAGCGCAGTTTTTATCGACAGCCCCGCGGCCGGGCAATTAATTATCGTTCGATGGGATATTACGAGCGGTGTTTCCACGGGAGGGGGGGGGGGCTGGCCCGTATTTTTCCGAGGCTCCGTTGTCCGTGCCGCTCGCCGGCCGGTTTACAATGGCGTGGAACAGGCCCCGGTAGCAGCGGACTGTACCCTGGAAATAAATCACGCGGTTTTCGCGCCAGGATCATTAGTCATTAGCGGCGCTTATTACGACTGCCGGGTCCGGGGCTCCCGCCAGATAAGGAGCCCGATAAATTCTAATTAGACCGAGAGACAAGGGGTGGACGCGTTCTAACGCCGGATCGGCCGCGGGTATCGCGGAGTAAAACGCGCGAGCCATCGCCGCGATTCCCGCGAGCCCGGCGAGCTTCCGAGCGCATTACCGACACCGGGAGTGTCGGCGTTCGCCAACTATAAATCACTATCGCGATGCTGCACGCCCGTGTGGCCACCGTGACGGGGCTCTCGCGACCCCCTTCGTTGCTCCTCTCGCGTCTTTTCTTCTGCGCCGAGGACGATCTGCCACTATCTGATCGGTGGCGCATCGTTAAGCTCGCTTCGCTGGATGTCCGATAGTTTCTTCACCTTCCCTCTTCACGATCTCGCCGGTAATAATCGTCCGAAGTATACTGCTCGTGAAAATTATAGCAAAGAACCAGCTAGGATAACCTTCGGTATAAATCGGCCGAATTCGAGCGACGATAACTCCCCGAAAAATCGTCGCAGGATGATGATCTTTCTTTCAAATTGAAGCTTGAAACTTCGACTTTAAGGTACTGGTTCTTGATTTCAAGTTCGTTGCATCCTTGCCACTGTAATTCTTAACATGTGAGGCGATGTTGATATAACCTTCGGTATAAATCGGTCGAAATCGAGCGACGATAACTCCGCGAAAAATCGTCGCAGGATGATGATCTTCATTTTAAATTAAAGCTTGAAACTTTGACTTTAAGACACTGTTTCTAGATTACAAGTTTGACGCAGCCTCGCCATTGTAATCCTTAAAACGTGAGACGATGTTTGTTTGACCATGTAGTGAAAATTGCCAAGTTCGACGAAACGCACGGAGTTTGAAAAATTTTTTTCTGAGACGCCGTTTCCACTCGAACGAAGTTCGATCCTTTTTCTTCAATTTAAAAGAAAGGGGACGTCGCTGCGATTTTTTCTTGCGAAATTATAGCGCCATGAAGTAACCCTTGCATTTTTGTCGTGAATCGCTGGCATTAGCGTCACTCGATGTGTATTTATTGCGAGATTATGGCGAGGGTGGATCGAAATTGAAATCCAGAAACACTATCTTAAAGTAGAAGTTTCGAGCTTTAATCTAAAAGAAGAGTCATCATCCTACGATGATCTTTCGCGGAATTATCGTCGATCGAAGTTGGCCAATGCGCATTTCGTCAAACTTGGCAATTTTCGATACGACAAACATGACTTCACATTGAAAGGGTTACAGTGGCAAGGATGCATCGAACTTAAAATTCATAGTATAGTGTCTGAAAGTAGAGGTTTCAAGCTTCAATTTTAAAAAAGAGTTATCGTCTTAAGGTGATTTTTCGCGAAATTATCGTCACTCGAAGTTGGCCAAATTATATCCATTGGGCCAATTTTTATCCAAAACTTTTCCACGCTGTGATCTTTCCGAGCAGTGTATTATACTTCGTTTTCTCTGGAATCCAAATCGGATGTCATACTTGACGAACGATTCGAAACGGAAAGAGGTACGAGCATCGAGAAGCGTCTGAAAGCGCTAAAAAGTCCGAATATCCGTCGAACCGTCGCGTCCGAAAGTCGCGCGAATTCCAGCCTTGAATGAAAAGCCGTAAGAAAATTACCACGGACGATTAAGTATCCGCAAGCGTCCTTCATCAGCGGCTCCATTCTCGCCGCGAGCCCCGATCGAAATGGCTTTTTTCGTTTCACCGCAAACAGTGTGATCGCGGGGGCGTGGAACCGCGAAGGAAACACAGTTGTCGGCGCGGTGGAAAGCGACGGGGCTAGAAAAAGAGACAGAGGGTTAGGGGGGGCTTAGCGCGGCGTGTGACACGTTCATAAAGTTGAAACAAAAAACGAATGAATTTGGCGTCCGGCCAGACCAGACCATGTCCGGTCTTTTCCATATAAATCACTCGTATCCGAGCGCGTTTCGTTGCGTCGCGTCGCCTCGCCTCGCGCAGCGGCGCGCATTCGGCCCGAAAAGTCGGACATTTAAGGATTCGACAAATTCTACCCGAAACGCCGATTCATCTATTTGTACATTCGTTCGTCTATATTTCTTATCTGCTTCGATTCTTAAACATTAAAGATATTCTTTCACTTTCTAAATTAATATTCATTGCATCGATACTATATTTATTTCTTTTTTCTGCAGTGTTCTCTAACAATTCTCCTTGGTCGATTGAATACTAATGTTCACACGAATTATAAGCGATATTTCTTACAGGCAACAGCGTTTTTAAGTAAATGAAGTTCACTATATATATAAACGATATTTGCAAAAATCACTGTTCACAAGTTATCGCGATATTTCCCTCGTTCCCGGTGCTCCGACAAAAAAAAGCTTCGAACAAAAATCGATCAGTACTCGATCCTCTATAAGCTTCGATATGAAAGATTAATCAAGAACCTTGTTTCAAATAAAAAATTGCGATCACCATGATTTTTTAATCGTTACCACATCGTTTCCGCTTAACAGAATTATAGCCGACGTCGAGACGAATTCAACGACCTACATAAAACTACCTTCACGTTCTCAGAACGTCGTTAAAATCGTCGCGAACAGCTGATTCATCGTTTGGGCCCAGAGCGCGCCGCGTCGTTGACACGCGCAGCGCGGACGCCCTCGCCGCGTCTAGGGCCCGCGCGCGAGGAGGATTAAAAACGAGGCGGAACAATCCGGGGGGGAGGGCGCGGTGCCGATTCGTGGGACGGTTTAATCTGGTATCGCGGATCTCGAGGAATCATCGGCGGAGGAACTGGCCCCGGCTATGCATCGTCGAAGCCCGATCCGCTGTGCATAGACGTAGGGGGGGGGGGGAGCGCGAGCATGAGCCTCACGAATGCTATACGAATCTCATTTTCTCCTATAGCCGCCATAGCTTCTCCTCCGGCCGAGATAAGCCGTGTACTCGTTGAATCTTAAGGATGCGGGGCTGTGAGTCTTCGCGAACGCCGTAAGTAGAGGGAACGAAGATAAGGCCGGATCGTTTCGAGGTATCCTAAGGCACGTTCGTCGAAACGGCCCCGTAATATTAATAGCGGGGCCGCGGCTCTCCGTTTCTCCCCCTCCTCCTCCCGCCGCCGCTCTTTTCCCTGCTCGTTCCTCCTGTCTCTCTCTTTCTTTCTCGCTCTTTCTCTCTCTCTCTCTCTCTCTCTCTCTCGCTCTCACTATTTTTCTCCCTTTCTCACTCTTTCTCTCTTTCTCTCATTCGATATCGTTCCACGGCAATTTTCGTAATCCGCGATACACCCTCCACGGCCGCGGTAAATATCAAAGCACTCTCGGTCCCTCGATAGGCCGACGCGATGCAGTCGCCGCCGCAGCCGCCGTTCGCTCGCTCTCTGCTCGCCGCGGATCTTCGCTAGCCTCTTCGCTATCGAGCGAATCGGAGCGGATCGCGCTTTCGGAGCTCCGCTGTCTCGTAATTTTCGGCGGTCTCTCGGATACTATCTCGTTCCGACTTTTTAGCGGCGTCCACCGTCCCGCCTCGCCGCCATACGCCGCGGGCTTTTTTCGGGCCGCGGGCCCGACGCCGGTTGCTCGGATGACGACGACGTATAGGTGCAATTCTCTACGATCGATCGTTGGATTTTAGAGGAAAATTATTTGGGGAGGGGGGATGCGATTGTTCGAGCCTCGTGAGTCGTTTTTGTGGTCGCCGATTGATCAATGAATTGGTAATTGATTGACAATGAATCAAGGTTAAACGACAGGCATCGCGTATTCGTTTCGTATTTTAATTTATTTTCGTATCTTGTTCGTAATTTAATTTATGATAATTTAATAATTAATGATAGTTTATAACTTAATATTAACGTATGGGACAACTAAATATTATTAGACGATATGACAGAATTAAATAACAAATGAAAACGATGATGTTCGTAGTTTATTCGCGATTAAATTATTATTAAATTATTATTATTATTGGTATTAAATTATCATTATTATATTAATATTAAAGTATTATTATTATTGATATTAAATCATTATTATTATATTAATATTAAAGTATTATTATTATTGATATTAAATTATCATTATTATATTAATATTAAAGTATTATTATTATTGATATTAAATCATTATTATTATATTAATATTAAAGTATTATTATTATTGATATTAAATCATTATTATTATATTAACATTAAAGTATTATTATTATTGATATTAAATCATTATTATTATATTAACATTAAAGTATTATTATTATTGATATCAAAGTATTATTATTAATATTAAATTATTATTATTATTATTAAATTACTATTATTTTGATATTTACATTATAATTATTAATTAAATTATTACTGTCAAATTATTAAACCTTGGCAATATAGAAGCTTGTTGAACATCGCTCTTATTCTTCTTCTTTTTCTAAAAAAAAAAAGAAACTTTTCAAAGTTTCCCTTCCATCGAACCAACCTCCCAGAAAGAACAATTAGATAAACCATCAATCCGCCTCTGGATCCGCAATCAGCGACCGAAAGCACCCGGTGCACAGCACAATCGTCGCGAGAATCGCGCGACGGTCTCGCATTTCGTCGTCGCTCGTTCTCGAGCCGAGCGTACTCTCGCGGCTCGCAGCATCGTCGCCGAATTATCAGTGGTCCGGCGAGGACACCACCAGAGCAACATCATAATCCACTCCGGCGAGCCCGCGAATAAATTACCCGACGGCGGGGTGAACCACCGGGGGAATTTAAAATGCCGTCCTCCGGCACTAAAGTGACTACCAGCGGCTTCGGCGGCGGCGGGCGCGCGATCGCCTTCGCCGTCGGCAAAAAAGAAGCCCGGCGACGGGAAAGTAAAAAGGGAGGAGGAGACTTTTCCTTTCGTCGGGACGGGCACGCACGCGTGTGCTCGCTGCAAGCGATACTGATTGTGCGAGCGAGCGCGAGGCGATCCATCATTCCTCGTCGCCGGCGCCGCGCCGCACCGCGCCGCGCCGCAACGCGTCGCTGCGAGTCCGCGGGGCCCGAGGGCCGCGTACCACGGGCCCGGCATAATTTGTTCGCTCGATTAGATATTGAAAAGCGGCAGACCCGGTCCGTCTGGTCGCCGGAAGAGCGACGAGGAGCAACCGGCGCGGCGGAGCGCGTGCTGCTCGCGCGACGAGGAGAACAGTCCGCCGCGACTCGCCTCGATCCGCGATACACTCGGAGATTGGATCTCGCGAGGTGTCCATAAAATAATCAGCTTCCCGGCGCGTGCACCGGCTCCTCGCGAGCCGATCCGCTCCGGTCCGCTCGCGCGGACGCGGCCGTCGCGGAGAAAAAACGTCGCGCTCGATTTTCTACGGCGCGCCGAGCGGTCCCCGTTCGCTCGCTCGCGCGTCCGCTTCTGCGGGCCCCGGGACCGGAGAACCAGTTGAAACCGTCCCCGAGACGATCGTTATCGGCGATCCCATTTCGCCGATGCGTTTTCTTCCGCCGGAGATCGATCGCTTCTCATTCCCCGTTTCCTCGGATAGATGAATAGCGACGCGGTCTCCGCGGCTCCCCCTGCTCTTAATTCAGCCAATTCTTCGGCCGTGTTTTGGCTAATGGGATTCTTTGTGGTATTTAGGACTCGCGTTGCTCTCGTTTGCCCGCGAACCGAGGCGCGGTGCGCCGTTTTTTTCGGACGGCCACCATATACAGTGGTATAGAAGCTCGAAATCGTGGTCAAAATAAGAAATAGCGACGGATTTATTTGAAAATTTGTGTGTAAGGCTTTTCATGGTCGCCGATTACGAATCTGAATTCAAAAATTCCAAAAATAAAACGGCGGGTCAAATATGGCGGATGGGTTGTCGAAGAAATGATTTGATTTTAACGAAAATTGGTGATCATATACCTTCGGAAATCCTGATTACGAATCTGAATTCAAAAATTCCAAAAACAAAACGGCGGGTCAAATATGGCGGATGGGTTGTCGAAGAAATGATTTGATTTTAACGAAAATTGGTGATCATATACCTTCGGAAATTCTGATTACGAATCTGAATTTAAAAATTCCAAAAACAAAATAGCGGATCAAATGTGTTGGATGGGTTGTTGAAAAATTGGGAAATGAGGAAGGTTCCGTGGCTATGCGGAAAGGTCGATCGGCTACGAAGCCAAAGGTCCTGCATACGGTTCCCTTGTTTTTTGCTTGAAATATTCTATTATCTAATTATTGTCACTATTTAAGATTTCTTTAACGATAAGGAACACTTCTTTCCTAGTTGGACAGTATCGACTGTCACGAGATCCTGAAAATAGAAAACCAAAAATTGAAACATCTTTTTCAATCTAACGAACTTCATTCTTTTTCAAAATAATTTTCGACATTGCCTAATAAAGTGTTTTTTCTAACATCTCGAAACAATGTAAGCAATTTGGCACGATTTTTAGATAGTTATTCCGTCTTAGATACTCTCGCGAGACAGTTTCCCGTACGTTGACTCGCAAAAATGGTTGCAACTGAAAAAAGTGCAACGCGATGCAGCCAACTTTTTAAGTGCAGCTAGATGAAACTATAAACTGTGGCTCCTGTAAATTTGAAAGCAGGCCCTCGTAGGCCGCAAAAGTTTCGACTATAACTTTACGGTAAATGCATTCCATTTGCTCTTATAATTTGAATCTACAATTTATCGATTTACCAATGTAATAGTTAACGATTCGTGAGATGTTAGCGGTACAAAATGTTGTACTTACTACCAGGAACAATATCCATTTTACACGATTGAAAAAAAACACTTCCACAAAAACATACACGCTTTAAACTATTCGCTTCGCACTGTCGCTCTCGCTCGCGAGTAACGACTGCCCGAAAAACTCGAAATTCGAAGTGTAATCGCCATTCAGGTATAAAAGTATGGGTCATTTCGTTGTTCCCAACACACGGACGCGTCGTTAAACTAACCAATCCGTAAGTCAAAAACTCCCCAACGACAACATCGATTTTTTGGATTTTGACCATGATTTCGATCTTTTACACCACTGTGCGGCCGGTCGCCGGCCGCGCGTCGTAAACCGGAATCCAATTCAGCGTTCATTTTAGACAGACATTGTCCGTGCTATTTATAGGAGAGCTGTAAACTGTGCATCGAGACGAGGCGCGCGCGATCCAATTTGAAAAATTACGCCCGCGAATGCGATTTCGTCGGATGCAAAGGCGAGCGCGTCGAAGGACGCGCCGCGACGCCGCGCGGCGGAACGAAGATGTCTCTCCGTTCTCTGGGAAAATCGTAAAGCGCGTCGGGAAATAAGCGATTCTATTTTTACGAGCGTGTACAGTCGGCCCACGTTGCGGAAAATTATTAACCGCGTCGTCGATTATACGACGCAGTTCAGGGGAACGCGGTTCGCCCGCCGATCTGCACGGAATTACAAACTGCGACGTCACGGCGCATCGAAAATTATACGACGCGATTTAGGGGAACGCGGATGTCGTTCGATCGAGGAAATCACAAACTGCGTCGGCCGGTGAGTCGGAGATGCACGGGCCACTGAACCGACGCGATTTGTATTTTTCCTTAGAAAGAAAGGACGATTAGGGCAATCAAAATTGTATGATGTAATTTTGGGTATTAATCCTTTTATGGGCGCGATATGAATTTTCAAAGAAATTGGAACGTTTATTTAGCATAATTTTAAGTTATATGGTAATACAGCTGTTATTCGCTTTTCTGTTATTTTTCATTTTCACCTCAGCAAAATTAGGGGTGGTGGGGCCTGTAAACAAGATGAGCCAAAAATAGGGGGTTCCTGAGGTGATTTGAAGCAACTTTTTCCTTTGCGAAAATGCGATCCGCGGCTTCGTTTACGAGTTATTAGCGAAAAACACTGACCAATCGGAAAGCGAGCGCGGCCGGCGCTCGGCCCTTGAGGCCAATGCCGCGTCGCGTCGACTGTATGACGCAGCGGCAGTGGTCGCGAGGGCAGGGCGTCAGCCGTACGCGATCTCTTATTGGTCACTGTTTTTCCTTGATAACTCGTAAACGGGGCCGCGGATCGCATTTTCGCAAAGGAAAAAGTTACTCCAAAAGATCTCAGGAATCTCCTATTTCCAGATTGCGAGACATTTTCGGACACCCTGTATAAATGGCAGCACATTTCAACGGTGAGAATATTTGATCCTGGTGTCTATATGCGCACTAAACATTTTTAGTCGGAAGCTTACTTCGCAGTGCCTATGAAAGGGTTAAAGTGTGACGAACAATTCAAACTTTCACCTCTTGCATAATAAAAATAAAAGAATCTGTCTTCTTAATTCGATGGAAATTTATATATCGAACAATCATTTCGATACCGGGGGAGTAGTTGATAAACAATTTAAAGCTCAAATGTGTCCGAATAGATAAAAGAGATAACACAATTTCAAGCTCGAACGTCCGACTAATTATATTATTTACAGAAACGGTCTCTCTCGCGTACACAGGCGATTCTCGTCGTAGGTTCGTCGCGGTTAATAAAAACAATCGTCGAATCCCGCTTCCGGCTGTGGCACGTTTGGTGGACGTTCGGTGGCCACACCGTGAGCGTGTCCCACCGTAACCGCGACCGGAAGCCCGGCAAAAAGTTGGGCGGGCCACCATTGTTACGCGGCGACGACGACGACGACGACGACGGGCATGGGTTTCGTGGGTCGATGCCTTCCTCGATCCATCCAATTAAACTTCTGCAAAAGAACAGCCGGACAGAGAGAAGCCAACCGACGGGGAAGACCAGCGAATATTGTCTTCGGGCCTGGAAAACATTTCGCGAGCAGCATCTGCTTTCGGAACAGAATTCTGAATCTTGATTCCACGATTCTTGCCACGTCGCTGATACTCGAATCTTTGTGAAACTCGCTAGACAGTAAGTTATTCTCCCCGATTTTCCATTAGCTTGTAAATTTAATTGGATGGTTTTGGGAGAGGAGGTACGATTATTCGAGCCTTGCACCTCGAATTATTAGCATTAGTATAATTATTATTATGATTAGTATAATTAGTAACAATATATAGTTATTATTATGATTAGTATAATTAATAATAATATACAGTTATTATTATGATTACCATAATTAATAATAATATATAATTATTATTGTGATTAGTATAATTAATAACAAAATATGGTTATTATTGTGATTAGTATAATTAGTAACAATATATAGTTATTATTATGATTAGTATAATTAATAATAATCTACAGTAATTATTATGGTTAGTATAATTAATAATAATATATAATTATTACCGTGATTAGTATAATTATTAATAATATATAGTTATTATATTATGATTAGTATAATTAATAATAATATATAATTATTATTGTGATTAGTATAATTAATAACCATATATAGTTATTATTGTGATTAGTATAATTAGTAACAATATATAGTTATTATGATTAGTATAATTAATAATAATATACAGTTATTATTATTATTACCATAATTAATAATAATATACAATTATTATAATGATTAGTATAATTAATCATAATATAATTATTATTATGATTAGTACAACTAATAATAATATAATTATTATTATGATTAGTACAACTAATAATAATATAATTATGATCATGATTAGTACAATTAACAATAATATTATTATTATTATGATTATTATAGTTAATAATAATACACTTATTATTATAATCATTAATAATACTATTATTATCACAATTAATAATAATACAATCATTATAATTAATAACAATATACCTATTATTAATAATAGGCCATAATAAGCCACGAGGCTCGACCAATCGTATCCCCTCTTCCCAAACGCTCCATTGTCGTCCACAAGCAACAAAAAAATCATGGAGAATCTACCGTATCCGTATCGAAAAATCCGAGTGCAGTTCGACAGTCCCGACGAAGAATAAGCGCAAGTGCGAACGACCCCAGCCGACGATATCCTCCGCAGCGGCCGGGATCGGCGAGGAATCCGAGCGTCCGCGAGATGAAGGAATTCATCACGCAGAAGATGTGTCCCCTACACTGGATCCTCCTCGGCGGTTGTCCGCGGGTCTTTCGTGGTTTGATCTCGGGGCCCGGTGTCCTCCAGAATCCAGCGGACAGAAGCAAAAACCCGAGACTCCTGTGCCGGCAGCGGGCATCGCGATCCTGAAATAACGTTGCGGTCGCCTGGAGATCGCCAACCAGCCCCCTCTCTCTCTCTCTCTCACACACACACACACACACACAGTCTCACTCGTATCTTGTTACCCTTTCGCGGACGCTTTCTTCGGTCGGGCTGCCGCGGTTGACACGTGTTATGCCGGGGCCCGTTCGCCGCGAGTTATAAAGTGTTGCACGGCCGGAACACACGCCACGGATAGATCAATTTGCCTCGCGATACTGGATTCCCCGGGGCCGGGGAATAAGGGGGAGGGGGGACCGAGGCGACAGATGCTGGCCGGGCCCCGGCCGCGGAAAAAGCCGGCCGTATTCGCGCCGAGTAGTACCCGGCAACACCTGTCCGATCGAGCGTTATCTAATCAATTACGCTCGGCGGATAGACGCGGGAAGGTGGGAGACGCGCGCGTCGCGGAGAGGCGCGCTGGAATTTCTTCTGCAATTTGTACCTCGCGGAGCTCGTCGCGCTTCCCGCTTCGACGTCGCGGCACCTCGGGATTCCTGGGACGGTCCTCCGCCTGTTATCGGTTCCCCGGAAATTTCCGGCGAGAGGACGTCCCGCGGGATCTCCGCGAGGCTGCTTCGCGACGCGGGGCCGGCGGGGGCCGGGAATCTCGAGGCGTAGACGAGCGAATTTAGGGCACCGTGGATGGTACCGTTCGATCGAGGCTACGTCTTACGGATCGCTTTTGCGAAACACGTACCGGAGACGTAACCCCTTGACGTATTATTTTCCTCGCGGTTATTGCGATCAGGCATTTTTCGATTGCTATCGTTTCTTAGATGGGAGAGAAAATTGATGCTGGTAGCGTGACTAAATTTACGATAATGCTTAAATTGTTGGTGACGAGAGATTAGAATTTTCTTCCGATTTTAACTCTTTGTATTATGACCACGTCTGAGAGACGTGGCCAGATAATCGGGTCAAAAATGATTATCATGTCTGCGAGACGTGGTCTAAGAATCGGATTAGAAATGTTTATCACGTCTGTGGGACATGGTCAAAGAATCACGATAGAAATGATTATCACGTCTAAGAGACGTGGTCAGATAATTGGGACAGAGATGATTATCACGTCTGTGTGGCGTAAAAAGATCGGTCTAGAAATGATTATCACGTATGTGAGACGTGGTCCAAAAATCGGGCTAGAAATGATTGTCACGTATGTGAGACGGAGTCCAAAAATCGGGCTAGAAATGATTGTCACGTCCGTGAAATGTGGTCAAAGAACCGAGCCAGAAATGATTATCACGTATGTGAGACGTGGTCCAAAAATCGGGCTAGAAATGATTGTCACGTCTGTGAGACGTGGTCCAAAAATCGGGCTAGAAATGATTGTCACGTCCGTGAAATGTGGTCAAAGAACCGAGCCAGAAATGATTATCGCGTCTGTAAGGCGTGGTCCAAAAATCGGGCTAGAAGTGATTGTCACGTATGTGAGACGTGGTCCAAAAATCGGGCTAGAAATGATTGTCATGTCTGAGACGTAAAAAAGTCGGGCCAGAAATGACTATCACGTCTGCGAGACGTGCTCCAAAAATCGAGCTTCTAGAAATGATAGTCACGTCTGTAAGACGTCCAAAAATCGGGCCAAAAGTGATTATCACGTCTGTCAGACGTGGTCAAAGAATCGACTCAGAAATGTTTGTCACATCTGCGAGACGTGCTCCAAAAGTCGAGCTAGAAACGATTGTCACGTCCGTAAGACGTGGTCAAAAAATCGAGCCAGAAATGATTATCACGTCTGCGAGACGTGATAAAAATTGAAAGCACTCAGAAAAATGCGTTGGATTAACCCTACGAATATTTTAATCAATGTTAAAGCAAACGTTTTGTAAGCTGCCTTAAAGAACGGCGACGAATTACATTGCTCCGCAGAGTATCCAATGACTATGAAAACAAGCTGTCCAATAGGAAACACTTAGTGAAATCGTGACAGAACGAAGTTGGATTTTTCATTGGATCTCGGTGAGCGTTTAGGAGGCTGTGTAAAAGAATGTCGCCGGAATCGGTGGCTGTCTTATTATCATTTTGACGAGAGAGAGAGAGAGAGAGAGAGAGAGAGAGGGAGAGAGCTGCTAGTCGGCAGTCGAGACGAGCGTTTACCGCAGGACGAACAAGCTCCGTGGAGCACACACGAGGTTTCGTGGGGCCCCAGATAGTCCTTGGACGGGCTTACGGGCCCATCCGTCACCGGCTGACACCGGGCCCGATGCGTTTTTGTCCCCCTTCTCGGGGCCCGCTCCCGCCGACTTCTGATTCGCCGACCCTCGCGGCCTGCCAACGAAACCGACGGAAAAAATTCGGAACCGCTCCGAAAGACGCGTCACCGGGCCCTCGCCGGATTCGGCCGCTCGCGGGCCCTTATTTCGACTATATTCCCGAGACCCGTGTCTCTGCCGTTGGAAAATTCTCCCTGACTTTCGGCGAACCTTCTCGACGTGTCTATCGTGTTTTTAATGAGAGATATAAGCAATTTTGTAAATATTTCTGGAAATTCTAATACTTGGACATTTTAAATATATTTAAATATTTTTAAATATTTTAATATCTGGACATTTTAAATGTATTGAAATATTTCTAGATATTTTGATATTTGGACATTTTTAATATTTTTAAATATTTCTAAATATTTGAATATTTGGACAGTTTAAATATTTCTAAATATTTCTAAATATTTTAATATTTGGACATTTTTAATATTTTTAAATATTTCTAAATATTTGAATATTTGGACAGTTTAAATATTTCTAAATATTTCTAAATATTTTAATATTTGGACATTTTAAATATTTTTAATTATTTCTAAATATTTTAATATTTTTAAATATTTCTAAATATTTTAATATCTGGACATCTTAAATATTTTTAAATATTTTTGAATTTTCGGAGAATCGGATGATCGGTGCAATTATGTTTAATTTAAAGGATGAAAGAAGTTTTGAGACGAAGTTTCAAACACACAAGAATCTATGTATATATATATATATATAATAGATAGAGAGAGAGAGAGAGAATATAAGAATATATATATGTATTCTTGAGGCCTAATTTTTTGTTCACGTTCAATATGTTTTGTTAAGCTTATCTTTTTTAAAGATTTCTGGAATATTTTTTCCAAGGGTCAACTTTCATCTTGCACTCGTCTCTTCCATATTTTATTCTACTATGATGTAATTAAAAAAAAGAAAAAACAGTGCCATCGGGTACACAATTTTCAACACCGCGATGATATGTACAACAATGTAAAGTAAAAACTGCATCGTCCAATAGTATACAATTTTTGCGTTACGTCAGAAGATAGCAGAACAATTATTTTTGTTCTAGATCGATTCGATTATGTTACTCGAGACGCGTCTTCTCCCCAGAACAAAATAATTGCTGTCGATACCTTCGGCTGCGAACGTCCCGTACACCGAGCACCCTCGACTTCCAAAATCCCCTAAACAGCATCGCTCCGACCGAAAAAATAAAAAACGGAACAGAGAGCTCGCTCGTATCATCATCGCGGTCGTCGTGGAGACGTCGCAAAAAAGTGGGGAAAAAACGCGGCGCCGTGGATCCGCAAGAAAGCCGGAATTTTTGCTGGAAACGGTGAAACGAGAAGATGGTAGAAGGAGGGGGAGTTTCCATGGTGGTTCCCTTTGGCAGAGGCAAAGTGGCCGCGTCACCGTTCGCGCGGAGGGCAACGTTGTTCGCCGATAATAGGAGCAGCCTCGAAAAGGATCGCAGGCCGGCGCAAATGGGACGTCCCTGTTCCCCGACTTATCGGCTGATAAGCGCTGCGACAAAAACGAGAGAGATAGCAGGGCGAATGCTCTCGCTAATCCAGTTTTCTGCGTCCCTTGATTACCAGACGGGACGGGACGGGACGCGACGGGACGCGACTCGATGCAGCGCGACGCAGCGCCGATGCACCGCGATGCACAGCGATGCGACGCAGCCATTCGATGCTTCCCCCCGCGTATCGGCGATCTCAAAAGCCTGGCCTAATTAAAATACTCGCTGCCGGGGATCCCTTGCAACCTCGAATCCCTTTATCCGGAACACCCGCCGACCCCCCGCCGACCCCCCGCCTTATACGAGCCTATTTCGATTTCGTTATTTCGACCACCGCTCCAACTGATTTTAATGCTACGTCGCACGGAGAGATTTTCGATCGGGAGATAATCGAGATAATCGACATTTCCACCGTGGGAAATAGTCACGAAGTTGATCGCAAAGATCATCGGCACGTCTCCAGACGGTGCGACGATGCAGAGAAGCTCGAACTTGACGAATGAATAGAACGTGCAGTCGGCAGAAATAAATCGGGTCAGGAATAATTATCACGTCTGTGAGACGTGGTATAAAGATCAGGCTAGAAATGATTATCGCGTCTGAGATACGTGGTCAGATAATCGGGACAGAAATGATTATCACGTCTGTGAGACGTGGTCCAAAAATCGGGCTAGAAATGATTGTCACGTATGTGAGACGTGGTATAAAGATCAGGCTAGAAATGATTATCGCGTCTAAGATACGTGGTCCAAAAATCGAGCCAGAAATAATTATCACGTCTGCGAGACGTTGCGATAAAATCGGGCTAGAAATAATTATCACGTACGTGAGATGTAAAAGCATCGGGTTAGAAATGATTATCACGTCTGTGAGACGTGGTCATAAAATCGGGCTAATTGGCGCAAAGATCATCGGGACATCTCCAGACGGTGCAACGATGCAGAGAAGCTCGAATTTCACGAATGCACAGGATATGCAGTCGACAGAATGATCGTCGTTTTCTTCTCAATCGAATGACCTTGAAGCAACCAGACAATTTTATCGTATTTGTTGGTTGATCTTCGAGTCGCGAGCAAAATGAAATTGTTGATGACGAGAGATTAGAATTTTGTTCCGATTTTAACTCTTTGCTGTACGGTCACGTCTGAGAGACGTGGTCAAATAATCGGGTCAGAAATGATTATCATGTCTGTGAGACGTGGTGAGAGAATCGGACTAGAAATGATTATCACGTCTGTAAAACGTGGTCCAAAAATCGAGACAGAAATCATTATCACGTCTGCGAGACGTTGCAAAAAGATCGGGCTAGATATAATTATCACGTACGTGAGATGTAAAAGTATCGGGTCAGAAATGATTATCACGTCTGTAAAACGTGGTCCGAAAATTTGGTCAGGAATGATTGTCACGTCTGCGAGACGTTGCAAAAAAATCGGGCTAGAAATAATTATCACGTACGTGAGATGTAAAAGCATCATAATTATCAGGTCTATGAGACGTGGTTCGAAGATCAGGTCAGGAATGATTGTCACGTCTGCGAGACGTGGTAAAGAAATCAGGCTAGAAATGATTATCGCGTCTGAGATACGTGGTCAGATAATCGGGACAGAAATGATTATCACGTCTGTGAAACGTAAAGAAATCGGACCAGGAATTATTACCACGTCTGTGAGACGTGGTCGAAAAATCGGGCTAGTTGATCGCAAAAATCATCGCAACATCTCCAGACGGTGCAACGATGCGGAGAAGCTCGAACTTGACGAATGCACAGGATATGCAGTCGGCAGAATGATCGCCGTTTTCTTCTCAACCGAATGACCTTGAAGCAACCAGACAATTTTATCGTATTTGTTGGTTGATTTTCGAGTCGCGAGCGAAATGAATATTTTATCTTATTTTATTCGATTGCAACGCGCTATGTAGAATTAGTATAGAATCGTCACTTTCTGTGACTAATTTCAGATTATTGCCACTGTAGATCGTAGTCTAGATCAGAGTCTAGATTTAACTAGAGATTAGTATAAGGATTACAGAGCAGCACGGCGAAATTAATTTGCAGGACGTCGTTCTTTCGTTCTGCTCGTATCAATTCTTTTTCATCGAGACTCCATAAAATCTGCGCGGTCTATTAATTACGAAAGTTTTAACGCGTTTACTCGAACACACCCTGTCGAACTAAAACGTCTTCGCCGCAAGATTAATGCGGCTCGATTAAACCGGGGGAACTTCCGTCTCGCGTAATTAATAATGTGCTCGCAAGTAACAGCGATTCTTGCGCTGAGAATAAAAACGAAAGAATCGCAACGTGTTACGAGCGCGGAGCGCGCGTCGTTGCCACTCAGCGACACACGACGAATCTGAATAGGGGGAGGAAAAAAAGCCCTAATCGGCGGAAATGTTGTTCACGCTATCTTGCACGCCGGCCGACGTGAACGTGAAGATCTTCGAGCTTTCGTTTCCGGTCGATCTCGATCGTAAAACAGACGCTTTAATTGCGGAAATCGGAGGGACAATTTTTTGCGAGAATTTATCGCTCATGCGCGATATTCCGTCGTGTTACGATTTCAAGTTTTTGTGTGCAACGATTTTTATGCTCGCACGGTTACCGGACACGTTCTTTTCGGCGTTATTCGTCTCGGTAAATATTGCGGAACGAGAATAAAAATGGAACGAATCGTCAAGAATTTCGTTTAGAAATGCAGTAAATTGTAATAGCAGTTCCAGTTGCAGTAATTGGAAATCAGATCAGAGCATAAAAAGTGGACGATTTTGGGAAGAGGAGATCGATTATTGCAACTTCGTAAGCTCGTTTCTATAATTACAATATCTATAATTACATTTTTACGTTTCTATATTTACATTATTACGTTTCTATAATTACATTATCAAGAACTATGAAAACGAGAACACAAGGCTCGAAATAATTGAACAATTAATTAACATCGAACAATTTTCGACACGAATCGGCCAACTTCGATCGACGATAGCTCGGCGAAAAGTCATCGTAGGACGATGACGTTTGTTTTAAATTCAAGCTTGAAACCTCTGCTTTCAGATATTATACTACGAATTTTAAGTTTAATGCAACCTCGCCACTGTAACCCTTTAAATGTGAAGCCATGTTTGTCATATCGAAAATTGCCAAGTTTGACGAAATGCGCATTGGACAGCTTCGACTAACGATAGCTCCGTGAAAAATCGTCGTAGGATGATGACTCTTTTTCTCAATTAAAGCTTGAAACCTCTACTTTGAGACACTATACTACGAATTTTAAGTTTGATGCTCCCTCGCCACTGTAATCGTTTAAATGTGAAACCATGTTTGACATATCGAAAATTGCCAAGTTTGACAAAATGCGCATTGGTCAGCTTCGACTAACGATAGCTCCGTGAAAAATCGTCGTAGGATGATGACTCTTTTTCTCAATTAAAGCTTGAAACCTCTACTTTGAGACACTATACTACGAATTTTAAGTTTGATGCACCCTCGCCACTGTAACCCTTTAAATGTGAAACCATGTTTGTCATATCGAAAATTGCCAAGTTTGACGAAATGCGCATTGGTCCGATTCGACTAACGATAGCTCCGTGAAAAATCGTCGTAGGATGATGACTCTTTTTCTCAATTAAAGCTTGAAACCTCTACTTTGAGACACTATACTACGAATTTTAAGTTTGATGCACCCTCGCCGCTGTAATCGTCTAAATGCGAGGCCATGCTTGTCACATCGAAAATTCCGAAATTTGACGAAACGGTTTCATTTCAATAATATAATATCAAATGTTGTACACTATAAATACGTTGCAACTATAAAAACGAGTCGCGAGACTCGAATAAAACATCAAAAAAAAAGATTCAAGTCAAAAGAGACCAATTCGAGAAGAGTTATCGCGTTTTAGAAGCTGAACGAATCCTTTTCGCCGGAGGCGGTAATAACAAAATATGGCGAATAAATACAAGATATATATAATAAGACCGCCTATTCGACGGGGGCCGAATTTTAATAATGATTCGCGGCGATCTCATGGCCGAGGGTAATGTGCATCGGCTAATGGAATGCTCGTTGCAAGCGAGCGCGCGCGCGCGTGCGGCCACGTTAAATATTCGAAGTGCGTCGATTTATCAGAGAAATCGTTCGCGGCGCGTACGAGACGTTGCGATATCGAGCGATCGCGACCGCCTCTCTCTCGTGCACCTAATTACCGGCAAACTAATTGAAATATCCGACGCCGGCGACCGTCGTCCGACAGCGGGACGGTTTTTCTCTTCTTTGCCGCGTTAGTTTCTTGTTTGCGCGCGTAATCGGCGCGCACCAACGGCCGAGCCGGAAACGAGTCGGCGGGATTTCGCTAACGGTGTCCACGCCGTGGGAATTAAAAGAGTTTTTACGGGCCGTCTCGGCCCGCCGGAACGTAATCGGCGACGATTACGCTAATCGTATCACGCATATTCCGCGCGCGGCCGCGCAACGAGCAATTTCTGTCATCGACGGGACGCCCAATCGGAGGCGTGACTAATTAACGTGCTCCCTCTCTCCCTCTCTCTCTCTCTCTCTCTCTCTCTCTCTGTCTCTCTCTCTGTCACTCTGTCTTTCTCGCTCTCCGGCGAGCAACTTTGTCGCCTCGATTATCTCCGGCCGCTTATCCGGCTTGTAACGAGGTTGATAATCGAGAAATTCTTGCTCGAGCACGATCCCTATCGACCGTCTTTGCAAACACGCTCGTTTATTAATCCCGGCCGCCGATTATCCAGTTGTTCCCTTTCTGTTTTCGTAGACCTGTCGATGAATAGTCGCTCGCCTCCTCTCCGGACCGGGCGCAGAAGAGAAAGCGACGCTTCGGACGCGCCGTAAATTAACGCGATCGCTACCGGTGTCATATATACATATGTACATGTATTATCTGTATATGTATTTCTGGCTGTCGTCAATCCCGGAGGAAGACGTTTCCGAACTTTACGGTCGGTTTTACAAGTCGCCGCCGCGTTTACGAGTCGGCTGTACTTATGTAAAGCAGACGGCCCGGTTTTACAAACGTCGATGCCGATTTTACGACTGTTTCGACACCTCCGATTTGCTTTGCGCGAGATTCCGGATGCCGCGCCAGAAGAAGTCTTCTGTCGTACACTTTGCCCCGCGAACAACCTCTCTGAACAGCTCGCAATATTCGCGTTTCTACGGTTTTGACACGCTGTGTTCACGATTATTCCGAATTTTTCTGCGCGGAGGACCTCTCGTCGATTCTAATGCTCCTCGCGGCGTGCCGGCGTGCTTCTCGCTCGAAGCGCGACAAGTCTGCGGGAAAAGATCGTAGGTGAAATTTTAATAGATCGTTGGAAAGAGGAGACTTCGATCTTCACGTTCGCGGTAGTTTCGATCGCCGGAAAAATTTGCTTACGTCCGTGGAGGCGTTCGAAGTTCAAATACAGTCGCGAGGTTTACGAAAAATCAGCGGCTCGTTCTTACTCCCTAGAAAAGATGAATAAATTTTTGTTTCGAAATCGAAGTATGTGGCGCGAAAGCTGGGACTTCGAGCTTTAAAACGAGCCTAATTGGGCAGCCTTGCGATTTTTTCTGCGCGGAAAACCTCTCGTCGATTCTAATCGTCCTCGCGGCGTGCCGGCGCGCTGCTTGCTCGAAGCGCGACGGGTCTGCGGGAAAAAATCGTAGGTGAACTTTTAATAGATCGTTATAAAGAGGAGACTTCGATCTTTACGCTCGCGGTAGTTTCAATCGACGGAAAAATTTGCTCATGTCCGTAGAGGCGTTCGAAGTTGAAATACAGTCGCGAGGTTTACGAAAAATCAGCGGCTCATTCTTACTCGCTGGCAAAAGTGAATAAATTTTTGTTTCAAAATCAAAGTATGTGGCACGAAAGCTGAGACTTCGAGCTTTAAAACGAGCCTAATTGGGTAGCCTAGCGATTTTTTCTCGCGAAGTTACGACGATTCGAATATCGTCAATTTCTTTTGGGGAAAGGTGCATAAGATCGAGTGTAAGGTCGATATCGGTCGCATAAGTGCATTCGCCGCATCAGTCCCTAACTCGGCGGGGCCTCGGCTGCGATCTAAAGTCCGTGGCAACGGCCGGGACGAGGCCCGTGGCCTTCGACGGTCGTTAAAGGATTCCCAAGATCCTCTCGAAGAGGACTAACGCGGGGTCCTCCGCGGAGTAATTAAGCGGAGAGAGCCGGCCAAGGGTTCCGCCGCGAATTAATGAGTGCAGATTTAACACCGGCGTTTGCCTAGTGGCCTGCCCGCGATAAAATAATGCCTATTGGCCGCGGCCCGCCGTTCATTTCCGCGGACTTTTACCCGGAAACGGGAACAGCGTTGCGGGACTCGTTCGTCTCGCGGCGAACGATTCAATGGGACCATCGTGTGCTCTGCGATTAAAGCCCGATGAAAGTGACTCTAACGACCAACTGGGTCGCAATTAGCGCTCGAAGAAGCGCCTTCGAAAAGCGTGCCGAAAGCAGAATGCAAATCTGGTTTTCGTGCTGGCGTAACAAGCTTCTGGATTTCGTTGGGAGTGCGACGAAATTAATTAATTAAGTGATTGATCTTCAGTGCTAAAGTGAGAAATTATGCTAGAAGAAACATCTGATTTTTATGCTATTTTTATGGTATAGTTATACTTATATTTGTTAGATTGTTTGCTAGAAGAAATATGTGATTTTTATGCTATTTTTATGGCATATTTGTACTTATATTTGTTAGATTGTTTGCTAGAAGAAACATTTGCGTTTTATGCTATTTTTATGGCATATTTTTACTTATATTTGTTTGTATTGTTTGCTAGAAGAAACATTTGCTTTTTATACCATTTTTATGGTATATTTTTACTTATGTTTGTTACATTGTTTCCTAGATTTTCATGCTTTTTATGCTATTTTCATGACATATATTTTTACTTATATTATATTTGTTTTTTAACCAGTAAATATAAATTCTGTCATATATATAACTAATACCGTTTTACAGCATTTTCTACATTGTATTATGTTCATAATTTTTCTATAGCGTGTCACACAATGACATAAATTTTACTAAATTTCGTCGGACAGACCGTAACATATGAAACAAATTAGTGCAAACGATATTACATATTTTTATTATACGAATGTCATTTCGATAATCTCGTTCGTTAAATTAATTAAAATTATACTAACTAATTGAATTAACCCTTTACAGTCGAAGCTATTTAAATTCGAAATCCAAGACACGATTTCTGATCTACAGTATTTCTATTTTACATAATTAATTGCGATTTATGCGATTTATTTATGAAATTCAGCCTACTAGCAAGTACAATGCAATTTTAACAGTTTCTTTTCTCAATATAAACGAGTATGACGCTCTTACAATGATTTAGAAAAATAGTACACCAATTTTTAATGACGCCTCAGAGTCGCCACTCGATAGCAAAGGGTTAAAATAAAAACAAAAATCAACTAGTTAAAACGATGAGATATACGAGCGAAAGCGTGTCGAAGATAAACACAAAAATCCATTAAAAATAGCAATAGTACACCAACTCCTAGTGACGCATCGGAGACGCCACTCGATAGCAAAGGGTTAAAATAAAAACAAAAATCAACTAGATAAAACGATGAGATATACGAGCGAAAGCGTGTCGAAGATAAACACAAAAATCCATTAAAAATAGCAATAGTACACCAACTCCTAGTGGCGCCTCGGAGTCGCCACTCGATAGCAAAGGGTTAAAATAAAAACAAAAATCAACTAATTAAAACGATGCGATAGACGAGCGAAAGCGCGTCGAAAATAAACGCAAAGAACCAAGAAAAATCGCACAAAAATCCGCGGTCGCGCCATACGGAACGCGACGCGTGAAATCGGCGAAATGCTTCGTGAAACCGCAGCAACCCCTTCGCGGACAATTTAAGGAGCGCCGTGCGCAGTTTATCGTGTCCGCGGGATTTTAATTTCGCGGGCCGATTCGTCGGAGGCGTGCATCTCTCGGCAATCATCTCTCGGTGTTCGATTTACCTGTCCGTGTGCGCCGGTTCCCCTGTGTGCACCCGGGGCCCCGACTCATTACGGTGAGTCACGACTAGCTTGACTCCCTTAATCGAAGGTTAAATCGTGCCGCATGGCTCGGCCGCGCTCGATGTCTGTATTTTATTAACACTCCGTGAACGCTCTCCGAGGCGAGAGAAAGAAAAGCGCCGTGGAAGAGAGCGTGTGCGTGTGTGTATGTGTGAACGCGTGTGCGCGCGCGCGCGCGGCTCGCTCGCCCGCGCTCGGCAAGAGCCGAGGCCGAAGCCGCGGCCGGCTTCCTCCGTGTCACCAGCGATTATTGCTTCTGGAAGGATTATGGATCGTACCGCGGTATTTTATATCGGCCGCGTCTTCGCGATTCCAGCAGGATTTATCGCGCCGCCATAAATAATCGGGGCCCTCCTCGATCCGATCCTCTAATTGCCGGCCGATCACTTTGCCCGGCCGCCGTGCCGGTGACCCCCGGGACAGGTAGACAATACCGTTTCATTCCGGCTGTTTTTCTCCGTTCTTTTTTTGATTTACCGAGGCCGTCCGTGGCCTCGGTTATACAGCAAACGGTTCCCGAATGATTAGTGGGCAAGATGAGATTTTTGGCTCGCCGGGATTTGTTCTACCGGAGACGGATAGCCGCGCGATTTATTCGTCGCGGCGCGTCGCGTCGCTTCCTTCCTTCCTTTTTCCGCCTGATAGATTCGTCGGAAATTACCCTCCGGTTAACCCGCCGCGGTTAATTTCACGGGCGTAGACGATGATTCGACGTCGCGTATGGCGAACGCAGAGGAGAACTCGCTTTTGCGAAACGCTGTGAATTCGATGTAGAGACGAAGGTGGCTCGAACTTTGGCACGTAGCGCTTTGATCGTGGCGTTGATCGTGATTGGATTGTTATGTGATTGTGATTATTATTAGATCGGTAGAATCATAATTCGAGATGTATATACAGGATGTCCCAAAAATGTATCGCAATCTGGAAATGGGGGGATCCTGAGGTCATTTGAAGCAACTTTTTCCTGAGCGAAAATGCGATCCGCGGCCCCGTTTACGAGTTATCGACGAAAAACAGTGACCAATGAGAGATTGCGTACGGCTGACGCCCCGCCCTCGCGACCACTGCCGCTGCGTCATACAGTCGATGCGACGCGGCATTGGTCTCAAGGGCGGAGCGCCGGCCGCACTCGCTTCCCGATTGGTCAGTGTTTTTTGTTAATAACTCGTAAACAAAGCCGCGGATTGCATTTTCGCTAAGGAAAAATTTACTTCAAATGACTTCAGGACCCCCCCATTTCCGTATTACGAGACATTTCACCCTGTATTTCTACGAGGAAATGATGTGCGGAGATACGCTTCAGGAAGGAATTCCTTTGTGCCTGCCATGCGAAAGCGTCGAAACAAGAGTACAGTAAATTCTTCTTAATTGATGCTCAGATCGTACTGTTGAAGATATTCTTCTTTTTTTTTTGATATCATTCGTATCGGTAAATTTTCCGGAACAAGAATAAATGGAAGACACGTATTTCGAATTACAGTACGATATAAGTGGACGCGACGAGGTAACTGATAAAACGATATTAAAACGTGAAACATGAATATTGAAATACTTTGATTGCGTAAAATCACAAATCATTTACTGGTTACTCGCTATTAATAATTGTTGTGTCAGGTTCCAAAATAATGTTCACATCATCGAACCTGTTTATTTATATTATATATATATTTATGTTTAAATACTGTTGAAAATGTAATTGTTGCATGAGTCGCAACATTCAATTATACATGCATAAAATGCAATGATGCAATATTGAAATATTGTAGATCAGAATTCTGAGTTTAAACATAACAACAAGCCAGATCCATGATGCATTAAATATAATAATGTTATTAGTTAATATATGTATAAATTAATATAAACTATTAATATTATTTTACTTATTAATATAAATAAAAATATAAATCGCGTAATTCGATCGTTCTATCGTCGTAGTGTAAAAATACACAAAAATAGACAATTTGCGAAGAGGAGATACGATTATTCGAGTCTCGAGGTTTATTTTTATAGTTATAAAGTGTCCACAATTATAAAACTGAGCCGCGAGACCCGAATTAATCGTATCTCCTCTTCCCAAATTGTCCTATTTAGTGGACAATCTGAGCGTCAGTAAGGGAGACATTACTGTAATCGTATCTGCTTTCCCAAACTGTCCATTTTTGTGCCCAATCCGAGCGTCAATTAGGAAGAATTTAAGAGAAACAAAAACTGTCGCAAACGAACAAACATCCTAAAGAACGAAGAAACGCTGAACAACGCGGTCGCAAAAAAAGAATCATAGCGCAAAAGGTCAAAGTGCTCACAACCGTCTCGATAGCGCAGAAGATCCCCGAATCCTCGGCTGAAAGGTAACCCATTCTGCCGCCCAATCGATCACTCGATCTCCTCTCGCGATTACCAAGGGATACGTTCGCGGTCGATCCTCGGTCTGATCGGTAACGCGTCGCGTTACAGGGCCCGCTCGCGGGCCCTATTCGAGGATCGGTAACGTATCCGAAGGGCCGCAGCCTCTCGGTCCCGGTCGCCAGATCGTGCTGCATGTGCGAGAAGTCCGATGGGCCCCTCCGATCGTGGCCTGCCTTATCGGCGCCGCAGTTAGCGCGAACGGAGCGTAGTAACCGGGCCCCCGGACGGGGCCAGCGGGAAACCGGTTTCGGCCGCGGGCGTGCACGGCAGATCTCTCGGCGTAGATTTGAATTTCACCGCAAACAGCGGGCCCTCTTCCTCCTTCCCCGGGCCTTTCTCCGGCGCGGCGTGGCGTGGCGCAGCGGCTCTCGGGGCCTGAAACGAAAGGCGAAGGGTAGAAGCGCTTCCTCGTGCACCGGGCCCCGGCGTCTCCGTTCGGGCCGCGTCGGTCTTACGCGTCTCTCTCGGAACGATTACACGGTCCTCGACCGGGAATATCGTCGACGCGACGGGCCCCACTCCCCCCTCCGTCCGGCCTGAAGTCTCTATCTGCCCGCGGATTTATTGTAATCGGGCCCCGTCGCGCGAGATACGATTTCCACGGCGCAACAGGGCCTTCCAGTTAACTGTACTCCCGTGGATTTTTGCGGCGGGACGAGTCCTCGTTGCTGGAACGAGCTGCCCCGAGAGAGAGAGAGAGAGAGAGAGAGAGAGAGAGAGAGAGACCGGGCCCCGGGCCCCGTCATATGGTTCCGTTTACGTGTTCCTAAACGCGCACGCCGACTCGTCCGATTTGCACCTTCTTCGCGGACCCCGGCGGACCCCGGGGATCCCCGCGTTTACGGCGCCCGACCGTTCAGGGAATACCGGGAAATCTGTCCTCTTCTTAATGGATATTTATGGGACTTTTATTTCAGCCCGACTGGAGGGATTTCTTCGGGCGAGAGAGACGCTTTTCAGGACGAAGCTACGATCTTGCAATTAGCAGGGCCTCTTCGCGGTTTACGGCCGCTCCGTGGAATACTAGGATCGCGTCCTGCTGCGTCCATTGCGAGCTTTTGTTTAATTATTTCGATACTGCGTCCACGTTGTCGGTCTCCTCGGATCTTCGTTAATGCTGTTATTTATTGATATTTTTGCTTCGCTGGCGATTTAGAGCTTTATCGAGCTATTCGATGTTGAAGAGATAATAATATTGAAATCAGGAGAATAGTTATACCTTCATAATTATGATATTAATTATGTCAATTCCTTCTTTTATCGATGAACTATGAAATCCAAACTTGTTGTACATCGAAGTCAATTGATCATCGATGATATCGAAGACACGAATATCCTGAATTCAATGATTTTTATTTGATTCCTGTGCAATTGAAAATATTGAAAATTTAACCTTGATATTCTTCCTTTGCTGACGATTTAGAGCTTCATCGAGCTATTCGTTGTTGAAGAGATAATAATATTGAAATCAGGAGAATAATTATCCATAATTATGATATTAATTATCTGAACTCCTACTTTTATCGATAAACTATGAAATCCATGAATATCCTGAATTCAATGATTTTTATTTGATTCCTGTGCAATTGAAAATATTGAAAATTTAACCTTGATATTCTTCCTTTGCTGACGATTCAGAGCTTCATCGAGCTATTCGTTGTTGAAGAGATAATAATATTGAAATCAGGTGAACAATTACCTGCATAGTTATGATATTAATTATTTGAATTCCTACTGTTATCGATGAACTATGAAATCCAACTTGTACATCGAAGTCAATTGGTCATCGATGATATCGAGGACACGAATATCCTGAATTCAATGATTTTTATTTGATTCCTGTGCAATTGAAAATATTGAAAATTTAACCTTGATATTCTTCCTTTGCTGACGATTTAGAGCTTCATCGAGCTATTCGTTGTTGAAGAGATAATAATATTGAAATCAGGAGAATATATATATATATATATATATATATATATATATATATATATATATATAATTATCCATAATTATGATATTAATTATCTGAATTCCTACTTTTATCGATAAACTATGAAATCCACGAATATCCTGAATTCAATGATTTTTATTTGATTCCCCCGTGTAATTGAAAATATTGAAGATTTCAATCGGTTTCGATCACCGAAGAAGAAAAATGCAAGTGCAATCGTGAAAGCGAAAATTTAAATCACGTTTCATGACAACGTTCTCTGGGATAATTAATCTGTGTGATAATGAAATGAACTATCGAATCACTGTGTTATACTATATTATCAGATTTTATGCATTTATATATGGCAGAACTGACAACGATTAGGTGAAATACAAGCGTATTAAACTTTCGCAAGAATTTAAGAATATTGTTATATTATTTTTTAAACATCGATATTTAAAAAACGACGAAGAAAAGGACTTCGTTATCGAAATCAAAACGACTGATCTCCGGCCTTTTATTTTACAATTCCTGACACTAGAAATATATTTTTGTCGGAAATCTTTACACGAACGTCTTCGGTGAAGAAAATATTACAATAAAAATCGTAGAGAGTTCGAATAAATCCGACCTTGTCGTTGTTATAAAAAGTCATTCGAGAAAATATTACACTAAAAATCGTAGAAAATTCGAATAAACCCAATCATATCGTTGCTATAAAACAATACATAAAATATATCACAATATATAACAACGTTCCAGCGTTAAACAAACGCAATCTTGCCATTGTCACGAAACAATGTGCACATAAGTCGCGTTTAGATCTCGGCGGTTCCGCCGCGAAGCGATGCATCGAAATTTCGTAGCTGCGTCGTAGCCCGGCGATTTTGGTGAATGACGTCGATGCAGTTAGCGCGGTTGATGCATCGTTCGGCCGACGCGGCCGAGCAGAGATTGTTCGGTGAAGGGTTTCGGCGGCTGACTCGATGCGAGAGACACGCTCTTAAAATCTCACACGCGACAGGTGCACCGACGGCCACGCTGGGAGGGCCGACGCGTCCTCGAAATTCGGGTTCTCACACGTTTCGAGCATGCGCTCGTTAATCAACCGTGCTCTGCCCTTCGGAGTAACCTCCTTGCCGGCTGATCCCTGCGACGAGAACCTACTTACTTAAACGCTCTGTGTGCACGGCGAGGCTGCCTCGATCAATCCGCGCGGGCCACATGTCAACCGTATAATCTTCCGCGTGTTTCCGACCCAACGAACCAACGAACCAACCAACCCATCGTGTCCTGTATTATTAATCCGTCTTTTTCTTCGCCGCAAATAGGCGATAGCTGGAACCGTATGCGGAGAGTGTTTCGGGTTCGTTGCAAAAATGTCTCGCAATCCGGAAATGGCGGGTTCCTCGGGTCATTCGAAGCAACTTCTTCCTTCACAAAAATTTTCTCCGAGGCGCCGTTACCGAGTTATTAACGAAAAACAGTGGCCAATAAGAATCGAGTACGGCTGACGCGAGGCGGCCCAGTTCCGCTCATTGGCTCGGTCGCCTCGCGCCAGCCGAGCTCGCCTCTCATTGGTCACTGTTTTTCGTTGATAACTCGTTAACGGTGCCTCGGAGAACATTTTTGTAAAGGAAAAAGTTACTTCGAATGACTCAAAGAACCCGCTACTTTTGGATCGCGAGACATTTTTGGAACACCCTGGAAATCGTCCTTAATCCGTTCGTGAATGAGAGAGAGAATTTCGAAAAATTTTCGACGTCTTCTCTTTTTATTAATCGAACCATAAATTCAGTTCGAATTTAGGCAGAAGGCGGACGAATGTTTATATTTGTAGCTCTCTGTTGAAAAATGGCAGATCGGATCGTTGTCTAAGCAATTTGTTTAGTGTGCTGTGGGTGTTATGCATTTGTGTACATGTGTGTGTGTGTGCATTCGGCTACACTTTTATTTGTACACTCGTATTTATACACTTTTAACATCGAAATATAAATTCAACATTTTTCAATTTTATAGTCTTATAGCTTTTTCAATTCACTTTTGCAAATTTATAATAATGATAATTTTATTTTACTCACGGTTTCCTCAAAGTTTTCGTGGTCCAGTCAATTGGGTGCTCCTTTTTGGACCCAGGAAGCTCGTAGATGATTGCTTCAAGCTTTCTCTAGACTAATTTAAATTGTCCTTTGAACGTTTATGTGGATTTCCCGGCTGCCAAAGTTGCAGATTCACCGAGACAGACTTAGATACCAAAGGAGACATCTTCTCAGTTCTAGGAATTTCACAGAGTATGCATAAAGATCGAGTCTCATAAAGGAATTTCAATAAAGATTACATTTATCATATCTGTT
Organism: Megalopta genalis; assembly: GCF_051020955.1. Taxonomy (NCBI): domain Eukaryota; kingdom Metazoa; phylum Arthropoda; class Insecta; order Hymenoptera; family Halictidae; genus Megalopta; species Megalopta genalis. The sequence goes on along the minus strand of NC_135014.1, from coordinate 2,781,789 downwards.
GAAAAATGGCCAATCAGATCTGGTCATTATGTAAACAATTTATTTAGTATGCTGTGGACGTTACGCACTTGTATTGTAACTGAGTGCTGTAAGAAAATGATCGTAACTGTAAGAATATTAGAAAATGCATTATGATTAGACCGCAGATTCGCATAATAGCAAGACACAGCCTATGAAGGCCTGCTTTCAAACTTACCGGAGCCATAGTTTATAGTTTCATCTAGCTGCACTTAAAAAAATTGGCTGCATCGCGTTGCACTTTTTTCAGCTATAACCATTTTTGTGAGTCAACTTACGGGAAACTGTCTCGCGAGAGTATCTAAGACAGAATAACTTTCTAAAAATCGTGCCAAATTGCTTACATTGTTTTTCTCAGATGTTACAAAAAACACTTTATCAGGCAATGTCGAAAATTATTTTGAAAAGAATGAAATTCGTTAGATCGACATAAATGTTTCAATTTTTGGTTTTCTATTTTCGGGGTCTCGTGACAGTCGATACCGTTTAGCTAGAAAAAAAGTGTTTCTTATTATTAAAGGAAACTTGAATAGCTTAACAGTTAATTAATGATTATTTATTTAGTTTACGATAATTGTAATAATTACGTTCAATTAAACGGGGAACAAAGCGGCGCCGCCGAGAGTTCGAAAATGGCGGTGGCTTACTAAACAAAGAAGTGTTCCTTATTGTTAAAGAAAACTTGAATAGTTTACCAGTTAATTAACAATCATTTACTTAATTTACAATAATTACAATAATTACGTTCAATTAAACGGGGAACAAAGCGGCGCCGCCGAGAGTTCGAAGATGGCGGTGGCTTACTGGAAAACAAAGTTCGGGACAGTGGCCCCTGTAACCTCGAGGAGTTATTATACCACGCATCTCGCACCCTCGAGACCCGGGAGACGCGAGCCAGCACCAAATCTCTTCTACGGCGCAGCAACGAGGCGAGTTTAATCTCCGCATAATCGCGGCTCGGAGAGGCCGAGCAGGTAGCGCCGGAGTGGGGGGCTTTAGAGTTGGGTCCGGTAGTGGTCGTCGGCCCCTGGGTTCAGACCTACCTACCTTTCCTCTTCTTCCCAGCGGTCCTACTCTCGCGGAGGGTCGTAGGAGGCCCCGTGGAGTGGGACCTCGACGCGCTCGCTCCGGGACAGGGGCGAGGCGGCGGAAGGGGGGAGGCCCGAGCAGGCTAGAAGTAGCGGTGGCAGTCCTCCGCGCAGCGGGTTCTCGAGCAACTGGGCCTTGCTAGACCCGGCAACCGTAGAACTTGAAATCACTCCGGGCTCGGTCGCTTGGTAATGTCTTCCGAAGCCTGGCGAGCTCGGAGTTCGGAGCTTCTTCTCGCAATTTTTCCTTGGAAATCTTTGGATTGTTTTGTTTTTCCTGAAGTTTTTGTAGGCTGGTCAAATGGGTGCATCTTTTGGGACTCAGAGAGCTCGTAGGTGATGGCCTTCAGCTTCCTCTAGGTTAAATTATATTGTCTGACAGACGCATAGAGAATTGACACTAGGTTTACGGAACCGAAAATGACAGGTCGCTAATTTGTTCATTTACGATGGTTCAGATTCTAAAGATATTTAGAATTATTATTTATGTTCCCACGGGATAACGATGGCTTCCCGAGGGTGTCACTATTTTTGGCAAGGGCTAGCAAGGATAAATATGGATAAACACGTGTGTGAATTATACTGAATTTCAAATTACAGAAAATACAAAAATCAATATAGCAAGTGGTTTTTTATTTGTCACCCGATATGATTTAATCGTGAGGGCATGTCCAACTATAATAATGTACTTTGTCTTTTCTAATCGTTATTGTTTTTATCAAGTCGAATCGTATTAGTTGACGCAAACATCTCATAAAGGGAGAACGTATTTTATTGCTTCTTTTAATTAAATAAAAGTTCTAATTGAAAGTTCAAGTAGTGAAAAGTATTGAAACTATTCCCATAACTAAATATAATTCAATAAATCGTGGCACACGAAGTGAACGTAAGTTAGGCTAAAGTAAAATAAAATAGAATAAAAGTGAAATAAAATAGGCCAAAATATTGTAGTAATAAATTAAATAATAAAGTAATGAATTAATTATAAATTACTAATTAATAAAATTATTAAATATATTATAATAATTATATTAAATACGTATATAATATAATATAATTATTAAATATATTATAATAATTATATTAAATACGTATATAATATAATATAATAAATTATATTATAATCATTAATGTGTAACTAATTACTTAATTAAATTAAGTAATAAATTAAGACAATGTACTATCGATATTGATGGACCAGAATGTTGCATTAAATATTAAGAATATCACAATATCGTTAAAAATCAGAATAAACGTCTGATTGTCACTTTTACTAATTAATATAAAACAGTTGCTTCTACTGTATCGTAAATCTCCATAAATCTAATCAAGACCTGCTCAGGTTCATTGATCAGAGGATACAGTTCGGATTGGTGTATCTTCAGGGAATGAAGTTCGCGGCACATTGCTTTATTGATTAGTAGATGCCGTCTGGATAGGCGGATCTTTGGGGAATGAAGTCTACAACATACGTCGCTTTATTGATTAACAGACGAGGCCTAGATTGGTAGATCTTTGGGGAATGAGGTATACATACATGATATACATACATTGCTTTATCGATTAGTAGATGTAGCCGAGCTGGATTATGAAGAAAAGGTCCACAGGACAAACAGTTAATCTTAAGTGTCCCTCGAAGGTTCTCAGATTACTAGGTCCTCAGACTGCTGACAATTTAGTTCTATCAAGATACACATTTACTCGCGACTGCCCTGAAGTTTTCGTAAACTGATCAACTGGGAGCATCTTTTCGAACCCAGAAGGCTCGTAGATGACCGCCTTCAGCTTCCTCTAGGTCAACTTAAGTTGCCCTTCGAACGTCTTCGAGGCTGCTAAAGCTGCAGATTCACCGAGATAGACTTAGATACCAAAGGATACCAAAGGAGATGTCTTCTTAGCACTAGGAATCTCACAGAGTATGCTCCCAGGCCTCAACTTCTCCTAAATGAACCTAATTTGCTTTCAACAAGCTCCAACCCTTCCCCAAGTAAGCGTCTTGACAAAGATGCTGCATCCATCGAGCCTTGACCAAAAAATAAAGATTAAAAATAACCAAATAACCTTGGCATAATCTTGATATAACCTTGACATAACCCAAAGTATCAATGGTATTTCGAAGATGTTGACGCGGAATGGTCATCGCTTAGGACCTGGTCCGTTGAGTTAGGTCGATTATTGTAAAAGCAGCGAGATCGCTCGCGAGATCGTCGACGACGACGGCGGCATTGTTTACGACGCAGGTCGAAGCCGGGTCCCCGGCCATCTTGGATCTCTGCCGGCGCAGTAGATGAAAATTATAAGGCGGAACACGCTTCGGGACGTCCGTGCAGGATCTTCCCGTGATCGGACGGCCGCACAGTGGAGCGAACCGGTGAAATGTTGGACATTCGTAAATTTCTGTTAAACAAGAGAAGTGATATCACTTTTCATTGCAATTCTTGTTCGTATATCTTATAAATTTTGTCTAGAAAGAGGCAAAGAGGCTGCAACCGAAGAGGTTGCAGCATTAATTCATGCAATTATTAATGTCATTTTTATAATTACGCATGATTTCAGGAAGCGATCGAACGAAAACTTAAATTGCATAAAAAAGTGCAGTTAACAGAAGAAAATACAGACAGTTTTATAGAAAACTGACTATATTTTGCTGCTATGTATTTGCTTACGGTCTTAGGCGACTTTTTATAATTGCATAAAATTGTGACAATACTGAAAATTGTGAAAAAAGATTTCTTTCCTACCCTAAGATTTATTTCTGTTTTTTTTCGACATGATCACAAGTAAAACAGTTCAAGATGCGAGATAGAAACGTTGGACTTGAAATTTAAAGAATACAGTAATGTCTCTCTAATCGACGCTCAGATTGTCCATAAAAATGGACAATTTGGGAAGAGGAGATACGATTATTCGAGCCTTGTAGCTTGTTTTCTACAGTTGTTGACGATTCGTACCACAGATTGGAGAACATGCAAGGGTTACTATAAACTGCTGTAACTTTGCGAGAAAAAATCGCAGCCGAGTTTCTTTTTCTTTAAATTAAAGGGAAAAGATCGAACTTCGTTCTGCCGCAAACGGCATCTCGAAGAAAAATTGTCCAAAGTCCGTGCGATTCGTCGAACTCGACGATACGACGTATGACGTACAACGAACATGGCCTCGCATTTAAAGGGTTACAGTAACGAGGATGCGTGAAACATAAAATCCAGATACACTGTCCGAAAGTAGAGGTTTCGAACTTTAATTTAAAAAAAGAGTCATCGTCTCGAGGTGATTTTTCGCGGAGTTATCGTCGCTCGAAGTTGTCCTCTGTTAGAACTCGATATCTCTCTTCCAAGTGCAATAATGTCTCTCCAAGCAAGGCTCGAATAATCGAATCTTCTCTTCCCAAACTGTCCATTTTTCTGCACAATTCGAGCGTCGATTAGAGAGACATTACTGCATATATTTTACATATGCGACTATCATTAAACATCCTGAGACAATTACTCACAAAATGGAAAAGAAACTGTTGAACATAATTCCGAAATGCTAACACATTCTCGACGAAGGAAAATAATGATCAAGATTTTATATTCATGTTTATATTTCATTCTAATGTCCAATATCTCTGATAGAGCCATCCCACTGTGGTTCCCCCGGCCCTCCGATCATCCGCCACGATTTTCTCCGCCTACATTGCCGGTCGATCGGCGACCGATGGCCACCGTGGCCCGTCGTCGAAACGAGACCACCGTCTCGATCCTGTTTCGGCCGGTATCCGGTCCCCGGTCCGCAGTCGCGAGCCTCGTGGAAACCATTCATTGGCCATCCCGATGACGCGAATCGCGTGACGCTCGCGCCGGTTTGTAGCTGCTTTGTCGATCGGGATCGATCGGGATCGAGAACGATCCAGGCGCTGCTGCGCGATTGACCGCGCCACGGTTTTTGCCGCGGCCCGATCGATCGCGATTCTCCGCGGTCCGCGATCGAGGCTGTTGGGATCCGCGCGGCACGCAAGAACCGCCGCCAACAGCTGCGGAGAAACTGCTGCAATGTTTTAATCAGAGCCGCGAACATGCTGATCTGTTTGCTATTCTTTGCCGCGCCTTGCGCTGCAGACACGCTCTCGCCCCGGCGGTGCCGCGGCCGCCGCACGGAGCTGCGAGATTACAGTAGGCAATATGGCAAAAACGTGCTCCAATATGCCGCGAGTAACGCGGGCTTTCTGATTTTCTTCGGAGGAAACCGGTTCCGCCGGCGCCGCCTGACGGATCCACGGATCCAATGACAATGTTTTGGTCTGTTTTTGATAGAAGAAAGCTGCAATCTGTCGCGAAACTGGGTTTTACGTACCCAGAGGGTGGGTAGCCATTTTCTTTTTTTAAGAACGTAGTAGACTCGTGCGTCGTGTGTGTACGACGGAAACTACTGGGATCAGGTTTTCAGTCGGTTTCTGTACACTGATCCAGTTACTGTGTGCGTCGATTTCTGTATACGAATCTAATTACTGTGCTCCAATTATTGTACGCTGGTTTCGTTACTTTGCGTCGGTTTCTGGTCACTGATCCAGTTACTGTGTGTATTGATTTCTGTACACGGATCTAATTACTGTGATTTGATTATTGTACGCTGGTTTCGTTACTTTGCGTCGATTTCTGGTCACTGATCCAGTTACTGTGTGTGTCAATTTCTGTACACTTATCTAATTACTGTGCTTTAATTATTGTACGCTGGTTTTATTACTATGCGTCGATTTTTGTTCACTGATCCAGTTACTGTGCGTCGACTTCTGTACACGGATCTAATTACTGTGCTTCAATTATTGTACACTGGTTTTGTTACTATGCGTCGATTTTTGTTCACTGATCCAGTTACTGTGTGTAATTTCTGTACACTTATCTAATTACTGTGCTTTAATTATTGTACGCTGGTTTTATTACTATGCGTCGATTTTTTTTTCACTGATCCAGTTACTGTGCATCGACTTCTGTACACGGATCTAATTACTGTGCTTAAATTACTGTACACCGATTTCGTTACTATGCTTCAATTACTGTACATTGATCCAGTTACTGTGCGTCGACTTCTGCACACGGATCTAATTACTGTGCTTCAATTATTGTACGCTGGTTTTGTTACTTCGCCTCGATTTTTGTTCACTGATCCAGTTACTGTGTGTGTGTCGATTTCTGTACACTTATCTAATTACTGTGCTCCAATTATTGTACACTGGTTTCGTTACTTTGCGTCGATTTCTGGTCACTGATCCAGTTACTGTGCGTCGACTTCTGTTCACGGATCTAATAACTGTGCTTCAATTACTGTGATCAGTTCTAAATAAATAATCCTATAAGAAGACTGTAAAAACTGTAAAAAGATATTCCGTACTAAGTTATTTAGCATAATTTACGACGATCGTTCAAGAAAGAAAAGAATACGTGCATTTCACGGACCAAGAAAACGAGGTTAGATGTAATACGTGGTTTTCCACGGGAGGGCTCAGTAATCAGTGTACGCGTCGAAGAAGATGCGAAAAACTGAATCCAGTTCCAGCGCGCAGTAATAGAAACTAGACGTATCAATCATCGGACGTAAGACCTCGGTTATTGAATTGCTTTAAGTATAGCAAGATACATCTAAGAAGTCGATTATATTATCTCTTTTCTGTGATTTAGACTAGTTTTATAAATGCAATGTTTTGTTCTTTTGTTTTAAAAAGTATCATTTTTATATTTCATTCGCCTCTACTTGACAACCTGTTTCTTATGTTCTAACAAGATTATGCTGTAACAAGATCAAGCCAAAAACACATCAAACAATTATCGGAAATTTCGAAAAGTGGTTTACTCGTTTAACAGGTCTTAGGCAGTTAAAATTTCGATTCTGTTATGAAAGTTACAGATCGTGTCGACGTACAGTAATCAGGGCGACATTTATTTCGAAAGAGATAAAATCACCGATCGAATTTCCCATAGAAGAAATATTTTTAGAATCTCGGTAATGGCGGCCGAGAAGGAAATCTCCGAAACGGTGACGTAGCGAGTGGCGGTGGTCGCATCGCGAACCACCAGGTTTCGCCCATTGTTCGCGGAAGTATGGGGAAACGCGTCTCGCGGAGTTCCTGGAAAAAGGCACTCAGGAACTTTGGTGCGTCTCGTAGGATTCGGATACCACCCTCGGATTTCCAGCCCTGGCCGGCGTTTTAAACGGCGCGGCGCGGCGCGGCGCGGCGTGGCGCGACTATATGCGGCAGCCGCGACGAGCAGGAAACGTTCGAGCGACAACTGCCTGTAAATACGGCACTTTAAGTTCGCGGGCGTATGCCGGAGCGCGGAAGTTCGCGCAGGAAAGTTTCCCGCGGAACGAGCGTCGCCGCTAAATGAGTGACTGAGCGTGTGCGCGAACGCGGGGGTGTATTGTGAACGGCTCTCAAGAAATCGGATACTTCGCGGAATGATAAAGTCACTCGACACGCTCCGGGGTAGTGCGTCGGGTAATAATCTGCTCCCTTTTCTCTCTCCCCCTTTCGCTCTGTCTTCGTTTCTCTATCTTCTCTCTCTCTCTCTCTCTCTCTCTCTCTGGTTCTCTTTCTCTCTCTGATTCTCTCTCCCTCTTCGGTTCTCTCTATCCCTTTGATCCTCTCTCTATCTCTCTCTCTCTCCCCGGTTCTCTCTCTCTTCCTCTCTCTCACCGGTTCTATCTTCTCTCTCTCTCTTTCCCTCCGATTCTCTCTCTCTCTCTCTCTGGTTCTCTCTCTCTTTCTCTCTCTCTGGTTCTCTCTGACGCGCTCTTTCTCTCTCGCGCTAGTTCTCTCGCACTCTCTCGCGCACTGTCTCGCCCTCTCTCGCTCTCTCTCGCGCTCCTCTCTCGCTCTCTCTCTCCCTCTTTCCGGATCTCTCTCTCCGGTTATTTCTCTTTCTCTCTTTCCGGTTCTCTCTTTCTCTCTCGCGCGCGCGCTCTCTCTCGCTTCGATTCTCTTTCTCTCTTTCTCTCTTTCTTTCTCTCTTCCTCCGGTTCACTATCCTCACTTGCTCTTTCTCTCTTTCTGGTTCTCTCTCACTCCCCCTTCGATTCTCTCTCTCTCTCTTTCCGGTTCTCTCTCCCCCTTCAACTCTCTCTCTCTTTCCGGTTCTCTCTCTCCCTCCAATTCTCTCTCTCTCTCTCTCTCTGGTTTTCTCTCTCCCTCTGATCCCTTTTCTCTCTCTCTGGTTCTCTCTCTCTTTCCGATTCTCTCTCCCTCCGATTCTCTCTCTCTCTCTCTCTGGTTCTATATCTTCTCTTTCTCTCTCTCTTTTCGGTCTCTCTCTCTCTCTCTCTCTCTCTCTCTGGTTCCCTCTATTTTCTCTTTCTCTCTCTCTCTCTCTCTCTCTCTTTCCGGTCTTTCTCTCTCTCTCTGTCTCTGCTTTTCTATCTTCTAGCTTCTATCTTCTCTCTTGTCTCTTCTCTCTCCTTCTCTCTCTCCTTCCGCCCGCACCCGAGTATCTGCACTCTCCGCCGAGGCAGTCAATATCCCGTGGAAACTGTAGACTTGTACGTAATAATAGTTGGGCGTCTCGGCTATAGTCCGCGCGCGAAACTACACCGAAAATCGAAAACCGGGAAATACGGCGACGCGCGGCCCGGCGAAACGTGCACGCCCGGAAAATATCAGGCTCGATAACCTGGCTTGAATTTCGAATTTCCACGCGCTTAGGAAAATTCGGACTCGCAGCGCCGACGGGCAAGTGACCTCCACGTAAAAAGTTCGCCTTCGCATTCACGTTCGACGGCCGCCGAACATTAGAGTATTTTACCGGCTTCGTGCGCGACCACGGCCGGGCGTAAAACTTTATTTATAAACAACAGCGTCGGTTCCGCGGGACTTAATAACCGCGCCGGCGAAACCCCCCGCCGCATCCCGTCCCATCGTCCGCTGCATCATTATCCTCATTATCATAGGACGTAAGTTGCGCGCAGACGGCAGGATTTTATGCGTTTATAACAAACTGGATCCGTTAATCGGACGCGAGCGGACTTAATAACCCGGTCCGACCCGAGAAACGGATTTGTTTGACGAGCCGGCTCTTCTCCTGAAACTATTATGTACTTGGAACTTTTTCAATTACACCGCGAGAAACGTGTATACTGGGTGCACCAAAATGATTCTATCGGCGGAAAACGAGAGCGGTTCCAGGGTTCATTCGAGGTAACTTTTTCCTCGGCGAAAATGCGATCCGCGGATTTGTTTACGAATTACTAACGAAAAACAGTGACCGACGTCAGAGCTCTCGTCGCACGAGTGAACGCGCGCGGCCGACGCTCCGCCCTCGCGACCACTGGCGCCGCGTCAGACGGCCGGCGCGACGCGGCATTGGCCGCGAGGGCGGAGCCCCGGTCGCGCTCGCTCTCCGATTGGTCCGTGTTTTTCGTTGATAACTCGTGAACGAAGCCGCGGATCGCATTTCCGCAAAGGAAAAAGTTGCTTGAAATCACCTCGGGAATCCCTCGTTTCACGCTCGTACAATAATTTTCGATCACCCTGTACGTATTCGTCGTTCGAGCCGCGGCTACCGGCCATTCAAAATTCTCACGTCTTCGTCTCGAAAACGTTTCGACAAATTCGATCGGATTTTACGGTAAAACGGCGAGCACGCCGCGGTTGGTTGAAACACTGATTCCATTGCGTTGCGATTCAGTTGCATAATTCAAAGCTTTCGGTTCATTCGATTACTAATCGATTTGATCGCGAGTGCGATTGAAATACAATGCAACTCGAACAGGATCGTAATCGAACCGCTTTGTAATTATAATTCCCCGAGTAATTCGATTGGAATTCCGCCGGAACTCCGTGACGGTGGAACGTAAACGAAAACCGTGAATTTCGAGCGGCGGTTTCCTACGAACTACGGAAAGATATTATTGACCTGGGCGTTATTCCGGATGTTTCTTTATAGAATTCCACGGCCCTCGGAATAAGTGCGCGCGCGCACCTGGAATGCACTTTTACTTGGGCGTCCACGGGACGCCAAGAAGACGGAGACGTCCGTCCGGCGACTACGACGCCGCCTCGATTTCTCTTTTACGACGCGGGTTCGTTACTCGCCGCGTTAAGGGTTCGAAAAAAAAAGGAGACCGCGCGCCGGCCAATGACAATCGCGTCAGGGCACGGGGCCGGTTAATTAGAAAATCGCCTAGGGCCCCGAGAGCCGCGTAACGCTCGAGCACTCGATGTTCCTCTTTCATCCGCGCGCGGCTCCAGCGATTTCCGGCCGCGAACGGAGCGGAAATTCGGCGGAGGCTCGGCTCCAGTGACCCTTCGACGACCGATTTCTTGCCCCGCTGTCCCCGTTCGTCGCGAGGCATTGGAAAAGTAGGCTAATTCGGCGGAACCCCGGCTCGGTTTTTACGAACGCAGTCGCTCGCGTCCATTAACGTTGACCGCGCGCGCGCGCGCGCACGCGCTATCCGGCATAAATCATCGGGCTAGGGACCGCGCTAGATACCCCGCTGTAACGAGCAATTAGCAATAAGCCGACCTAACGGGCAATTATCTCTACGCGTCGGCTAACGTTCGGCTGCCGAAAACGAGCGGAGAGCGCGCGGACGCGCTGCAATTAGGCCCGTCCGACGCGTCTCTCCCCTCTTTCTCGCGCCGACGGTCCCCGACTTCTCAAATTGTTGAGGCGACGCGGATCCGCTTGGAAATGAAAGTCGTCCGGTGGAAATTAATCGGCCGTTTTGATCGAAACAGCGCGCTGGTGAATGTTCGAAAAATGTTCGTGGCTTTCGGCTTCTTTTTCGGGGACAGTGGACCTTTTTTTCGGACCGACTGTTGGAGAAACGCGCAGTCTTTTGGACATTTTTCTGGGAGAATATGGCGGAGCTTCTTTTTAAACGAGATATATTCGTTGATATTACGACAATGGCGCGATTGTTTTGGCAGTTCTTGCGAATGGAAGTGATGGAACTTCTATTTGAACAAGTGTAATTGTCCGAAAAATACGGGACCTTTTGGGGATGTTTTTAACACTTAATGTTAATTAAGTGTTAAATTTACACAATTACGATAATAATATACAATTATAATAATTTGCATAATTATTAATAATAATTTTTAACACTAATATTTAATTTAGCACTTCCCTGGGAAAATAATGGACCTTCTCTTTAATATCTTGCCGTATTATTTTCTTCGTGGTTACGATGATCAAAAATTTTTCGATCGTAATAATTTCTAAGAAGAAAGAAGATAATTTATATTATATTATATTATATATTATACTATATTATATTATATTATATTATATTATATATTATATTATATTATATTATATTATATTATATTATATTATATTATATTATATTATATTATATTATATTATATTATATTATATTATATTATATTATATTTATATTACATATAAAAAATCAGAATTAAATAACCCCTTGCCACACCATTTTCTTCATAGTTGCATTGATCAGAAGTTTTTCGTTTGTAATAATTTCTAAGAAAGGAAAAGATAATTTATATTATAAATTATTTCTGGGAAACAGAAATTCCCCTTTAAACTAAACAGCCTCGTAAACAACTTGAAAAAACCTTGACACGACGGCACATTTTTCAACCCTTCGCACTCGCGGCCAAATTAACGTAAAATTTAAAATAATTCTTCTGACTTCCATAAAATAGTTCTTCTTATTTCCATTTTATATAATATAGTGCATTTTGAACATACAAAATTGAATGCCGTGTCTCGTGCAATAGTTGCGCTTTCACCATTTCTCCAAATACAATCAAGCTTGATTACTAAAATTATTTTTAATCGTGCTGCAACAATTTCTAATGACATCTCGGAGTCGCCGCTCGAATGGGGGACTCGCAAAGGGTTAAACAAATCGGCGCATCGTGCTTGCAACAATAGCACAACATTACGCCGCTTGAGCGACAGATATAAACAAACGAAGAAGAAAAGAAACAAGAGGGACGACGCAACCACCAAAAACGATGAAAACAACCACCAAAAGTCGACGAAACGATCGCCAGCGTGAAAATCCCCGGTAAAGTCGTCGTCCACGCATCGAAACTAAACCGAAAGCGGCGCTTCTGAATGACCGCGGTAGGCTCGGCTGGGTCCAAGGCCCCGGCCGGCGGAGTATCAATCCTTTAGCGTGGTTGCATCTCGCGCATACGTAAACACAGGAACGGTTCATCGAACGAGAAGAGTAGCCGGAGAGGTCGGGTTCGGCTGGGCCCGATGGCGGCGGCGTCGGTGCTCGTCGGAAAGAGAAGCGGGAGCGGAATAGGCTTGCTCTCTCGAAGCCGCGTTCGGTCGGGCCCCGGAGGTCGAGGTGGCAGCTGGCGATGCGAAGCGAGTCTAGGCGATCCGAGTCGATTTTTCCGCTGGGCAGCAGCAGCAGCATCCGCGCGAGCCGAGGAGGCCGAGGAGCCGGCGGCGGCGGGTCGGCGAGTCGGCGAGCAACGGTCCCCCCGGACTGGACCGCTGCAGCCCCCACCCTGCGGCTCGGGGCCCTGTTGCTCGGCCAGACAAGCTGGGCCCCGGCTCGGCTCGGCTCGGCGCGGCGCGCCGCGGCCACGGCAACGTAGTCCGTTCCGCCTAACTCGCGTCGAAGCTCGTCGCCGGTGCTCCCGGAGTTATCCCGAAGCGGCCTTAGAAGAGATAGGGCCCGGGCAGAGGCAGGCCACGGAGGTGGGTTCCAGCCAACAATGACGCCCAGTTCGACTCGGCGAGTCGCCGCTCTTCGTGCTCTCCTGCGGACGCGGGCCCGTCTGGCTTCGAGCCGAAACCTCTGAGCTTGGGGAGACGTAACAGGTGTCGAGACCGGGCCCACGGACGCCATCCGGCAGTGGATTCACGTCGACGCGTTCATCCGCCTGGCGGAGCGTCCTGGACGGAGGAACCAGGAGGGAACCCGGAGGGAACCCGGAGGTGGCCGAGGACGCTGAGGAGTAGCTCGAGAGCTTCCTCGGCGTTTCTCGAAATTTCTCGAGGTGGGCCAGGACCGCGCGCGCGCGTCCTCACCCGAATTCGGATATCGTGCAGAATCGGCCAGGCCCGTGGGATCTTGCGGGAGTGCTATGTGAAGACCGTCGAGTGTTTTCGTCGGTGCGACGGCCCAGTGACAGCTAGTAGATGATCAGGTGAACCAGGAGAAGATGTGCGAGTGCGGTGACGAGTGCGCCGAGGACACGTTCAAGCGGCTCGCGGGACCTTGCTGCGATCTGCTCTGAGCATCCTCGTCTCCCCCTCCTCCTCCCCTGTTCTTATCCTGTTCGGCCCGATTCCGCGTGCGTGCGTGCGCGCGTTCCGTGTCTCTCGCGTTCTTCTTCCATCTCGGGCCAGGTTTGTTGTCCTCGCGTCGCGGTGCTTCTTGTGCACGCGCGAGCGCGCGCGGGCGCGGAACGAGGCACGGCTCGGCTCGCGCGCGAGCCCGCGAGCTCTGAACGGAGGAAAATTCTGGCCGATAACGAGCCCCGAGCGTCTGAGATGGCCACCCTCGGCCTCTCCAAGGTCTTCATACTGGACAAGTACTTCACGGAGCTGCAGAAGTTCTGGGAGACCGAGAAGAAGCTACAAGGTACGCCATTGGTCGAGCTGAGCCAAGCTCTCTCTCTCTCTCTCTCTCTCTCTTTCTTGCTCTCTCTCTCCTCTCGCTCGAGGAGCCGCTTCCTCCGCGACGATACACGACGCGCACCGATACGATTTAAATGCGACCAGTCCCGGGGAAGGGATGCGCTAACAGCGCCTGGGAACCGACCGAAAGTTTCGTCGAATTCGCTGGGGCCTGACCGACCCTGCTCTCCTCGTCGGGCGATCGTGTCGGGCCCGGATCGTGTCGGCGCCGGTTTTCGGGTCATTCGGGACCGTTCTTTTACGCTCTGTGCATGGTCCGACTGCTACGCGAATGTTGTACGGTTGATCTACGGATTTATGGCACGATTTAACGACGATAATGCCGGTGACTATTATACGACTCGTTTCGTAGTTTTCGGTCGTCAATTGGACCGTTTATTTCGAAAGTGAGTCCATTTTTTTTTTAAATGAGATATCATGTCATTTGTGATTAACTCAGTGCAACCTTTTTTTATTTATGACTAAAAGGAAATGGACCTGCACCAGCTTCGAAATGAACGGCCCAATTATTGAAATTGGTGACGGTCAAGTCACCCGTTTTATATTTTTCGTTCAACAATTGGATCGTTCAATTTGAAAGTGAGTCCATTTTTTTAAAAAATGAGATATCATGTGATTAATTTAGTGCAACCTTTATATTTATGACCGAAAAAAATGGATCTGCATCAGCTTCGAAATAAACGGCCCAATTATTGAAATTAGTGCCAGTCAAATCACCCGTTTTATATTTTTCGTTCAACAATTGGACCGTTTATTACGAAAGTGAATCCAATTTTTTTAAAAAATGAGATATCATGTGATTAATTTAGTGCAACCTTTATATTTATGACCGAAAAAAATGAATCTGCATCAGCTTCGAAATAAACGGCTCAATTATTGAAATTAGTACCGGTCAAGTCACCCGTTTCATATTTTTTATTCAACAATTATATATTATATATTATTATATATTCAACAATTCATATTTATTTATTCAACAATATAACCGTTTATTTCGAAAGTGAGTCCATTTTCTTTTTTTTCTTAAATTAGATATCACGTAATTTCTGATTAATTCAGTGCAACCCTTTTATTTATAACTAAAAAGAAATGGACCTGCACCAGCTACGAAATAAACGTTATTGAAATTGCAACGATGTTTCTATGGGAAACAATGTAATAAATGTCTCTGGTCGCGCGGGCATAGCTTCTAACGAAGATCGCAGAAAGTCTGAATAAATTCGATCGCGTCGTTTCGCAGAGGAAAATCATACCACTTATGTTCACGCTTGGCAGGTTTAGTCTTTACATGCTTTGGAACAGAGGAAGGATCGAAGAATTGAAAAATATGTAGAAGTGCATCGTTCTGAATCTAATAGGAGAAGGAGAACGATGCTGATTGTTTCTGTGTCCTTGAAATTGATGTCTAACGTTCCTATTTCGCGTGATTTGCATCCACCTTTACGGCGGACGAAGCTATAGACGTAAATTAAATATTAACAACCTCGCGTAGAACTCATCATTCTAAATCAAAATATTATAATATAATTAATAATATATATAATATAATTATATTATGTTATATTATACTATAATCATATTATATTATATTATATTATACTACAATCATATTATATTATATTATATTATACTACAATCATATTATATTATATTATATTATACTACAATCATATTATATTATATTATAATATACTACAATCATATTATGTTATATTATATTATAATATACTACAATCATATTATATTATATTATATTATACTATAATCATACTATATTATATTATATTATACTATAATCATACTATATTATATTATATTATACTATAATCATACTATATTATATTATATTATAATGTACTACAATCATATTATGTTATATTATATTATAATGTACTACAATCATATTATGTTATATTATATTATAATATACTACAATCATATTATATTATATTATATTATACTATAATCATACTATATTATATTATATTATACTATAATCATACTATATTATATTATATTATACTATAATCATACTATATTATATTATATTATACTACAATCATATTATATTATATTATATTATACTACAATCATATTATATTATATTATAATATACTACAATCATATTATGTTATATTATATTATAATATACTACAATCATATTATATTATATTATATTATACTATAATCATACTATATTATATTATATTATACTATAATCAACAATTATGTTTAATTACATATGCCTCTAACGTGGCCTTTGATAGTTGTCGATACCTAGAACACTAGACATATTGAAAAGAGAAAATTATTTTCAACTTGTTCATGTTTTGAATCGGAGAACCGCACTGCTAATTCTTTTTTATTTCACGAAGAGCCAGATTTTACATTGATTCTGCGTCGACAGCTCGCTCTACAGGTGTATGTAACATTCGTTAACGACGTCACAATTACAGTAAATTCTCCCGAGTTTTCTTTCAGCTTGTGAACAAAAAATGGACGATTTGCAAAGCAGGGATACGATTATTCGAGCCTCGCATCTCGTTTTTATAGTTACCGATTGTCAACAATTATAAAAACAACCGCTCTCCTCTTCCAAAATTCTCCATTTTTCTGTACAATTTTTGACGTCAATTAGACAGAATTTAGTGTATCTTCCTACGGACGATACAGCTCGTTTTTATAGTTGTTGACGATCGGTAGCTATAAAAAAAGTGCTGTATAATCGTATCTCCTCTTTACAAATTATCCATTTCTGTTTACAAGCTGTGGGAGAATCGGGCAGAATTTACTGTAATTCGAAATAATTGTAATTCGAACCACTTCTGCTCCGAAATACAGCAAATTCTCCGTAATTGACGCGCGGATTGTACACGAAAATGGGCATTTTGCGAAGAAGAGATACGATTATTCGAGCCTGGTGGCTCATTTTTATAATATCCGATTGCCGACAATTATAAAAACGAGGCGCAAGGCTCGAATAACCGTATCTCCTCCCTCCCAAATTATCCATTTTTGTTTGCAAGCTGAAGGAAAATTCTCGACAATTTACTGTAAATTGTTTTTCAATTATTCCGCGAATAATATTCTAACAAATCTGGAAACAGACGAGCGTCAAATCGACGGACGTCAGTTGTCTCTCCCGTTTTAACCAACGAAGAACGAAGAACGTTTTTACCAGAATAATTGCTTCGAACTAGGAAAAATTTCAACTAAAGATAAAATCTCTCTCGCGTATCTTTCGAAGTAAAAGAAATTGATCTTCACGAACAACAAACGCAGTTCCGTGACTCGCACTCGACTCGCCCGTTTTGCACGAAGATCCACGGTCCGATTCGCGCGCCGGAAAAGTGGTTCCCCGTTGGAGCCCGAGTTTCTCGGCATCTCGAGAAAGAGGAGATCCCCTCCTCGGTGGGGCGGGATTAAGGGTGAATTTTTGTAATGGCCGTTGGGAAAGTCCGCCGCGTCCCGGTCGTTCCTCCTTTGCATTTCATTCTTGGCCCTCCCGGCCTGTTTCTTTTTACGCGGCCATCAAAACCGTCCCGGTTTTATTCGTCGCGCGGGACTCGATTCAACAGTCTGAACTGTAATCAAGTTACAAGTGGCTCCTCTTTTACGGGGCTACAGTATTTCGGAATTGCCGGTTCTTTAACGAGACAAGTGGAGAAGCGAGAGCGAGAGGGAGGGAGGGAGGGAGACGGAGAGAGGGGGAGGAGTAAAATAGGGAGAAACGAAGGGGGAGGAAGAGGCGAAGATAGAGAGTAAGAAAGAGAGACAGAGAGAAAGAGAGTGAGAGAGCGAGAGAGAGAGAATAGAAAGTGAGAGAGCGAGAGAGAGACAGAGAATGAGAAAGCGACAGAGAGAGAGTGAGAGAGCGAGAGAGAGAATAAAAAATGAGAGAGAGAGGGAGAGAGAAAATGTAAAGTGAGAGAAACAGAGAGAGCGAGAGAGAGAATAAAAAGTGAGAGAGAGAGAAGGAGAGAGAGAGAGAGAGAGAGAGAGTGAATGAAAAGCGAGAGAGAAAAAGTGAGAAAACGAGAGAGAGAGAGCGAGAGAGAGACAGAGAGAGTTAGAAAGTGAGAGAGAGAGAGTGAGAGAGCGAGAGGGAGAGAGAAAATGAAAAACGAGAGAAACAGAGAGAGCGAGAGAGAGAATAAAAAGTGAAAGAGAGAGAGAGTGCGAGAAAGAGAGCGAGAGAGAGAGAGAGATAATAAAAAATGAAATAGAAGGAGAGAGAATAAAAAGTGAAAGAGAGAGAATGAAAAGCGAGAGAGAGAGAGAGAGAGAGTGAAGTAGCGACAGGCAGATGAGAGTAGTAGAAACTAAGTTAAGGGCCCCGGAGGGCACGTGCTACGGCCCTGGCCGGCTGAAAACGAGCAGCCTTTCGTCCCGAGGAGAGATGTGTTACCTGCGTTTTACAGTTAAAACAGTCCTCGCGGTTTCTCCACGCTGATTACCCCCGGCTGCATTCTTGCCACCGCCGGACGGACGGGTTAAGGTCTTCTTCAGGGGGGGGGGGGGAAACCGCGGAGATTTTCCTCTCGCCCGGCGCCGCGCTCGCGTTTCACATTTATACGGCCGCGGTTCAGTTATCTGGCCCCCAGCGTTCGTCTTCGTCCGCGCTCGTAAACAGTTCAGTTTATTTTACGCCCGGACGAGTGTCGCTCGCGCGAGCTAACACGGCCAACGAATTATTCAACCGGAACGAACTTCCTCGCTCCTCTCCCACTTTTTTTCGTTTCAAGAATCTCCCGGTCTTCCGGAAGACTACGCTCTCCTGCCGCGGCGAAACACGGCTCCGCAATTCTCCGTCCGATAAAGTGCAATTTATGTACTTAAATAACAGGTCTTTTATTGTACGAATATTCCTCTAATTACTCACTGTTCCCTCGAAACAGTATTCTCGTCATCCGTCGCAAAACTCGACGAAATAAATTCGTTCTACAAATTCTAAATAATTTCTTAACGAACTACGAGTAAAGGAAAACTCGACGAACTATCCTCGAATACGCAGACTAAACAGTCGCAACATAAATTTAATTGATGAAAAATATTTAATCCGCGTCCCAGGGACGAAGGAATTCGTGTTCCGATCACCGCGGCGCGAGAGACTCTCGACTAAAATTCCCGAGACCGTAGTCGACGCTTGCAACCGCGTTCTCCTCCGGGAACGGAAGCTTTTCGCGGAATTTTCGCGGCACTGCGACGCCGGATTTTCGCAACGGAGTTCCGGCAACATCCTCGATAGCATCTGGAGTGATTTTTTGTCGATTTCCAGTCGGATTTTCGCGGCGAATTCGCGCAACGTCGCGAATCTCCGCGGTGGTCTCCGGTTCCGAAACGGAGCGCATGATTTTCCAGACATTTCCGATGATCTGGCAAGAAAATGTTTCCAGCAAAAGTTGTTCAGTGTTCGCTCTTCTACAAATTAGAATGCAGAAACTTGCGGAAACCAGTCGTTTTTTCATAGAAAATCCCGGTCGCCCCGATTTTTGAAACGTTAATGCGTATCTTTGATTCGACAATATTTTAGTTGGGGTCGAGACGAATTCAACGACCTATTATACAACGATCTTAAAAACAGCGAAACAACGCTAAAATAATTTCGGTTCGCCGGAGCACTGCGAGACGCCGCGCCGCGTCGCCGGATGCATATTCGATGGCTGCGGGAGACAGCGTATCCGTAGAATATCCGCGGCTGCTAGGAGAGGCTTCTTGCCCGCTCTATTTTTCTAGAATTTACACGGGGGCCCGCGATTCCCGTCACGTACGCGATTCCCGTAATCCCCTTGACGCGACAGAGATTAAAATTTCGAGCATTTCCCACGGCGCACGCTTTATTTCGCGGCTTCTCACCCGCGCGTCTCTCCCGTTCCCCCCCCCCCCCCCACTCCTTTCTTTCTCCCTTTTTCTTCGCGGCCGCTATTTTTCCGGCACGCGTGTGCGTATTTTCCCGGGAAAGCCGCGGGCTTGTGATTCTACAGGCCGTCGCGGCGCCGCTCGCGCAGTTAACGAAATTTATTATCTCATCACAGTTTATTTTCCTTCCTTCGCCGCGATAGCAATCGTAATTCTTACTTTATACATTAATCCCCGGAGGCATATTGTTTCCTCTCATAAACCACGCGCTGAAACATTAAGTGCTTTATCATCGTTTCGCCCGTCGTTTCTTGCGCTATATCTCGCGTAAAAAGGAAAGGGAACCGAATAAACCGGGAAACTGCCGGCGAACAAAGTTAAAAACGCCGGCCTCTGAATCGTAAGAGGACTATGCTCCGCCGCGATTCGTTCTTCCCTCTTTCCCTCTCTCTGTTCTCTTTCGCTCTCTTATTTTATCCCCCTTTCTCTCCCCCTCTCGTTCTACCTCTTTCTCTCTCTCTCTCCGATCTCTCTCGCTCTCTTATGTTGCCCCCTTTCTCTCCCCCTCTCGCTCACCCTCTCTCTATTCTCTCTCTTTCTCGCTCGCTCTATCTCGCTCTCTCTCGCATGCTCTCTCTCTCTGGTTCTCTATCTTCTCTTTCTCTCTCTGTCTCTGTCTCTCTTCACTCTTTTCTCTTCTCTCTTTCTCTCTCTCTCTCTCTCTCTCTCTCTCCGGTTCACTATCTTCACTTTCTCTTTCTCTCTTTCCGGTTCTCTCTCTCTCCCAGTTCGATTCTCTCTCTCTCTCCGGTTCTCTCTCTCTCGATCGCTCTCTCTCTCAATCGCTCTCTCTGTTGCTCGCTCTCTCCCTCACTCGCTCTCTCTGTTGCTCGCTCTCTCTCTCGCTCGCTCTCTCTCGCACGCTCTCTCTCGCACGTGCTTTCTCTCGCTCTCTCTCTCTCTTGTACGTTCTCTCTCACACGCTCTCTCTCGCTAGCTCTCTCTCTCACTCGCTCTCTCTGTTGCTCGCTCTCTCTCGTGCGCTCTCTCGCTCTCTCATTTTATCCCTCTTTCTCTCCGTCCCTCTTTCTCTCTCTCTCTCTCTCTCTCTGTTCTTTCTTGCTCTCTTATTTTATCCCCTTTCTCTCCCCCTCTTGCTCACCCTCCCTCTCTCTCTCTCTCTCTCTCATACTTAGTCTCACTGGGTCTCTCGCTGTTTCGCGCGACTGCTTGCCGAATCGAGCGCGGCCGGTTTCTCACGCCCACGCAGTTCCCACAGGCTTCGAGCGGTGCGTTTTCTGCTTGCGGGGCCCGCGAAAAAGGACGCGCGGGACCGATTTCCGTTGTTAAGTAACAACGCGGCCGATTGGCCAATCGAGGGATCGTGCGTTGCGTTCGAACACGTGCGCGATCCGGAACGGCGAGATTTATGTGCCGCGGCGATCGCGACGACGACGACGACGACGACGACGACTCCGTAATCGAGAGACGTTTATCTCGCGTTTCTAACAGGAAAATAACGATCGAACATCCGTCATTCCGATGGTTTCTTTTTTCGTTCCTCTTTCCTTCTTTGTATTTTGTTTCTTTTTGTTTCCGGATTCCCGCGCGGTAACCGGAATTTTTCGAACAGTTTTGGTGCTCGCGGCGCGCCGCGCCGGGACGTTTTTTATCGCGGAATCCTTGTGGAACGCGACGCAAAAGTACAACGGCACGATTCCGGAAAAAAAAAATATATATGAACCGCACCGATCGCGGTGATAAAGAAGGATTATCTTTCGGACCGGGCCGGGCCCGGCGATTTTATTTTCGTTCGTTTCAACACGCCGAACTAAATATCACGAATTGTTTTATCGGCCGCGGAGCAGAACCTATTTTATAGAGTCCTCGCCGCGCGACGCCAAACGAATCGCCGGAATAAAACGGGATCGCTTTTTGAACGGGATCAACGGGTTCTATTTGTTTGTTTAACGGACGGCGGCGTGCCGCGGGAAAATTTACACCGTCGGGCTGGAGCTGTCTTTTAACGACGGATTTACAGAAATCGTACGAACTCATTGGTTTTTTGATTCACGACTCGATCAGATCGCAACGATACGTTCGTATCGTGGTGTTTAATACGATGTATTTATGCAACGCGTCTCGCGTGTATCATTTACGTTAAATTTTGCGCCAATTCATTTGTTGTAACTCGTTCGTCGTTCGTTTGTACGTTAACAACGTCGACTACGAGTATAATTCATATATTATCTACACATTAAATGTAGTTTAAATGTACGTTAAATGTATTAAATTGTATGTCGATACAATGTTTTATTGTTATAACGTAATATCGTTATTATTGCATTGTAAAGATATTATCGTCGTAACAATCAGAAATTTATTCCGACTTTCAACGAGTTCCGTTGCAACATTCGCCACAAATATAACAATTTTGATAAAGGAATATTTATAAAGTGATATTATTTTACAAAGTAATGTTTATAAAGCGTTACTATTTCGCAAGGTAATATTATTAATAATTCATCGAATATAAATAAAAAGAGCTCAACCATCGATATTGAGTTCGAACAATCGAAGTTCTACCGCGCCATAATGTCGCAGCGGATGAGCTTCCCTAAATAAAAAAAATCCCGGGATGCTCTCCGAGGAGCGCTCTTTCGAACGCAATAAACATTGCTGCAACAATTTCTTAAATTTCCCGAGAAAATAATTCGCAAGATCGACCAGCACGAAATCCGGTATCATGTTTCCGTTTTTGGGAGGACCTCCGGTGGATCGGTCACAGTTTCTTAACGAATCGTCGGAGTCGAATGAAAAAAATCACGATATATCGTCGAAAGTCCGCTCTTTCAAAACGCGGGAACGTTTATCGAGCAGCGTCGGCCGGTCCACGAGAAAAAAATGCTCGAAGTTGGCTTATATTTCGGGCTCGCCGCGGCGTAACCCCTTAAGGTCAGTCGAACGCGGGCGGTCGACCGGTTGCCGAAAGCGGTCGTTAACGATCTCAAGGCCACCGAGGGGGCCCTCCAATCGGTTTCACACCGGCCCGGCGGGACGGCGCGGCGCGGCGACGGCGGCGGAACGGGGCCCGCCTCCGAAGAATTTCGAAACAGAAACGATCTAGCTGCGGCGGCGATAAATTCCGTCGTGGATACGCGGTAGAATCGAATAGATTTTATGTACCTGTGAGTTCCTTTCGATGCTCGGGACCCAAGGGGCCCCGAGTGGCCACTCGGTCGGCCGGGTTAATCGCGCGATAAAAACTATTAATTGTTAAGGAGGAATAAATTACCGCGGCGGATGCGACGCGGCCGCACTGGGAATGTAGAAAAACGATGAAATGCTCGACGTTGGCGAATGCAGTAAATTCTCGCTAATTTTCCTTCAGTTTGTGGACAAAAGTGCACAATTTGGGAAAAGGAGATATTTGTACCTTTTTTTTTATAATTTGTTGACAATCGAGAACTGTAAAGGCGAGCTGCGAGGCTCGAATAATCGTATCTTCCCTTCCCAAATTGTCCATTTTTGATTGCGAGCTGAAGGTAAATTGGCGATTTGTAGTAAAAAAGTAATAGTAAAAATAGTATTCGCGCATCTTTCAAAGCGGAATAACTTTTTCTATAAATGGGCCAATCGATAAACACCTTTTTGGGGGGAGGGGGGGGGGGATTTTAGAGGGATCAATTTATTACACAATGGTTAGGAAATTATTCTCAAAAATTGCAATTTGTTGGCGTGATAATAGAATTAAAAAAATACTATGTTTTACATATAATATTATTTTATTTTAATAATTATTTTATTTAATAATTATTTTAATTATTATATTATATATATATAATATAATCACTTTTTTATCGGAGCCTATAAATTTATGACATAAACAATTTTCCAGTATCGGTGATTATAAAAGAAAAACAGATTAGAAACCAGCTATTTTCACTAGTTTGGTAGTTCTAGCGTTAAATAATAAGAAGTGGTTCTTCATATTAATCGTATTTTACAAATTGTTCATAGAGAATAGTTTCGAAAAGGTTGCTGTACTAATTTATGTAATTAATAACAGATTGTATACGACTCATTTTTGACAATTTCACTATCACAATTTCACAAATTCGTTCGAATTATTGATATGCCATAAATTTTCACTGCATTTTATTCAGTTCCTCATTCACGAAACTATTTTTCCACGTGGCATACAATATACTTTTTCCCCTCATAATATATGCATTAATATTATTTATATATTTACACATGATTTTATAATAGAAAGCGACCGAACATTATTCCTTCAAATTCATTATTGCACATCCGAAATTAATTGCTCATACAAAGTGGATAAAGATACTGTTGCGCATGATCTTGAAACGCCAACGCTTTCGCGACGGAACAAAAGATTTGTCAAATTAGAATGTTGATATTTCATCCTAACGACCAATATCCGATATAGTCATCCCACTGCGCGCCGATATAGAACAATATCTCGAAGGATCTCGCAAGAGCATGGGCTACAATTATGCGTGCTCTCCCGCAAGAAACGTAATTACGAAGCCCCGGGGCCCGTATCAGTTTCCTGCCCGCCTTCCCCCGCGGCCCTCCCGCCGCCGGGACCCCTCTTTTTCGCAATTGAATCCGTGCACTCGTTCCTTTTGTCGCCGTAATTGCGACACGCAGTCCGGCTGCGACGATATCAGGGAAAGAACGCGTTTCGCGCTCGCGATCGATCCACTTCTCTCTCTCTCTCCCTCGATCGCTCTCTCTCTCGATCCACTTCTTTCTTTCTCTCTCTCTCTCTCGATCGCTCTCTCTCCCTCACTCTCCCTCGCTCGCTCTCTCTGTTGCTCGCTCTCTCTCCCTCACTCTCTCTCGCTCGCTCTCTCTGTTGCTCGCTCTCACTCCCTCGCTCTCCCTCTCCCTAGCATACTCTCTCTCGCTCTCTCTCTCGCTCACTCTCTCTGTTGCTCGCTCTCTCTCCCTCACTCTCTCTCGCTCGCGCTCTCTCTCTCTCCCTCGCTCTCTCTCGCTCGCTCTCTCTCTCGCTCGCTCTCACTCCCTCGCTCTCCCTCTCCCTAGCATACTCTCTCTCGCTCTCTCTCTCGCTCTCTCTCTTGCTCGCTCTCTCTCTCGCTCGCTCTCTCTCGCATGCTCTCTCTCGCTCGCTCTCTCTCTTTTCCTCTTTCTTTTGGCGAGCAACGACGCCTACAATTACTTTCCTTTTACCGCGAGTAATCAAATTATGCGTTCGTAATTGTTACCGCGACCCGACACCAGTTTTTCCTGAAGTTTATCAACCGCAGTCGCGTTCCTGAAGTATTTATTCGTTTTATACTTCGCGGAACAACCGCTCGGTCTATGATTAACCCCTTTGAACTCGAAGATATTTTCGCGACAATGTCATACTGTTAATCGGGGAATTCGCTTTTGTTCGACTCGTTTCGCTATGGGGACATTTACCTGTTTTTAACGCCGTGGAAATTTATGTGAAATATTTGTGTAATATTCGTCTCGAGATTTGTGTAATATGTTGTACTGTATTGTCTGGATGGGGCCAGGGGAAAATAGATTTTTGAAATAGACTGTAAATATTTTGATCTTCTTCTCTTGTCTTCTGTTTTGAACAATTCCGATGCAGAATTTGGCAAATAAAATTCTTTTGAAATAGTAAGACTGTAATAGTAGAATTTTTGTAGTTTGTATTAGTTCGTTTTCAAGAAATGGTCCCTCGCCATTTTCACGAGGTAATGACAAAGAAGTACCTTTTATGATATTTCTTTGCAATTAAAATGTTTCATTATACGATTATTTCATTTTCAAGGAACTGTTCGTTGCTATTTTCCCAAAGAAAAGACAAAGAAGTACCTTTCATAATATTTCTTTCCTATTAAAATGTTTCATTACACAATTATTTCATTTCCAAGGAACTGTTCGTTGCCATTTTCCCAAAGAAAAGACAAAGAAGTACCTTTCATAATAATTCTTTTCCATTAAAATGTTTCATTACACAATTATTTCATTTCCAAGGAACTGTTCGTTGCCATTTTCCCAAAGAAAAGACAAAGAGAGAAGTACCTTTCATAATATTTCTTTCCTATTGAAATGTTTCATTACACAATTATTACATTTCCAAGGAACTGTTCGTTGCCATTTTCCCGAAGAAAAGACAAAGAAGTACCTTTTACAATATTTTCAGATAATAAAAATGTTACGCTGTACAATTGTCAAGAAACGGTCCCTCGCCATTATCCCGAAGAAAACACAAAGAAGTACCTTCCATAATATATCCTTGTAATTAAAGCAAAATCTAAAGGACGAAGATCGAAGGACCCGAGGTCGCACGCTAACCAGAACACGCTGTATTAAAAATCGAGTCACGTAAAAAGTCCGAGTGCGATTCATTCAGGATAGACGTTGAATAAAAATGCAATCCCGTGGAATCGTCAGGTGGCAGAGGATTCGAACGAGCATCGAAAGGGCAGCGAACCGAAGAAGGATCTTCCGGCGAAGGACCGCGGCCGGCTCGAGGCCGTCGCTAGTCGCTATGCACAATACTCGTCCGTGTTTACCTGGCCGGGCGTCGGTGTGCGGTGTGCAGAGTGCACACGTATCGCGGCCGCACGTGGTGCACACCAGCCAGCTTGAACCGGACAGTTGCAGTGGATGCACACTCGCTTAGGCCGTTGCCCCGCATAAATCCGAGCGAGAGGATTGCGAGATGCATCGCAGGGGAGTCTCCCCCGGCCCCTCCGCGCCTCCGCTCCACGGAGTTTATTCCGCGAACTTTCGAAGATGGGTCAAGGGAGTCCGCCGGGAGAGCCGGTCGACGAGAAACGCTGCTCTCATCTCGCGACGCGACGCGACGCGACGCGACGCGACGCGACGCGACGCGACGCGAGTTCGAACGCGGAGTTCGGCCGTCGCGAATCGGTCGTGGGAATAAACAGATTGGAAGGACCGTTCGGCCGGACCTTTCGATTTTTAAGGTCCGCGAGGATCTCCGGGAGGATCCTTCGCCGCGAGGCGAACCGCTTTCCTGTTTCGAGAGTCGACCGACTCGATTTCATGCTACCTTTGCCGGCCGAGCGGGATCGTCGCTGTTGATTTCGCGGGGAATTGCGGGAAAATGGTCCTCCGGGGATCATTTCTCGAATTGTACAACGTTTGTATCGTCGGAAAATATTACGATGGGTGGTTCGTTGTCTTTTTTTTTGTGGGAGAATGGCGAGGGACCGTTTCTTGAATTGTACGGTGTAACATTTATGTCGTTAGAAAATATCGTGAATGGGTTTTCCTTGGGAAAATTGCGAGGAACCGTTTCTTGAATTGTATGGAGTAATGTTTGCATCGTCAGAAAATATTACAATCGGTAGTTCTTTATTTTTTCTTCTGTGGGAAAATGACGAGGGACCGTTTCTTGAATTGTACGGTGTAACATTTTTATGTCGTTAGAAAATATTACAATGGGTAGTTCTTTATTTTTTTCTTTCCTGGAAAAATGACGAGGGACCATTTCTTGACAATTGTACAGCGTAACATCTGAAAATAGTCCAATATTTTCTGGATATATCTGATAACTTTCTGAATATTATCTGAAAATATTCCGAAAGGTACTTTTTCGTCTTTTCTTCGAGAAAATGAAATAATTGTATAATGTAACATCTTAATTCTGCAAGTACTGAGCAGTGTCTAGAAATGCATTTTTATTCGAGAGCTATCCTGAATGAATTGCATTTGGGCTTTTTGTGTGACTCGATTTTTAATCCAGCGGGTTCTGGTTAGTGTGCAACTTCAGCTTTCGATCTTCGTCCTTTAGATTTTTTTTTTTAATTCTGCTAGTTCTGAGCAGTGTTTAGAAATGCATTTTTATTCGAGAGCTATCCTGAATGAATTGCATTTGGGCTTTTTGTGTGATTCAATTTCTAATCCAGCATGTTCTGGTTGATATGTGACTTCGGGTCCTTCGATTTTCATCCCTTAAATGCTTCTTCGATTCTTCGAGTTCTCATCAGTGTTTAGGGCTGCATTTTTATTCGAGAATTGTACTTGGATTTTTTTACGTCGTTCGATTGACTCTAACATGTTCTAGTTAGTGTCTGACTTCAGATCCCCCTTGATTTTCATCCCTTGGAACTTTTTTTAATGCTGCGAGTTCGAATCTTGCCGGAAAAATTTGTTTAAAATGTGCATAAAACTCGATTTGATTTGATGGGTTCGGTATGCGATTTTTATCGATGTAAAAGTTTTATAGATCCTTTGAAGTTGCATTTTCATTGAAACGTTGCCATCAATGCAACGTGCTTATACTTCTTTCGAAATTCAATTTAATTCAGTAAAAGTTAACATGTGCCTGACTATAAAATAGAGGCAGTTTTAGTGTGCGTGTGTGTGCTTTTAGCAATCTTTAACCCCGCCATTTTATATATTCTATTTTATAGAGTCCTCGCTACGCGAGCCAACGAATTGCTAGAATAAAACGGGATTGCTTTTTGAACGGGATCAACGGTTCTATTTTTGTTTAATGGACACAGCGTGCCGCGGGAAATTTACACTGTCGGCTGTCCTTTAACGTTGAATTTACAAAAATCGTCGGAATGGCGCGCGGCATTAGTTTTTTAATTTACGATTAGTCAGATCGTACAGTAAATTCCCCCTAATTGACGCTCAGATAGTGCACGAAAATGGGCGATTTGGGGAGAGGAGATACGATTATTCGAGCCTTGCGGCTTGTTTTTATAATTGTTGACAATCGGTA
Source organism: Megalopta genalis (assembly GCF_051020955.1). Classification (NCBI taxonomy): domain Eukaryota; kingdom Metazoa; phylum Arthropoda; class Insecta; order Hymenoptera; family Halictidae; genus Megalopta; species Megalopta genalis. The sequence goes on along the minus strand of NC_135014.1, from coordinate 2,753,461 downwards.
ACTATAAAAGCGAGATGCAAGGCTCGAATAATCGTATCTCCTCTCCCCAAATCGTCCAGTTTCGTGCACAATCTGAGCATCAATTATACGATTATTCGAGCCTTGCGTCTCGTTTTTATAGTTACCGATTGTCAACAATTATAAAAACAAGCCTCGAGGCTCGAATAATCGTACCACCTCTTCCAAAATCGTCCATTTTTGTATACAATTTTAGCGTCGATTAGACAGGATTTACTGCATCTCCCTATGGACGAAATCCATGCTCCAACATCCGCCGAAACAAGGAGCAAAAACCGCAAAAGCGTCTTCAATTAAAAAATGCTTCTATCGCCTGTGCCCTAATTAATCTGAACAATAATCGTATCGCATCGTCGGCCGGAAAGTTCCCGGTGAGAACTAGTTCGCCGCGCGCGCGTTCCTTCGGTTACGCAGTCCGCGGACCCAAACAAATTGCGAATGTGGAGTAGGATGTTAAGGACACCGGTAATTATGCAACAAACGGCGCCGCTTGGTAAGTGAACCATTAGACCAGCCGTCCGGATCCGCATAACAAGTTTCGCGGTGGCCAGTAATGGAAATTCGAGGTCCGACCGGGAAGAAACAGGTTCGATTATCGGTCAATTTTGATTTCACTTCGGCCGTCCGGATCCGCGCGATCCTGAATCGAAAACTCGCGGGGCAAGAGCGTGTCGGGTAACCGTCGCTGATAGCACACGAGCGGGCCCGCAGCACGCTTCTGCCGCGCCGCCATGATGCCATGATGCCCCTGCGTCCGTGCACTTTTCTCCGGGCAGGTCGCTTTTAAGTGGCGCTCATACCGAGCACTCGATCCCGGCGATCTCCCGAGAAAATCGAATCCGCCTAGAGTACGCCTATGCGAAACGGTCCCAAAAATGTCTCGCAATCCGGAAATGGCGGATTCCTCGGATCATTTGAAGCAGCTTCTTCCTCAGCGAAAATGTTCTACGATGCTTCGTTCACGAGTTATTAATGAAAAACGCTGACCAGTGAGAGGCGAGCTCGGCTGGCGTGCGGCGGCCGAGCCAACGAGCGCACGGAGCTCGGTTCCGCCCATTGGCCCGCCTAGCGCCCGCCAGTCGCTTAGCGCCAGCCGGGCTCGCCTCTCATTGGTCGCTGTTTTTCGTTAACAACTCGTTAACGGTGCCTCGGAGAACATTTTTGTAAAGGAAAAAGTTGCTCCGAATGACCCGAGGAACCCGCCGCTTTCGGATTGCGAGACATTTTTGGGACACCTTGTATGTACCTTTCACAATACTTTCCGATGATTCGAGCGTTACGGTGTGCAATTCGAGAAACAATCCCTCGTCATTTTCCCAAAGGAAACAGAAAAAAGTGGCTCTCGCAATATTATCTGACGATTCAAACGTGACACTATACGATTCGTGAAACCGGCTCTCGGCATTTTCCCGCAAAAAGGAGGAAATAAAAGCGTGTACCTATTATAATATTTTCCAGCGACTCGAACGTCGGGCTACGTAATTACCCCATTTCCGACAAGCGACCCCTTGCGACGACTAGAACAGTTGTACAGTTACCGAGAGATACTGCAGCCTCGCGGCAACAGAGTTTTCGTCGCCTGTTAGTAAGAGGCGACGCCGATCGCGTAAAGGTCGTTTCCGCGCGATTCCCGTTGCATAAGAAAGTCTCCGCCTCGAATTCCTCACGCGGAGAGCCAATTAGTTTCAGTTCTCGATCTGTTCTCGCAATGGCACGGCTGTCCGAGAGAGGAGCACGATCGTGAAACTCAGTTGCCCCGATCGCCGTTACTTCGACTTCCGTGTTTGATAACGCAACCGGCGCGGCGCTGCTCCGCCTCGGCTCGGCTCCGGTCGGCTTCGCTCGGCCCGGCTCGGCGCAAGGTCGTTACGCTTATTGCCACTTCGTTACTGTTATAAATTTCGAGGGCAGATCGCCGCCGTGGGAAATGACGGCGTAATTAAACCGCGTTCGATATTCGTCCGCGCTGATACTCGGTCTGTTTGCTTTCATTCTCTCCCTCTCTCTCTCTCTCCCTCTCTCTCTCTCTCTCTCCCGTTCTTTCTTTCTTCCGTCTCCTTTTTCCCCGGCTTGCTACCTTTTCACGCAACCGGCATTTTTCCGGGCGAGCAGCCACCCGCGCAATTAAGCTGCTTTAGCAGAATCCGAGGACCGTGATTGGCCAATTTTACTCGCGGGTTTCGCGGAACGTATCAACCGAATTCGCGCTAATGAACGGAACCGCGAGCTTCGGTTTCCTTGGACGCGCGAATTGAATAATCAGCGCCGGCGGTTCGGAAGAATTATCGGGGATCCCTTTCGCGGGTTTCGTTCTCCGAATTCGAGCTGCGCGAATTTCAATGGAACCCCGTGAAATGTGAAAATGAAAATGCTCCGGGCAACGGGAGAAAATGGAGCTCTTATATCGCGAACGTTCTCGGCGATCGTAGCGAGTACACAGTAATTTCTCCCAGAAATGTCCGAGGTTAAATCGATTCGAAGGCAATTCGGAGCCCACGTGCCACTATCCGACGATAGCTCCGCGGTTTTTCTTACCCGATTCACACCCGAACAGACCATCGGACGCTTGATCGACTCCGTCGATCACTTAGCATCGACGTAGCAATAAATTACATAGGCGTGGGAATTTCCCAGCACAGGGAAATTCGCAGTAACCCGAAATTCGGCATTTCCGGGAGAAATTACGGGATACGGTATACTATATAACTTACCAGTCTTAACGCTTAACCTTCGGAGCACTAAAAAGATCTAGACATCTTAGCATTTTTATTATAACGCGTGGTCGAATTGAAAAATTGATTCGTTCAATTCTTACGAAAGTGGCTGTACAGGGTGTCCCAAAAATGTCTCGCGATTCGGAAGTGGCGGGTTTCTCGGGTCATTCGAAGCAACTTTTTCCTTTACAAAAATGTTCTCCGAGGCACCGTTAACGAGTTATTAATGAAAAACGCTGACCAATGAGAGGCGAGCTCGGCTGGCGCTAGGCGACTGGCGGGCGTTAGGCGGGCCAATGAGCGGAACCGAGCTCCGTGCGCTCGTTGACTCGGCCGCCGCACGCCAGCCGAGCTCGCCTCTCATTGATCAGCGTTTTTCATTAATAACTCGTGAACGAAGCGTCGTAGAACATTTTCGCTGAGGAAGAAGCTGCTTCAAATGATCCGAGGAACCCGTCATTTCCGGATTTCGAGACATTTTTGGTACACCCTGTATAACTTACCAGTCTTAACGCCAAACCTTCGGAGCACTAAAAATGGTCCAACAGGTGTCGTATTATAAGAATTGCAAGACTGAATTTATTTAAACATCTTAGCATATTTATTACAACGCGTGTGTGTGCTCGAATTGAGAAATTGATTCGTTCAATTGTCACGAAAGTGGCTCTATAATACCAAAAATGTTTCATCAATAAAAACTGTGAAACGGTCATTTTCACCGCCATAATAGGCTTAGTTTTAATCAGTTAAATCGGTAAATCGTGTACGAACACCGTTCGCGATGTCAACGAGCCACTGTCAACCGTAATTGGAGCTCGTGGACCGTCGACGATAGAATTTAAAACTCTGACCTGCATTCTGTAATGGAATATCGTCGGGGGAGACTTTTCGTCTGGTGTCTCGGCATCAGTATTCCATCCGCGAGGCCTCCGATCGATCTGCTATCGGTTTGGAAGAAGATGCGTGGACTCTTCGTGTTGTTGAGCCGAGAACTCTAGACCGAAGTACTCTTCTCTGTAATGGAATATTGTCAGGCGACTGTTTCGCCAGACGGTTTTATTCGGTGTCACTTGGAAAGCAGAGTTTCGTGGACTCTTCAGGGTGGGGCGGGGCACTCCGGAATCTAGATAGACTCGTTCCCCGTGATTGAATATCGTCACGCGAATCTAGCCCGCTTTCGCGGCTCGTCTTTCGCATTCTGATCGGCTGTCAAGCCGCCTCGTTTGCTCGGAAATTACATTAACGCGATACCTACCGCGGCCTTTCATTTCACGATATTTATTTTTCTACGAATTTTAGAGGCTTCTTCGCGCGTAATGATTGAACAAATTACGTTGTCGGAGCTTTTTTTTACAATTAAAGCTTCACGAAATCTCGACGAATCGTATCTCGAGCGATCGCCTTTATTACTCGTTGGGTTTAGGGTTGATTTGTCAAGGTTATGTCAAGGTTTTTTGATGAAATAAATTTTGATTTTTTGATGAAATAAACGTCAAGGAGCTCGGACAATGTCTAACAGGTTCGAAAAATTAATGCGAGCTTAGAGAGATGCTGGAAGACTTGAACAAATTCGGACATACCTGAACACATTTTAATCAACTGTAACAAACTGTAGCAAGCTCGAACGTATTGTGTCAAGCTTGGACGAATTGAAGGAAGCTGGAAAAAGTATTGATAAACTTAAACAAAGGTCAATGCGATCTGGGAATTGTGCTAACAAATTAGTACAAAGCCTGGCAAACTCGATCATGTTTTTGCAAACTTGGACAAACTCTGAGAAACTTGATCGAATTTAAACAAACTGGCAGAGGTACCAATAAATTTAAACAAAGTTTAATAACCTGGAAAATCTGCTAACAAATTAGAACAAATCTTAATAAACTCGATTACGTTTTCGCAAACTTGGACAAACATTACAGTCAACTTGGACAAACTCTGAGAAGCTTGAACAAATTTAAACAAGCTAGCAGAGGTACCAATAAATTTAAACAAAGTTTAATAACCTGGAAAATCTGCTAACAAATTAGAACAAATCTTAACAAACTCGATTACGTTTTCGCAAACTTGGACAAACATTACAGTCAACTTGAACAAACTCCGACAAACTTGGACAAATTTAAACGAACTGACAGAGATACCAATAAATTTAAACAAAGGCTAAGAACCTGGAAAATCTGCTAACAATTTAGCGCAAACCTTAACAAACTCGATCACGTTTTCACAAACTTGGACACATTACAGTCAACTTGAACAAACTCTGACAAACTTGAACAAATTAAAACAACCTGGCAGAGATACCAATAAATTAAAAAAAGTCTACCAACTTAGAAAACGCGCTAACAATTTAGCACAAACCCTAACAAACTCGATGAAATCTCAGCGAACGCGAGCAGACCGCAAGAAATTCTCGAGTCTTCAGAATTTCTGTCGACGCAACATCTAATCTGCGGCTCGCGTCAGGATCCTCGATCCTCGGACAGCGGGCATCAGGTATCTCGGCTCGAGGTCCCAGTCCCCTAACCGAGCTGTCCGAGTAATCGAGTGGTGGAGGATCCTTGGCAGAGGCTAGCGACCGAGGCCGGCTCTCTTCCCACGTGTGGACGACCCTTAAGGGCAGAGAAACAGCCGGGATTAACCCGCATCTGATTAGACCTCGAGGTCGAGGCGTGTTTCTCTCGGAAAGAGAGAGCAAAAGGGAGCAAGAGGGAGGGAGGGAGGGAGAGAGAGAGAAAGAGAGGGCAAGAGACGAGACCGCTCTCTTTCCCCGAGGCGTCTTTTGTGCCCGAGCGACGGCGAGAGAGGCCCGCGAGTTTCGGTTTCACTCGAAAGGTCGTGAAAAAGGTAGCCGTCGACTCTCCGGGCCCGTCGACTTTCTTCCACTTCTCGGAAGGTGTACGCACACGCATTCCCATGGCCCGACGTCATCGTTTCCCCGTGAGATAATGTACGGGCGAGCTTCTACCCGGTCCAGCCTCCGCACCGAACGCGCGAAAATTGCCGATTTCGTGCCCTCAGCTTCCCCCCACTCCCCTCTTCTGTTCGCCATCGGTCCAGCACCACCCTCGAGGGTGCGTCGTTTCGCGAAGCGGAACCGCGTCCCGCGCGGATTAAGAAAAGATGCGAGTCACATTTCACGACGCGGCGGAACTCTTGCGGCACCGCGGAAAATAAAACGCATGAATTAGCCCGGGCCCATTGTACCACGGAGAGAGAGAGAGAACTTGGAAAACTTCGTGGAAAACTTCGCGCCGGAAAACTAACTAACTTCATCGTTGATAATTCCTGCCGGGGCAGGAAAAAGGAACTTCGTCTTTCGTTCCATCGTTAGTCGCGTTCACCCTTAACGTGAAATATTGATAACCGGACGGAACAACTTTTCGCGGCGTTCGCGGGGCCACGCCGCGCCGAGTCCCTCGGAACTTTCGTTTCTAATCTAACGGATTCATTTGTCCGAGAGAGAAATTTAACGCGGCGCCGCGGTTTCTTTTACGCTTCCGCGGATCGCGGGAGCAACTTTTTTGGCAACGAGTGTCGAAAAACGTTCCTTCCCCCACCCCTGATGACTTTTTTCGATGATGGTTCTTCCAATGCAGGGAATTACTATTGTTTGTTAGATTTTTGTATTTTTAAATGTAATTGTATTTTACTTAAGTTGTTTATATAAAAACATTGAACTGTGATTTCAAAGAAATATTATGTTTTGAGTTATTTATTTAATAGTTATCTTTGGACTGATAATATTGTTATGAGAAATATGTTATTTGTAATTAGGATACATATATACATACACATATATTATTATATATATTATTATATTTTAAATTATTTATTTAATAGTTATCTTTGGACTAATAATATTGTTATGAAGAATTATGTTATTTGTAACTACAAGCTATAATGATATTACATTATAATATGCTAAAGCTATAATGTTATTATTTATATATATATCCTAATTACAAATAATATAATTCTTCATAACAATATTATTAGTCCAAAGATAACTATTAAATAAATAATTTGAAATGTAATAATATATATAATAATACATATATCCTAATTACAAATAACATAATTCTTCATAACAATATTATTAGTCCAAAGATAACTATTAAATAAATAATTAGATAACTATTATTAATATTAGATAACTCCAAAGATAACTATTATTATAGTTATAATAAAGCTATTATATTATTATAGCTATTATAGCTATTATTATAGCTATATATAATATTATAGCTTCATTATAGCTGTTACAATGTAATATCATTACAGCTTGTAGTTACAAATAACATAATTCTTCATAACAATATTATTAGTCCAAAGATAACTATTAAATAAATAATAAATAATCCTAATTACAAATAACATAATTCTTCATAACAATATTATTAGTCCAAAGATAACTATTAAAAAAAAATTAGATAACTATTATTAATATTAGATAACTCCAAAGATAACTATTATTATAGCTATAATAAAACTATTATATTATTATAGCTATTATAGTTATTATTATAGCTTTATTATAGCAATTGCAATGTAATATCATTACAGCTTGTAGTTGATTTAGCTCCATCGTTTTATAAAATTGCTCCCTATCTACAATATCTTTTTGCAAAAGAAAATATTAGGTCGTTCGTGAAAATTGTTTCGTTTTTCAAAAAAACTTTCATTTTGTTGTCCCAGATTGAAAGAAACCGCGAATATTGCTGCATCGATGCCAACTTACGAAATTCATTTAAGACCGTACAAAATCTGCAGCCGATTTCTACGTTTCCAAATCGACGCAGACAATTATCATCTTATATAAAGATCCTCCCAAAGAGTTCCAGCTGCGTTCGCACTCGGCCAAAAATAATTGCTACTTTCAGCGGAATCCGGTAATCGCGATCGCCGCGAAGGAATGCAGAAGATCTTGTCCGATCGATTCGTCTTCCTCCTTATCTGGCCACTCGTGCCGAACAGGCGTACTTAAGATAGTGTTCGGGCCTCTTCTCTCTTTTTTTCCTTGACACTTTGGCCACCCCGATTCCGACTGCTTCGACAGCAAACGCGATTTATCTTTCGGCTCCTCTTATCGACCAATTGCGAGACTCCGCGCGCGAAACGGGAATCTCCTGTGGCGATTGCAAAAGAAGGCGAGTATCTTCTATCTATTAACCCTTTCGCTCCGATGGGCGTATATATACGCCCTCGAAGAATGACCATTCGTGTACGAAGAGCGTATATATACGCTCTGGAAAAGCGGGCGCGCGTGGTTACGAAGAGCGTATATATACGTTCACATACCATATATATACTACTGTGATCAAAAAGTAAGGTGAATTTGTTTATAAAATGTAAATTCTTTATTTATTCTTCCAAATCAATTTCATCCCCTTCAAAGTAATCCCCGTCCGATAAAACGCGCTGTTTCCGACGCTTTTTCCAGTCCTCGAAACAGTCGGAATAGTCTTTTTCCGGTATAGCCTTCAAGACCTTCTTCGATTCGGTTTTTATCTCCTCAATCGTGTCAAAATGGCGTCCCCGCATCGGCCTTTTGAGTTTGCTGAATAACCTGAAGTCGCACGGAGCCAAATCAGGCGAATACGGTGGTTGCGGAACGATATGAGTCGAGTTTTTGGCAAAAAAGTCGCGAAGAATCAATGCAGTATGACATGGTACCAATCGAGACTTGACGCGTTTGAGACACAAAACATCCTTCAAAATGGTTTGGACTGAGCCAAATGATATTCCAACACTATCAGCGAGGTCTCTTATTGTCAATCGACGATTTTCAAGCACCAAATCTTCGATTTTTTGGACGTGGCCCTCGTCGGTAGACGTTGATGGTCGTCCAGAGCGCGGTTCGTCTTCAACGCGTTCTCGGCCCGCTTTGAACTCGTTGTACCACTTATAAACGTTTTTTTGTGCCATAGTTTGATCACCAAAGGCCTTCCGCAACATTTTCAACGTGTCCGCACAAGAATATTCGTTCCGCAAACAAAATTTGATGCAAGTTCTTTGCTCAACAAAATCACCCATTGTAAAAATCGAAAAATTCACTTTTGGTCGTTTACTAAAACACGTGTAACTCGGAGATAATTAAACCTTTTAACAAACAGACGCTTGGCAATTGTTGTAGACAGTCCTACCAACCTAGGAAAAAAACAATTGCCTGCCTTCCTAATGTCCGGGAGTTTTAAATGACAATTTCACCTTACTTTTTGATCACAGTAGTATATACTTTAATTTCATACTTTACATGAGATACTTTTGTTAATCGAGTATCTGGCAACGCTGCGTGCCTTAAACAATCGACTATCATGAAATATAACACTATTGACAAGACGATATTGTGTTTTAATTCTAACGATACACAGTTTCGGTCTTCTTTAGAACGTTGCCAGCGACGGATACATACCAGCAATTTATAATAGTAGCGATTAAAAGGTTTACACGAATTTATAATTCTAAAATAATTTTGTCGGCTCAATTTTAATAATTCACGGGTAAACACTCAATTCCTGCCTTCGCGATGATACGTTGAGTTTTAAAGTATTTAATTGTTTTAGACCCATTATTCAAATCATGGGGAAAAGAAAATTTAGGAGAATATTTTTCGCGAGTGATAGCGAAAATACTGAAAGTGAAAATACCGATACTGAAAGCGTTTGCGATGCAAGACGAACGGTAACGTGCTCTCGAGATCACAAAAATCTGAATATATTTGGACTACGGAAAACTAGGAACCAGAAATACATTCCGTACTTCGGTGCCAACTACTCGATAATACGCTCCGTACACAGCGATCACATTTTCACGCGAGCGCTCCGTAGCGAAAGGGTTAATTCGAATCCCGAGTCCGAACACGATAAAGATTGCCTTGAACCGAGAAACAGCAGAAATGACCAATCAAATTCCCTCGGAGCCGAGTGCCGATCGCGGCGAAACGAGCGAATCTTATAAATCGTCGTCCGCCGATCAAGCTTGTTACACGGTTCCTTGAAACGAGCCTCTCGGTTCGATTCGCCGTAGAAGCGACACGGATGATGGAATCGCGAGTTCAAAATATTATTATTTGCTTTCCAAGCAATCAATATCATTCCGCGGGCCGCGAAGACGCGGTTCCGCGTCGGTGTGTGCGCGCGCGGGCCGGAACGTCGCGCCGCGCGAATACGCCGGGATCATCCTCGGCGTATTGTTATTAAAACAAACAATAATCGAGCCCGCGATTAAGCCGCGGGTAGTATTTTGTATCAATTATCCCGCGGTCCAAGTAATTGCGCGCTAACGTTCCTCGTTATTGTTCTCCGGGCAACCTATTCTCCTCGGCTTCCTGGTTCCTCGGAGCGAAGAGAGAGCGATCGAGAGAGCGAGCGAGAGAGAGAGAGAGAGAGAGCTAATTGTTCGCCGGTTCTTTAATTTATTTTCTTCCGCGAATGCTGCCCGCCAGATCGAATCGAATTTAAATAATTCCGAGCTTCCCCCTCTCCCACCTCCTTGAGCGTTTCCCGAGCGTTCGGCTACGGGGCGAAGTTAATGGCTGAACAAGTTTTCCACCGTGTAGGTGCAGAACGCGGGTGGTTGGAAGTTTACGATCGGCCCCGCGAATTCGTTCAACAAACAGACTCAAGTAACCGTGCATAATTTTATTCATTGTAAAGAGTTGGGAGTGTCGAGTGGCATCGGTGGAGCGGCATTCGAAGCAACCCGAGGGGCGCGGGTTGTCATGGTGGCGCGATCTTAATGAAAACTTCACCGGCGGACTCCCCCTTCGCCCTCTCCCTCTTTCTCGCTTTCGCTTTCTTTCTCTTTCTTTTGCTCTCTATTTCTCTTCTTATTTTTCCTTCTCTCTATATTTCTCTTTTTCTGTTTTATTTTTGCCTCTCTCCCTCTCTCTCTCTTTTGCTCTCTCTTCTTATTTTTCCTTCTCTCTATATTTCTCTTTTTCTGTTTTATTTTTGCCTCTCTCCCTCTCTCTCTCTTTTGCTCTCTTTTCTTATTTTTCCTTCTCTCTATACTTTTCTTTCTCTATTTTATTTTTGCCTCTCTCCCTCTCTCTCTCTTTTGCTCTCTCTTTTCGTTTTTCTTTCTCTCTATACTTCTCTTTCTCTATTTTATTTTTGCCTCTCTCCCTCTCTCTCTCTTTTGCTCTCTCTTTTCGTTTTTCTTTCTCTCTATACTTCTCTTTCTCTATTTTATGTTTGCCTCTCTCCCTCTCTCTCTGTTTTGCTCTCACTTTTTGTTTTTCTTTCTCTCTATACTTCTCTTTCTCTATTTTATTTTTGCCTCCCTCCCTCTCTCTCTTTTACTCTCTCTTTTCGTTTTTCTTTCTCTCTATATTTCTCTTTCTCTATTTTATTTTTGCCTCCCTCCCTCTCTCTCTCTCTTTTGCTCTCCTTTTTGGTTTTTCTGTCTCTCTATACTTCTCTTTCTCTATTTTATTTTTGCCTCTCTCTCGCTTTCTCTCCCTTTTTCTTTCTCTCTCTTTCTTTCTCTCTTTTTCTCTGGATTTCTTTCCCTTTCCCTCTATTTCTTTTTCTCTTTCTCTTCTTCTTTCTCCCTCTCTCTCTCTCGCTTTCTCTCTCTTTCTTTTTCGCTTTCTCTCTCTCTCCCTCTCTCTCTCTTCCTCTTTCTCTCTACTTTTTTTCTCTTTCTCTCAAGAAACTTTGCCGCAGATATACAGGGATCAGATAGCACATTTAAAAAGAGAAAGAGAGAGAAAGAGCGACAGAAAGAGAGAGATAAAGAGAAAGGGAAATGGAGAGGTAAAGAGAAAGAGAGAGATAAAGAGAATGAGAAAAAGCGAGAGAAACAGAAAGAGAGAGAGAGAGAATAACCTCTCCCTTTCTCTGGCTCTCTTTCTTATCCTCTTTCGATTTCTCTTTTTCTCAAGAAACTTTGCCGCAGATATACACGGACCAGATAGCACATTTAAAAAGAGAAAGAGAGAGAGAAAGAGCGAGAAAAAGAGAAAGAGAAAGAGAAAGAGAGAGAGAGATACAAAGAAAGATAGAGATAAAGAGGACGAGAAAAAGCGAGCTCCCTTTCTCTTTCTCTCTTTCTTCCTTTCTCTCTCTTTTTCCCTCTCTCTCTCTCTCTCTCTCTCCCCCCTCTTTGCCTTTTTAAACGTGCTACCCGGCCAGTGTATATCTACGGCAAAGTTTCGAGTAATTGAACGACCTCATTCTTCGGCTTTTATCGCTAAAGACGCGGCCAGACGGGAAACGAAGGCACAAAGAATACGCCGCGAGGATAGCAACTCCTTAAAAACATTTTTCAACGAGCTGTCGTTCCCGCGATAGAACTCTCCTCCTTGTTTGACAGAACGATGCCGGAACGAGACTACCGGCTTACAGGCGGCCGACGTTAATGTTAATCGTTAGCCGAGAACTGTGCTCGAGACTCTCATAGAATTCTTTCGCCGTAAAGCCGTAATTCCTGGCTTCGTTCTGTCGAAAGACAAACTGGCGAAGTTTCGAGCTCCCTGGACGAGTGGACGAATCCGGCGACGGTTTCTTCCGATCGGTATTATTTTTATTTCCCGCAAAGGGAGAGAGAGAGAGAGAGAGAGAGAGAGAGAGAGAGAGAGAGAGAGAAAGAGAGAGAGAGAAAGGGAAAGAGAGAGAGAGAGAAAGGGAGAAAGAGAGAAACAGAAAGGGAGCTCGCTTTTTCTCGTTCTCTTTATCTCTATCTTTCTCTTTATCTTTCTCTTTTTCTCGCCCTTTCTCTCTCTCTTTCTCTTTTTAAATGTGCTATCTGGTCCGTGTAAATCTGCGGCAAAGTTTCTTGAGAGAAAGAGAAATAGAGAGAGAGAGAAAGAGAAAGAAATCGAGAGAGGAAGAGAAAGAGAGACAGAGAAAGGGTGAGGATTTTCTCTCTTTCTCTTTCTCACGCTTTTTTTCATTCTCTTTACCTCTCTATTTCTCTTTATCTCTCTCTTCCTGTCGCTCTTTCTCTTTTGTTGCCGATATCTTGAGAGAGAAAGGGAGAGAGAGAGATTCATCGCAAATATCGTCGCATCGCGATCTTCCTCTTCTTGGTGTACACTTCCTTTTCATCGCTCGCGTTTTCTTCTTTCGTATCTCTTATTGTATCCTCTCTTTTATCGTATCATCTCTTTTCTTTATCTTTTCTTCGCTGCTAAACAAAACTTTCGCTGTTCAAACGACATTTCTTAAGGACTCGAAAGTGAATTTCAAAGTTTCTCTCGCCGATAGAAATTTTCCCGTAACGCTATTGCATTTTAAAGATGCATTTTATGCATTTTATACGAAATGCATTTTATGCACTTTATGCATATTTATGACAAAGACCAGTGGCTGACGTAGAAGATTACGAAGACTTAAGAAGCATTTAATAAATTTATTACGTCGTTATTTTCAACATATCCAAATTATTGAAATAAACGATTTATCTTTATTCAACTTCTGTTTTTTATAAACGTGTTTGAAAATTTCTATTTCTAAATTTCTATCAAGATTAGTATTATTAATTAAAATGATTATTATTATTATCATCATTAATATATATATTATGTTAATATAATATTATTATTGTTGTCAAACAGTGTCCAAAGTGCACTCCGGATTTTATGCATCCATGTCAAAAAAAAAAAAAATAAGGAACAACAGAAACATGGATTTTTCTTACGAAAATCCTCGAGCTGAAATCTGTCGCACGATTCGTCCACCGTGTATTATAAATTCAATGCGATAATTTATTTCGTATGTGCATATTATACTATGTACGTGATCGGGCAAAAAAGCGCCGCCGAAAGAGGATGAATAATTCGTGCACGTTTAAATCGATTTGCGCGTATCGCTGAATATTTCTTCGGCGCGCATAATCCCGGCGAATTTATCGTTTCAATTTTCGCGGTAGCCGGAACAATTCGCGTTCGCGTTCGCGCGTGCTGAAACATTTTTTACGCGTTTCCTCCGCGTTAATTTGTTTCGTTCGATGTATGTAGTAATGTCTCCCTAACTGACGCTCAGATTTGTCCAGAAAAATGGACAATTATGGAGAAGGAGATACGAATATTCGAGCCTTGCGGCTCGCTTTTTACAGCTACCGATTATCAAAAATTATCAAAATGAGACTCAAAGCTCGAATAATCATATCTCCTCCTCCCAAATCGTCCATTTTTTGTGCGCAATCTGAGCGCTAATTAGGAAGAAATTACTATAAAATCTGAGCGTTGATTAGGGAGAATTTGCTATAAAATCTGAGCGCCAATTAGGGAGAATTTAATGTATACAGTAATGTCTCCCTTACTGTCGCTTAGATTGTCCACTAAAATGGACAATTTTGGAGAAGGAGATACGATTATTCGAGTCTTGCGGCTCGCTTTTTACAGCTACCGATTATCAAAAATTATCAAAACGATACTCAAGGCACGAACAATCGTATCTCCTCCTCCCAAATTGTCCATTTTTTGTGCGCAATCCGAGCGCTAATTAGGGAGAAATTACTCTAAAATCTGAGCGTCGATTAGGGAGAATTTGCTATAAAATCTGAGCGCCAATTAGGGAGAATTTACTGTATACAGTAATGTCTCCCTCACTGACGCTCAGATTGTCCACTAAAATGGACAATTTTGGGAAAGGAGATACGATTATTCGAGTCTTGCGCCTCGTTTTTATTTTATTGTTAAGAAACGATAATTATAAAAACGAGGCGCAAGATTCAAATTAATCGCATCTCCTCCTCCCAAATTGTCCATTTTCGTGGACAATCGGAGCGTCAATTAGAGAGACATTATACTGTACGTATCTATCGCCCTACATTTCCCTCTGCGTTCTTGCTTCTTTTTTTTTCTTTCTCTCGCACGAAGGTAATTTCGCCTCTCTCGCCCCTCTTGTTTGGAATTCAACGTTTCCCGCGGCAGCTCGAATCGCGAAAGTTAATAAATAAATTTCACCGAGGACCCCGCTCAGCCCGCTCAGCAACGCTGAACTGAATTTCGTTTAAAACGTCGAGCACGCAAAATTATACGTATAAGAGCTAATTGACCTCTTACAGAACCGTACGGATTAAATCACTTGATAAATGTGTAGTTGGTTAGTATTTCATTTTCAATGAACTCATTAATTACAGTCGTCGGATGTGAATGGACCAAGGAGGTCGCGGAAAGGTGTAAACCGACTCGTAAACCGAACTTTGATTCGCGCATTGAAAGCGCGGGCGATAAACGGCGGATTAAACCGTGTTTCATGCTTCGGCCGTCGCGCCCAAAAGCCTGAAAAGTTTCCTAAAAAGAAAATTTAACATTTGATTCGATGGAATTAACACTAAAATTACGGAGCTCTGAAAGTAAACTTTTCAAGCTGCGTTGCTTCGTATTCACGAAAACACTATTTATTCAGAACTCTCACCACTTATTATCATTTTCTATGGAAGAGTTTTTATTATAATATTTATTATATTATATTATATTATATTATATTATATTATATTATATTATATTATATTATATTATATTATATTATATTATATTATATTATATTATATTATATTATATTATATTATATTATATTATATTATATTATATTATATTTTATTATATTATATTATATTATATTATATTATATTAATTTATATTTCAACATATTTCTGTTGACCAGCTCCTAATCAAATTAGGAATATAGAATGGATCAGGGCAAAAATGAATGTTCATATTTGAGAAAATAATAATAATAATAATAATAATAATAATAATAATAATAATAAAAGAATAATTTCTCTCTATCTCGACGAAAGAAACTTTAAAATTGAGTCCTTAAGAAACGTCGTTTGAATATCGAAAATTGCATTTAGCAGCGGAAACTTCCGATGGTTGCTAACAGGGCACAGTAATGGGCCCCTCTAACCTCTAACGCGTCGGTACGCGTTTCTCAAGAGTTAACGCGACCACGATGTAGGGGCACACGGTCCCGTGGGAAGAAGAAGACGAAAAAGAACCTGTTTTCTCCGAAGCGGCCTGCAGCCCCGAAGGTACCTGTTCGCTTTAATTCCACCGCGGCGAGAGACCTGCTTCTCCGCGCCTCTATACCTGCCAGGACCCGCGTCCTTTTCGTTTGTCTCTCGTCGGGTCCTCTCTCCCCGGTTCTCTCCCATGGCTCGGGACACCGGGACAGCCCATCGAAAGTGCCGAGGATGATTAATCATCGACCGGGATGGCCGCGAGCCATCGCCCCTCTCTCTCTCTCTCTCCCGCTTGCTCTCTCTCTCGCTTGCTCTCTCTCGCTTGCTTGCTCTCTCTCGCTCTCTCTCTCGCTCTCTCTGTCTTTCGCTCTCTGTCTCGCATGCTCTGTCTCTCGCTCGCTCTCTCTCTCTCTCGCTCTCTCTGTCTTTCGCTCTCTGTCTCGCATGCTCTGTCTCTCGCTCGCTCTCTCTCTCTCGCTCTCTCTGTCTTTCGCTCTCTGTCTCGCATGCTCTGTCTCTCGCTCGCTCTCTCTCTCTCTCGCTCTCTCCGTCTCTCGCTCTCTCTCTCTCTCTCGCTCCATCTCTCTCTCTCTCGCTCTCTCCGTCTCTCGCTCTCTCTCTCTCGCTCCATCTCTCTCTCGCTCGCTCTCTCTCTCGCTCGCTTTGTCTCTCGCTTGCTCTCTTTCTCTCTCGCGCTCTCCCTATCTCTCTCTCTCTCTCTCTCTCTCTCTCTCTATCTCACTATCTCGCTCGCTTGCTCTCTTTCTCTCTCGCTCTCTCCCTATCTCTCTCTCTCTATCTCCCTATCTCTCTCCTTCTCTCTCTACATAGGGTGTCCCAAAATTATGGCATTTCCGAGAAATGAGAGATTCCTGACGTGATTCGAAGCAACTTTCTCTTTTACAAAAATTTTCTCCGAGGCATTGTTAACGAATTATTCACAAAAAACACTGACCAATGAGAGACGAGTTCGCTCGGCGCTAGGCGACCGGGCCAATGAGTAGGGCCGAGCTCCATGCGCTCGTTGGCTCGGCCGCCGCGCGCCAGCCGAGCTCGCCTCTCATTGGTCACTGTTTTTCGTTAATAACTCGTAAACGAAGCCGCGGATTGCAATTTCGCTAAGGAAAAAGTTACTTCTAATGATCTCAGGAACCTCTCATTTCCCGGAAGTGCCATAATTTTGGGATACCCTGTGTATATATCTCCCTCTTTCTCCCTTCTCTGCCTGGAAAAAGCTAAGTCGAAGCCGAAATTCGACAAACTATTAATACAAATTAGTTAATACTATAACTACAAATTCGGACCGACTATTAATCGCTCATGGGGTGGGAACCCTGAAAAACCATGGGTCTCCTATAGTCAGCGGCTAACAATCTGAACGGCAATACGTCTACAGCGATTTTTCACTTTGATGCCCTGGGACTGTCGTTCGAACGAACGGTTTTTTATTCATACTGGGAATCAGACGTTTAACGCAAAACGATTGAGTCGATCGAGAACGTAAGGACACGAACGGCTTCGTTAAAATGACGAATTAAACGTTAAACTCGATCGGTCGAATTAAATGTTAATCGATGCGCCAGGCCGTGAATGTCTTCATTAAAATTATGAATCTGAAGTTGAGAGCCTGATCGATCGAATTAAAAGTTAATCGATGTTACGCCAGGACGCGAGTGTCTTTATTAAAATTACGGATCGAAAGTTGAACTCGATTGATCAAATTAAAAGTTAATCGATGTTACGCCGGGACGCGAGTGTCTTTATTAAAATTGCGAATCTAAAGGAGTTCGACTTAGACGATCCTATTAAGCGTATGAATTAATTAATACGTAAGTACACGAATGATTTGATGAAATTGATAAATCCAAAGAAATCGACGCAGAGGATTACGCGAAGAGAGTTAATCGATACGTTAATGTTTTAATTAATGTTTCCATTAAAACGATAAATCCGGGGATCGACACGAACGATTACGCGAACAGTTAATTAATCTGTAAGAGAATTAACGTTTCCAGTGAAATGATAAATTGGCATGTAATAATAATTAATCGGCATGTAAGAACGCAAACGTCTTCATTAAAATTGTAAATTCAAGCTTCGACTTGAACGATTCAATTACTTATTCGACTACTAATATTCGACTAATTCGACTTACTAATTCGACTTACTTACCGAACGGAGCCGTTCGATAATCAAGAAAAACAGGCGTCTCTCTAAAAAAAAGTAAGCTAAATTTGATCTCAAAGGTTTCCGCTCAAAAGTACAAAATTAAGCCGACGGCGATACATGTAAAACGGCGTCGCTGAAATTAACGAGCCGGAATTAAGATGATTAAAATCGAACGCGCGACCGCAACAAACCCGAAGACTCGGAGCGTCTGCGACAGAACGGCGAGTCCGTAATCCGATTGAAACGCTTTAATTAAAATCTGCCCGGCGGAGGGAAGCCGCGAACACGTGGCTAATTAAACGAAATTCACCACGGTCCCCCGAAAAGATTTCGCGAAAATCGCGACCCGGTAACCGAACCGAATCGAACAGAATTTCGCCGGGTTATTTTTGGAAAATTCCGTGCTTTTTTTTTATTCCCCGTTCGGCGGAGACTTCGGGCCGCGGAAGTTTCGCGATCGGCCGATCCGAGGTCCGCCGCGATCCGGTCGAGCGCGCCGCGCTCGAAATTCGGCTAATTTTTCCGCGGAGAAAATGCTTCGGCCGGTCGAGCCGCACTCGAATTTTTCGCGCGCGGAAAATTTTTCATTCCGATCGGCACAACTGTGCTTCAATTAACTCGGCAAGTACGTGCATATATATTTGTATATATGTACACATATACATACATGTACGTACATATATATGTATAGGGAGTCGGCCGGCTGGTTGCTCGTCGAGCGCGGATGGAACGTAAACAATTTTTACCGGGAGTTCGCGCCACTTAAAACTGCGAGCCCGGCTGGGAAGTAAACAATACATCGTTCTCGAATAAAGACCGCTTCGTATCGCTTTCAGGCTCGAACGGGCTTCGATTGGCCGGGCGCAATTGAAAGTGTTCAGCCCTCATCCCCCTGCCCCCTCCCTTCTACTCCTGCCCCGCAATCGGGTTTCATGAATCGCGATGCATTTGCCGCCGCAGAATGGGCCACTAAACTTTTCCCTCATTGTGATAAACGACTCTCCGCCGTTTCACCCTCTCCGCCCTCACCCCCGCCGTTCCGCCGTTGTTACCCAGTCTCTCTCTCTCTCTCTCTCTCTCTCTCTCAAAGTTTCGGCTTTGTTTCACCCCCTGCTTTTCATCCCCTGTCCTCCGGCCGGGGTCTCTCTCTTTCACTTCCATTGATCTTTAGATCCTCGACTTGTTAACAGCCGGGGTCGCTTCTTCGCCTCTGTCCCCGCGCTTTTATTTTTCTTCGGGCTTTTTGATCTCCCCAGAACCGCCGCCGCGCTTCGGCTTGTCCTCTGATTATCTTTAGTCACTCGCCGGACGCTTACAGTCGCTCCGACACTCGCCTTCTTCTCCGCGTCGTGTTCACCCTTCGCTCTGGTTTGTCTCTGCTCTGCCTCCCTCCGCTCTCCGCGCCCCGTT